>NC_092721.1:190486534-191097963 GCF_047496885.1 Scyliorhinus torazame
AGCTGTTGAACTGCCAGAAATAGTATGCAGCGAGTCTGTGAGGAAGGATAGATAGTTGATAGGGCAAAGTTGCACTCAGTGCGTCTGTTTCAATGCAAGGAGTGTCAGGAATAAGGAAGATGAACTTAGAGCATGGATCAGTACTTGGAAGTACAATGTTGTGGCCATTACGGAGACATGGATTTCACAGGGGCAGGAATGGTTGTTAGATGTTCCGGGGTTTAGATGTTTTCAGAAGAATAGGGGGGGAGGTAAAAGAGAAGGGGGAGTGGCACTGTTAATTAGGGAGTGCACCACAGCTGCAGGAAAGGAGGTAGTTGAGGAGGGTTTGTCTACTGAGTCAGTATGGGTGGAAGTCAGAAACAAGAAGGGAGTAGTCACTTTATTGGGAGTTATCTATAGACCCCCCAATAGTAGCAGAGAGATAGAGGAACAGATTGGGTGGCAGATCTTGGAAAAGTGCTGAAGTAACAGAGTTGTTGTCATGGGTGACTTCAACTTCCCGAATATTGACTGGAACCTCCTTAGTGCAAATGGTTTGGATGGAGCAGATTTTGTCAGGTGTGCACAGGAAGGATTCCTGACTCAATATGTAGATAGGCCGACTAGGGGGGAGGCCATATTGGACTAGGTGCTCGGCAACGAACCAGGCCAGGTGTCAGATGTCTCGGTGGGAGAGCATTTCTGTGACAGTGACCACAACTCCTTGACCTTTACCACAGTCATGGAGAGGGATAGGAACAGACAGTATGGGAAGGTATTTAATTGGGGGTGTGGGGGAAATTATACTGCCATTAGACAGGAGCTGAGGAACATAAAGTGGGAACAATTGTTTGTGCAGAAATGCACAACAGTATTGTGGGGGTTGCTTAAGGAGCATTTGTTGCGAGTGCTGGATAGTTTTGTCCTACTGAGACGAGGAAGGAATGGTAAGGTGAAGGAGCCTTGGATGACAAGAGAAGTGAAGCTTCTAGTCAAGAGGAAGAAGGAAGCTTATGTAAGGTTGAGGAAGCAAGGATCTAGCACGGCTCTAGAGGGTTACAAGGTAGCCAGGAAGGAACTCAAAAATGGACTGAAGCGAGCTAGAAGGGGGCATGAAAAAGCCCTGGCGGGAAGGATTAGGGAAAACCCCAAGGTGTTCTACACTTATGTGAGAAATAAGAGGATGATCAGAGTGAGAGTAGGGCCAATCAGGGATAGTGGAGGGAACTTGTGCCTAGACTCTGAGGAAGTAGGAGGCCCTAAATGAATATTTTGCTTCAGTATTCACTAGAGGGACCTTGTTGCTCATGAGAACCGTGTGAGCCAGGTTAATAGACTCGAACAGGTAGATATTAAGAAGGAGAATGTGCTGGAAATTTTGAAAAGCACCAGGATAGATAGGTCCCCTGGGTCTGACGGGATGTACCCAAGGTTACTACAGGAAGCGAGGGAGGAGACCTCTGCGCTGTTGGCGATAAGCTTTGCATCCTCACTCTCCACTGGAGTAGTACCGGATGATTGGAGGGAGGCAAATATTGTTCCCCTGTTCAAGAAAGTGAATAGGGAAATCCCTGGGAATTACAGACCCATCTTACGTCTTACGTCTGTGGTGAGCAAAATATTGGAAAGGATTCTGAGAGATAGGATTTATGATTATTTAGAAAAACATAGTTTGATTAAAGATAGTCAGCATGGCTTTGTGAGGGGCAAGTCCTTCCTCACAAGCCTCATTGTATTCTTTGAGGATCTAACGAGACACATTGATGAATGTCGGGCAGTGGATGTGGTGTATATGGATTTCAGTAAGGCATTTGATAAAGTTCCTCATGGCAGGCTCATTCAGAAAGTTAGGGGGCATGGGATACAGAGAAATTTGGCTGTCTGGATACAGAATTGGCTGGCCGAAAGATGACAGCGAGTGGTAGTGGATGGAAAGTATTCCGCCTGGAGGTCGGTTACCAGTGGTGTCCCGCAAGGATCTGTTCTGGGACCTCTGCTCTTTGTGGTTTTTATAAATGACTTGGATGAGGAAGTAGAAGGATGGGTTAGTAAGTTTGCCGATGACACGAAGGTTGTGGGAGTTGTAGATAGTGTTGAGGGTTGTTGCAGGTTATAACAGGACACTGACAGGATGCAGAGCTGGGCTGAGAATTGGCAGATGGAGTTCAACCTTGATAAATGTGAAGTGATTCATTTGGAAGGTCGAATTTGAATGCTGAATACAGGGTTAAAGGCAGAATTCTTGGAAGTGTGGAGGAACAGAGGGATCTTGGGGTCCACGTACATAGATCTTTCAAAGTTGCCACCTTGGTCGATAGGGCTGTTAAGAAGACATATGGGGCAGGATTCTCCACTCGCGCGCCGAAGTGGCCGCGCCGTCGTGAACGCCGTCGAGGTTCACGACGGCGCGAAAATGGCCCCGATCCTGACCGATTCAGGCCCTGACAATGGGCTAGGATCGGGGCCGCGTCATCGACACGCGCCAGGCCTTGTCGCCCGCGTAAAGGCGGCGCCGCATAACTGCCGTCCTCTCTAAGTCCGCCCCGCAAGAAGATGGTGGACGGATCTTGCGGGACCGCGGAAGGAAGGAGGTCCTCCTTCAGAGAGGACGGCCCGACAATCGGTAGGCACCGATCGCGGGCCACCCCACATTTGAGGTCCCCCCCGGTGCAGGATCCCCCCTCGCCCCCCCGCAGGCCGCCTCACCAGCATTCGCGCGCTGTTCCCGACGGCAGCGACCAGGTGTGAACGGTGCCGGGGGGAACCCGCCGTTTTGGCCTGGCTGCTCGGCCCATCCAGGCCTGAGAATAGCGGGGGTGCCGGAAAATCGCCATTTGGGTGTCTCCGGCGATTCTCCGGCCTGCGGCCCGCGGAACTCGACCGGGCCGTTCCCGCCGCTTGGGAGAATCGCGGGAGGGCGTCAGACCAGCTTCCCGGGAAATTTTGGCGGCCCAGGCGATTCTCCCAACCGGCGCGGAAGTGGAGAATCTTGCCCATGGTGTGTTGGCTTTCATTAACAGGGGGATTTGAGTTTGAGTTTAGGGGCAGCACGGTAGCATTGTGGATAGCAGAATTGCTTCACAGCTCCAGGGTCCCAGGTTCGATTCCGGCTTGGGTCACTGTCTGTGCGGAGTCTGCACGTCCTCCCCGTGTGTGCGTGGGTTTCCTCTGGGTGCTCCGGTTTCCTCCCACCGCCCAAAGATGTGCAGGTTAGGTGGATTGGCCATGATAAATTGCCCTTAGTGTCCAAAAGTGCCCTTAGTGTTAGGCGGGGTTTATGGGTTATGGGGATAGGGTGAAGGTGTTGACCTTGGGTAGGGTGCTCTTTCCAAGAGCCGGTGCAGACTCGATGGGCTGAATGGCCTCCTTCTGCACTGTAAATTCTATGATAAGAGCCGCGAGGTTTTGCTGCAGCTTTATAAAACGCTAGTTAGACCACACTTGGAATATTGTGTCCAGTTCTGGTCACCTCATTATAGGAAGGATGTGGATGCTTTGGAGAAGGTACAGAGATTTACCAGATGCTGCCTGGACTGGAGGGCATATCTTATGAAGAAAGGTTGAGGGTCCTAGGGCTTTTCTCACTAGAGAGAAGAAGGCAGAGAGGTGACTTGATAAAGCTGTACAAGGTGATGAGAGGCATGGATAGATTGGATAGCCAGAGACTTTTCCCCAGGGTGGAAATGCCTGTCACGAGGGGACATAATTTTAAGGTGATTGGAGGAAGGTATAGGGGAGATGTCAGAGGTAAGTTCTTTACACAGAGAGTGGTGGGTGTGTGGAATGCACTGCCAGCAGAGGTGGTGGAGTCAGAGTCATTAGGGACATTTAAGCGACTCTTAGACAAGCACATGGACAGTAGTAAATTGAAGGGGTGTAGGTTAGGTTGATCTTAGATTAGGATAAATGGTCGGCACAACATCGTGGGCTGAAGGGCCTGTACTGTGCTATACTGTTCTATGTTCTGTTGTCTCCAATGAGAATCTCATCAGAACTCCGCCAGAAAGGAAACACCCTCTGGGGGTTCTCAGCCTCTGGGAATCAAGTGAAGTAATATTTATTTATGTGGTTCTTGTGCACATAGAATTTACAGTGCAGAAGGAGGCCATTCGGCCCATCAAGTCTGCACCGGCCCTTGGAAAGAGCACCCTACCTAAGCCCACACCTCCGCCCCATCCCTATAACCCAGTAACCCCACCCAACCTTTCTGGACACTAAGGGCAATTTAGCACGGCCAATCCACCTAACAAGCACATCTTTGGACTGTGGGAGGAAATAGGAGCACCCGGAGGAAACCCAAGCAGACACGGGGAGAACGTGCAGACTCCGCACAGACAGTGACCCAAGCCGGGAATCGAACCTGGGACCCTGGAGCTGTGAAACAACTGTGCTAACCACAGTTCTACTGTGCCCCCCACTGTTACTATTCATAGTTGTAAAAAAAATGTAATCTCCCCCCCACCATCCTTACTGTGTGTGGGGGTACGGGAGAGCTCCTCCCCTGGATTTGTGAAATAACCTAACCGTCAGAGATAATCATGATCCGGGTTTGCTGCGAGTTTTTAGTAAATTGGATCACACAAACTGGAGGTCTGGGAAAACGTGCCAGAGGTAGCACAGTGGGTAGCACTGTTGCTTACAGCGCAGGGTCCCATGTTCAATTCCCGGCTTGGGTCACTGTCTGTGCGGAGTCTGCACGTTCTCCCCGTGTCTGCGTGGGTTTCCTCCGGGTGCTCCGGTTTCCTCCCACAAGTCCCGAAAGAAGTGTTTGTTAGGTGAATTGGACATTCTGAATTCTCCCTCAGTGTACCCGAACAGGCGCCGGAATGTGGCAACTAGCAGCTTTTCACAGTGGTTTCGTTTCAGTGTTAATGTAAGCCTACTTGTGACACGAATAAAGATTATTATTTAAAAATAATTCAAAACAGATTCTGCTTACAGGAAGGTGGCGAGAAGTGAGGACAGTTTGCCTGTCTCCCTCCCATCCGTAACACTAGTCAGTGATTTCTATTGGACAACTTTACTGTGTTTTAACTGGTCAATGAACACGGAGACTAAGAAACAGAAGGTGCTAAATGAAAGAAGACTTAATACAGAGTGAGACACAGCAAAATGGCAGAGATCCAAAAAGAACAAGAGTGGACAGAAAGTAGAAAACTAGCTTTGAATCTCAGTGGATGTCTCAGAGCCAAGCAGGTGCTATGGCAACCAACAGCGACACTGAGTTTGAGGAGGCTCAGCTTGTTGATTCTAACTTTCTTTTTGATCTTCCGAGCACAATAGAGAAACATAGTTCGTTTTTTTAAAAAGTGGGATCAAAGGAGCAGAGCTACAATCAGGAGCCCTACAGGGAAAACTGTTACAGCCGACTTAACAGATTCTGAAAATTGCAGGTTGCCTTTTCAGAGACACAAGTACCACAATTTTCTATTCCTCCTGGAGAAGTGTCCCTGTGCTGCGACTTTTCTGACAGCTTGCGGTGGAAAGCAAATTTCCTCAGAACTGGGAATAGTTAGAGATGTGGTGGGTTTTTAAACAAGGGCGAGTGGTGGTGGTGACAGAAATGTCAATGTTACTGGATGGGATGGTTAGAGCCAGCATGAATGCGATGAAACCCCCAGGGTTATATCCGAACAGAGTTGACAAGGCTGCAGAGTGCAAAAAACTAATTTTGAATTAAGTTAATTAATAATGGGCTCGATTTTCAGCTCCGTACCATGGAGATGGGTGGGTGTGAAGATTTGTGCCGCCGGTATTTTTCCCGCGGCGGCAGTCAGCGGCTGAAGACTTAACCCGCCCTTGAATGGTGGTGACCAATGAAGGGGAGTTAATGTCCTCCTGCCAGGAATTTGGGAGTTGTCTTCTGGGCACTCGGGGCATCTGGGACTAGGCCAGCTAGCCTCTCCTCAGCAGCAGCCAGCTCCGGGCAGGTTTTGAGGTCTTCGTTCCCTTCCCGCCTGCCTGGCCACCGTTGCTGCCAGGAAGAGCTCCTCTTCCATGATGGTGGCCCGGCTTCTGTGGGGAATTAAAAAAATTTCAAGCTTCCATTAAAATTGCAGAGAAGGCTTTAATTGGAGAGTGATCCTGCTCTCTGGCCACTAATTCGACAATTTGGAGAACTCCCCTCCCAAAGGTAGTGGAGTCTAAAACTAGAGGGCATAGGTTTAAGGTGAGAGGGGAGAGATTCAGAAGGGCCCAGAGGGGCAATTTCTTCACTCAGAGGGTAGTGAGTGTCTGGAATGGGCTGCCAGAGGTAGTAGTAGAGGCGGGTACAATTGTGTCTTTTAAAAAGCATTTAGATAGTTACATGGGTAAGATGGGTATAGAGGGTTATGGGTCAAGTGCGGGCAACTGGGACTAGCTTAATGGTAAAAACTGGGCGGCATGGACTGGTTGGGCCGAAGGGCCTGTTTCCATGCTGTAAACTTCTATGATTCTATGATTCTATGATGCTGCTCTTAACTGTAATGATAGGAGATGAGACTGTCATATCTCCGCCACTTACCTTCGTCATTACTGCTTCCTTTATCCCCCTTCTAATTTGATGTTTTCTACCCCAATTATCCAGGGTTCTTCAATTTCAACATTCTTTCCCAACACATTCCGGATCAAAGGAAATTCTGCGCAAGACACCACCATGACACATTCCACTGCTCCCCCTCTAAAACCAAACTTGGTCCAAGAATCACACTTCCCCACAAGATACACTCCCCTCCCTGACAAAGCAGGCTGTTGAACCTCAACAGGAGACGTTTATAGTCGTTAATGTTGTAAATATTCCAATTGTTTTTAAAAGTCTGACACCAAGCAACCTAAGGAGACAGTAGGACAGGTGACCAAAAACCTGGGGGAAATTCCAGGTCTTCAGACTTCGGCGGCTGAAGCTTCTGATGGTGGAGCAATGAAAATGAGAGATGCAGAAGTGGTCAGAATTGGAGTATAAAAGCGATTTAGGATGGCTGATGTTAGGAAAACAAAGGGATTTTTCAGGGATTTATATTTTTATTGGTAAATATTAGAAACAAGGTATAGTTTCAAGTGGGTTTAATTTAATGTTATGCGCCTGGAAGGGTAAAACCTATAATTAGATTCATGCTGAACAAAGGTACTTGGAATTTTTCATTTCATGTGTGGGGGTTGGTTAAGTTTCAACTGTGTTTCTATTGTGCTTAGAGAGGGATGCAGTGTTAAGAATAATTAGGCCAGGAGTGGTATGTGGGCATTGCTTAGCAACCGGTGCCTTGTACGGTAGAGAAGCTTTTACATTTTAGTTTGGTTCATTTGATTGCAGTTGGAGACAGGACCTCAGGGAGGGAACATCTCTCAACTCTGCCAGAAGACTGGTCAGGACAGGAGCTACCAAGAAACAGTGCAGATAATCAGGCAATTGGGACAGAAAGAATGATGAAGACACCTGAAGTTAAGAGAACAGAGACCAGGGTATTGTTCAGACGAATTCAACGAAGAGTAAACAAAGTCGTCTGAGTTAAAGAGGCAATTGCAGGAACTATATTTAAAGTGGGCAGCAGACTTCAGAGGTAGATTAAACGTTTGATGTAATTTTAATACAGTCTGGGAATTGAGAGTTAAAGTAATCGTGAACAGCTTGTGCAGCTGTCAAGACAAAGACATTCTAAAAGGGGTTGATGTAAAACCTTGACTGAATTCACACTTAAAAGTGATGTGGAACTTTGTTTCAAAAGTGTCACTTGGAAACCCTGGTCTGGATTACAGAATGTTAATCGTTAAGGGAAAGCATAATTATGAGAGAAGATTTTAAAGCATGTTTTTGGTCATGGAGTTTGCATGTGATCATCATCTGGGAGGATTCTGAGGAGACATTCGCAAATATTCATTCGGGGTTCAGCGTGGAGGGTATATTTGCACACATTCATCTTGTGTACTTAAAAGGAACTTTTGTTCAGGAGATCATTGTACAATAAGATGTACTCTGCAATCCGTGATAATCCTAAAATGTATGTGTACACTGCGTAGGGTAAACGGGACCTCCTCATGTGCAAGGATGAGCCTGATACAGTTTGAGGTGGTGCACAGAGTGCATATGACTCGGGCGAGAATGAGTGGGTTCTTTCAGGGAGTAGCAGGTGAGTGTGAGAGGTGTGGGCGGGGGCCAGCGAAACACGCACATATGTTTTGGGGTTTCAAAAAATTGGCAAGATTCTGGGCGGGAGTCTTTGCAGTGTTAGCCAGATAGTGGAGGAGGAGGTAAACCCGGACCCTTTGGTGGCGATATTTGGGGTCTCAAAGAAGCCGGAGCTCATGGAGAGGAGGCAGGCCGAAGTCTTGGCCTTCACCTCTCTGATTGCACGGTGGCGGATTTTGCTGGAGTGGCGGTCGGCATCGCCACCGGGGGTAGCGGCTTGGTTGGGTGACCTGTACGACTTCCTGCGATTAGAGAAGATAAAGTATGAGTTCAGGGGTTCTTCAGGGGGGGGTTGAGGAAAGGTGGGGGATTTTTGTGACCGTGTTGGAGGTGGAGGGTGAAAAAGGGAAAAATCTGTACAGTCTGTATAGGTGATTGCTGGGAAGCATGTTTCCCGAGGTGTTTGTTCGCTTTAACCTGTTTTGTTACATGTTTGTAATAAAATACATTTCTTTTAAAACTATGTGTAAGTGTTAAGGGGGGGGGGGGGGTGGTAAGTAAGGCATATGGTATCATAATCCAACTTTTTCATGTTTAATAAAAAGAATTCTTGTTGGTAAAACCTATTAGTGATTCCGTGACTCTGTTCCCCCACGTTTTATTTTTTAAAAAGCTAGATTTTTGAGCCAGGGTTACATTCTGGGATCTTCCCGTCCGGTTGTAACATCAACTGGGATCATAACAGTTGGTTATAGGACTGGAGGAAAGTACAGAGGTAGGGAGGAGTGAGGTCACGAGAGAACATGAAAAGTCAAGACATTGGTGGGCCAGAACTGAATGCAACCCAGCTGCCTAGCGAGCAATATCCTGGATTCCAGGAATATAAACCCTTCCAGCCGAAACACTCGACACAATGTCTGCTAATCTGAACTGGCTTTCATTAATTTTTCACCCCCGGAAGTGAGAGAGGAGAGAAACTTTGAAATCTTTTTGCCTGCGTTCAGGTTGATCCATTCGAACAGCAGAGGGAGTTTTTAATTCTGTAACAGCAGCCCAAGACCGCTGATCTGAAAGATAGCATGATCTGAAATAAGAAACATTTCAGACCTGCTCACTGAATTGAAACTTCCAGTTCTTGATATTTTTTAAACTTTAATTTCATTTATTTTATCACCAAACAAAACAACTGCTGACCTCTCTCTGCTAACACGTTAAGCTTGAAAAACTGCAGCATTTCTGCTGGTTCAATTTGGAAATGAGAGCAAGTTAGGAAAAATTGGGTTCAAAGATCAGTTCTCCTCCAAATCCACAGATTATTAAGACTGGTGTCAGGCTTTGAGTCAAAACCTGCCAAAGCCCAGAGGAATGATGATGCTCTTTCACTGTCCCAGAGGAAATCATCACATAAAGTTCAGGGGGCGGCAGTGGTACAATGGAATTCACAGTGCAGAAGGAGGCCGTTTGGCCCATCGAGTCTACACCGGTCCTTAGAAAGAGCACCTCACTTAATCCTATGCCTCCACCCTATCCCAGTAACCCCAACTAACCTCTTGGGCATTAAGGGGCAATTTATCATGGCCAACCCACCTAACCTGCACATCTTTGGGCTGTGGGAGGAAACTGAGCACCCAGAGGAAACCCATGCAGGCACGTGGAGAATGTGTAAACTCCGCACAGTTACCCGAGGTCGGAATTGAACCTGGGTCCCTGGAATTTTGAAGCAGTGGTGCTAACCACTGTGCCATTATGGTGTAGTGGTAATGATACTGAACTGGTAATCCTCAGGCCCAAGCTAATGCTCTGAGGACATTGAGTATAAGAATTGGCAAGTCATGTTGCAGCTGTATAGAACCTTAGTTAGGCCACACTTGGAGTATAGTGTTCAATTCTGGTCGCCACACTACCAGAGGATGTGGAGGCTTTAGAGAGGGTGCAGAAGAGATTTACCAGGATGTTGCCTGGTATGGAGGGCACTAGCTATGAGGAGAGTTTGAATAAACTCAGTTTGTTCTCACTGGAACGACGGACGTTGAGGGGCGACCTGACAGAGGTCTACAAAATTATGAGGGGCATAGATAGAGTGGATAGTCAGAGACTTTTCCCCAGGGTAGAGGGGTCAATTACTAGGGGGCATAGGTCTAAGGTGCGAGGGGCAAGGTTTAGAGGAGATGTACGAGGCAAGTTTTTTACACAGAGGGTAGTGGGTGCCTGGAACTCGCTGCTGGAGGAGGTGGTGGAAGCAGGGGCGATAGTGACGTTTAGGGGGCATCTTGACAAATACATGAATAGGATGGGAATAGAGGGATACGGATCCCGGAAGTGTCGAAGATTTTAGTTTAGACGGGCAGCATGGTCGGCGCAGGCTTGGTGGGCCAAAGGGCCTGTTCCTGTGCTGTACTTTTCTTTGTTCTTTGTTTTTTGACATGGGTTCAAATCCCACCATGGCAGACTAGTCAGGCCTGGTCTGGCCTACACATGACTCCAGATCCATAGCATTGTGGTTGCCTCTTAACTACCATCTGAAATTGCCGAGCAAGCCACTCAGTTGTATCAAACCACGACAGGAAAGTAAAAAAGGAAATAAACTGGAATTAAACTCGACATTGACTCGGAAACGGCAACGGCACATCCAGACCTGTCAACCATGCACATCCCTCACATCTGGGGCCTTGTTCCAAAATCTTGAGAGCCGTCCCACAGACAAGTCATGAAGCAGCCTAACATAATCATACTCACAGAATTAAACCTTGCATACAATGTCCCATCCCACTGACAGGACAGACCCACCAGAGATATGCAGTCGGGAGAGAGTTGCCATGGGAGTCCTCAACATCGACACCAGACGCAATGAAGTCTCATGGTATCAATTCAAACGTGAGCAAGGTGTTAGAACCATATCTACAAGAGCTATATTTTCTTTTAAAACTTGGAAGCTGACCTGGATTTTCTTTTGAAGAAGTTTGCCTTGGATTATCAACAAGCGTGTCTCAACTTAGAAATCAGATAACTTCAGCCACCTGACCAACATCGTTCTTGAGGGGCGAGAACTGTTTACATATTTGAACTGCAATAACTTTAAATAGCGGGACAAAAAAAACTTTTTAAAAGGAAAGGCACTAGTGATTTACTGGAAATCACCTGACAGAGATGGGTATTAAGTTTGAACTTATTTGGGAGTAAACTGAGAAGGTGAAAAGCTGCGCATTTGATGCTCTCCTTGCCCGAAATACAGAGCGATTGCCAGTGTCCAGCTTAGAATCATCATCTTGGTGGACCTTGTCTGTATTTGGAAACCCGAGAGGCTGGGACAAGGAGAATTCAGATTGATCCGTCTATTCTCCTGCATGCGGAAGCTCCCTTGGTGAAAACCTCCAGGTATCTACTGGGACCAGTGACCTATCTTCACACGAGGTAGCTCCAGATCGGCAGCATCAAAACACTGTGAACTTTATGCTATTTTTTTAATGTAATGTTGTTTCTTCAACCACCCATCTCTGCAGAGACCCTCTTCTTTGTCCTTTGTGTGTGTGCGCGTGTACATGTCATGTGGGGGAATTTTAAAAGGGATAAATGGCTCCACTCGCAGGCTACAAATTGCATGAAAAAAAAAGTGTTGGACCTAGAAGTCCCTATTAGTGTCATTGGGTCACCATCTTCAGCTGCTTCATCAATGACTTTCCCTCAATCATGTCCATGATGTGCAGGTTAGGTGGATTGGCCATCATAAATTGCCCTTAGTGTCCAAAAATGTTGGATGAGGTTACTGGGTTACAGGGATAGGGGGGAGGTGTATGCTTAAGTGGAGTGCTCTTTACAAGGGCCGCTGCAGTCTCAATGGGCCGAATGGCCTCCTTCGGCACTGTAAATTCTATGAGGTCAGAAGAGAGGATGTTTGCTGATGATTGCACAATTTCCAGCACCATTCGCAACTCTCAGATACCGAGTCAGTCCATATCCTTATGCAGCAACGATGTGGAGATGCCGGCGTTGGACTAGGGTGGGCATAGTAAGAAGTCTTACAACACCAGGTTAAAATCCAACAGGTTTGTTTCGACTCACTAGCTTTCAATGCGCAGCTCCTTGAACACTAGCGAAAGCTAGTGATTCAAAACAAACCTGTTGGACTTTAACCTGGTGCTGTAAGACTTCTTACTTATGCAGAAAGACCTGGAAAACTTTCAGGCTTCGGCTGATAAGTTGCAAGTAACATCCTTGCCACATAAATGCCAAGCAAGGACCATCTCCAAGCAAAGATATTAACCTTCTCCCCTTGACATTGCCATCACCGAATCCCTCACTTTCATCCTGGGGGTTAACATTGACAAGCAACTGAACTGGAACAGCCATATAAATACTGTGGCTACAAGAGCAGGTCAGAGGCAGGGATTTCAGTGGTGAGTAACTCACCTCGTGACTCCCCAAAACCTGTCCAGCATTTACAAAACACAAGTCAGGAGCGAAATTCTCCGGAAACGGCGCGATGTCCGCCGACTGGCGCCCAAAACAGCGCAAATCAGACGGGCATCGCGCAGCCCCAAAGGTGCGGAATGCTCCGCATCTTTGGGGGCCGAGCCCCAAACTTAAGGGGCTAGGTCGGCGCCGGACGAATTTCTGCCCCGCCAGCTGGCGGAAAAGGCCTTTGGTGCCCCGCCACCTGGCGCGGAAATGACATCTCCGGGCGGCGCATGCGCGGGAGCGTCAGCGGCTGCTGACAGCTTCCCACGCATGCGCAGTGGAGGGAGTCTCTTCTGCCTCCGCCATGGTGGAGACCGTGGCGGAGGCGGAAGGGAAAGAGTGCCCCCACGGCACAGGCCCGCCCGCGGATCGGTGGGCCCCGATCGTGGGCCAGGCCACCGTGGGGGCACACACCGGGGCCAGTTCGCCCCGCGCCCCCCCAGGACCCCGGAGCCCGCCCGCACCGCCTTGTCCCGCCGGTAAGGTAGGTGGTTTAATTTACGCCGGCGGGACAGGCATTTTAGCGGCGGGACTTCGGCCCATCCGGGCCGGAGAATCGCGCGGGGGGGGCCGCTAACCGGCGCGGCGCGATTCCCGCCCCCGCCGAATCTCCGGTGCCGGAGACTTCAGCAACCAGCGGGGGCGAGATTCACGCCAGCTCCCGGCGATTCTCCGACCCGGCGGGGGTTCAGAGAATCTCGCCCCTGAAGTGTGATGAAATACTCTTCGCTGATCTGGATCAGTGCAGATCCACCAACCCGTAGGATGTTTGACACCATCCAGGACAAAGCAGCCCATTAAACTGGTACCGCATCCACCACCTTAAACATTGACACCCTGCACTATTGACGCACCATGGCAGCAGTGTGTACCATATACAAGATGCACTGCAGCAACTCACCAAGCAACAGCACCCTCCAAACCTGTGACCTCTACCACCTAAAAGGATAAGGGCAGCATGTACATGGGAAGACCACCACCTGGAAGTTCCCCTCCAAGCCACACACCTGCCTGACGTGGAAATATATCACTGTTCCTTCACTGTCTCTGGATCAAAGTCCTGGAACTCCCTCCCTAACAGCACTGCGGGAAAGATGGCAAAAGATTTACACACAGCAAGCTCCCACGAACAGCGATGCGATGTTAACCAGGTATTCGGGAATTTTCTTTTAATGGAGACAGCACATTTTACAGCAAAGAGGAGATTTTGCAGCTTTAAGGAGTTTAAAGCAACAGGTCAACATAATCCATCTAGTAATGATTTTGCTGATAAACCGGCTGGTTGGTGCGTTTCTGCAAAGGAAAGATATGGGCTTAATTAGCGTAACTGCCATGCAATCACTCCTGCTGGGATTTTCAGATTGATATTTCACAACACTTCGCCCTTGCAAACTTCAACCATGGAAACTTCAACTGTGGACAGAGGGGCTGTGAAGAAACCAGTATCTCGCTTGTCGGATGTTATTATTTTGTTTTTACAGGCTCCACAATGTAAATACATATGGGCAGCACGGTAGCATTGTGGATAGCACAATTGCTTCACAGCTCCAGGGTCCCAGGTTCGATTCTGGCTTGGGTCACTGTCTGTGCGGCATCTGCACGTCCTCCCCGTGTGTGCGTGGGTTTCCTCCGGGTGCTCCGGTTTCCTCCCACAGTCCAAAGATGTGCAGGTTAGGTGGATTGGCCATGATAAATTGCCCTTAGTGTCCAAAATTGGCCTTAGTGTTGGGTGGGGTTACTGGGTTATGGGGATAGGGTGGAGGTGTTGACCTTGGGTAGGGTACTTTTCCGGGGGCCGGTGTAGACTCGATGGGCTGAATGGCCTCCTTCTGCACTGTAAATTCTATGATATCTATGATAGACACCGGCATTGGATGCAGCATACAGGAGTGTCATATTTGTCAGGTCAGTCCATAAGAGGGTCGTTTAGAAGTCTGGTAATAGCGGGGAAGAAACTGTTTTTGAATCTGTTTGTGCGTTTTAGAACATAGAACTTACAGTGCAGAAGGAGGCCATTTGGCCCATCGAGTCTGCACTGACCCACTTGCGTCCTCACTCCCACCCTATCCCCGTAACCCAATAACCCCTCCTAACCTTTTTGGTCACTAAGGGCAATTTATCATGGCCAATCCACCTAACCTTTCTCAGACTTTTGTATCTCCTGCCCGATGGAAGAAGTTGGAAGAGTGAGCAAGCCAGTGAGAGGGGTCTTTGATTATGCTGCCCGCTTTCCCAAGGCAGCGGGAGGTGCAGATAGAGTCAATGGATGGGAGGCAGGTTCGTGTAATGGACTATGCTGTGTTCACGACTCTCTGAAGTTTCTTGCGGTCTTGGGCCGAGCAGCTGCCATACCAGGCTGTGATGCAGCCAGGTAGGATGCTTTCCATGGTGCATCTGTAAAGGTTAGTAAGAGTCAGTGTTGGCATGCCGAATTTCCTTAGTTTCCTGAGGAAGTATAAGGGCTCTTGTGCTTTCTTGGTAGTAGCACTGACGTGGGTGGACCAGGACAGATTTTTGGTGATGTGCACACCTAGGAATTTGGTGTGACTGTAAACAGCAAGAAACAGAAAAAGGGAAAAACGTATGTGAACCAAAAAGGCTTTAAATTGTCTTCCATGACATGGATTTTAACATGCCTTTTATTCACATAGGCCAATCTTATAGTGGATTTATTTTGAACATGTTGCACAAAGCCTGTTGTATATTTGGGTGTGGCGAACAAAATGCATGCAGTGTACAGTATGCTGCTCCCTGTAGAATCTGTGCTAATTGTAAAGGCACAATCCCTCCCAAATGACAGGATCACTCATTTTAATTTGTGTTGCAGTCTCAGTATTATTACTACGACCATGAAATGAAATGAAAATGAAAATCGCTTATTGTCACAAGTAGGCTTCAAATGAAGTTACTGTGAAAAGCCCCTAGTCGCCACATTCCGGCGCCTGTTCGGGGAGGCTGATACGGGACCATTCTTACAATATACCAACGGTTTTCAAACTTCATTTTGGTCAAAGAATTCCTTTTCTTGTGGATTAGTAATCACAGAACGCCCATCTAAAAATTATATGTCAGCGTATATATCATCCTGTACAGTATATATTAGTGTTACTGTGGCTCAGCTCATAGCATTCAGTTCATCTCTGAGCCAAAAGGTTTCAGGTTCAAGTCCTGCTCCCAATTGAACACAAAAGCCAAATCAGACACTGTCCATGCAGTGCTGAGGGGAATGCTGCAGTGCTGAGGGGAGTGCTGCAGTGCTGAGGGGAATGCTGCAGTGCTGAGGGGAGTGCTGCAGTGCTGAGGGGAGTGCTGCAGTGCTGAAGGGAATGCTGCAGTGCTGAGGGGAGTGCTGCAGTGCTGAAGGGAATGCTGCAGTGCTGAGGGGAGTGCTGCAGTGCTGAAGGGAGTGCTGCAGTGCTGAGGGGAATGCTGCAGTGCTGAGGGGAGTGCTGCAGTGCTGAGGGGAATGCTGCAGTGCTGAGGGGAGTGCTGCAGTGCTGAAGGGAGTGCTGCAGTGCTGAGGGGAGTGCTGCAGTGCTGAGGGGAATGCTGCAGTGCTGAGGGGAGTGCTGCAGTGCTGGAAGTGCACCTTTCAGGTGAGACTTTAAACAGAGACCCCATCTGCTCTGAAGATAAAAGCAGATTACTGCAGATGCTGGAATCTGAAACAAAAACAGAAAATGCTGGACAATCTCAGCTGGTCTGACAGTATCTGTGGCCCTTATTCAAAAAGCGAGGGAGGCAGAATGTAGGAAATTACTGACCTGTTAGTTTAACATCTGTTATTGGGACATTGTTAGAATCCATGATTAAGGAAGTAATATCAGGACATTTGGAATGTCAAAACTCAATCCATCAGATTCAGCATGGTTTTATGAAGGGTAAATCATGTTTGGCAAATTTGCTAGAGTGTTTCGAAGATGTAACAAGCAAAGTGGATAATGGGGATCCTGTAGATGTAGTATATCTGGACTTCCGGAAGGTGTTTGATAAGGTGGCGCACAGAAGATTAATACACAAAGTTAGATCACACGGGGTTTGGGGTAATTTGTTAGCTTGGATTGAAGGCTAGCTGACATACAGAAGCCAGATAAACGGGTCTTTTTCTGGATGGCAAGACGTAGCTAATGGGTGCTACAGGATTCGGTCCATGGGCCCCAACTATTTACAATCTATATTAACGACTTGGATACAGGAATAGAAGATTTGATAGCCAAATTTACAGATTACGCTAAAATAGATGGGAATGTAAGTTCCAATGAGGAAATAAGAACCTTACAAATGGATATAGATAGGTTAGGCGAGTGGGCCAAAATATGGCAGACGGAGTTTAACATGGATAAGTGTGAGGTTATCCATTTTGGTCAGGAAAATGGAAAAGTAGCATTATTTAGCAATGGGATGAAGGGTTATGGAGAACAGGCAGGATGGTGGAATTAAGACCATGATGAGATCAGCCATGCTCATACCGAACGGTGGAGCAGGCTCGAGAGGCTAAATTGCCTAATCTTGCTCCTAGTTGTTATGTTCTAAGAAAGAACTACTCTATCTAATTCCACCTTCCAGCTCTTAGTCTGTAGCCCTGTTGGTAACAGTACCTCAAGCACAAATCTGATGTTCTTGATTAATAAGCGGATTTCTTGATTAATAAGGGGATCAGGAGTTATGGTGAGAAGGCAGGAGAATGGGAATGAGGAACATTTCAGCCACGATCGAATGGCGGAACCGACACAATGGGCCGAATGGCCTAATTCTGCTCTTTTATCTTATGGTCTTATGGAGAGAGTATGAAGCTAACGTTTCGAGTCTGGGTGTCCCTTTGTCAAACCCCTATCTGCTCTCTCGGGTGGATGTAAAAGATCCCATGGAATTATTTCAAAGAAGAAAAGGGGAGACATCCCCGGTGCCCTTGCCAATGTTTCTTTTTCAACCAACAACATTGTCATTGGAATTCCCAACCCAGTGCTGCTGGAGGAGCAGCTTCACCGCAGAAGCCAAGACGAGCCAACACCACTTTTTCAAGGCAACCACGGTTGGACAATAAGCAACAGCCGTACAACCCTTGAATGACTATAGAAATTACTTCTACCTGGATCGAGATATAAATATCGCATTGTGCCACTGCATGGAACAGTATTTTTTTCATATAAGTGCCACAGGGCCAACAAACGGCACAAAGGTAATCCGCTCATCATCACATTGTTGCTTGTGGGAGTTTACTGCATGCAAATTATGTGCCAGATTTCCTACATTACAACATTGCCTCCGCTTCAAAAGTACTTCATCGTCTGTAAAGTGCTTTGAGACATCTGCCGATCGTGAAAGGTACAATACAAATGCAAGTCATTTTTAATACTCAATAAGAATGTGCTGCATGTAAAGACGTCTTAAAAAATGTTTTTAAGAAAGCTGGTATCTCATGCCACTCTCTCCTGCACGTATACACTCTTCCTCGGTGAGAAAGCCTTCCCCTCTCTGCCGCACTCTGATCTCACCTGGTTCGCACTTTAACATTATATTGCAGACCCCTGGAAATACTAACTTTATCGTTCTCCGTGCGGAATGCAGCTTTGGCTCAGTTTGGATATTCTGAGGGAAAAGGCAACTGGAAGATTTTCCTAGTTTGCAGCGAGAGGAAGAATTCCACAGCGGTCCTCACAAAGCTTTGTGGCAGCAATTAGTCAACAGAGGTGGCTTGGAAGCTGTGAGAATCTGCCAGCCACCCGAACAAGGAGCTGAGGCATCCACAGTCATGAAGTCTTCGACAAAAGTTGGACGGTTGTTTAGACAAAAAGGCTAACGGAAGGAACCTCATAAAATATTACCTCAGAGAATAACTGAAACACTGAGGGGTATTAAAGAGAATTTCCGAGGGCTATGGCATACCTTTGAAATGTTCCCTAAAGAAATTAATTAACTTTCAAGCTTCTTGTAATGTATGAGCATACGCTCAGGCAAGTAAAAAGTAGGACTGAGTTTGTTGCATAAGTAATTATAAACTATAGTGCTCAGGTAATGGCGCTCAGTCTGTTTAATTCTTATATCCAATAAAGTTAAGTTTTTGTTTTTTTAAAACATGAAATCTTGTGGTATAGTACCGCAGTTAATTATGGGTGTTTTGAATTCTCTTAAACATTAACGGTCCCGAACAGGATCATAATATTAATGTCTCAATTTTATAGGACTGATCGAATAAATTTTGAGAAAATGGTTTTAGATTCACTTCTCTCTTTCCTGCACCCACTATTTCAGCACATTTCTGAAGAAATAATTGAGGTACCGGGTAAAGAAGGCAATAAGGTTGGGAGATTCAAGCTATCAAAAGTAGATAGCTCAGTTTGCTATAAAAATCCAAAGATTCTGTGTGTGTTAATAGAGCACTCCTTATGAAAAAAAGTTGACAAGCAGCAGATTATATAACTGCAAACACAGTGGAGCTGGCACAAACTAACACTTAGCAATTAACTGATTTCTCTCAAGCCAGGCCGTGACAGTACATCTTATCCAACAATATCCACAAAAAAGCCAAGCAAATACAAAACCCAGTCAATTACAGAACTATTAAACTGCTCCCAAAAATCAGGAAAGGAGTTGTCAACATTGCCAATGAATAACCAACTCACAGATGCTCAGTTTGAATATCGCCAAACCACTTGTATCCAGGCTTCATCGCAGCCTTATTCATAGAGGTCTACAACACAGAAAAGGCCCTTCGGACCATCGGTCAAAAACAACCACCTAACTATTCTAATCCCATTTTCCGACATTTCAGCCCATAGCATTGTATGCCATGGCATCACAATTGTACATCTAAATGCTTAAGCGCTACCAACGTTTCAGCCTCCACCACCCTTTCAGGCAGTGAGTTCCAGACTCTCATCACCCTCTTGGTGAAAAGGTTTTTCCTCACATCCCCTCTAAACCCCCTGCCCCTCACCTTATATCTATGCCCCCTGGTCATTGAACCCTCCACCAAGTGGACATGTTTCTTCCCGTCTACTCTATTTATGCCCCTCATAATTTTATTCATTTCATTCATGTCTCCCCTCAGTCTCCTCTGTTCCAAGGAACAAAACACCAGACTATCCAATCTCTCCTCATAATTTTTTTTTGAAATTTAATATACTCAATTCTTTAATTCCAATTAACGGGCAGTTAGGCGTGGCCAATTCACCTACCTTGCACATATTTTTGGGTTGTGGGGGTGAGACCCATGCAGAGATGGGGAGAATGTGCAAACATTAAGATATATTAACGGCGTTCAAAAGGCATCTTGAGAAATACATGGCTAGAATGGGCGTAGGGGGATACGGCACAAGGAATTGCTGAGGATTTTGGCCAAGGTTGGTATCATGACCAGTACAGGCTTGGAGGGCCGAAGGGCCTGTTCCTGTGCTGTATTGTTCTTTGTTCCAAACAGACAAAAAACTGTGTCCTCAGCGCCGTGAGGCAGCAGTGCTACTCACTGCGCCGCCGTGATGCCCCTTCATAACTTAACCTCTCCAGCCCAGGCAACATCCTGGTAAATCTACTCTGTCCTTTCCAGTGCTATCACATCCCTCCTATAATGTGGCTGCACAGAATACACCAGCTGTGGCCGAACCAACTTTTTATCCAGTTCCAGCATAACCTCCCTGCTCTTAAACATTCATTATTCTTTGACAATCACTCACTAACAAGTGTGATTGTCCACCAAAGAAACTCTGTTACAGTCATGTGTTCTTGTGTGGCTAATGAACCCGATCCTAAAGTCGCATCTTTGACCGCACACTTGGCAGGTGTTTCCAGGAGGTGGGATCAGTCCATGGACTTGAGGCTGATGGTATTCCTTTCCCAGGTTCCTTTTCCAGGCCTCCTCTTGCCATTGGGTGTCCTCCAAGAATTGTGTCCCTTCAATCAGGAGGTTCATACAAGTAGATCTCTTCTGATCTCCCAAGGATTGACATCTACATTGCATTTCTTGAGGTAAGCTTTCAGGGTATCCTTGAAGAACTTCCTCCTCTTGTTGGAAGCCTTCCTCGAGCCGGACAAAGAAGATTTGCTTTGGTAGTTGGCACTCTGACATCCTGAGCACATGGCCAGCCCAGCAGAGTTGGTTTTGGGCGACCATGGCCTCAATGCTGGTGCTCTTGGTTCCTTCAGGGACACTGATGTTAGTATGTCTGTCGTCCCAGCTGATGCGGAGAATCCGTCTCAGACAGCATTTATAGTACCTCTCCAGGGCCTTAAGAAGGCGTCTGTACATAGTGCAAGTTTCTGAGCTGTATAGAAGAATTGGGAGGACGACCGCCTTCTACATGAGGATCTCGGTGTCTGCACGACTATCACGGTCGTCGAAGACTCTCATTCTTAAGCATTCGAAGGGGGCGCTCGCAGATTGGTTATGATGTTGGATCTGCACATCAATGTCAGCCTTAGAGGCGAGGTAAAGATCCAGGTCTAGGAAATGTCCCACATTTGGTAGGGTTTCTCCATTGATCCTGATGGAGGGAGAGACCGGATATTGCCCAGAAAGTCCTGGTAAAGGACTTGAGTCTTGAGGTTGAGGCTAAGACCGATTCTTTGGTATGCTTCCACCAAAGTGTCAAGCACGGCTCTCTCTTCTGAGAGTGGAGAAGGCAATGTCATCCGTGTACTGAAGTTACACAAGCGATATCAACGTCGGTTTCTTCCTGGATTTCAATCGGTTGAGGTTGAACATTTTTCTGTCCATTCTGTAGATGATATCCACTCCACTGGGAAGCTTGACAAGGTGAAGTAGTGGCATTGATGATGGAGAGAAATTGGTGGGGGCGATGACACATCCCTGCTCAACTCCAATCTTGATCTCACCAGGATTCTGTGTTTTTTCCATCGGTGAGGACTGTCACCGCCATCTTGTTGTGGAAGAGTCAGAGGATGTCGATCAATTTCTCTGGAGAGCCGGTTTTGACTGGGTCTTCCATAGCACTTCCTGAGTGACTGAGTGAAGAGCCTTGGTCAGATTGATGAATGCCATATAGAGTGGTTGATGCTGCTCCTGGCATTAATCTTGAACTTGATGAGCAGTGAAAATCATGTCCGCTATTCCACGGTTTGATCGGAAGCCACACTGGCTTTCCAGAAGGATTTCTTCAGAGACTGGGAGAAGGCAGCTAGCGAGGATTCAGGCGATGATTTTCCTGACGGTGGAGAGCAGGGAGATTCCTCAGTAGTTCCCACAGTCCGTTTTAGCTCCTTTCTTGAAGATAATGGAGATGACGGCATCCCTGAGGTCAACCTCCCTCCCTCCTTAAACAGCAATGTCACATTAGCCATTGTCCAGCCCTCTGGGACCCTCTCTGCCTCCAGTGATTCCTGAAATCATGTTTAATTAATCTATTCGAAGTTTTTTGATGAAGCAACATTTAAGGTGGATAAAAAGGAACCATTAGATGTGGTGTACTTGGATTTTCAAAGACATTTAATAAGACGCCACATCAAACGTTGTCACACAAGAGCACATCATGTGGGGGTAACAGATTTGCAAGGGGTGGTTAGCTAACAGGATGCAGAGGTGGGGTGAATACGTCTTTTTTGGATTGGCAAGCTGCAACTAGTTGAGTGCCACGTGGATCAGTGTTGGGTTCTCAACTATTTACCAACAGACTTGAATGAAGGGACTGAATGTATGATAGCTAACTTTGCTGATGACACTAAAATAAGTAGGAAAGTAAGCTGTTAAGATGAGGTAAGGAGCCTGCAAAGGGATACAGATAAAGTGGGTGGGCAAAAATTCAGCAGATGAAGTGTAACGTGGGTAAATGTGAACTTGTCCATTTTGACGCCGTGAGGCAGCAGTGCTCACAGCTGTGCCACCGTGCTGCCCAAGTTCTATATACCTACAGGTTCTTTTATTTGAAAATTACACGGGAATTGAGAGGCTATGTAGAACACGATTGGCCTGCTGCTCTCATCTGTCTGCAGAGTACATGGGGTTATCATCTCCTATCTCGTGGTGGATAGTGATGGACAGCTGTATAAGATAATCCCTTTAAAAGGTACATCATCAGTCTGCTTGATAGGCATTTCATCCAGTGGTTTAAACATACCATGGTGTGGTATGCACCATCTACAGTGTTCAAGCACTGAAACAACTCAACAATACTTCATCTGCATTATCTCCCAAACTCACACCCTGCAGCACCTAGAAAGGAAAAGGGTTGCAGATTTATAGGAACAGCAGCACCTTCCAGCTTTGACTTCAAGTAACACGCCAACCTAACTTGGGCAGTATGTCGCCGCTCCTTCAAAGTCCTGGAATTCCACCGCAGGAACAGCTTCACCCGGCAGACTGCAGCAGCTTGAGATGATTCACCACCTTTTCAGGGCAACCAGGGGTTCAACAATAAATGCTGGCCTTGCCAGTGACACTGAAATCCTGAGAATAAAACAATGATTTTCACCTGGATCTAGAATTACCACCTTGTGCCACGTATTCTTTCATAAAGTAGCAAAGGGCCAATATTTATCCCTCAACCGATATCACTAAAACAGATTAGTTGTGTATTACCACATTGTTGTCTGTAGAAGCTTACGGTGTGCAAATTGGTTGCCACATTTCCTACTTTATAACAGTGACTACACTTCATAAAGTACTGAATTGGTTGTAAACTGCTTTGAGATGTTCTGACTTCCCGAAAGGCGCTATATGAATGCAAATCTTTTTTGCTAATTTTACCATTTGCAAAGCAATAAAGCCAACAACAAACCTAGAATCTGCCCACTAATTCCACTTTCAGGCAGCGTCTTAAGCTTCTGCATAGCACAATCAATAAACTGCACCATTTCAAATGGTTCAAAGTCCAGACATTTTCACCATTAACTGCTGGATCTAAAATAACTCAAGTTCAGATGAATACTTACATCAGATATTCTGTTCCCAATGCTGTATAATTTGTGTATTTTTAAAAAATACTCAACGAACTAACATCATAAGCAAATTGAGGTTTGAAAAATAATCCCATCTCACAACACAAGCAAATGTGCAAATTGTTATAATTATGAGGTTTATAAGATTACATTTTAGGACTGGAGCTTTAAATTTAGGGTAAAGGAAGGGACCTATTCTGCTGTCTGCTTGACAGGAAGCCTCCATCATTCTGATTGTTAAAGATCAAATAAAGGCTTAAATTTTTACTAAGAAGATGGCGCAAGGTATTTATGTTTGAAGACAATCCATAGAATCCCTACAGTGCAGAAGGAGGCCTTTCGGCCCATCGAGTCTGCACCGACCCTTTGAAAGAGCACCCTAACTAGGTCTACTCACCCCTCCACCCTGCCCTATCCCTGTAACCCCAAAACCTAACCTGCACATCCCTGGAAACTAAGGGGCAATTTATCATGGTCAATCCACCTACCTGTACATCTTTAGACTGTGGGAGGAAACTGGAGCACCCGGAGGAAACCCACACAGACATGCGGAGAACATACAAACTCCACACAGTGATCCAAGGTCGGAATTGAACGCTGGTCCCTGGCGCTGTGAGACAGCAGTGCCGCATTCTCTGAGTTTACCAGAGTAGACTCTGAATCTTCCAAAAGTCCCAGATAGAGACGAGATATCAGGTTGTAAACAGTTGTGCTGCAAACTGTCCTTTTACTTCTAAGATCAAAGAAAATTAGAACCAAGGATAGCTATCTAGCACTTCTACTTATGTACAAAATTAATGGGCGGGATTCTCCGTTTGGCGACATCGAAATCGGGAAAGGCAATTGGGCTGAGAATCGCCAAATCGCAATTCCCCATCACAATGACAGTGGCGTCAATGCGTTCTGGAACACACGTACAATAGATACCGTTTGCATATCATTAGCGAGCCCTACCCGGTATTCTCCGGGGCCTCCGGGATTCTCTGTCTCCGATGGGCCAAGTTCCCGACGGCATAGTTCACTTGTGCTTTTAAATATCGTGAAACTGGTGTGGCGGCTGCTGAGGGAGAGAGAGGGTGTCCAGAAAGTGCCCAACATCGCTATAGTTTGCTGACAGTTGTGCCACCGCCGGGGGGCTTCTGCCATGACCGGGGGGAGTAGTGGGGGGTGGGTACGCTGCAGCGCAACCAGTGCCATCTTGTTGGCTGAGATGTGTGTGTGATGTACAAAAATACATCAGTTCCATTACAGCTTTCATGGGTCAATACCAAACGCAAAGGGGAACCCGAATATGACATAACGCATCTTACATTAAAGGTCCATTAATCAGGTTTGTTGTTGAGACATTGTATAGCTGCAGTCAAACAGAGCAAAACTTTAGAAAAAGGCTGAGCTTTAAGTTTTGAATTTTTTTAATATTAAGAGCCAATGAAGAGTAGAAATGAGACTGTACATCAAGATTACACTGGTGTTTCAGTGCCGATATGAACACAATTTAGTAATGTGCGTAAAATCCTCCCTTCCCCCAGCCAGAGAAAAAGTACAGGAGCAGGTCACATAAATCCAGTGGCTCCAAATAGTAACTGAGCTTTAATACAATACCCTAGTTATTTTGCACAATTGGAAATGTGGTTTACATGCTGTGAGACAGCAGTAGCTGCTAAACAACTGCGCTGTGAACCACACACAGTAGAGAGGAGACAATAAGCATTGTTGCATCAAATCACAATGGCAAGACATCACAAGACATAGATTTAAATTTGTACACCCCTTAAATGACAAGCACAGGAACAACAGAGCTTGTTTAAAGTTTATTTTATACAATCCTTCATGGAGTCACCTCCTTAAAGTTTCAAACGAGCGAACATTTCTTGCCCCCTTTCCCAGTCCAGTGCCAGCATGTAACGTTTCAAGTACTGAGCATTCTTTGCAGCCCGCCCAGATTATATCCTTGCTTTCTCCAAGAAGTTATCTTTTAACACTAGTTTGGCCATAAAAACTTGTATGGGAGCACAGTTCAGGAAATCATAGGATATTGCTCAATTTACCTTTACTGCAGCAACTAAAAATAAAAAGATTATTGCATCTCCATTCTGGTATAGAATGGATACTAATCTTCTGACGTGTTCTGGTCCGGTGGTGGTGGTGGGGGGAGGTAATCGATTCTAGCAGCTTCTTAAATAAAATTCCTTTTGAACCTTTACAGCTGGTCATTTATTATTGTATTTTAATGTTTACATATTGTCCCATAAATCTTAAATTCACAGCCGCAGTTTCGCAACCTGCTGCAAGAGCAAAGTATAACCTGTCTGATTCAGACAGCCAGTTCAACAAAACAAAATCAAAATTCTTTCATTTCAAATCGATAGCAAATCGTAATTTGGATTACCCATCTGTTCTTTTTTTTTTTCACCACTGAATGTGGTCATTTATGCCTCAATATTTTCCTGTTAGTCCCCGTTCTCACTCGTACTCATCATCCACAGCCACCTCCCGTTCCACCCTTGTGTTCTCGTACAGGAACAGGAGCCGATCAACCTCAGCCGGGGCCAGCTGGTTGCGCTTGGCGTTCACCAGATTCCCTGCTGCGCTGAACAGGCGCTGGGAGGGAATGCTGGTGGCAGGAATGCACCAGTACTTTTGCAGCAGTTTGCTCAAGGTGGGAAATAAAGCCACCCGGTCAGACCACCAGATGAGCGGATCTTCGCCCAGTTCCAGCACCTTCTGCGATTTGAAGTTATTCAGTTCTTCCACAACCTGGGCATGCCATCCATCCTGGCCCTCGTCACTGCTGCCCGCCTGCCCAAAGATCTCTGCCAGCATGAAGTTAATGCTCCCAGTGCTGTACGGCTGCACTGACACTGCACGCTTTTTCAGCGGTGGCTCCTCAAGGGCAAAGCCCCCCTCTGCTCTCGCAAAGCCCTCATTCCCCTTCTCCAAGAGAGCAGTGGCTTCCTCCAGGATTTTGTTCTCCACCTGCTTTTGCTGCGCGGCTGAAAGGAACGGGACTTTCTTGTATCTTGGGTCGAGAAACGTCGCAGAGTGGAGGAAGAGCTCCAGCTCTGGGGAAAACCGGTACATTTCGGACAACTCTTTGGCAATGGTCTCCTTCACAGCGCTGAGCATGTGAGAGTCTGAATCGTCAACTTTCAGCGTCGAGTTCAACAGGACATGTAGGAGAGGTTTGACCAGACTAATGATTGGGTACTTTGATCTGCCCATCATCTCGGTGGCCTGCTGAAATGGCTGAAGCAACTCCACCAACCCGTCTATGGTGCTCCATTCACTGGCTTCTGGCATCAAGTGATAATTCATGCTGTCCTCAAAGAGCACAGCAGCAATCGCTGTCTGTTGCTCCCTCAGCCGCTGTAGCATAAATTGGGTGGTGCCCCAAGTGCTACAGTCACTGACCAGTTGGTGCTGTAACAAATACTGTTGTTTCTGCTTCTCCCTCAACATGTAAGCTGCCCGCGGCGTCACTTTAAAGTACTCAACCAGTTTGTTGCACTTCAGAAGAAGGGTGCAGAGTTTCGGCAGTTGGAGCGCTCGGTTTATCCCCAGGTTGATTGTGTGTCCGAAGCATGGCATGTGGACAGGGAGATTCAGAAGGGAGCAGGCATTCACCACGTTTTCATTGCCACTGCTGGTCGTGGCGCCCAACACATTTTTGCTGATTCCCCATTCTCTGAAGGACTCGACAAGCGCGTGAGCCAAGTTCTCTGTGGTATACTCATCCGCCACTTCGAACGTGGCGAGACACTTGGAAGCAAACTTTAGGGTGTTGGCGCCGCCGCCCTTACCGCCCAGGAAGTGGGCAGTCAAAGACATGTAGCATCGGTTCCGACCCTGTGCGGTCCACAGTTCGGCTGTCACACCACACCAGGCTGCCGCCGCCAAATCCTTCTCCACGGCAGTCCGGGTAATATGGTACATCTCTGGGATGGCTTTGGTCGAGAAATATTTCCTGTTGGGGAGCTCATACCTTGGGTCCGCCATTTTAAGTAGTTTTTTGAAAGTTTGCTCCTCCACCACAGCAACAGGATACAGCCCTTCGCAGATGAAGTTGGTAACCATAGATGTCAATTCTTGGTGCCGTTTGCTGTCCTGGCTGTAGCAAGTCTTGAAGATTGCGTCTTGGTTGCTCAGGTATGTAGCTTCAGACTCGGATTTCAAAAAGTTGGAAGTGAACGGTTCCCGAGCTTGCTCAGCATTGCTCTTGACAACTTGGTGGAATTCACTGGGATGATTCTTCTCAAGGTGGTAGGCGAGGTTGGAGGTGTTTCCCGAGTAGGCAATTTGAGCCCTGCAAACACGGCAGTAGATCTTCTTCCACTGCAGTATGCATCCTTCAGCATCGGTATCAAACCCAAAGTACTTCCAAACTTTACTTTTTGCTCTTGGGTGACAGACCAGCTTTAGGTCAGAGGTAGAACCTTCCGGAGTCTTGTGCTCCATGGCTCTTCCGTCGCAATTCTGCACACAGATCCTTTATCCATTTAATGCCAACCTGCCAACCAAAAAGAGATAATATGACATTCATTTTTTTTTAAAAGTGCACATCATCTCAAAGACTCGCAGCCTGCGGTTGCACAGTAGTAACCTACCTGATCAATTCTCAAGTAAAAAGAAACGGCAAAGCTGCAAAACACGAAGGTAGGGCAACTGGAAAGGATGGCTCGAGAGCTGATGCTTTGACAAGCAAACCGGATTTGCCGAACAAGCATGCCGGGCTGATGCATTAAGACAGGCGTACAATGCAAAACCTGAAATGTTTAACATATGGACAGGGTTGCATATTGTTTACACACTGGTAGCTATTATTCGTGCCAGCAGCAAGATGCCAAGGCTGTCATGGAAGATCTCCACGCTCAAAGCCTTTGCATTTAAAAAGCGAAATTAATTCCTTTCCGTCCCAACAACTACTCAAGATGAATTATTGCTTCTTTTCAAAGTCTTAACCCCTGCGTGGAAAGACTGATTGCGGTTAAATAGCCTGCTGATGTTTTTGGTCTGAGCTCACACAAGAACAACAGCCACTCTGACGTGAGAGAAGGGTTAGTGTCCGATACGAACACATTGGCTCAAAACGAAAGTGACAACCTAGACAGAATAAAAAATGTTACTGGCCTGCACCTCAATAATCAGTAGATTTGCTTTGCAATGAAGCAGTTTCTGAGACAATTCGAGCAGGGTGAGCGAGCTCACTCACAACCAATGTGTGCAGCCGAGTGAAGTTCTTGTACTTCGACTGGTACAAACATTGTCACCAGAAACTGAACAAGGAAGCACGGACACGTGAAAGAGCTGCAAATCCCAACTTCAAATCATGCAGTCATTTAACTGCAGCTCCGCTTGTATTACTACAGCCAGCAATGTGAACAAGGTAATTTCTACAGTGGCAGTGAGGATTGCAGCCCAGTAATCCAAAATGCGGCATTAATGAAACCACCTTTACATGTATCAGCTTGCTAAACATGCTGTTTCAACAACCAGAAAAACAAACAGAAAGTCGTAGTTAATGACAGTCGCCCCATAATAATTATAATAATTTATGTAGAATTATATATAGACTATACATCACAGAAACAGGTCACTTGGTCCAATCACACTGTGCTGGTGTTTATAGAATGTACTCAACATCTGGGAGGCACGGCGGCACAATGGTTAGCACTGCTGTCTCACGGCGGCAGGGACCCAGGTTTAATCCGTCTTCGGGTGACTGTGTGGAGTTTGCACTTTTTCCCTGTGTGTGTGTGGGTTTCCTCTGGGTGCTCTGGTTCCCTCCCACAATCCAAAGATGTGCAGGTAGGTGGATTGGCCATGCTAAATTGCCCTTAGTGTCCAAAGGGTTAGGTATGGTTACTAGGTTACGGGGATAGGGTGTGAACTTGGGCCTAGGTAGGTTGTTCTTTCCAAGGGTCGGTGGAGGCTCGATGGGCCGAGTGGCCTCCTTCTGCACTGTAGGGATTCTATGATTATCTATCTCAGCCTTTCAGCATGTTAGACAGGGTGTTTCTCTGTTCATATATCCAATAACTATTACAGAATAAGTTTCTATTATCCTTTTACTCATTTGTGTTTTGAAGCAACCAGTTCTGATGACAATCTGGGGTAGAGGTTGGAGGATACTGCTGGGTCTGACCGTCCAGGAAAAATGGATCACCACATGGGTGGGGAAAAAAAACAAGACTGTTAAAAGATTCTGGAACAATGACACTATCTCAGCCGCCATTAGTTCTGCTCTTTCACACCATCTATCAGGGATCCATACTCCTTGCAAGTAGTTTTCTCAGAGGCAAAAAACAGAAACAAACGAAACAATTTTCAAGTTCTTCGGGTTACTCCCCTGATAGCTCAGTCATACAGATTCTCAGTATGAGATCTTAGGTGATCGCACTAAGGGTGTAGGGAGGGGTTCCATCAAATTCCCCGAGGTTAACTGGGGAGGGGAAGCACTTCAGCCAAGTTCTTTGTCCTCAATATAATTTGGTGACCTCTGTTGGAAACAGCAAGTCTACAAACATCCAGTTAGGACAAAATTAGGCTTGGTTGTGATAAATTCCATATGAAATTAGCCCATCAATATTCACTGCCCTAATTGAGACATGAAGGTCAGCCAAATGGGCAAGCAGCAAGAGGACAGATGGCACCTGTCAAATGATAATCTAGTACAACTCATCAAATGCAGGAGATAAGGCAGGAAATGAGAGAGCATAGGCACAGAAGGAGACTACGTTGCACTTTGGACATTCTGAATTCTCCCTCCGTGTACCCAAACAGGCGCCGGAATGTGACAACTCAGGGCTTTTCACGGTAACTTCATTGTAGTGTCAATGTAAGACTACTTGTGACAATTAAGGTATTATTATTATACCTCAAGATCGTTCCGCCGCCAGTCCATAACATCATGGCTGACCCAACTCCATGTACCTGGCCTTTGCTCCATATCTCTTTCTACCAATTTCAGACTAACAATTGATCTCGAGTCAACTACCATTTGTGGAAGAGCGTTACAAACTGGTATCAAACTGTTACAAACTTTGCATGCAGTAGAGTTCCAACTTCATCCCTAAAAAGACTGACTCTAATGTTCAGACGATCTACCTAGATTCTCCAATCAGTGGAACTAGTTTTTCGCTAACTTATCAGTTCCTGGGCAGCACGGTGGAGCAGTGGTTAGCACTGCTGCCTCACGGCGCCGAGGAACCAGGTTCGATCCCGGCCCCGGGTCATTGGTTGTGTGGAGTTTGCGCATTCTCCCCGTGTCTGCGTGGGTCTCACCTCCACAACCCAAAATGATGTGCAGGATCGGTGAATTTGGCCACACTAAATTGCCACTTAATTGGGAAAAAAAATTGGATACTCTAAAAATAATTTTTTTTTAAAACTCATCAGTGCCCCTTCATATTTTGAAAAATAATCAAATCGCTTTTTAATCTTCTGAATTCCAGGGAATACAACCTTAATCTGTGCCATCCGTCCTTGCAGCTTAACCCTTGGACTCCACTCATTCTTATAAATCTATGCTGCACATCCTCCATAGACTTCCTAAAGTGAGGCACTTGCAGTATGCCAGATGTATTCTAACTAACTGAAGCATGACTTTTAACTCCTTGTATTCCAATGCTCTAAATGGGAAGGCCAACATTCCTTTGGCCTTTTAGTTACTTTATATTTAGTTACTTTAGTTACCTTGGAATAAAGAAGTTAAAAAGAAATGTTCATCGGAAATTCATGGTGAGCATTAAAAATGTTTCTCTGATGCTACAAATTTCCATGAGGTAGACTGAGCATTTTCTTTTTCAGAGTTACGACTTTCTTGCTCTGCAATCCCTTCAATAAATCTTGATGTTTCTGCTTAACGCACTTAGAAAATTGATGGACCAGAAATGTAATTTGTCATTTCAATTTTAACAGTCCACACGCCATTTAACATCAGATTAGTCATAGATTTTTACTCTCCTGAACCTTGAATAACACACAAAATCGGCTTATTGTCATTGGTCTGCACAAAATATTAAAAGGAAGGACAAATGCATAAACTCTAAGATTGTACAGCACCGCAGTATTAATGCAATTAACAAGGCCCTTTTCACGAAAGGGATCATTGGGAGCAATACAGAAACGGGTGTCTTGTCATCACGAAGCTCACTAGACAGTCTCATTTATAAAACTTCCCTGTTAAAAAAGGAGCCATGCATAAATCTCATTGCACTATACCACAATGTATTCCGTTCCATTGGTGGGAAGAGGGGTTAGCATCCACTGTAGCATATTAATTCATCATGCAAAATTATTTTGTGCACTACTTTAACAGTCTTTAATCAGCTTACAATAAACAACTATGTTACAACAACAAGAAGCAATTTTACAGAGCTACATTAATCAGAGCGCTACCAGAGGGAATTACATCTCAAAGTTTATTTAATACTAGCCGAGCTCCCATGGTGATCCACACAAGGAGTCAAGATCAAGAGTAATAGAGAGTTGAAGTGTGATTCGCTGTCATGGGATAAGAGGACCAGGCGCGCTGGGCCGAAGGGCCTTTTCTGTGCTGCAGACCTCTGTGACATGGGGAGGAAAGTCAATCCTTATTTTTCAAAGTCCTTCATTCTGTCCTTATCTCAACATATGCTTTGAATAACTATAGCTAAATAGAAAACCTTACAGTAATTTGTGAGGCAGAGAACAAGAGGTGGTTGTAGAATACGAAGAGTTGGGAGATATGAATCTGAATTGAATTGCATTATTAGAAGGGTGGGATTATGGTGCACCAAGTGTCTATAGAGTGTTACAATTGTAAATATGGACAAAGGAATTTAGAATGAAACACCTAAAGCAAAAGCAATAGAAAAGTAAAGGATTGTAGACGAGTACAAACATCCAGAGGGGATTTTAAAATTATTTATAGACGAGTAGATATACATTATAGAAAAATAGAGACACTTAACCAAATACAGTGTAGAGCTTCTTAATTCAGTGTCTCAAATTGTTCACAGCGCTGTCTCGCCCATGGCGAGATCTGTAATCAGTAAAGCTTCACCCAAGTGTGAGGGTTCAAAAAGGCACAATCAATCAATATAAAATAAAAATCTATTGTCGAGAGTTGTTTCTGATTCAAGTAAAGCGCAGTGCAAAGAAGCCTTCACGCTCTGGTCGTCGCAGGTACAGAACTCTGAGGAACAAAATGAATCAGTGCCATAGTGAGGGACGAGTGTGCTGAAGACCATAAAGAGAAAAACTGAGCAAGGTCCGATGCAGGTCCACATTCACCACAGAAGAAACTCATTTCTAACCACTCAAAGTATTCTCAGTTAGCCGAACACATCGTGAACCTTTCTTGCAAGGTTCTCGAAGCCATTCTTGCAACAGGTAAGAAGTCCAGCAGCAGCAGCAGAGTCGACAATGGTCCTTTTTTCCAGAGGGATTGGCAGTTGGTTCCGTCACACCACAGTGCAGCAAATAAGAACAAGTCTGAAGAGGTGAAAGGCTATTTGGTCAAACAAGCCTCTCCCATAGATATATTAATCTAATCATGGATTTTCGTGAGAATATGCAGCAGAAAAATAGGCCATTCAACCCAACTGGACTATGCCAACGATTAGGTTCCACAATCGAATCCTCCGCCTCTACGTCCTCGAATGTATTTACCCTTTTTTTTTCACCATCAGCTCCCCCTCCCCCGCCAACACAATCAAAACTGAAAGACTAAACTCCTGTACATAGCACCTGTGGAAAAAAGTAGTGCTTTCAATATTTCCATTAGCTCAATCACCTTGCTCAGACGTCGATTTAGCTCCTTCAGTACTGTGATGAACAAGCAACTATTGTTCAACGTGGCAGTAGCAAATTTAAAATTATCACAATTAATTGCTGATTTCATGTTTAAGTGGCAGAACAACAGTACTCCCATTCAGTGCACACCAATGTGCACATTAACGATATGATTTCAAACCGTGCTGCCTTGTTTTTTTTTATTCTTCAAGGGACGTGGGCTTCTTTTCGCTGGCTATGCCAGCATTTACTGCACATCCCTAATAGGCCTTGAGGTGGTGCTGAGCTGCCTTCTTGAACCGCTGCAGTCCACGTGGTGTAGGTACACCCACAGTGCTGTGAGGGAGGGTGTTCCAGGATTCTGATCGAACGACAATGAAGTAAAGACTGATATATTTCCAAGTCAGGATAGTGTGTGGCTTGGAAGGGAATTTGCAAGTGGCAGAGGTTACGGATTTGGAAGGCGCCTTGGTGAGGTTTTGCAGATCATCTTGTAGATGGAACACACTGCTGCCACTATGCGCAGTGTTGGAGGGAGTGAATGTTGAAGGTGGTGGATGGGATGCCAATGAAATGAGCTGCTTTGTTCTGGATGCTGTCAAGCTTCTTGAGTGTTGTTAGGGCTGTACTCATCCAGGCAAGGGGAATGAATTCCATCACACTCCTGACTTGTGCCTTGTAAATGGTGGACAGGCTTTGGTGAGTCAGGAGCTGGGGTACTCTGCAGAATTCCCAGTCTAACAATCTTTATTAGTGTCACAAGTAGGCTTATAATTAAGCTACTGTGAAAATCCCCTAGTCGCCACACTCCGGCGCCTGTTCGGGTACAGAAGAAGAATTCAAAATGTCCAATTCACCAAACAAGCACGTCTTTGGGATTTATGGGAGGAAACCGGAGCACCTGGAGGAAACCCACACAGACACGGGGAGGACGTGCAGACTCCGCACAGACAGTGACCCAAGCCGGGAATCGAACCCAGGTCCCTGGAGCTGTGAAGCAACAGTGATAACCAATGTGCTACCGTGCCGCCCCTCTGGCCGGCTCTTCTCATTAAAAAGTATTTTTATGGTTGGCAAAGTTCAGTTACTTGTCAATATTAAGCCTAAAAATGCTGATAGTGGGGGATTCTGCAATGGTAATGCATTGAGGATCGAGGATCAAGGGGAGATATTTAGATTTTCTTTTGTCGGAGATGGTCATTGCCTTGCACTTGTGTGATACAAATGTTACTTCCCCCTTGTTATGGGCGAAGCATTTTCAGAACCCTAAAATGTATCATGGAGTTCAACCAACCTCACCCTTTTATGTATTTGTTGCTTTTTCTAGCACACGGCTTTTTCCCTAGGTGTGGGCTTACAATTATGGACACGTGGGTTTGTAAACACAAAACACTGTTTATTCCATGAACTCAACTTAACCTCTTAAATAAACATTGGATCTTCTAACACCCCTTACTTCAAAGATAACTCAGAAAATATTGCATCAGTAAATAACTCCTTAAAATGTTCCTTCAAACTTCCAAGAGACTTAACACCTTTAAACAGCATCACATCAGGTTAAAGGATATATATATTTTCTGTAGAATGGCAGAGATATATTAGCTTGGTTGACTGCAGCTCCAGCACCTTGCTTTCTTCCTGCAAACTCTATGGAAACACACAGACACACCCAAGCTGCTTTCTCAAACCTGGCTTTTTACTTTTAAACTGCTCTCAGCAAACCAGCCAGGCACTTTTTAGCTGCTCTCAGCAATACCAGCCAGGCACTTTTCAAACTGCAAAACCAAACTGCGAAATGGCTGAACTGACCTGAGCTCCACCCTCTCTATGACATCACTGTTTTCTTAAAGATACATTGCTTAAACATCCAGTTCTTAAAGGCACTCTCACATGACACCTCCCCCCAAGAAAAAAAAAAACCCATCAACTTCAAGATGGTTTCATTTTTCACCTTTGCACCATCGACTAAGAAATGCACACAGTAAAAATACTTTATTGTTTCACAAAAAAAACACACGCAAACAGGCATAATAATATAGTCCATTTTTCTTTGCTCTTCTTCCTCCAACCAAAATCCTTCTCGATTGATAGTCTCTTTGAACAAGAAAGTCTCTGCACGATCCATCCATTCCTCTACGCCTCGGCATTTCTCTTTAGAATCAGATACTTTAGTTCAATCTGACCACAGAGTCCCTTGCCATTCTCCAATACAGGAGCATTGGTGATCACAGCTTTCAGGCAGTCAAATGCCTGTTGTAAATCCGCTGCCCACTGAATTTTTTTATGTTTCTTTAGCAATTCCATCAGTGGAGTAATCACGCCACAAATCTTTTGCACAAATGTTCGATCAAATCCACTCATGCTAAGAAATCGCATTATCTCCCTTCGTCGAGGGTAACGGAAACTCCGCACAGAAAGTGATTCGGGCTTCTCCAAATTCACTTTCGGCTAGGTTCATCACCAAACCCGCCACCTGAAGTCGATCGAAGAACTCCATACGATGGTTTAAATGTTCTTTCCATGTCTGGAAGTTGGAAATAAAAGCAGATTGTCCCACTTTCTCAATGCAATCCTTTAATGGTGGGACAGGATAAGAGTCCGTTCTTGTAACTGCATTCATCGTTCTATAGTCCATACTCAACCGTTGGGTACCGTCTGGTTTAGGTACCATCACTATGGATGAGCTCCATTGGCTGCAACCCACTTCAATCATGCCATTCATCAGCATACTCTCAATCTCTCTGTTAACCTGTGTCAATTTTAACGGATTAAGTCTGTATGGATGTTGTTTGATAGGAACAGCATTTCCCACATCTACATCATGTATAGCCATTTTAGTACTTCCTAATTTATCTCTACAACTTGCCCATGTGATATCAATAACTCTTTCAGGTCAGTTTGTTTTTCCTCTGGAAGGTAACTTAACAATTCATCCCAATTTTTAAGAACATCCACATTTTCCAATTTAATTTGAGGTATGTCAAATTCACAGTCATCTGGATTTGGTTCGTCACTTTGAGTTAGAATCATTAAAACCTCCTTTTTCTCTCCTTCCCTTTCAAAGTACCTTTTAAGCATATTCACATGACACACTCGGTGAGTCTTCCTTCTATCTGGTGTTTTTACCACACAATTCACCTCACTTAATTTCCTTTCAATCTGATACGGTCTACAAAACCTAGCTTTTAAAGGCTCCCCTCCCACTGGCAACAACACTAAAACTTTATCCCCACTGGCAAAACTACGAACTTTGGATTTCTTGTCCGCGACCCATTTCATCACATTTTGTGAAACTTTCAAATGTTGTCTAGCCAATTCACCTGCTCTATTTAATCGTTCCCTAAAATTTGACACGTAATCCAACAGTGTCATTTCCGATTTCTCACCCACCAATTTTTCCTTAATCAATTTAAGTGGTCCTCTTACCTCATGACCAAAAATTAGTTCAAAAGGACTAAATTTGGTCGACTCATTAGGTGCATCCTTAATGCAAACAAAACAAATGGGATTCCTTTATCCCAATCCTCTAGATAATCTTGACAATATGCCCTCAACATTGTCTTGAATGTCTGATGCCACCTTTCTAGCACTCTCTGCGATTCTGGATGATACGCAGTTGATTTAAATTGTTTTATTCCTAAGCTATCCATAACTTCTTTGAATAACTTTGAAGTAAAATTCAATCCTTGATCCGATTGCATTTCTGTGGGTAGTCCATATCTAGTAAAGAATTTAAGTAACTCCTCCACCATCCTCTTAGCTGTAATATTACGTACTGGAATGGCCACTGGAAACCTAGTAGACACATCCATTACAGTCAAAAGATATTGATTCCCACTTTTTGTTTTAGGAAGCGGTCCTACACAATCGATTAGGACCCTTGTAAAAGGTTCCTCAAATGCTGGAATGGGTATTAAGGACTCTGGTTTTATCACTGCTTGAGGTTTCCATATCACTTGACATGTGTGACATGATTGACAAAATTCAACTACATCTTTATGTAGTCCAGGCCAATAAAAATGTTTCTGGATTTTAGCTTGAGTTTTCCTTATTCCCAAATGACCTCCCACTGGTACCTCATGTGAAACTCGCAACACCTCCTTTCTATACCCTACCGGCAATACTACTTAGAATCATAGAATCATAGAAGTTTACAGCATGGAAACAGGCCCTTCGGCCCAACCAGTCCATGCCGCCCAGTTTTTACCATTAAGCTAGTCCCAGTTGCCCGCACTTGGCCCATAACCCTCTATACCCATCTTACCCATGTAACCATCTAAATGCTTTTTGAAAGACACAATTGTACCCGCTTCTACTACTACCTCTGGCAGCCCATTCCAGACACTCACTACCCTCTGAGTGAAGAAATTGCCCCTCTGGGCCCTTCTGAATCTCTCCCCTCTCACCTTAAACCTATGCCCTCTAGTTTTAGACTCCCCTACCTTTGGGAAAAGATGTTGACTATCTACCTTATCTATGCCCCTCATTATTTTATAGACCTCTATAAGATCACCCCTAAGCCTCCTACGCTCCAGGGAAAAAAGTCCCAGTCTATCCAGCCTCTCCTTATAACTCAAACCATCAAGTCCCGGCAACATCCTAGTAAATCTTTTCTGCACTCTTTCTAGTTTAATAATATCCTTTCTATAATAGGGTGACCAGAACTGCACACAGTATTCCAAGTGTGGCCGTACCAATGTCTTGTACAACTTCAACAAGACGTCCCAACTCCTATATTCAATGTTCTGACCAATGAAACCAAGCATGCCGAATGCCTTCTTCACCACCCTGTCCACCTGCGACTCCACCTTCAAGGAGCTATGAACCTGTACTCCTAGATCTCTTTGTTCTATAACTCTCCCCAACGCCATACCATTAACTGAGTAGGTCCTGGCCTGATTCGATCTGCCAAAATGCATCACCTCACATTTATCTAAATTAAACTCCATCTGCCATTCGTCGGCCCACTGGCCTTACTTGATGAACTTCTGCCCACTTTTCATCCGCCTGCATATGTACAGGTCTCCATTTTCTCATCAAGACATCATTTTTACAGTAATAACACTCTCGTATACTCTCAGATTCCTCTTCTGTATATGCTTCCTGATATATCCGTTTTATTTCTACATCTTTCTGTTGTAACTCCGCCAATTTTCCTGAACTAAAAATATCCGCCTCATCCTCCACCTGTTCTTGTTCTTTTTCAACAATCTGACCAAAAATCGTTTCTGATAATTGCACTTAAACTTCATCTTCACTCTTTAATTTCTCCTCTTGTCTTAACCTGTGACTTTGCGACCTTGTTACTACACAATCCGGAAAAATCCCAGGATATTCATCCTTCAACACTTCAGTTGACTGATTTTCCACTGGCTTATCAACCATAGTAGGCATCACTCCCACCTGCGATCCAGCCATATCATTACCCAAGATAAACTGTATTCCTCGACAAGATAGTTTATCTTTTACTCCTACTGCAACTTCACCACTCTTCACTGGACTTTCCAACCTTACCTTATATAATGGAACGCTACTCCTCTCACCCTGAATTCCACATATCACCACCTTTTCTGGCAACATTCTTCCCAAACTACATAATTCCTCATCTCTTAGGGGCAGCACGGTAGCATTGTGAATAGCACAATTGCTTCACAGCTCCAGGGTCCCAGGTTCAATTCCGGCTTGGGTCACTGTCTGTGCGGAGTCTGCACATCGTCCCCGTGTGTGCGTGGGTTTCCTCCGGGTGCTCCGGTTTCCTCCCACAGTCCAAAGTTGTGCAGGTTAGGTGGATTGGCTATGATAAATTGCCCTTAGTGTCCAAAATTGCCCTTAGTTTTGGGCGGGGTTACTGGGTTATGGGGATAGGGTGGAGGTGTTGACCTTGGGTAGCGTGCTCTTTCCAAGAGCCGGTGCAGACTCGATGGGCCGAATGGCCTCCTTCTGCACTGTAAATTCTATGACAAGGACTTTGCAGGGTTGACAGAGCTTGGTGTGCCATTGTTGCTTCTGGTTCCTAGGTCCATAATGGATGGTCTGTCCAGTTTTATTCTTTTTAGACTTTGTGGCCGTTTGGTACAACTGAGTGGCTTGCTCGGTCATTTCAGAGAGCATATAAGAGTCAACTCACCCTCAAACCGAATGTGGAATTCAATCATGTTATTTCAATCTGAGGTTGTTAACTAATCCTGCCTCATTGCACATTTGCAGGTCGAGAATAGCCGGTTCTCTGGTTGGCTCTATATGCTGCTCAAAGAAATTGTCCTGAAAACACTTCCTGAATTCATGTTCCAGATTATCTTTGGCAACTTGATTGTCCAATCTATATGTAGGTTACAGTCACCCAGATTATTGCAATACGTTTTTACAAGCCCACATTATGGCTTCCTGTATACTTCATCCTGCAGTGTAGTTAGTGTTAGGCAACCTACAAATAACTCCCACTAATGGCTTCTTACCTTTAGTATGGTTTTCTCAATCATGTCAACGCTGAAACTAAATTTATTGATATTTTGTTGGATAAATTAATCTGTAATACAGATGGAGAAACAACACTGGAATTCAACACGTGTATAAAGACAGAGACATAGATGGATCTGTGAAACAGAGGGATAGATATAGCGATAGATGGGCTGAACTGTGATAAGGACCAACTGATCAATCTGATCCAGAAGAGGAGCACAAGGCAACAATGGAACAAAAAAGGATGAGATCGAAAAATGGATCTACAAAATGAAATAGTAGATGTATATTGATAGACAGATGTATCTGTGATGCAGCGAAAGAGATATTGGGCACGATTCTCCGGCCGTGTTGCACTCAAGTGAGAGCACAACGGAGCCAGAGCATCCCAGGAGGGGCCCACAGCAAGCCTCCCGACAGGCTCCAGATCCCGCGAGACTCACCGGAGTCCCATGAGAGGTCGAAGTCGGAACCCCGCCCCAAATGGGCAGATCGAATGACGCTCGGGGAAGTAAGTCGTAAACGTACTTACGACCCACCTGCCCAAGATCCACTGGCCTCCTTCAATTCTCCGGCCTCCCCAGGGAGGTTGCAGCTGGGCGCCAATCAGTGCTGGTCGACACAAACGCAGAGCAGGTGGAATGGCACCCGGGGGGCTCTCCTGGGCCACCAGTGACTCCTAGATGTCAGGGTAAGTGCAGGATGGCCCCTGGCCCTCCCCCTGGAATGCGGGTACATTGGCACAGCCACGGTGCCCGGATGGCCCTGCCAAGCCAGCAGGAGCACTGCCCGAGTGCCAGTGTGGCAGTGTAAGGGTGCTCGAGTGCCAGGGACCCCATAGCGGGGTGTCCTCACTTGGGGCCTGTGGCGTAGTGTCGATGTGTGTGGGGAGTGGCAATGCCCATGGTTAGGGGGACCCACAAGCTCACTTAGAGAAATAAAAAAATGAAAATCGCTTATTGTCACAAGTAGGCTTCAAATGAAGTTACTGTGAAAAACCCCTAGTCGCCACATTCCGGCGCCTGTTCGGGGAGGCTGGTACAGGAATTGAACCGTGCTGCTGGCCTGCCTTGGTCTGCTTTCAAAGCCAGCGATTTAGCCCTGTGCTATCCCAGCCCATATCGAGGCACCCTTTCAAAATGGCGGTCCGATCTCAGAGTTCAGCTCCCCAGTGCTAAAAAAAATTCTAAGTGTGGGCTAAACTGGTGAGAAACTCCCAGGGCCGAAAAAAGTAACTGTCATTGAATAGCGCTGGGGAACTCGCCGGCAGAGCCGGTGGGAAACTCCCTGCAAAACCCACCACAAATTAACTTACAAAGTTTTGGGGAGAATCGCACCCAACGTTAATTGGATGGTTTTGTGATAGGAGTGGGGTGTTGGTGGAGCCTGCATGAAAACAAACCAAAAATAGAATCAAATACATAGAGCAATAGATAAATGGATTGACGATAGAGAGATTGATTTATGAACCTGTGACACAAAGGAAATAGAGATTCAAAGATTAATCGATGAAACAGAGAGGGAAGAGAGAGAAAGAGAGAGAAAGAGATTTGGGTCTACGGAGGCACCCATGATCAAGGGAGAGAAAGAGGAATGTAGAAATAAAGAATCTGTGATACAGAAAGGAGGAGAGAACAGGAACACAGGTCAATACTGGAATGGAATATATAAAGAGATAAGAGATATAGAGAGGGGGCACGATCTTCAGTCATGCTGCGCCAGAAAAGCAGCTCGCCACAGCACAGCGTGGCCATTGACAGGCCAGGATACCCTGCACCCAGGATCTACCCGGCTCGCAATGCCTCGCGAGATTCAACGCAATCTCGCGATACGTTGCAAGGGGAATCCCGGCCACAATGGGAGGGATCAGTTTTTGGCAAATCTGCATATTAGAGCGAGGCAGTAAGCCTTACACTAATGTGCAGATTCCCAAGGTGCCTGAGGCTTGTGGTCCTCGGGCGAACGCCACAAACGGGGACCAGACGGAATGGCACTTTTGGGGGTCTCCAAGGGAATTGTGTTCCCTCCCATGTTGTGTTCGGGTTGGTGGGAGTTCGGGGATTTCTTTTGGCCTCGGAGATCGGGACGCTCTCGCTAAACTGGGAAGTTCTAGCGTCCGGAGCTCCCCGTTGTAAAAATCAAGGCTATATGCAGCCTTGGTCGCGCGTTTCCCGTTTAGGCCCCTTATTCAAGCGAGTCACATTGAATAGCAACGTGTTTTTCGGCACTACGAGTGCCGGGAAGCACGCGGCTAAACCCACTCGCCGGGAACTTTGTTCCTTTTGGGAAGATCGCACCCAGGATATAGAGATGAGATATATATGGATCAATGAATATACAGAATAATGAATATTTGGAACTATATAGATGGGATACACAGAAATAGATAAATGAATACATAGATAGATATATGCAAAATATATATGGATAAATGAATGAAAATATACGGGATATATAGAAATAGATGGATACATGAATATCTAGATGTATATTTATAAAGATGGTACAGATGGAGGTTGATAAATAAATATATAGAGATGTAGAGATGGGATATACAGGTTTCAGTGGGATACATTGAGATAAATAAATGAATATCTAGATATATATTTATATCGATGGCAGATGGGATAGGTGTAGATATTTAGATAGGATATACAGATTTCAGTGGGATATATAGATTTCAGTGGGATATAGAGCTGTCAGTGGGATATACAGATTTCAGTGGGATATACATGTTTCAGTGGGATATACAGATTTCAGTGGGATATACAGGTTTCAGTGGGATGTGCAGGTTTCAGTGGGATATACAGATTTCAGTGGGATATACAGTTTTCAGTGGGATATGCAGGTTTCACTGGGATATACAGATGTCAGTGGGATATACAGATGTCAGTGGGATACAGATTTCAGTGGGATATACAGATGTCAGTGGGATATACAGATGTCAGTGGGATATACAGATTTCAGTGGGATGTACAGATGTCAGTGGGATATATAGATTTCAGTGGGATATACAGATGTCAGTGGAATACGCAGATGTCAGTGAAATACGCAAATTTCAGTGGGATGTACAGATGTCAGTGGGATATACAGATGTCAGTGGGATATACAGATGTCAGTGGGATATAAAGATTTCAGTGGGATATACAGATGTCAGTGGGATACGCAGATTTCAGTGGGATATGCAGATTTCAGTGGGATGTACGGATGTCAGTGGGATACGCAGATTTCAGTGGGATACGCAGATGTCAGTGGGATGTACAGATGTCAGTGGGATACGCAGATTTCAGTGGGATATACAGATGTCAGTGGGATATACAGATGTCAGTGGGATATACAGACATCAGTGGGATGTACAGATGTCAGTGGGATACGCAGATTTCAGTGGGATACGCAGATGTCAGTGGGATATACAGATGTCAGTGGGATGTACAGACATCAGTGGGATGTACAGATGTCAGTGGGATATACAGATGTCAGTGGGATGTACAGATGGCAGTGGGATATATAGATGTCAGTGGGATATATAGATAGCAGTGGGATATACAGGTTTCAGTGGGATGTACAGATGTCAGTGGGATATACAGATGTCAGTGGGATATATAGATTGCAGTGGGATATATAGATGGCAGTGGGATATACAGGTTTCAGTGGGATGTACAGATGGCAGTGGGATATATAGATGGCAGTGGGATATATAGATGGCAGTGGGATATACAGGTTTCAGTGGGATGTACAGATGTCAGTGGGATATATAGATAGCAGTGGGATGTACAGATGTCAGTGGGATATATAGATGTCAGTGGGATATACAGGTTTCAGTGGGATGTACAGATAGCAGTGGGATATATAGATTGCAGTGGGATATTCAGATGTCAGTGGGATATATAGATGGCAGTGGGATATATAGATGGCAGTGGGATATTCAGATGTCAGTGGGATATACAGATGTCAGTGGGATATATAGATGGCAGTGGGATATATAGATTGCAGTGGGATGTACAGATAGCAGTGGGATATATAGATGGCAGTGGGATATTCAGGTTTCAGTGGGATATACAGGTTTCAGTGGGATGTACAGATGTCAGTGGGCTATATAGATGTCAGTGGGATATTCAGATGTCAGTGGGATATATAGATGGCAGTGGGATATATAGATTGCAGTGGGATGTACAGATAGCAGTGGGATATATCGATGGCAGTGGGATATACAGGTTTCAGTGGGATGTACAGATGTCAGTGGGATATATAGATAGCAGTGGGATGTACAGATGTCAGTGGGATATTCAGATGTCAGTGGGCTATATAGATGTCAGTGGGATGTACAGATGTCAGTGGGCTATATAGAGGTGTATAAGTGACTGGGAGTACAGGTGGCCAGTGGGACTGAACCCGCGCCGCGCCGGGCGGCAGGTTCCCTGATGATCAGACTCCGGGAACTCGGCTTCATCGGGCTGAGCGCAGGGAGTCTGTGAGTGAGACCCGAGCCGCGGTGCTGCGCGGCGCCTCTAACCTGGTAGCGAGAAGCTGCGGCCGAGCAGCTGGCACAGCAGCACCTTCACACCCACGGCGTAGGTCCAGAGGAAGGAGGAGACGGGCGACATGACAGCGGCTGGCCGAGGGTGCATCGCACAAACCGTCCCTTCCCCCAGACCTAAACACAGTGTCCCCGAACGGGGGTTCCGGCTGCCTCAGCTCAGCTCAACACACTGAGCAGCAGCTGCATTCAACACTGTGCATGTTCCTATGTGTGTGCATATGTGTTTATGTCCATGTTTGTGTGCGTGCATATGTGTTTCTGTCCATGTTTGTGTGCCTGCATATGTGTTTATGTCTATGTGTGTACATATGTGTTTATGTCCATGTGTGTGTGTGTGCATGTGTTTCTGACCATGTTTATGCATGTACATATGTATGTATGTTCATGTGTGTGAATATGTTTGTGCATGCGCATATGTGTGCTTGTCCTAACACTGCTGAAGGAGGCCATTTGGCCCATCAGGTCAGCACCCTCTGAAAGAACACCCTACCCAGTCCCACAGCTAAGGGGTAATTTAGCACGGCAAATCCATCTAACCTGAAGATTTCTGTACTGTGGGATCATAAATTATCATAGAATTTGCAGTGCAGAAGGAGGCCATTCGGCCCATCGAGTCTGCACCGGCTCTTGGAAAGAGCATCCTACCCAAGGTCAACACCTCCACCCTATCCCCATAACCCAGTAACCCCACCCAACACTAAGGGCAATTTTGGACACTAAGGGCAATTTATCATAGCCAATCCACCTAACCTGCACATCTTTGGACTGTGGGAGGAAACCGGAGCACCCGGAGGAAACACACGCACACACGAGGAGGATGTGCAGACTCCGCACAGACAGTGACCCAAGCCGGAATCGAACCTGGGACCCTGGAGCTGTGAAGCAATTGTGCTATCCACAATGCTACCGTGCTGCCCACGGGATGAAACCGGAGCACCCAGAGGAAACCCAAGCAGACACGGGAAGAGCGTGAAAACTTTACACAGTCACCCAAGGGCAGAATCGAATCCGGGTTCCTGCCGCTATGAGGCAGCAGTACCAACCACTGTGCCACCCCATGTTTGAAAATGTGTATGTGTATGTACATGTGTGTGAATGTTTGTGTACATATGTGTGTATGTCCATGTGTGTGAATATGTTTATGTACATGTATATGTGCACATGTCTATGTATGTGAATATGTTTGTGTGTACAAATGAGCCTGGGAACTGTCCTCGCAGTTAACATCGCAATTAAACAATCTGAGAACGGTGTCTTCGCAGTCAGTGTTGCAAAGAAGCAGTTGTGATTTCAAAAAGTGTTTGCTTTAGGTACAAGGGATTAATTGAGAAACAACATAAATCCGTGAAAGTTGAGGTAATTGTGATAAAGTAATATGAATAAGAAAACTAGGGTAGGGAAGTAAAGTTAATGTAAGGGAGATAATTTCTTTTTAAACTTAAAGTATCCAATTCTTTTTTCCAATTAAGGAGCAATTTAGCCTGGCCAATCCATCTACCCTGCACATCTTTTCGGGTTGTGGAGGTGAGATCCACGCAGACATGGGGAGGATGTGCAAACTCCACACAGACAGTGACCCGGGGCCGGGATTAAACCCGGGCCCTCGGCGCCATGAGGCAGCAGTGCTAACCACTGGCCTCCGTGCTGCCCCTAAGGAAGGTAAGTTAATAGTATTCTTATATAAGCATAATTATACTTTAAAAAAGGGAGTAAATAAGGGACATAAGGATAGTCATGGCAGGAGAGCTCTCATCCATGATATGCTCCTCTGCTATATGGTAAATCACGGAAGCTTCAGTTGTCCCTGGTGACTGTCGTGTTGGGTGTTCCACTATACAGACGAACCAACATGGTTGTAGATGGTACAACTATGTTTTATTACTCTTGATAACAACATCTGTTAACTTATGACTGTGGTTCGTAATTTACCAGTTAACCTGTGGACCCAGCCCTAACACTATCTTAGAGAGGCACTCAGCACATGGTGTATGTCTGAGTGGCACGCTGTGAGCTCTGTGCCCTGAGCTGTCTCCTGCTGGAATGAGCGGGAACTGTGGTGTTCCCCGTTTTATAGTGCGTGTGCTCTCACTGGTGATTGGCTGTGATGTTGCGTGTGTGTTGATTGGTCCGTTGATCTGTCCATCAGTGTGTATGTGTGTTTGCACCATGATATGTTTATCTGAATATCATGACATCTCCCTTTTTACAAGAATATGTGCCTATGTGGTAATAAATATTGGTGTGTACTGAGTGCAGCTGAATATGTGTGTGCAATATCTACAACATGTACATGAGGCTAAACTATATAGATAGGAAGGTGTCAGGTGCAACATAGCAACGAGGTTGTACCATAAACAAAACAAATGCATTCATCAAACATTGAAAACAAACTCCTGTAACGACAAAAAGAGAAACACATTAACATTGGACTCACAAAAGTGTTATGCCACAATGTGCAAACAGGCTCATAAGTCCAGCCTAGTAGGTGGGCGACGAATTCGGGTTGACCGCCTCAAGGGTGGGTTAGGATCCACCGGCTGAGGAATGGGCCTGGCCACAGGCGATAGAGGAATAGGCATGGTGGCAGGAATCTCCACGAAGTCGACATTAGGGACAACAGGAGGGCGTGGCACCGGTGCATGATCACATAGCGAGCGCGGAAGCAGCCGAAGAGCCTGGCGATTGCGCCGGCGAATGGAGCCATTCGGCATGCGAACCAGGAACGAGCGGGGAGCCACGCGGCGGAGAACTTCGGCAGTTGCCGACCAGCCACCCTCTGGTAGGTGGATGCGGACGTTGTCTCCAGGCGCCAAGGCAGGAAGATCAGTTGCCCAAGTGTCATGTGCCACTTTCTGCTGAGCATGCTGCTGTCGCATCCTCAGCAGTACTGGAGCATGGCCGGGTTTAGGAACATGAATGGACGGTACAGTGGTCCTGAGGGCACGACCCATCAACAGCTGGGCTGGTGAGAGGCCAGTGGACAGTGGGGCCGAGCGATAGGCCAGCAGGGCTAAACAGAAATCCGTTCCGGCATCAGCAGCCTTGCAGAGGAGCCGCTTGACGATATGGACGCCCTTTTCTGCCTTGCCATTGGACTGGGGATGCAGAGGGCTGGACGTCAGGTGTGAAGCCATACGAAGCGGCAAAAGAAGACCATTCGGGTTGTGGAGGTGAGACCAAGACTTGGCTCGCAAAAGAGGGCCCATTGTCCGACATGACAGTAAGCAGAATGCCATGGCGAGCGAAGGTTTCCTTGCATGCCCTGATGACAGCTGACGATGTCAAATCGTGCAGGCGTACGACCTCTGGATGATTTGAAAAATAATCAATTATGATGACGTAGTCCCTGCCGAGCGCATGAAAAAGGTCCACACCCACCTTCGCCCAGGGGAACGTTACCAACTCATGGGGTTGAAGCGTCTCAGGGGGTTGCGCCGGCTGAAACCTTTGGCAGGTGGGGCAGTTGAGCACCATGTTGGCGATGTCGTCGCTGATGCCCGGCCAGTATACAGCTTCTCGGGCCCTCCGCCTGCACTTCTCAACCCCGAGATTGCCTTTGTGTAATTGTTCGAGGACCAACCTGTGCATGCTGTGTGGAATCACAATCCGGACCAGCTTTAGGAGGACACCGTCAATGACGGCCAAGTCGTCCCGGACATTGTAGAATTGTGGGCACTGTCCTTTGAGCCACCCTTCCATCATGTGGCGCATCACACGTTGTAGAAGGGGGTCAGCCGCAGTCTCCCGGCGAATACGGGCCAGACTTGAATCATTAGCTGGCAGATTGGCCGATGTGAAGGCCACATGCGCTTCGACCTGACATACGAACCCCCCCGATTCGGGCGGTGTGCTCACTGCTCTGGACAGGGCATCCGCGATGATGAGGTCCTTTCCCGGGGTGTAGACCAGTTGGAAGTCGTACCTCCGGAGCTTGATCAGAATGCACTGGAGGCGAGGGGTCATCTCATTCAGGTCCTTTTGTATGATGCTGACCAGGGGGCGATGGACGGTTTCCACGGTGAACTGAGAGAGACCATACACGTAGTCGTGTAACTTATCTATGCCGGTTAACAAACCCAGGCACTCCTTCTCAATCTGCGCATAGCGCTGTTCTGTGGGGGTCATGGCCCGTGAGGCATAGGCGACCGGGGCCCATAATGCAGTGTCGTCCCGTTGCAGGAGTACCGCCCCAATGCCGGACACTTCGTATCTCGAGAAGTGTCGAAGAACGCCAAGACCGGGGCTGTGGTGAGCTTAACCTTGAGCTCCTCCCATTCCTTCTGGTGTGCGGGCAGCCACTGGAACTCCGTAGTCTTCTTCACTAGGTGGCGAAGAGCCGTTGTGTGGGAGGCAAGGTTGGGAATGAACTTCCCCAGGAAGATAACCATCCCGAGAAAGTGTAGCACTGCCTTCTTGTCTGCCGGCTGTGGCATGGCTGTAATGGCACTCACTTTGTCTGCATCCGGACGCACTCCTGACCGGGATATGTGGTCCCCCAGAAACTTTAGCTCATTTTGGCCAAAAGAACATTTGGCTCGGTTGAGGCGCAGGCCGTGCCCTCGTATCCGAGCAAAGACGCGCTGGAGGCGACTGATGTGCTCCTGTGGTGTGGTGGACCAGATGATGACGTCGTCAACATAGACGCGCACCCGTTCGATGCCCTCCATCATCTGTTCCATGATTCTGTGAAACATCTCGGATGCTGAGATGATGCCAAACGGCATCCTATTGTAGCAGTACCTGCCAAAGGGAGTGTTGAAGATGCACAGCTTCCTGCTGGACTGATCCAGTTGAATCTGCCAAAAACCCTTTGAGGCATCAAGCTTTGTAAAAATTTTAGCCCGGCCCATTTCACTCGTGATCTCTTCCCGTTTGAGTATGGGGTAGTGTTCCCTCATGATGTTGTTGTTCAGGTCTTTCGGGTTGATGCAGATCCCGAGTTCGCCAGGGGGCCTTTTTACGCACACCATGGAGCTGACCCATGGCGTGGGCTCCGTGACCCAGGAAAGCACTCCTTGGTCCTGGAGATCCTGTAGCTGCTGCTTGAGGCGGTCTTTGAGTGGTGCTGGGACTCTACGAGGTGCGTGAATGACCGGGGTGGCGTCCGGTTTGAGCCATATTCTGTCAGTGTACGGCAGTGTGCCCATGCCCTTGAAAGCCTCCGGGTTGTGGGCGAGGAGCGAGTGGAGCTGTGCCCTAAAGTCTGCATCCGGGAAGTCGGACATGCCTTCTGGAGACAGAGTGTGTACCCGCTGAACGAGGTGGAGAAACTTGCACGCCTGTGCGCCTAGCAGGGAGTCCTTCGATGATCCAACTATCTCAAAGGACAGTGTGGCTGTGTATGCATTGTGTGTAACCTCGAGCTGGCAGGATCCCATGGCCGGGATAACATTCCCGTTGCAATCGACCATCTGACAACGGGATGGCCGAATCGGTGGTTTGACCTTCAAGGCGTAGAAGGCTGACCATGCAATAAGGTTGGCGGAGGCACGAGTGTCGAAACGGAATGTGATTGGTTGGCCGTTAGGGTGGCACACCATTCATCGCCCGGATTAATGCTGTGCACTGGCATCGGCTGGTGGGTCCGACTTCTGTCAGGATTCCTGTCAATGACCGCAACGCGGAAGGCTTCCCTGTCGTCGGTATCACCGGTCTGTACATCGTCAGGGTATGACTCGGTGTATGGAGGCTGAATGGCCCGCACGTCCCTGCAAGGCTGGCGGAATTGGGGAGAGTTGGCAGGTTGAGCTGCTCGACAGCAGGCAGCGTAGTGTCCCATCTTGCCACAGCGGGGGCATTGTCGATTCTTTGCTGGACATTGCCGCTTTAAATGTGCGGATCCACAGTTGCCACACGTCGTGAGATCATGGCGTTCGTTGCGCCACCGCGCATGCGCAGTTCGGTCCTGCGTAGAGCGCACCTGCGCATCACGTCCCACTGTGTCGACGTCTCTTTTGGCGCGTACAAGCGCGGGAGGCCGCAGAAAGCGCGCAAAATGGCCACCCTCGTCCAGGCCGCGGGCCAGGAGGAACTCGATCAACTGGACCCGCTCAGCCTCGTAGGACCCCTGCCGTGCCGATTCAGCCGCCTGGAATTGGGAGTACCAGCTGGTCACGTTTTCATGGAGGACGCAGGCTTCGATGGTGGTGGCTAGGGTGAGGCTCTTAATTTTGAGGAGCTGCTGGCGTAGGGTGCCCGAGGTGACCCCAAAAACCATCTGGTCCCGAATCATGGAATTGTACTGTACTTCATCTTATCCTCACCTTCCGCGAACACGAGGGAGTTGTAGATGTGGATGGCATGTTGCCCTGCCGTGGAGAGGAGGAGGGCGATTTTCCTGGTGTCCGATGCATTCTCCCTGTCTGTGACTTCTAGGAAGAACTGGAAGTACTGTTTAAACAGCTTCCAGTTGACGCCGAGGTTTCCAGCGATTTGGAGCGGCTGCGACGGGCTGATGGTGTCCATGGCGCAGGATGGCGGATCCCTGAAGATGTGCAAGTAGGTCTCACAGTTGCTGGGTTCCAGTCCTGGTACTATGTCGTGTTGGGTGTTCCGCTATACAGACGAACCAACACGGTTGTAGATGGTGCAACTCTGTTTTATTACTCTTGGTAACAATATCTGTAAACTTATGACTGTGGTTCGTACTTTACCCGTTAACCTGTGGACCCAGCCCTAACACTATCTTAGAGAGGCACTCAGCACGTGGTGTCTGTCTGAGTGGCTGGTGTGAGCTCTGTGCCCTGAGCTGTCTCCTGCTGGAATGAGCGGGAACTGTGGTGTTCCCTGTTTTATAGTGCGTGTGCTCTCACTGGTGATTGGCTGTGATGTTGCGTGTGTGTTGATTGGTCCGTTGATCTGTCCATCAGTGTGTATGTGTGTTTGCACCATGATATGTTTGTCTGAATATCATGACAGTGACCAGGTGCGCAGGAAGTGATTCCAACTGCAGCTACTGGCTAACCGCATTTCGGAGCTGGAGCTGAGGGTGGATTCACTGTGGAGCAACAGTAATGCTGAGCAAGTTCTGGAGAGCACATTCAGTGAGGTGGTCACACCGCAGGTAAGGGCAGAACAGGCAGAATTGGCATGAGTGACCACCAGGCAGAGTAGAGGTCGGAGATTGAGCAAGAGTCTCCCGTGGCCATCCCCCTTTCTAATAGATATACCGTTTTGGACACTGCTGGGGGAGATGGCTGTGCAGGAGAAAGAATGGCAACTTCATGACACCACGGGTGGATCTGCTGCACATGAGGGGACGAGGAAGGGCGACACAACTGTAGTGGTAGGGAATTCAGGTGCAAGGGGAACAGACAGGCATTTCTGCGGCAGCAACAGAGGCTCCAGGATGGTATGTTGCCTCCCTGGTGCCAGGGTGTGGTGAATGTAGTATACCAATAATCCACCATTGTATCAGTGTCATGCTTTGCCTTTGTATTTGCATCTATGCTATGCTGTTGCCCTTGTGGGCTCCACCTAAGGGCCATTGTATGGCATCATCCATTGGGGAACATGTTGGGACAATTATGGGCTCTGCCCATGGCTCCTCCCATTGAGAGGGGGGTATAAAGAGCAGGCGACCTGTAGACGGTGCACAGTATTGTCTCAGTCGCAGGCAGGCACTGTTCTAAATTGATTAAAGCCACGGTTTACTTTTACTCTTGTCTCGAGTGAATTGATGGTCGCATCAATTTAATCAACTTAAACCCAACTATGGAATCGGCCCTCAAACCTGACTGACTGGAACTCAATCCGCAGGCCGCGGAGGCGAAAGAAATTTTTTAGCACTGGCTTCGATGCTTCAAGGCTTATCTCGCAGTCGCCTTCCGTCACTGATGAACAGAAGCTGAGCCTCCTCCACGCACGGGTGAGTCCCAACACCCCCGGCAGCACTGCCCGGCCCGTAACATGAACTGCAGCAGCTGCGGGAGAAAAGGACATTTCGCCAAAGTCTGCCTGGCCAGGTCTAAGAACTCTAACTCACAGGCCCGAACCTCAGACTCACAGGCCCGCAGCGTGGCAGCGTGTCTGCCGACTCCGCCCCCCCTCATCAGCATCGTGCTATCAGTGGGAGCAGCCATCTTCCAGTCCTCACAGCACGTGCTACTCACGGGGGCCGCCATCTTAGCCATCCTCCACCACGCGGCCGGCCATGTGCGATCCATGGGGGCCGCCATCTTGGACACCATCTGCTACGCCGGCCAACGCGTATGATCAACATAGGCAGCCATCGCGGAGCCGCCTCAGCACCTCCGACCACGCCGGCTACCCGCAACTCAGCGCGGTCACCCTGGACCAGTCGCGACCCAATCACCTCCGGAGCTCCATGATGACCATCTGGATTAACGAGCACGAGACGCCTTGCCTCTTCGACTCTGGGAGCAGAGAGCTTCATTCACCCGGACATGGTAAGACGCTGCTCGCTCCCAATTTTCCCAGCGCAACAAACCATCTCCCTCGCCTCTGTGTCGCACTCAGTGCAAATCCGAGGGTGCACTACCGCAACCCTAGCAATACAGGGCGCCGAGTACGCAAACTATTAATTATATGTGCTCCCAGACCTCTGCGCTCCTCTCCTATTGGGACTCGATTTCCAATGCAACCACAGGAGCCGAACCCTGAAGTTCGGGGGCCCCTGCCCCCACTCACCATATGCAGCCTCGCGACCCTAAAAGTCGACCCGCCCTCACTCTTCGCAAACCTCACCGCCGACTGCAAACCAGTCGCCACCAGAAGCAGGCGGTATAGCATCCAGGACAGGACGTTCATTAGGTCCGAGGTCCAGCGTCTCTTGCGGAAGGGAGTCATCAAGTCCAGCAATAGCCCCTGGAGAGCTCAGGTGGTGGTCGTCAAGACTGGGGAAAAGTTCCGGATGGTGGTTGATTGCAGCCAAACCATTAACCGGTACACGCAACTCGATGAGTACCCCCTTCCCCGGATTGCAGACATGATAAACCAGATCGCACACTACTGGGTGTTCTCCACGGTGGATCTGATGTCTGCATACCACCAGCTCCCAATCCGCCCGGAGGACCGCCACTACACGGCATTTGAGGCAGACGGCCGCCTTTTCCACTTCCTCCGGGTCCCCTTTGGCGTTACAAACGGGGTTTCGGTGTTCCAAAGAACAATGGTGGACCTGTACAGGCTGCGGGCCACATTTCCGTACTTGGACAATGTCACCATCTGCGGCCATGATCAGCAGGACCACGACGCCAACCTCCACCGATTTCTCCAAACCGCCCAAAACCTCAATCTCACCTCCAACAAGGAGAAATGCGTTTTCCGCACGACCAGACTAGCCATCTCAGCTACGCGTGGAGAACGGGGTCCTAGGGCCCGACCCTGACCATATGCGCCCCCTCCTGCAACTCCCCCTCCCCCATTGCCCCAAGGCCCTGAAGAGGTGCCTCGGGTTCTTTTCGTATTATGCCCAGTGGGTCCCCAATTATGCGGACAAAGCCCGCCCACTAATCAAGGCCACCATCTTTCCTCTGGCAACTGAGGCCCCGCCAGGCCTTCAGCTGCATCAAGGTGGACATCGCCAAAGCCGCGATGCACGCGGTGGATGAGTCCGTCCCCTTCCAGGTGGAGAGCGACGCATCGGAGGTCGCTCTCGCCGTTACCCTCAATCAAGCAGGCAGACCAGTAGCATTCTTTTCACGCACCCTCAACACCTCTGAAATTCGACACTCCTCTGTCGAAAAGGAGGCCCAAGCCATCGTGGAAGCCGTACGGCACTGGAGGCACTACCTCGCTGATAGGAGGTTTACCCTCGTCACCAACTAACGATCGGTAGCCTTCATGTTCGACAATACGCAGCGGGGCAAAATCAAGAACGATAAGATCTTGAGGTGGAGGATCGAACTCTCCACCTATAACTACGATATAGTATATCGTCCTGGGAAGCTCAGCGACCCCCCAGATGCCCTATCCCGCGGCACATGCGCCAGCTCGCAAGATGACCGACTACGGGCTATCCACGATGACCTCAGCCACCCAGGGGTCACCCGGCTTATCCACTATATCAAGGTCCACAACCTGCCCTACTCCACCAAGGAGGTCAGAACCATGACCAGGGACTGCCAGATCTGTGCGGAGTGTAAACCGCACTTCTATCAACCAGATAAGGCCCACCTGGTAAAGGCATCCCGGCCCTTTGAGCGCCTCAGTATCGATTTCAAAGGGCCCCTCCCCTCCAATAACCGCAATACATATTTCCTCAATATTATTGATGAGTTCTCCCGCTTCCCCTTTGCAATTCCTTGCCCCGATATGACCACGTCCACCGTCATTAAAGCCCTACAGTGTCTTCACCCTGTTTGGTTTCCCCAATTATGTCCACAGTGACCGGGGCTCATCGTTCATGAGCGACGAACTGCGCCAGTACCTGCTCAGTAAGGGCATTGCCTCGAGCAGGACTACCAGTTATAACCAGTTATAATTGGGCAGGTGGAGAGGGAGAATGCGACGGTGTGGAAGACCTTCCGACTGACCCTGCGGTCCAGGAATCTCCCAGTTTCTCACTGGCAGGAGGTCCTCCCCGATGCACTCGACTCTATTAGGTCCCTACTTTGCACGGCCACAAACGAGACACCTCATGACCGCCTATTTGTTTTCCCCAGGAGGTCCACCTCAGGGGCCTCGCTTCCGTCCTGGCTGAAGACACCGGGACCAGTCCTACTCAGAAAACACGTCAGGAGCCACAAGGCCGATCCTCTGGTAGAGCGGGTCCAGCTCCTACACTCCAACCCCCAGTACGCTTATATCGAACACCCCGATGACCGACAAGATACGGTCTCCCTCCGGGACCTGGCGCCTGCCGGTTCCACTACCACCACCATCGCCCCTCCACTATATCCCGCCCAACCTACCATGATCAGCGCCCCCGCCCCTTTATGGCTCCCGCCCACCATCCCCCCTTCACCGGTCCACAGGAATGAAGCTCCAGAAGAGACACTCCCGGAGTGTCCACGCCTGTACCCGCAACGGCGCCCCCACTACCGATGCCAGCACGGACGAGCTCGACACCCAGGCCAGCACCGACGGCAGAGCTTCGGCGATCACAGCGCACAATCCGTGCGCCGGACAGGCTCAACTTATGAACCCGTCACCCCCGCCGGACTTCATTTTTTTAACAGGGGGTGAATGTGGTGAATGTATCATACCAATAATCCACCATTGTAGCAGTATCAGGCTTTGCCTTTGTATTTGCATCTATGCTATGCTGTTGCCCTTGTGCGCTCCACCTGTGGGCCATTGTATGGCATCATCCATAGGGGAACATGTTGGGACACGTATGTGCTCCACCCATGGCTCCTCCCTTTGCGGTGAGGGTATAAAGAGCAGTCGACCTGTAGGCGGCGCACAGTATTGTCTCAGTCGCAGGCAGGCACTGTTCTAAGTTGATTAAAGCCATGGTTTACTTTTACTCTTGTCTCGAGTGGATTGATGGTCGCATCACAGGGTCAGGGATGTCCCTGAACGGCAGCAGGGCATTCTGAAGGGGAAGGGGTACTTTGGTACTTTTTTCAGGACAAAGCAGCCCACTTGATTGGCACCCCTCCCACAAACATTCACTCCCTCCTCCACAGTTGCAGCCGTGTGTACCATCTACGAGATGCACTGCAGGAATTCAACAAGGCTCCTTAGGCAGCACCCTGCAAACCCACAACCACACCACTACCATCTAGAAGGATAAGGGCAGCAGATACTTGGGAACACCCCACCTGAAAGTTCCCTTCCAAGTCACTCACCATCCTGACTTGGAAATATATCACCGTTCCTTCACTGTCGCTGGGTCAAAATCCTGGAACTCCCTCCCTAACAGCACTGTGGGTGTACCTACACCTTAGGGACTGCAGCAGTTCAAGAATTCAGTTCACCACCACGATCTCATGGGCAATTAGAGATAAACAAAGAACAAAGAAAAGTACAGCATAGGAACAGGCCCTTCGGCCCCCCAAGCATGCCGACCATGCTACCCGTCTAAACTAAAATCTTCTACATTTCCTGGATCCGTATCCCTCGATTCCCATCCTATTCATGTATTTGTCAAGATGCCCCTTAAATGTCACTATCGTCCCTGCTTCCATCACCTCCTCCGGCAGCGAGTTCCAGGCACCCACTACCCTCTGTGTAAAAAACTTACCTCATACATCTACTCTAAACCTTGCCCTCGCACCTTAAACCTATGCCCCCTAATAATTGACCCCTCTACCCTGGGGAAAAGCCTCTGACTATCTACTCTGTCTATGCCCCTCATAATTTTGTAGACCTCCATCAGGTCGCCCCTCAACCTCCGTTGTTCCAGTGAGAACAAACCGAGTTTATTCAACAGCTCCTCATAGCTAATGCCCTCCATACCAGGCAACATCCTGGTAAATCTCTTCTGCACCCTCTCTAAAGCCTCCACATCCTTCTGGTAGTGTGACGACCAGAATTGAACACTATACTCCCCAAGTGTGGCCTAACTAAGGTTCTATACAGCTGCAACATGACTTGCCAATTCTTATACTCAATGTCCCGGCCAATGAAGGCAAGCATGCCGTACGCCTTCTTGACTACCTTCTCCACCTGTGTTGCCCCTTTCAGTGACCTGTGGACCTGTACTCTTAGATCTCTCTGACTGTCAATACTCTTGAGTGTTCTACCATTCACTGTATAGTCCCCACCTGCATTAGACCTTCCAAAATGCATTACCTCATGTATTACCTAGAGATGGGCAACAAATGTTTGCCTTGACAGCACAGCCCATATCCTGTATTTTGTTTTAATGCTACCAACGATAAAGGTAGAAAAAGGGATGAGGTGCTGCAAGCAGAATTTAGGGAGCCAAGAAGCAGATTAAAAAACAGGACCCAGAAGGTAATAATTTCTGGATTCTCCCGGTGCTTCGTGCTAGTGAGTATCAAAGAACAAAGAACAAATAAAAGTACAGCACAGGAACAGGCCCTTCGGCCTCCAAGATTAATGCGTAGTTGGAGAGATGGTGCAGGAGGGAGGGCTTTAGATTTCGGGGACATTGGGACCGTTTTTGTGAATGGTGGGACCAGTGCAAGGCAGTCGGGTTGCACCTGAAGCGAAATAGGATCAGCGTCCTTGCTAGTGCTGTTAGGGTGCTTGTCAACAAACTTGGCAGGGGGGAGGGATCCTAAGAGAAGGTTCAGCAAGGGGAGATGCATAGCCTGTGGTAGTCACCACTGTTGTATATATCACATACAAGATGTAATACGGTAAGGCTCCTGTACTACAGGTACGGGGGTAGATCTGTAGCCACTTAAAATGACCAATTCCCGATTCAAAATGGCGAACCGCAAAGGCTGATGGGAAAGTCAGCCAACAGGACAGAAACGAGCAGCTGCAGGTCGGCTGTGTATTTACCTCTGGAAAGGCCAGACAAGATCGATACCAGCAACCATCAGCATAACAAAACACCAGCCACCTGCATTCTAATGAGCAATCCCCGGGAACAATAAGCAACTTTTAGACACACAAAGCAAAATCAGACTCTTCGGCGCCAGCAGAAGCCGACACAAAAGGAGGTGAACGACCACCTCAAGACCGCCCATTGATCAGGGAACCGCTCCAGCATTGGAGAAAATCGAACCAAGTGATTGGGACAAAGTACAATCACTTGGGACCAGGTACAGGGTCCGCCCCGAAAGGCGGGAAGCCCCTGGGGACTATAAGAATTGAGCCCCAAGTTCAAGGCTCTCTCTTCCAGCTCTCGTCACTCTTCAGCAGCCGATCGAACCTGTAAGTCTTACTTCAACGCTCGCTACGGGATAGGCGCTCCTAGCTATCAATCTGTACCAACTTCGAATCCCGCAGACTTAGAACCCGAACGAAAGGCCATTTGTTTCCCTGACCTGGTGGGCCAGTTCCAAGTTAAGTATAGGCCTGTTAGTTGTAGAAGTAGCTTAGACGTAGAATTTATGCATGAGTAGCGATTACTGTGTATAATAAATGTGCTTTGATTTAAATCTTACTAATCGGTGTATTGGATTATTGATCATTACTCGGACTTGAACCACGTGGCGGTATAAAGATACCTGGCGACTGAAGAGCAAAGGTGATAAAACAGAGCAATTAAACTAGGGCAAAGTTAGCAACAGATTCTTGCCGGCTGGCTCCACCCAGTAGGCGGAGTATAAATGAGTGTGCTGACCGAGCTGCAGCCATTTCGGCAGCAGCGGCAGGAGGCTACACATCTCTGCTTAATAAAGCCTTGATTACTCTCTACCCTCGTCTCGTCGTAATTGATAGTGCATCAATTTATTAAGCAGAGATTTTACAACGATGGATCTCCGCATCAAGCCTGATCGCCTGCAGCAGCACCCTCAAGCAGACAATGCCAAGTCGGCCTTCGCACATTGGCTAGCTTGCTTTGAAGCCTACATCGGATCAGCGACAGAACCACCCTCAGAGGCACAGAAGCTCCAGATCCTATATACGCGACTGAGCTCCGATATCTTTCCCCTCATCCGGGACGTGCCTACCTACGCTGAGGCCATGGCGCTACTGAAAGAAAACTACACTCAGCAGACCAACAAGCTCTACGCCAGGCACCTCCTGTCCACGCGGCATCAACTCCCCCGGTGAGTCTATGGAAGATTTCTGGCGTGCCCTGCACGCCCTGGGGAGAGACTGCGATTGCCAGGCCATTTCGGCCGTTGAACATTCCGAACTCCTAATTAGGGATGCTTTCGTTACGGGCATAGGGTCGGCGTACATCCGCCAGCGCCTCTTAGAAGGGGCTACCCTCGACCTCGCGGCGACCAAGAAACTCGCGATCTCACTAAAGGTCGCCTCCCGTAATGTACAAGCGTACCCCCCAGACCGCAAGGCGCCCCCCTCCTGGACATCGTGGACCCCACCAGCGAACACCCCATTGTGGACCCCACCAGCGACCGCCCCCAGCCAACCCCAAGCCTGCGCCGCGCATCAGCCAGCCAACCCCGGGGGACCCAAGTGCTACTTCTGCAGGCAGACAAAGCACCCCCGGCAGCGCTACCTGGCGTGGAGCACACTCTGCAAGACCTCCGGGAAGAAAGGACATTTCACTGCTGTGTGCCAGGCCCGTTCGATCGCCACTGCCCCAAGGCCCTCAAACGATGCCTGGGGTTCTTCTCATACTACGCCCAGTGGGTCCCTAACTATGCGGATAAGGCCCGCCCACTCATTCACTCCACCATTTTCCCCCTGACGGCCAAGGCTCACCAGGCAATGGCATAGTGGCATTCTTGCCAGACTAGTAATGCTGAAACCCAGGGTAATGCTCTGGGGACCTGGGTTCGAATCCTGCTAGGCCCCCTAGCAGTCTGAAAGAAATAGAAGAGTAAATATGTAGGCAAACCTCAAAAAAGTGCACAAGTAATAAGATGTGGAGAGAGAGGGGGGAGCTAACTTTTTGAATCTGGATGACTCTCAAAGCTGGAATGTATCCTATGCTGTTGGGTGAGGCAAGGGAAGAAATAACACGGTGGCTGGCAATAATTTTCAATTCCCTCTCTGGCCACAGGAGAGGTGTCTGGAGGATAGCCAATGCGGCACCATTATTCAAGAAAGGAGGGTGATGGTTGAGGGATGTTTTTCTGAATGGAAGCCTGTGTCCAGTGGAGTCCCACAAGCATCAGTGCTGGGGCCCTTGCTCTTTATGTTTCATATAAATGATTTAGACTTGAATGTAGGAGGGTTGATCAGTAAGTTCGTGGATAATACAAAATTGATGGGGTGGTAAATAGTGAGAGGATAACCTTAGATTACAAGATATAGATGAGCTGATTCGATGGGCTGATCAATGGCAAATGGAATTCAACCTGGATAAGTGTGAGGTGATGCACATGATCAGGAAAAACAAGTAAGCAAATACATAATAAACAGCAGGACCCTGGGAAGCACCTAGGATCAGAAAGACCTTGGTGTGCCCGTACACGCTTAATGGCTGGTTTAGCTCAGTGGGCTAGACAGCTGGTTTGTGATGCAGAACAAGGCCAGCAGCGCGGGTCCAATTCCCGTACCAGCTGAGAATTTGTGACTAGGGGCTTTTCACAGTAACTTCATTGCAGTGTTAATGTAAGCCTACTTGTGACAATAAAGATTACAGATAGAATAATAATAATTATCTTTATTAGTGTCACAAGTAGGCTTACATTAACACTGCAATGTGGTGTTTTTGTATATTTTTTCATTTTTGATTGTGTAAAATAAAAAAGGAAATTGGATTTTATGATGTGTACACAATTTGGTATGCTGTCACTTGCCAAAATGCTTATTTCTTTCATAGCTTGCATAATTTTGATTTACAGGTAAATGGCTTTGCTGAAATTGTGCCTCTTGGAACTTTGTGTAGTTTAATACAAATGTTTAGGTTTTTAGCCTATTGTAACTTATGATGGAATGAGGCTAATATGAATAATCACATTTTTGTGAACCAAACATCAGTTTGCATTTAACTAGCATTTCCATTTGCAATCTTTTAAAAGATTATATTTTTTTCACGTTTTCGTACTGCTTTTTCAACATGTAATAAAAATATTTTAACACTGCAATTAAGTTACTGTGAAAATCCCCCAAGGTAGCAGGGCAAGTGAATAAAGTGGTTAAGAGGGCTTACATACATGCCTTTATTATCTGTGGCAAAGAGTTTAAGAGCAGGGAGGTTATGCTGGAACTGTATAAAACATTGCTTAGGCCGCAGCTAGAGTATTGTGTGCAGTTCTGGAATGCACATTGCAGGAGGGATGTGATAGCACTGGAAATGGTGCAGAGGAGATTTACCAGGATGTTGACTGGCTTGGGGAGTTTTAGTTATGCCCAGGATTTAAGGTAAGGGGTAGGAGGTTTGGAGGGGATGTAAGGAAAACCATTTTCACCCAGAGGTTGATAGGAGTCTGGAACTAACTGTCAGAAAGATGATGGAGGCAGAGACCCTCCTAACATTTACGTATTTAGATGTGCACTTGTGATACCAAGGCCTACAAGGCTGTGGGCCAAGTGCTGAAAATGGGATTAGAATCGTTAGGTGGTTATTTTTGGCCAAAACAGGTGTGATGGCCCGAAGGGCCTTTTCTCTGCTACAGACCTCTTTGACTCTGTACATGTGTATGCCCATGTGTGTGAATATGTTTATGTGTACATACGTGTGCATGTCCATGTGTATGAATATTTGTGTGTGTACGTGTGTATGTCCATGCATGTGAATATGTTTGTGTATGTGCATGTGTATGCCCATGTGTGTGGATATGCTTGTGTATGTAGATGTGTGTATGTCCATGTGTGTGAATATGTTTGCCTGTGTACATTTGTATGTAAAGGAAAATAATTTTGGTATTTGCCTTTCACAACCTCAGGACAAGTTCTCAAAGCGCTTTACAACAACAAGGACACCAATTTCGATTGGTGTGTATATAATGTTTTTTGATGCATATATTGTAAATATGCCTTCAATATGTAGGATTGCATATAACCTGTCAGTGCATAAATGTATAGGTTCAAATAATCTTGACAGTGAACAGGATGAAGATAAAGAAGTCTGAAGACCTGCACATCCAGACATAGGAACAGCTTCTTCCCCACAGCTACTAGACTCCTCAACGACTTTCCTGCCCAGCGACAGCCCGCCCCGCAACGGCCCAAGAAAATACTTTCCACTGTACTTCGGTACATGTGACAATAAATATCAATCAATCAATCAATCAATCAATCGGACTGATCTGTTCCCTGTAAGAACATGCTGCTCTTGCTCATATATTTGCTTTGTTTGGCCCCTTGTTCCGCACTGTAACCAATCACTGTTTGTCGATGTACCATTTGTCAATGTTCTCTGTTGATTATTCTTTTTCTCTACTATGTACGTACTGTGTACGTTCCCTCGGCCGCAGAAAAATATTTTTCACTGTACTTCAGTACATGTGACAATAAATCAAATCAAATCAAATCAGTGTATATTCCTCTGTTTGTGAATAAATTGTATGTCAGTCTGGATTTGATTTTAAAATGTGACGCTTATTAAAGAGTAACATTGGACAATAACTTCTAATTGCCACACGAGCAGTTAGGTGCAGAATTCAAGAAAATGCTCTGATCTTCCAGAAACTACATTGCGACAGTGTCTTTTTGAGAAGCTCTGCAGTGAAACACATGGAACGGCATAAAGCTGTTGTACTTACACATGTATATTAAATAGGTGGGAAAGAGATTGACGAGATTCCTCTACAGAGGGCCAGCGTGGACCACTGGTGCTCCTTCTGTGTCGCAAGGACTCTATGAGGGGGCTCTATATCTAGGGGCTGGTTTTGCACAGTGGGCTAAACAGCTGGCCTGTAATGAAGAACAATGCCAGCAGCACGGGTTCAATTCCTGTACCGGCCTCCCCGAACAGGCGCCAGAATGTGGCGACTAGGGGCTTTTCACAGTAACGTCATTGAAGCCTACTTGTGACAATAAGTGATTATTATCATTATTATTATTATCTATGACTGAACAAGCAAGAAAACATTTGGGCTTATTCATTTCAGTCTAAGTTTAAGCATTTTAAAGGTACGATAAGTCTTCATCACTGACCTCTTTAAAATTAACTTTTACTAAAGTGGAGTCTCATTCATTCAGATTATACTTATTAGTAAAGACCTTAAAAAAAACTTTCAGAACCTCTTCTTTTATCACCCTCTCTTAATCCACCTTCCTTTCCCTCTCTTTATTTCACTTTCTGAACATGTTTTGACATTGTATTCGCTGCTCAAACTTACATTCCTTGGTTCAGACTCCGTGGGCTAAATGTCTAGGCCAAAATGAGCGCCAGTAAGGAGGTGGGTGGGCATGACGTTTTGCACTGCCGATCAGCATGCTGGTTTACTGGTGCTATTCCCCTCTGCCCCTATAGGGGGTGTTGCACTGTTTTGGATTTCTAATCACTGCAAGTTCAAATGCCCATAGGACGTCTGTGGAAAAGTGTGAGTATAACGAATGGTCATAAACCCTGCTTCAGCCTGACTGAATGTGCAGCTTTCATTGCATACATACCACAGCCACAGAAGGGGTCCACGTCAGGCTTTGTATAGACAGCAATTCCTTTTTTAATACTACATCCAAGTTCCTGCCACCTAAATTCTCAGAGGCTACGTGGAAATAGCAATGATACTAGGTGCAGTTACACGATAAGAAGAAAAACACAAATATATCTATAGATATATGTCCCTCCGTAAATCTTTAGATTAAGTATAACATTTTCCTGAATGGGATTGTATATATTTATTGCATAGATCCTGTATCATTTTTCACTATATAGAACCTATCACTGTTAAGTTCTAAGAACGGGAAACAAGAACAGGAGTAGGCTAGTCAGCCCTTCTAGCCCACTCCACCATTCATGACATCATGGCTGATCTTCAACTTCAAGACCATCATCCCTTGACGTTTTTAATATGTAGCAATCTATCGATCTCAGTCTTGAACTTGCACAGACTCCACAGCCCTCTCGGGCAGATAATTTCAAAGATTAAGAAATTGCAAACTAGCCTGCCCCTAATTCTGAGACTGTGCCCCCTGGTTCGAAAAACCTCCAGCCAGGGGAAACATCTTTTCTACAGCTACCCTGTCGAGCATTGTCAGAATGCTGTATGTTTGACTGGGATCACCTCTTATTCTTCTAAACTTCACAGTATAAAGGCCCAGGATGGGATTCACCGTCCGTGCCCAGCCCGGCGGCCGGAAATTCCCACCCGAGGTCAATGAACCCACCTGTGGCGATCTTGCGGCGGGTGGAAGAATCCATACCCCAGTCTATTTAATCTTTCCACGTAGGGCAATCCATCCCAGGAATTATTTTGGTGAACCTTTGTTGCAATCCCTCTGTGGCAGGTATATATTTCCTCAGATAAGGAGACCAAACTGTACACAATGCTGCATGTGCGATTTCACCAAAGCTCTATACAGTTGCAGTAAGTCATCTCTACTCCTATACTTAAATCTCCACCCCTACATTGATTCTGTGTACACCTCCTGCTGCCTCAGGAAGGCAGACAGCATTATCAGAGACCCCTCCCACCCAGCGATTGCCTTCTTCCAGACCCATCCATCAGGCAGAAGGTACAGAAGTCTGAAGATCCGCACATCCAGACATAGGAACAGCTTCTTTCCCACAGCTACAAGACTCCTCAACGACTCCCTCTCGGACTGATCTGTTCCCTGTAAGAACACTATTCACGATGCCCTATGCTGCTCTTGCTCATGTATTTGCTTTGTTTGGCCCATTGTTCCGCACTATAACCAATCACTGTTTGTCGATGTACCATTTGTCAATGTTCTCTGTTGATTATTCTTTTGTCTACTATGTACGTACTGTGTACGTTCCCTTGGCCGCAGAAAAATACTTTTCACTGTAGTTCGGTACATGTGACAATAAATCAAATCAAATCATCTTCTTGCAATAAAGTTCAACATTCCATTTGCTCCTATATAATATTTGTTATCTATAACATTTTACTGTATACAATTGTTTTGAACGTTTTACTGCATAAATTATATGTCCTTCAATCAAGGTGGACATTAAGTATTCTCTATAGAGGACTGCACGTAATCTTTCACGATTGCTCGCAGTGAACAGTGTTCCACAGAGGATCCTTGTAACCATCGCTCCCAGACAACGTTCTGATCAGCCTGGGCTAGATTTGAAACAAAGTTTTTGAGGGCAAGGTTGGGTGCCCTACCCAGTGCATCATCCATTTCCACAAGAACAGGACCAGTCCAAAAATATAAAATCATAGAATGTCTGGAGTGCACAAATAGGCCATTCGGCCCATCGAGTCTGCACCGATCCTAGTATATCCCCTAGGAATTGGATACAGGGCATTAGAACAAACAAGAAAATCCTTTTTTAAAATAAATTTAGAGTACCCGATTCATTTTTTCCCATTAAGGGGCAATTTAGCGTGGTCAATGCACCTACCCTGCACATCTTTGAGTTGTGGGGGGCGAAATCCACGCAAACACAGGGAAAATATGCAAACTCCGCACGGACAGTGACTGAGAGCCGGGATCGAACCTGGGACCTCGGCGCTGTGAGGCAGCAGGGCTCCTCACTGCGCCACTGTGCTGCCCTACACACCTTTTCATGATAGGGGCAGCACGGTTGCATGGTGATTAGCACAATTGCTTCACAGCTCCAGGGTCTCAGGTTCGATTCCCGGCTTGGGTCACTGTCTGTGTGGAGTCTGCACATCCTCCCCGTGTGTGCGTGGGTTTCCTCCGGGTGCTCCGGTTTCCTCCCACAGTCCAAAGATGTGCAGGTTAGGTGGATTGGCCCTGATAAATTGCCCTTAGTGTTGGGTGGGGTTACTGGGTTATGGGGATAGGATGGAGGTGTTGACCTTGGGTAGGGTGCTCTTTCCAAGAGCCGGTGCAGACTCGATGGGCTGAATGGCCTCCTTCTGCACTGTAAATTCTATGATATGCGTCAATCCTGTTTCATTCCAAAAACATACCGAGTCATCCTTTGAACCCCTTTTTACACTCTGCATGCTTCAGTGGTTTTACCTGGTAACTTATTCCAATTTGGAGGAAAAGATTCTCTTTGTCTGCTGTCTTTGCTCCAAACTTCCTCACTTTTAACGGGCGTCCTCTTGTGTTTCAATTGTTTGCTTTATGAAACAACCGGAACCGATTGAGATCGTCAATTTCCTTCACCTCGTCAAAGTTTCATCTGTTCCAAAGAAGCTAAGGGTGAGATTTTCCGGCCCCGCCTTAGGTCAATTGACTTCCGACTGGGCTGCCTAATCTCCCGCTACACGTCCCGCCATGACAGGGCCAAAAAAACCCAGCCAAGACTTCAGAGTGAACTTTTGTAACCTTTGCCTGCCACAGCACAAATGTCCTCACCGCACACCTTCCAAATTAAGCAAGAGTTTACGCTAAGGTGGCAGGGCAGGTTGAGAAAGTGCAGAGGGACTATCTAATAATCTTTATTAGTGTTACAAGTAGGCTTACATGAACACTGCAATGAAGTTACTGTGAAAAGCCCTTAGTCGCCTCCCACAGAGGGAGAATTCAGAATGTACATATTACCTAATAATGCGTCTTTCGGCACTTGTGGGGGGAAAGCGGAGCACCCGGAGGAAACCCACACATTCACGGGGCGAACTTGCAAACTAATATAGGAGTGCAACACAAAGACAAAGAACTTATAACAAACCTTTATGAAAAACATTGGTTCAGCCTCAACAAATTCCGCATCCAATGCTGGACATTGCCGAGGATGCAGAATGGATTTACAAGAATGGTTATGGAGATGACAAGGATAAACTTGAGAAGCTCGGGTTGTTCTTCTTAGGGAAGAGTAAGTTGAGAGGAGATTGGGTAAAGTTGCAGGAGGACATGCTATGATCAGCACCAGGCACACCTAAAAATGAGGTGTCAAACTGATGAAGCTCCAACTCATAACTACATACATGTCAAACATCGCAAGCAGCCCACAATAGAGGAAGCGATCCCACAGCCAACGGATCGCATCTATGTTCTACAGTCCTGTCATATCTGATCATGGATGGTGATAGACAATGGAACAGCCAACCAGGGAAGGAGAATCCACAAATATTTCCACCATTAATGAGGGGGGGGGGGGGGGGGGGGGCAGCATATCAGAGCAAGGCTGAAGCATTAACAACCATATTCAGCCAGAGGAACCGGATGATCTACGTCCGTCTCCTCCTGACACCCTTGTGGTGAACCACTGTAATAGGAGATGTAAGGTAGGACCTGCACTACAGGTTCGCCGGTAGCTCCTGCCGGCTGGCTCCGCCCACGGAGAACTGTATAAATATGCATGACCTCCAGTGCCCTGCCATTTCGCCAGCTGCAGCAGGAGGCCACGCATCTGACTGCAATAAAGCCACAGTTGTACCCAATCTGCGTATTTGTGCAATTGATCGTGCCCCATTATCACAGTCTTCAGCCAATTTGATTTGCTCCACATGATCGCAAGAAACAGCTGAAAGCAGTGGATGCGCAAAGGCTACGGGCCCTGACAACATCCTGGCAGGAGTACCAAAGACATCCCTAGCCAAGCTGTTCCAATACAGCTGCAACACAGGTATCTACCCGACAATGTGAAAAATTGTCCAGGCACGCCCTGTTCACAAGTCCAGTCCAGCCAATTACCTCTTTTTCAGCCTGTGCGGAGTCTGCACGGTCTCCCCGTGTCTGCGTGGGTTTTCTCCAGGTGCTCCGGTTTCCTCCCACAAGTCCCAAAAGACGTGCTTGTTAAGGTAAATTGGACATTCTGAATTCTCCCTCAGTGTACCCAAACAGGCGCCTGAATGTGGTGACTGGAGGATTTTCACAATAACTTCAGGCAGTGTTAATGTAAACCTACTTGTGACACTGATAAAGATTATTATTACTCTCAGTCATCCTCAAAGTGATAAAGGGTTAATCAACAGTGCTATCAAGTGGCAGGTCCTCAGCAATAACCTGCCCATTAATGCTCAGTTCGGGTTCCATAAGGGCCTCTCGGTTCTTGTCCTGATTATATAGCCTTGGTCCAGTGAGGGGAAGGATCGAGGAGTTCTACAATTCATGGGTGTTATTCATTATGCACTTTCGTGAATTGAATCACATCGAACATTGGGGGGGGGGGGGGGGGGGGTTGGGAGATTTGGGGGGAGGGGGACTGTGTGAGTTGATGGTGACTATGGGTAATTCCTAATTCCTTTCTGTTATTTGTTTATGTTAATATGCGTGCTGCTGTTTGGGGGTTTGGTGGGAGGATGGGACTGTTGCTATTGCATTCGTTACTGATTATTGTTTATTGTTGGTGGGTGTAAATTTGGGAGAAAATGTGAAAAAGGAGAATAAAAATATTTTTTTTAAATTGAAGGCAGCATTTGACCGAGTGGTCAAAGAGCCCTCGCAAAACTGGAGTGAATGAGGGGGGGAGACTCTCCACTGTTTGGAGTCAAACCTGGTACAAAGGAAGATGGTGACAGTTGTTGGAGGAAAATCATCTCAGTCCCAGGAAATCACTGTAGGAATTTAGAGTATATGAACAGGAGTAGGCTATTCAGCTCTTAGAGCCCGCTCCACCATTTAATGACATCATGACTGATCTACTTCACGACCAAGGGCTGGATTCCTCGCTGTCAGTATTGTCCGTTGCGCCGGCAGTGCACCCACACCCGGGGATTTCCCGATGGCACGGGGCTGCCCACAATGGAAAACCCCATTGGCCGGCTGGCGGGACGGGGAATCCCGCTGCCAGCGGGGGCGCGCTGCGCCAGAAAATGGGTGCGGCAAGACAGAGAATCCCGCCATAATTTCCTGTACTATTCCTTGATGCTTTTAATATGTAGAAATCTATCGATCTCTGTCTTGAACATACTCAACAAGAGCTTCCATGGGCCTCTGGGGTAGAGAATTCCAAAGACTCACCACCCTCTGAGTGGCGAAATTACTCCTCTTGTAATAAAGGCTAACGTGCCATTTGCCTTCTTAATTGCCTGCTGTCCCAGCATGCTAGCTTTCTGGGAATTCCTCAGAGTAGTGGTCAAGGCCCAACTATCTTCGGTTGCTTTCAAAGACCTTCCCTCCATCATAAGGTCAGAAGTGGGGATGTCACTGATGATTGTACAATGTTCAAAAATATTCGCAACTCCTTCAAAGCAGTCTGTGTTCAAATGCAACACGACCTGAACAATATTCAGGCATGGGCTGATAACCCTTACAGTCCCTGTAGAGCAGGGTTTTTCAAAGTGCAGGTCATGACAGGCAGGTGTGTCGTGGGCGGCTGTCGGGATGGTCATGAAACGATTGGTCACACTGTTCCTGCTGTGGTCCCGATTACGCGAGAAGCGCCCAACGACCACTACCGGCTTTTACATTGAGAATGGCGGCCATTGCCGCATTCTAAATGAAAATAAATGAGGCTGCGGGGAGTCCTCCATCCGGACGTGGCAGCAGAGAACAGGTCACATGCCCTGCACGTGCACCTACGTCAAGCGCCAACATGGAAGTGTTTGTGATGCAAAATTACGGAGCAGAGTAACTTCCATTTTCCAGCAGCTGGAAAGAGGGCTGTGAAGATGAATCATTTTCTGAAAAGTAAGATAAGTCCAGATGCTCAAATAGGCCTGTTGGGCAGGATCTCTCAACAGTATCTGCTGGAGAGAGCTGCGCAGGAAAGTCCAGCGCAGAACAGAACAGTGCTAGTGCTAGCTCTGTTAGGAGCTCCAGGGCTTCTGGTTAACAGCATACAAAGAAGAAACATAATTTCAGAACAAAACAGTAGAAAGGCAATTTCTTGAGTTATGGTTTTGTCAATTGTGCCAATGCAAATAAGGATGCAAAGCCCATGTGTATTATATGCAGGGAAGTACTGGCAAATGAGAGGAGATTTTGAAAGATAAGTGGTGGGTGAAAAATTCCTTTTGAGGTTGAGATCCCAGAGTCAGTAATAAACTTACAACTGACTCAAATTAAAAGACTACTCTGCTGTAATTGACCTGTGATATCACATTAAAAGCACGCCCATGAGACTGTCAGCATTCTGGTGTAGCATCTCCCAGGAGCATCCAGTGCTGAGTAAAACATGCGTTTTATTCCTATTGCCCTTCGCAACGACCTACATGTGCGAGTTTGGATTTTCTGTTTTCATAAAGGCACAAAGGGACTGGCTGAAGTCTGCACCTCATATGCACATTGTCCTCTCCTCCTTTGAACCTTTCTGCCCCCATAACAGGCAGCTCACATGGGCTCATCTCCGGGCAGCTTTCGTAGGAGGTCACATTCCCCTCTTCATACTATTCCATTTTACCTTGAATTAAAGGTAAGTGTGGCATGTGTCGCGCAGGCCGGCTGGGGTGTGTCGCGAAGTTCGGCCGGCGTGGGTTGCAAAGGTCAGCCGGCATGGATCGCAGTGGTCTGCCAGCGTGGGTCCCGAAGATTGGCTGGTTGGCAAAAGAGTGCCCTGAGAATAAGTTTGAAAAGCACTGCTTAGAGACTGATAACTTTTTTTTTAAATATGCATTTCCTGGTGACCAACTCAAAGGATCACACAACGAGAGTTAATGTTGTAAGAATTTTACTGCAACAAAACATTAAAATCGACATAGACTAAACATTACTTAGCAGGCAATTAATACATTAAACTACAGAAAAGGTATTCCCTGTTAACTTCTTAACACAACCGAATACCTCACACCATGTTCATACATCACACTGCATTTTCAGCAGAAGTGGCATCTTGTTTTTAAAATCCAATGCCCCTCCTGGCTTCAACAGGATTTCCTCTACCTGTCCCGCCATGGTCAATCTTCCAGCGTCCTTTTAAAGTAAGTCCCTTTACTCAACCATTTGAGCATAATTCAATATACTCCCAGCAGCAAGTTACCCTCTGGCGATTCTGCATTCTTTAAATCTTTTCAAACCTCATTTCTTCAAAATGGGAAAATGTTCACACCAGCACCCTGCCTGGTAGATAACTTGAAAAAGGTCTCTTTATCCTGCTTGACAAAGCAGCACCTCTTGTGCGTCTTCTTCCCACAAAAATCTTGATCTGACTGACTCCAAGAACCTGGGTAGCACTAAGGCCTCCTCCTTTCTGTCCAGCTGTTAAAACTTGCACCTTACTTTGAATAAGTTTTGATTTAAGTTTCTGCCCCCATAACAGGCAGCTCACATGGGCTCATCTCCGGGCAGCTTTCGTAGGAGGTCACATTCCCCTCTTCATACTATTCCATTTTACCTTGAATTAAAGGAGACAGTTTAAAACATAACTGTCTTATAAAAACCAGCAGTCATAACACAAGTAATATTCACATCACAGAAGTGCCAAGCAATGACCATTTCCAACAAGAGAGAATCTAACCATCTCCCCTTGATATTACCATCACTGACCCTCCCACTATCAACATCCATTGACCAGAAAGTGAACTGGACCATACTGTGGCTGCAAAAGCAGGGCAGAGATTGGGAACCTTGTCGCAAATAACTCACCTATTGTCTCCCCGGAGTCAGTCCAGCATCTACAAGGCATAAGTCAGAAATATGATGGGGTACTCTCCACCTGCCTTTTCACCTTGTCAGGTAGATACCTGTGGTGTAGCTGAAACAGCTTGGCCAGGGACGTGGCTAGTTCTGAAGCACAAGTCTTCAATGCTACTGGCAGGATGTTGCCAGGTCCGAAAGTCTTTTGAGCATCCACTGCCTTCAGCCATTTTATGTGGAGTAAATCGAATTGGCTGAAGACTGTGATAATGGAGGTGTCGGGAGGAGAACAAGATAGATTGTCCACTGTGAAACTGTTGTTTTTATTAAAGAAAGTCATAAGTTCACCTTGAACTGGGAGCAAGCCTGTCTTCTTCTAAGAAATCACCTGGCCTGCATGGTGCTTGAGGAAGATCAGTTTGTTTTGAACAGCAATCACTTTAATAAAACTGAAAGGCAAAAAAGTTAGTGACTTACTGGAAGTTACATGGCAGAGAGAACCTTTAAGTTTTGAAGCTGCTAGTTTTGAAGTCAGTCTTGTTGGGGAATAAGCTGAGAGACGAAAGCTACCCTACTGGACTCTGCTTTTTCAGAAATTGCGCGTGGTTCCCAACCTGCAGTCAGAGAATCCTAATCTGAGTATAACTAGTCTGCATTTGGGCCTACAAAGCTGAGGCAAGAAGAATTGATCCAGCCTCTTTTCGCCTCTCCGTCAAAACACCTCTCCGTTGGTAAGAATTTCCAGACATCCACCGGGACCACATGAGGTGGTCGAGACCCTGCGAACGTTATCCTTCACTTAATAACACCCATCATTTGAAACAATCGCTGCAGAAAGACCCTTACCAGTTTGTCCTTTGTGTGTGTGTGGTCATGCTGGATGGAATTTTTAAGAAGAGATAGATGGTTCCATGATATGCTGTAGGGTTCTGTGGTCCAATGATGCTTCCTACCAGCAGGCAGACAGTTGTTAATTGGTTAACAATGATGATCAGGCCATCTCTCCTTGAATCTTCGCCATGCCTGTGCACACCAAATTCCTGCTGTGTGCATGTTTTCACTGCCGCTCCAGACCCAAGCACATTACTTATGAATTTAGAAGATTGGGCGGCATTGTGGCTCAGTGGTTAGCACTGCTGCCTTACGGTGCCGAGGATCCTGGTTCGATCCCGGCCCCGGGTCACTGTCCATGTGGAGTTTGTACATTCTCCCTGTGTCTGCGTGGGCCTCGCCCCCACAACCCAAAGATGTGCAGGGTCGGTGGATTGGCCAAGCTAGATTGCCCCTTGATTGGAAAAAAATTGGGTACTCTAAATTTATTTTTAAAAATGAATTTAGCAGTTTAAGCGATGATCTAATTGAGGTGTTTAAAATAGGATAGATGCAGGGTATTTGTTTCCTTTGATAGAGGTGGCCGGAACAAGGAGGCATAACCTTAAAATTAGAGCTGAGCCATTCAGGAGAAGCAATTCTTCACACAAAAGCTCATGGAAACCTGGGACTCTCTTCCCCAAATTGACCATTGAGACTCGGGAGCAATTGAAAATTTTAGAACAGAGTGTGATAGAATTTTTGTTCAACAAGGGTATTACGGATTACGGAACAAAGGCAAAAAGATACAGTTAAGAGACAGATCCGGTGAAATATAATTGGATGGCGAAGTGGCTCAATGGCCTACTATTTATTTTTACATTCTAAGCTGATCTCAGGCCATCTCTCCTGTCTCTCTTCCTGTCACCCAGTTCTGTGTCAACTTTCATTTCTCTGTGACTCGATATTCCCATCCCTGCTTGTACGTGGCACTATTCCTTTACCTTTCTGACCTCCTGTTGTTCCAGGGTAGAAACCTACTCGACAAATCCCATAGCTACCCTATGTGTCTTGCTCACATTCTCAGATGGGCCCAGCATTGCACCCAACGCCATCTCTTTACCGCCAGCCTGTCTAATGAACCGCCATGCCCTATCACCAGCCTTTCCTACCAGTGCACCCACTGAAACTCTCCAACCTCCTTTTGTGTCCCATTGACTTCACCCACCTATGCTCCTTCTCTCCCCAGCAGATCAATCACCATTGCTCTCCATAATTGCCTCCTCATGAGTTCCTTGATATCCATACCTTATAGTTATTCATGAAAGCCGGCCTTTTCAATCTTGCCCCGAGCCTGAGGTGTGGTGATCCTCAGGTTAAACCATCACCAGTCAGCATCACCACACTCCCCCCCCCCCCCCCCCCCCTCCCCCGCAAGGGCTCAAAGGGGAAAGTAGCCTATGGTCTTCTGGGACAATGGCGACTTTACCTTATCTTTACCTTACTGTGGATTGAGATCATGGTTTTGAGGAAATGTAACTCACCAGCAGTAGAACCTTGCCTCTGATTAAAGCTTCTCCAATTAGCTTTACATTCCACAACATACCGAGCTCAAACCATCTTGGTGGTGATGTGTACTGAGCACCAAATTCCATTTGTATCTCTCTACTCTTTGGGGACCTTCTCCTCCTGATACCACAACACCTTATTTCACACCTCTCACCTTTGCTTTAAAATCTGAGGCCAACAGCGACTCGGGAAAAAGTGAGAGATGGGAGAAAGCAGACAGAGATACTCAACTCGAGGGGCAAGGGGGGAGGAAGAGAGGAGGAAACGCAGGGGAACTACAGGGAGAAGAAAGCCATGAATCCACAAGGCCGGCAACGTAAACCACAAAAGGAATTGGGGGAGGGGAGAATAGGAGCGAGAGGACAGAACACCCAGAACGAAAGAGGGGGATGCCAAGGAGGGGTCAGCAAAGGGGGGGGGCAGGACGAGGGGAAGGGGGGAGGGAACACCAAGAATGATTGTATGTACATAAGAACTGCACAAACTGTAAATATTGGATGCAAAGTTTTATTATGTATAATTGAAAATGCCAACAAGAATATTTTTTTTAAATCCTCATAGTCTACCACAAACCTCCATCCTATTTTGATTCTCTCACCTAGAGACCCTCCCTCAGCCTCAGCACTGTAAGGTTTTGATAAGAATATTTTTATCGGGGTTTGTATAGGGTGGACTAATATTTATGAACTTTTGAAGTGGTGAAATGGAGTTTCTGTTGGGCAATTAAGAGTCAAGGTAGTTTGGGAAACAGGAAAAATGGTTGTTCATGAAGAAACAAAATAGTTTTATTGTTTTATGACAGAGCACTTTTGAGTCTTGAGCTGAAGCTGTCTTCATGGCCAGAATACGAGTAGGTGTTACTTTTTAAATCAGTTTGAAGGAATATCCAAAAGCAGCCTGTACTTATGATGATACCTTTGGCAATCGACGGAGAATCCACATTTACACTGCAATCGGGGGGGGGTCGTGTTTTTGCGATGCTCCGCCCCCTCAAAAATGGCGTACTCGAGCTGTACGTTGCACGCCATATGGACGTCACCTGAGGCCCTCCTCCGATGGACCGGGTCCCCGACGGCGTGGGGCACGTGTTCTCACAACGTTCGGGAACCTCGCGTGGCGGCTGCAGACTGTGTCTAGCGCCACCAGTCGGGGGGGGGGGGGGGGAGCCTTTCTGCTGGCAGGGGGGGGGGGCTTCGGCGGGGGGGACTAGTGGGGGTTGATTCAGGGGTGGCGAGGGAGGTTACAGGGGGCAGATATTGGCAGGCCGTGTCCACACGCGGCCAGCGCCTTGTTGCACTGCGCGGCCGTTGTAGGCCGTCGCCGCACGCATGCGTCGCCACACATGCCACCATTTTGCGGCCGTATTCGCAGGTAAAGTTAGGGGCTCTACGCTGCCAGCTGCTATCCCCCCACTGGACGGAGCATCAGTGCGGGGGCAGCGGCGACTTTCTGGTCGTAAGACCAGATGGATCCTGCGGACATAGCCGCAGAATCCAGTCTCTTATGTTGAAACAAACAGTGCATTGCTTTAATTGATCTGTACCAGAGAGGAAAGCTTTATTCATTGATATTATGATAGGAAATGGTCTGAACTGTTGATTTTAACAACTTTAGAGTGGGGACTTAGGTTAAAATATGTTGGAAAGAGAATGTGACTTTATTTATGGCTTCTTTGTAGCTGGAAGAGAATGTGCATTTGTTTGTGATGGAATGTAAACTTCTGGACCATAAAGCAGGGGTTGTTGCAAAGGTGGGGTGACACACGCTTTATGTCCTATAGCCAACAGGAGGAGTGAAATTGGACCATCTCCAAAAAAAAGGGAGGAGTGGAAACTGAGGATAAAAGTTGAGAAATTGTAATTCTCATTGACACAATGATGCCATGGTTTCTGAGATATGACTCTTCTGAACACAGTTCAATGTCACTTCAGAAGACAAAAAGAGGTACATCGTCTGTGCTGACAACACCAAGATTTCCTGGGGTCTTGAGAGAAGAAAATCCTTTGTGTTGTCTTCATTACTTGTTGTTATATATGTGTGAAATCTTGCTTAATAAATTCTACTTGATTCATAAACACTAGTTTTTGCACCTTGTAGGTCAAGCACTACTGAGGACCCTGGTGGGGAAATTAAAAATTCGAACCTTAAGAGTTTGTTTTGATTATAAGGGTTTTATACCTCAAAACCCTACACCTTACAGCACTCAGAGAAGCCTCGTTCTCAAAGATTTAAATCACATTCTTGGCTCCTCTTGCTCTCTTCCCTGAATTCATCACCCACCTCTTTCCTTGGTGACCTTGCCCACTGATGCACGAACAATGACCACTAATGCGAGGTTGTAGTCCAACTGAAGACTTTAATCAGCTAAATGTTTCCCCCAGCAGCTCAGGTACAGAATGAAGGCTGCTGGGGCAGCACGGGTTATTATACCCCACCTAGCAGGGCGGAGCTACCATACATCCTAAACAATAGAAAGCATACCGTTTCCACCAATGGTGCTCCAGCCTATCAGGTACCATAATACCACATTCACCCCCTGTTAAAAAAAGAGTCCGGCGGGGGTGGTGGCCTGGTACTACAAACATGGCAACGTGGTAGAATTAGTTATACGTAATACCTCCGTACAGTGTTTTGTAACTATTTACAATTCTGATAGCTATGTACATTTGATTGTTTACATTTACAGTTTACCGTTTACAGTTTACAATTTAAATTGGAGCAATCGGTTTACAGTTTACAGTCTACAATTTAAAATGAAGCAATCAGTCGATCGGGGGCCCTGGTCGTCCTCTGTGATCGTCGGAGCTTCGGCGGTGACGCCACAGGCGTCTGTGACTCCGGGAGCGTGGCTTCGACCTCCATGGCAGCTTCGGCACCCCTAGACGGCGCTGGTGGGGAAACGGTTGACCTGGGAAGGGAGCGCCTGCGGGGAGCGTCGGTGGGTGGGGGGGCCTAGACGGGGCCTGCGGAAGGACCGATCCTCCTGTAAGGTGCCCCAGTGGAGGGAAGGGTGGGACTGGTGGCTCGGGTGTGCGTGGGGTCCGGCGGGCGCCAGGTCTCGTAGGGAGACGTATCTTGTCGGCCGTCGGGGTACGCCACGTAGGCGTACTGGGGGTTAGCGTGGAGAAGATGGACCCTCTCGACCAACGGATCGGACTTGTGCGGCAACACGTGTTTTCAGAGCAGGATGGGTCCGGGTGCTGCCAGCCAGGTCAAGAGCGAGGTCCCAGAGGAGGACTTCCTGGGGAAGACAAGGAGACGTTCGTGAGGTGTCTGGTTGGTGGTCGTACAAAGCAGTGACCGGATGGAGTGGAGGGCATCCGGGAGGACTTCCTGCCAGCGGGAGACTGGGAGGTTCCTGGACCGTAGGGCCAGTAGGATAGTCTTCCAGATCGTTCCGTTCTCCCTCTCTACCTGTCTGTTACCCCGGGGGTTGTAACTGGTCGTCCTGCTCGAGGCGATGCCCTTGCTGAGCAGGAATTGACGCAGTTCGTCGCTCATAAAGGAGGACCCCCGATCACTATGTATGTAAGCGGGGAACGCGAACAGTGCAAAGATGCTATGGAGGGCCTTGATGACGGTGGTTGCGGTCATGTCGGGGCAGAGGATAGCAAATGGGAACCGTGAGTACTCATTAATCACGTTCAAGAGTACGCGTTGCGATCAGTGGAGGGGAGGGGGCCTTTGAAGTCCATGCTGAGGCATTCAAAGGGATGCGCTTTCTCTGGTTGGTAAAAGTGCGGTTTGCACTCCGCGCAGATTTGGCAGTCCCTGGTGGCTGTCCTGACCGCCTCGATGGAGTAGGGCAGGTTGCGAGTCTTGAAAAAATGAAGAAGCGAGTGACCCTCGGGTGGCAGAGGTCCTCGTTGAGGGCTTGGAGGCGGTCCACTTGTACGTTGGCACATGTGCCGCGGGACAGGGCATCAGGAGGCTCATTTAGCTTCCCGGGATGATACAAGGTCTCATAGTTGTAGGTGGAATGTTCGATCCTCCACTGCAAGATCTTGTCGTTTTTTATCTTGCCCCGCTGTGCATTATCAAACATAAAAGCAACCGACCGTTGGTCCATGAGAGTGAATCTCCTGCCGGCCAGGTAATGCCTCCAATGTCGCACAGCTTCTACTATGGCCTGGGCCTCCTTTTCGACTGAGGAGTGGTGGATTTCGGAAGCATGGAGGGTACGAGAGAAGAAGGCCACGGATCTGCCCGCTTGGTTGAGGGTGGCCGCCAGAGCTACGTTGGACGCATCGCTCTCGACCTGGTAGGGGAGGGACTCGTCGATGGCATGCATCGTGGCCTTTGCAATGTCTGCTTTGATGCGGCTGAAGGCCTGGCGGGCCTCTAGCGACAGGGGAAAAGCTGTGGATTGGGTCAGGGGACGTGCCTTGTCCGCATAGTTGGGGACCCACTGGGCGTAGTAACTAAAAAACCTGAGGCAGCGTTTCAGGGCCTTGGGGCAGTGAGGGAGGGGGAACTCCATAAGGGGGCGCATGCATTCAGGGTCGGGGCCTATAACTCCATTTCGCAGTACGTAGCCGAGGATGGCTAGGCGGTCGGTGCTAAACACGCATTTATCCTTGTTGTATGTAAGGATTTTTGCGGTCTGGAGGAATTTTCGGAGGTTGGTGTCGTGGTCCTGCTGGTCGTGGCCGCAGATGGTGACATTATCGAGATACGGGAAGGTTGCCCGTAAACCGTACCGGTCAACCATTCGGTCCATCTCGCGTGGGAAGACCGAGACCCCGTTGGTGACACCGAAAGGAACCCTTAAGAAGTGGTAGAGCCACCCATCTGCCTCGAAGGCAGTGTATTTGCGGTCACTAGTGCGGATGGGGAGCTGGTGGTAGGCGGACTTGAGATCCACCGTGGAGAAGACCTTATAATGCGCGATCCTGTTTACCAGGTCGGATATGCGGGGGAGAGGGTACGCGTCCAGCTGCGTAAACCTGTTGATGGTCTGACTGTAGTCGATGACCATCCTCTGCTTCTCCCCGGTCTTTACCACCACTACTTGAGCTTTCCAGGGGCTGTTACTGGCTTCAATGACCCCTTCCCTCAGTAGCCTTTGGACCTCTACCCTAATAAAGATCCGGTCATGGGCACTGTACCGTCTGCTCCTGGTGGCGACGGGTTTGCAATCCGGGGTGAGGTTCGCAAACAGGGAAGGCGGGTCGACCTTAAGGGTCGCGCGGCCGCAGACAGTAAGGGGGGGTATCGGGCCGCCAAATTTGAAGGTTAGACTTTGGAGGTTTCACTGGAAGTCTAAACCCAGGAGTGTAGCCGCGCAGAGGTGGGGAAGGACGTAGAGACGGAAATTTTTGAACTCCCTTCCCTGGACTGTGAGGTTTGCTACATAGAACCCCTTTATCTCTACTGAGTGGGAACCGGAGGCCAGGGAGATTTTTTGACTAACGGGGTGGATGAGGAGAGAAAAGCGCCTTACCGTGTCGGGGTGTATGAAGCTCTCCGTGCTCCCAGAGTCGATTAGGCAGGACGTCTCGTGCCCGTTGATGAACACGGTCGTTGTAGCAGTTGAGAGTGTTTGCGGCCGGGACTGATCCAGGGTCAACGAGGCTAATCGCAGCAGTTGAGAGTTCTCTTCGGGCAGTGCGTGGTCAGCCGAGCTGGGGGCCTGAGGGTTCATCCAAGATGGCGGCTCCCATTGGTCGCACATGGCTGGGGTGCACAAAATGGCGGCACCCAACCCTCCAACGTGGCGTCCGCGTAACAAGATGGCAGCGCCCGGGGTCCGCACGTGGCCCTGGAATAGGAAGATGGTGGCGACCGCTGGCCGCACGGTGACCGTGGAGACGTTTGTGGTTGCGGTCCGCATTCGCCACCGGTGACCGCAGCAACCACACGGGCCTGGCATACCCCCACGAAAAGTCCCTTTTTGCCGCATCCCTTGCAGGTGGATGCGCGGGCCGGGCAGCGCTGGCAGGGGTGCTTGGCCTTCTCCCAAAAGTAGCAGCGCGGCTCCCCGGGGTTGCCAGGCTGCCTTGCAGGGCAGGCCTGTGGGGGGATGGGGGAAGTCTCGGGGTCGGCCGCGGAGGGGTTCCACGCTGCCCAGGGGGCTGCCGCGTGGTCGGGAACGTAAGCGCGGGCGTTCCTGGAGGCCACATCCAGGGAGCCTGCAAGGGCCCGTGCCTCCCTGAGACCCAGAGTGTCTTTTTCTAACAGTCGCTGGCGGATTTGTGAGGATAGCATACCTGCCACGAAAGCGTCCCGGACTAAGAGTTCAGTGTGTTCACTCACCGAAACTTGCGGGCAGCTGCAGCTTCTCCCCAACACCCGGAGTGCACGGTAAAATTCTTCCAGCGATTCCCCAGGGGTTTGTTGCCTTGTTGCAAGCAGTTGCCGGGCATAGACCTGGTTTACCGGGCGAATATCGTGTCCTTTTAGCAGCTCTATTGTTGCATCAAAGTCTTCTGCTTCCTCGATGAGGGTGTAAATCTCCGGGCTCACCCTTGAGTGCAGGACTTGCATTTTCTGTTCTCCCGTGGGTGTGTTTTTGGCCGTTCCGAGATATCCTTTAAAACACGCCAGCCAGTGCTTGAAGATTGCCGCTGAGTTCGCCGCGTGGGGGCCGAGTTGCAGACACTCCGGCTTGATTCGGAGCTCCATCCTTTCTTCTTAAAAAAAAAACTAGCTTATTAAATTGATGCACCATCAATGACCACTAAAGCGAGGTTGTAGTTCAACCTCACACACCCTCTTGCAAGGACCAAAATACTGGCGCAGAATGTTTGGGAAAAGTGAAGGCGTTAAATCAACAGCTGCAGGATTTTCATGGTGAATAGAAGGAAAAAGCTGGATGGTTTAGAGTTTGAAGGTGTAATTGCCAATGCCGAGGGGGGAGTTTTTAGCTCGCACAGAAGCAGAAGAGGATGGATGGGTGTAGTGGATTATCGGTGGTGAGTGATGTAAGGATGTGATTGGAGGAAGCCTTTCAGTGATTGACTCCATGGGGTGTGGCTAGACAATGGGAGAAGGCACCAATGAGGGGTGGTCATGAACGTAGGTTGTAATAGTTATATGGTGGGTGTGGTATTATAGGTACTACTTTAATAAGATAGATGTTTCCCCCATCAGCTCAGGTACAGAATGAAGGCTGCTGGGGCGGCATGGGTTCTTATACCCCGCCTAGCAGGGCGGAGCTACCATACATCCTAACCAATAGAAAGCATATAGTTTCCACCAATGGTGCTCCAGCCTATCAGGTACCGTAGTACCTATAATACCACACCCACCATATAACTATTACAACCTACGTTCATGACCACCCCTCATTGGTGCCTTCTCCCATTGTCTAGCCACACCCCATGGAGTCAATCACTGAAAGGCTTCCTCCAATCACATCCTTACATCACTCACCACCGACAATCCACTACACCCATCCATCCTCTTCTGCTTCTGTGCAAGCTAAAAACTCCCCCCTCGGCATTGGCAATTACACCTTCAAACTCTAAACCATCCAGCTTTTTCCTTCTATTCACCATGACAATCCTGCAGCTGTTGATTTAACGCCTTCACTTTTCCCAAACATTCTGCGGCAGTATTTTGGTCCTTGCAAGAGGGTGACAACAGAGATGGGTGGGCACAGAATTCCCTGACGCAAGCCAGGTTCTACCCATTTTCCTGGAGGCCAAATTGGGTGTGGAACAACTACCCAACCAACAGCGACTGGTAGCTTGTTGAATCAATTACAGGCCAACTAAGGAGGCAAATAGGAGACAGAGGTAGGATCAGTCAGAGTCAGCATGGATTTATGAAGGGAAAATCATGCTTGACAAATCTGTTGGAATTCTTTGAAGAGGTCACCCGTACAGTCGACAAGGGGGAGCCAGTCGATGTGGTATGTTTGGACTTTCAGAAGGTGTTTGACAAAGTCCCACATAAGAGATTATTGTGCAAAATTAAAGTGCATGGGATTAACATAAGAACAAAAGAACTAGGAGCAGGAGTAGGCCATCTGGCCCCTCGAGCCCGCTCCGCCATTCAATGAGATCATGGCTGATCTTTTGTGGACTCAGCTCCACTTTCCGGCCCGAACACCATAACCCTTAATCCCTTTATTCTTCAAAAAACGATCTATCTTTATCTTAAAAACATTTAATGAAGGAGCCTCAACTGCTTCACTGGGCAAGGAATTCCATAGATTCACAACCCTTTGGGTGAAGACCATAGATTCACAACCCTTTGGGTGAAGATTGGGGGAAATGTATTGAGGTGGATAGAAAACTGGTTGGCAGAGAGGAAACAAAGAATAGGGATTACTGGGTCCTTTTCAAATTGGCAGGCAGTAACCAGTGGGGTACCACAGGGATCGGTGCTGGTACCCCAGCTATTCACAATACATATTTATGATTTGGATGAGGGAACAAAATGTAACAGCTCAAAGTTTGCAGAGGATACCAAATTAGGTGGGACGGTGAATTGTGACGAGGATGCAGGGATCCTACAGCAAGATCTGGACAGGTTGGGCGAGTGGGCAAACCAATGGCAGATGCAGTATAATTTGGGTAAGTGTGTGGTTATTCATTTTGGAAGCAAAAACAGGAAGGCAGATTACTACCTGAATGGTTGTAAGTTGGGAGAGGGAGTGTGCAGCGGGACCTGGATGTTCTTGTACACCATTCGCTGAAGGTAAGCATGCAGGTGCAGCAGGCGTTAAAGAAGGCTAATGGTATGTTGGCCTTCATTGCAAGAAGTTTTGAGTATCGAAGCAGGGATGTGTTGCTGCAATTGTACAGGGCCTTGGTGAGGCCACACTTGGAATATTGTGTGCAGTTTTGGTCTCCTTCTCTGAGGAAGGATGTTCTTGCTCTCGAGGGAGTGCAGCGAAGGTTTACCAGACTGATTCCAGGGATGGCGGGACTGTCATATGAGGAGAGATTGACTAGGTTGGGATTGTTCTCGCTGGAGTTCAGAAGAATGAGGGGGGATCTCATGGAGACTTATAAAATTCTAACAGAACTAGACAGGGTAGATTCAGGGAAGATGTTACCAATGATAGGTGTGTCCAGAACCAGGGGTCACAGCCTGAGGATTCAGGGTAAACCATTTCGGACAGAGATAAGGAGACATTTCTTCACACAAACAGTGGTGAGCCTGTGGAATTCATTGCCACAGGAAGTAGTTGATGCTAAAACTTTGGATATATTCAAGAGGCGGCTGGATATAGCACTTGGGGAGAATGGGATCAAAGGCTATGGGGAGGAAGCAGGATTAGGCTCTTGAGTTGGATGATCAGCCATGGTCGTGATGAATGGCGGAGCAGGCTCAAATGGCCAAAAGGCCTCCTCCTGCTCCTATCTTCTATGTATCTATGTGCCTATGTATGTACAACCTCCTGGCAGCAGACCGGGGTGGTGGAGTGGGTTTAGGAGGGTGGGGGGGGTGGGGGGCTACAGCTGTGGTTTCCCCTCCACAATTGTGCCAACGTCCTTCAGTTTTGGAGGGCCTTTTATTGGCACTCTAGCTCTGAGAGCCCACCTTAATTAGACGATGAGTGTGTCCTCTGTCAGTCACTGATTGGTCATTGCTGCAGAAGTCATTGTTTGGTGACTATGTTCAACATAGTATGGGATCAGAATCTGCATTTTATCCTGTCGTCAGGATCTCAATCCCAAAGGAAAATCCTGCCCCCATTTGAATCTCTCATATTTTCTTCCCTGCCACAGCAACTAAACAGCCCTAGCCAAAACACAAATTACAATTCTCTGTAACAGTTACCATGGTATGTTAACCTTCCTCAACCTTTCTGGAGCATTCAACATGGTGGCCGCAACATCCTATTCCCTCCTCCACTGTCTGACTAACTGCGGTTGCCTCAGCCTCTTCCCTATCTAACCATAGCTACATGATCTCCAAAAATGGCTTCTCATTCCTCCCTTCCACCATTGCCTCTCAGGCCCCTCAAAGACCTAACCTATGCAATGCCCATTGGCAACATCTGCAGACATGTGGTCAACTTCCACTTGTATGTTGACAGCACCGATGTGTACCTCTTCATCACCTCCCTCAATCTGCACAAACTTTGAGTTGCCAGGTTCCTTATACAATGCACAATGCTAAAAAAAAGCCACTGCTTCCTCTCATTGAACATTGAAAAGATTGAAGCCATCATCTTCTACTTCTGCTAGTATCTTCTACTACTTGCCAGCAATTCCTTTCCCCCACCCGGTCACTGACCTCAAGCTGAACCAGATTTTTCATACTCTTGGCATCCTATTCTACCACAAGCTGATTTTCTGGCTCCCATTTCCTTTCCGTCACGAATATCTCCTCCTTCCACCTTCATAATGTTGCATGATTCAGCCAACTGCTGCTGTGATCCTTCTCCAAGTTCTTGTGTTACCAATGTGGGAGTCCATAAGACAGTGATGGTTTAAAATGCCTCTTTTAACTTAAGGTACAACAGAATGTTCTGGGTTGGGGGCAGCTGGTCTCCCTAAGCCTCAGCCCAGAGACAGGTTTATGTGATCTGGCTGTCATTGGTAAGAGACCCAAAACAAAACATATTGAAAAATCAAGCGACAACTCACACACCTTGACACAGTAGAAGGAGCATCTACTTTTTTGTACATAGAGACACAAGAAAAAAAGAGGCAAAATGATTACTATTGGTTGGAGAAGCAGCAGCTTCTACTGTCAAGTGCAGGGTGAACTGTGTTCATGTTAACAACTAAGTGGAATGCTTGTTCGAAAGGAATGGGACAAAACTGACAGGACTTTTGGAGATTTAAGGAACAAGGAGAGACCAAACTGGGCCTTGCTGGTAGAAGATATTCAGACAGGGTGGAATGATTTTCGAAGGACACCAAAAGATTCAACCCAGTGTGGCAGAATGAAATGAGCCTGCTGGAAAGCTGGGAGGAAGTTGGGGCTTAATCTTTAATGCTACATATCTGTCAGAAGCATGGCATAAAGATAAATAGTTTCATAAGGCCTAGGGTGTGATCATTAATTAATGCAAAAAGAGCTTTCATTTGATCTATGTCTCGTGTAATTTGACTCTTGCTGAGTTTAGTTTGTTGCAGTAAAAGTCTTAAAATGTGAAATCTTTTTGCGTGATTCATTCTGTCAATCATTGGGAAGATCATCTCTTTTTTTGGACAGCCAGCGATTTGCATACTCTCTTGGCTGGCTTCCCAACCTCTCGAAATGTTGGTACCTGAAGCTATCTTGCACAAATCTCACTCCCCTGACAGCTAGTTGAAATGACCTTAGCGGCTCTTAGTTCCCCACGCCTCAAATTTGCAATTCTCATTTGTGGGTTCAAATTCCTGATAGGGGACTACAGCTGTCTATCTCTACAATCTCATGCATACTGACAACTCCCTTCCCACAAACGCTCTGTCTCTCCGACTTTGGTATCTTGCGCATACCCCTCTCCCATTGACCACACCATTTGTGACCATTCCCTCAGAAACCTATGGAGGGATTCTCTGGCCACGTCCACCCGGCGAACAGAGAATCCCTCCCGAGGTCAATGGACTTCCCCATTATCCACGTCTTGCCGGAGCGTTCTTACACCTAGTCCCATATTCTGGAATACTCTCTCCAAACCTCTGTCTCATCAAATCCTTCTGCTCCTTTAAGGCTTTCACTTAAACACTTATTTGGCTAAACGCTTGGTCACATTCCACATCTCCTTGCCTTGTCATCCATTTTTCCTGATGTCTCTATATGCACCCTTTGGGGTTTCCCTACATATAGTGTTATGTAAAGCAAGCTGGTGGGTGAAACAGGGTTGTGGATTTTTTTTAAAGTGATTAAAAAGTAAGATCAATAATGAACCGATTTGAATGGCAAAGTATATTTAGTGCTTGAGGGGGTTATTAAGTAATGGGTTAAGAGACATTGCAATTAGTTGTCTCATTTATGTTAAGTATCCATTAATTGACACTGATATGTAAAGCGGCTTCAGGTGGCCTCTGGGAGGTGGTGTGTTGTTAAGAGCTTTGTGCAGAGGCTGTGGAAGTGAAATAAATGGTGTTTGGTGAAAAGGAACAAGAACTTTAGACTCTTCATTTCACAGCAACTAAAACGTCTAACAATGGTAGCAGAGGATGGTTGCTGTGCAAATGTGAAGGTTTGAAAGATACAACTTTTCCTGATCAAACCAAGGAGTGAGTGAGAAGGAAAAAAAAAAGATACATGGCTGAACCCAGGATAAAGATGGCTGGATATGACTATCCTCCCTTATTTTCTGAAAGGGAATCGTACGACCAATGGAGAAATGCAGTAGTTATGTGGACTAAAGTAACTGCTTTGGGAAAGAGAAAACAAAGTTGGCATTGGCTCTTTCTCTACCATTTGGCAGTAAAATCCGAAACAAAGTTTCTGAGCTGGAATTGGAAGAGTTAGACTCAGAAGAAGGTCTGGAGACTTTATTACATTATATGGATAAGATTTATAAGATAGATGACTTGTTAAGTGCATACGAAGCATGGTCGGATTTTGATAAGTTCTGGAAAATGGAGGATATCTCCATGGAAGACTATATAATGGAATTTGGCAGACTATATAAAAGGCTGTAGAAACACAATCTGGAATTTCCACAGTCTGTGTTGGCCTTTAAATTACTTGACTGTGCTAGAGTGAGCAACATGGATAGGCTCCTGGTTTTGACAGGAGTTCAGTTTACTGATAAGGATACCTTATTCGAACAGATGACTAAAGCTTTACAAATGTTTCTGGGGAAACATTCGATTCCGATGGCTCTGATGACCCAAATACAATAAGGCAGAATATGGAAGATACACTAGTAACAGGATGGCGAAATCGTATGGCTGCGAACAGGGCTCAAGACTATAGACGGAGACCTAGACAAGGAAATTATGGAGACAGAAACCCAGTTAGAACCTACAATAGGAAGATGAACCCCAGAAATGCACAGGGCATGATAAATCGATGTTTTCAATGTGACTCTCAATACCATTATGCTTTCAACTGTCCAACTCGTTATGATAGAGTGTTTGAAGCGACACATGACACGGAAGAGTCAGAAGAGGAAAAAGATAGTGACCAGAAAGAAGGCATTGTCCTATTGACAAGCAGTTTTACGCCAGTAATGAGGGTGTTGGTTGCAGAATCCTTCAACTGTGCTGTATTGGACAGTGGCTGCACATCTACTGTGCGTGGAATTGACTGGTTAAAATGTTACCTGGACTCTTTGAATGCTGAAAATCGTAACAAGGTTAAGGAATTTGAAAGTTCCACAAGTTTCAGGTTTGGCGATGATAATACTCTGAAGTCGCTGAAAAGAGTGGTGATCCCTTGCAATATTGCCGGAGTGAATCATTTCATTAGCACGGGTGTTGTATCAAGTGAGATACCCTTGCTTCTGAGCAGACTATCGATGAAGAAAGCACACATGAAACTGGATATGGAACAGGATAAGGCAACAGTTTTTGGAAAGACGGTGGACTTACAATTTACACAGTCGGGACACTATTGTATTCCATTACTGACAAATAATTTTTCAAGTAGAGTGGTTAAGGATGTGTTAATGGCAGTTGAAAATGGGACTTTAGCTGATAAAAAACTTGTGGTATTAAAACTGCATAGGCAATTTGCACATCCGTCTCCTCGGAGGCTGAAAAATTTATTAAAGGATGCAGGGGTAAGGGATGACGACATCCTAAACTGATAGAACAGATTAGTGACCGCTGTGAAGTTTGTAGGAAGTACAGAAGGACACCAACACGACCGATAGTAACCCTACCTTTGGCCAGGGATTTTAACGACATTGTGGCCATGGACCTTAAGATCTGGGATAAAGCAAATAATATATTTATTTTGCATTTTGTAGATTTAGCAACCAGATTTAGTCAATCAACGATTGTACGAAGTAAAGAAAAGAGAATAATTCTGGATCAAATTGTGGAAAAATGGATAGGGACAGGAATGGGTCCACCGGCAAAATTCCTTACGGACAATGGGGGAGAATTTGCTAATGATGAGTTTAGGGATATGTGTGAAAACATGAATATCAGAGTTATGAATACGGCTGCAGAAAGCCCATTTAGTAATGGTATCTGTGAAAGAAATCATGCTGTCATCGATGACATGCTTCGGAAAATTTTGTCAGATCAACCAAGTTACAGGCTAAATTCAGCTTTAGCATGGGCAGTACATGCAAAGAATTCATTGCAGATGGTTGGGGGCTATAGTCCTTATCAATTAGTGTTTGGTAGAAATCCTAAAATTCCGTCCATTTTGGATGACCAGCCTCCAGCTTGGGAGGGGACTACAATAAGCTCCGGTTTTGCTGAACATTTAAATGCATTACATAGCAGTAGAAAAGCTTTTTTGGAAGCAGAAGTCTCTGAAAGAATTCGCAGAGCTTTAAGACATAACGTACGGCCATCAGATGCTGTTTTTCAGCAAGGAGGCATGGTATACTATAAGAGAGACAATTCTAATGAATGGAAAGGCCTAGGGAAGATCATAGGCATAGATGGCAAAACAATTATTTTGCAACATGGTAATCAAACTGTTAGGGTTCATTCATCAAGGATAATGGGTACAGATTACAAATTTTCAAATTTAGACAGAGCACAGACATGATGAGGAACCAGAGTCATCTGGTACGCATGTATTACAGAACTATGAGGACCAATTAACTGATATAGACAGGGTTTCTGTGGAGGAACACAACACTTCTGGTGAATTAAAACAGGCCATTTTTCCGAAAGGGCAACTGCCAAAAGTTGGTACAAAAGTGACATACTTGCCTGAAGGGTCTAGTCAATGGAAGGATGCAACTGTTATTAGTAGAGCAGGGAAGGCCACTGGAAAGTATAAACATTTGTTGAATGTACAGCATTCAGGGGAAGGAGTCAAGACAATGGATTGGGAAAACAACGTTCAAAAATGCAGGGCACAGAAACGCAGTGCCAGTTCAGATAGTACATCGGATAGTGAACAGGTCCGCAGGAAAAGGTCGAGAACTATTGAAATGACATCCCACAGCAGAAGGGAAAGATCAAGCAGTAGCAGTACAGAACGAGATACCAGGCGGGAGAGGGGACGTAGTTTGTCAAGATCTCAGAACATGAGTAAGACTATGAATGCTAATAGGAGTAGAAGCCCACATGCACGTGAGATTTTGGTGGCTTCAAATAAATTAGATGAAAAAGTTATTAAAGAAGCTAAACAGCAAGAATTGCATAGTTGGAGTGAATTTGGGGTATACACGGAAGTACCGGATAGGGGACAAAGAGCTCTATCCCACAGATGGATTTGCACAGAAAAGGTTCTTCCGGATGGAACTTATAAGGCAAAGGCCAGGCTCGTGGCAAGGGAATTTGAAGAAAACTTAGAAGATCAGGATTTAAGGGTAGATTCACCTACAGCAGGAAAGGTTATTTTAAAGATCTTCTTGGCTCTATTAGCCACAAAGGCATGGGAATGCAAATCTATAGGTATAAAAGCTGCCTTTTTGCAGGGGCATCAGCTCCAGAGAGACATGTTTCTCCGTCCTCCTAAAGAAGCAGCTAACACAGAAGGGGTACTCTGGAAGTTGAACAAATGTGTATATGGATTAAATGGTGCATCGAGAGTCTGGTATTTTTCGGTAAGGTCAGTTTTGTTAAAGTTAGGCTGTTGCCAGTTGAAAGCAGATCCTGCAATGTTTTACTGGCACTATAAAGGAAACCTTTCTGGCATTTTTATGATGCATGTCGATGATTTTTTTGTGGGGTGGGACTAGTGATTTTGAAGCTATTGTAATCTCTGGTTTGAAGAAAGAATTCAGGGTTGGAAGTCAGGCTACGGTGCATTTAAATATATTGGACATGAAATTGGACACACTAAATTAGGGGCAACTTTACGTCAGCAATCTTATTTGGAAAGCATCACCCCAATAGCAATTAGTCGTGGCCGAGTTTCACAAAAAGACGCAATGGTTTCAAAGATAGCAAAAGAGCAACTACGAAGTTTAATTGGGCAACTGAACTGGTTAGGTAGACAGACTAGACCGGACGTGAGTTTTGATGTCTTAGAGTTGAGTACAAAAATGAATGATCCCAAAGTGGAAGACATAATAAGAGCAAATAAAGTGTTGGCCAAACTAAAAATGCAGGAGTGTGTTTTGAAGTTCGCGGTTTTAGGTGACCTTAAGCACTTGAAACTCATAGTTTATAGTGATGCGTCCTACGCAAATTTATGTGATGGGGTTTCAAACGCAGGAGGTTTTATAATTTTCCTTTTGGGGAACAATGGTAAATGTTGCCCACTTGTGTGGGAAACAAAGAAAATAAGGAGAGTGGTAAAAAGCACTTTGGCTGCTGAGACGTTATGCCTTGTAGAGGCGGTGGATATGGCTTTTTATATAAGTATGATATTGACTGAAATTTTGGGATTAGGGGATTTGGGTAATATACCTATTGACTGTCACATTGTCAATAAATCTCTGTGGGAAATTGTGCACTCTACAAAAAGTGTCAATGAAAAGAGGTTACTGATAGACATCGCAAGTTTGAAGCAGATGTTGGACAGAGGGGAAATAACAAAAATTAAATGGGTCGACAGGAGCTATCAACTGTCAGACTGTTTTACGAAGAGGGGCGAGTTGACAGAAACCTTTGGATATTGTTAATGAAGGGCGCTTGTTTCTGTGACTGTTTTTTTTTTTCTTTCTCGTCCAAACAAAAAAAAGGAAAAGGAGGGGACATCATGGGCGTCATTCTCCGACCCCCCAGAGGGTCGGAGAATGGCCGTTGGCCACCGTGAATCCCGCCCCCGCCGGTTGCCGAAGTCTCCGAAGGGAGAAAAGTCGGCGGGGCGTTAATGGCGCCGCTGCCGCGGAGAATGTCACGGGTCTGCGCAAGGCAGCCGATTTTCGGCCTGCCGATATTCTCCCTTCCGGATGGGCCGAAGTCCCGTCGACGTGATGACCGTTCACGTCGACGTTAATCAAACCTCCTTTTCATCGGCGTGACCCGGTGCTCCAGGCTCACGCCGACCAGCGTGGAGGTGAGTGGCGGCCTGGGGGGTTGGCTCTGGGCAAGCAATGGCGTGGCTGCAGTCTGATTGCGTGAGGAGAGGTGTGTCTCGGGTTGTGTGTGTGTGCGTGCGGCGGCGGGGGGGGGGTGGTTAGAGTAGGCTGGGCTCCGGGGGAGTGCCGGGAGGGGGTCCGTGCCGGGGGTGGAGGTTGGGGGGGGGGGGTCCGTGCCGGGGTGGAGGTTGGGGGGGGGGCCGTGCTGGGGTGGAGGTTGGGGGGGGGGGGTCCATGCTGGGGTGGAGGTTGGGGGGCGTCCGTGCTGGGGTGGAGGTTGGGGGGGGGGGTCCGTGCCATGCCGGGGTGGAGGTTGAGGGTTGGGGGGGGGGTCCGTGCTGGGGTGGAGGTTGGGGGGGGGGTCCGTGCTGGGGTGGGGAGGTTGGGGGGGGCGTCCGTGCTGGGGTGGAGGTTGGGGGGGGGGGTCCGTGCCGTGCCGGGGTGGAGGTTGGGGGGGGGTCCGTGCCGTGCCGGGGTGGAGGTTGGGAGGGGGTCCGTGCCGGGGTGGAGGTTGGGGGGGGGTCCGTGCTGGGGTGGAGGTTGGGGGGGGTCCGTGCTGGGGTGGAGGTTGGGGGGGGTCCGTGCCGTGCCGGGGTGGGGGTTGGGGGTTGGGGGGGGGGTCCGTGCTGGGATGGAGGTTGGGGGGGGGGGTCCGTGCCAGGGTGGAGGTTGGGGGTGGGGAATCCGTGCTGGGGGTGGAGGTTGGGGGGGGGGTCCGTGCTGGGGTGGAGGTTGGGGGGGTCCGTGCCGTGCCGGGGTGGAGGTTGGGGGGGGTCCGTGCTGGGGTGGAGGTTGGGGGGGGTCCGTGCTGGGGTGGAGGTTGGGGGGGGGGTCCGTGCTGGAGGTTGGGGGGGGTCCGTGCCGGGGTGGAGGTTGGGGGGGGGGGTCCGTGCTGGGGTGGAGGTTGGGAGGGGGTCCGTGCCGTGCCGGGGTGGAGGTTGGGGGTTGGGGTCCGTGCCGGGGGTGGAGGTTGGGGGGGGGGGGGTCCGTGCCGGGGTGGAGGTTGGGGGTTGGGGGGGGGGGTCCGTGCCGGGGTGGAGGTTGGGGGGGGGGGTCCGTGCTGGGGGTGGAGGTTGGGGGGGGGGGGGGTCCGTGCCGAGGTGGAGGTTGGGGGTTGGGGGGGGGGTCCGTGCTGGGGTGGAGGTTGGGGGGGGGGGGGGGTCCGTGCCGAGGAGGGGGATGGGAGGGGCAAGTGAGTTGCTCCACCTGGCCAGGTGCCAGCCTCCAACAGTTGGACCCATGCGGTCCATGCCCACCTCGGCTGGGGGGAGGAGGGGATATGGGCAATGACGACATGTCGTCGTTCCCCTCCCCCCCCACCAGGCCGTCATGTTTTCAGGACCATCCAGCGATGTTGGCCGCCGTGGTGGCAGCCGCTCATGTCTATGTTGCCCTGGATGAGGAGGAGGAGGAGGAGCGTGCCAGAGAGGCGGCGCAGGCTGCCGCAGAGGGGCAGGTGGCAGCCGCCCAGGCTGGAGGAACACCTGACCGACAGGACGAGGAGGGGGATGAGGACGTCGTGGCCCCACGGCAACAGAGGCACCCGAGGGCACCCCGTGTGTACCGGCCCCGGCAGTCATACCAGGACCTCACGGACCGGGAATGCAGGAGGAGACTCGGATGAGCCGGGAGACCGTGGCACACATCTGCCACCTGCTGGCACACCTGTCACCGCGTGGCACTGGCGGGGGACACCCTCTCCCCGTGTCCGTCAAGGTTACGGTGGCCCTGAACTTTTATGCAACGGGGTCATTCCAGGCACCGAGTGGGGACCTGTCCGGCATATCGCAGACATCGGTGCACCGGTGCATCCGGGCAGTGACAGATGCCCTATATGCCATGGCGCACCGCTACATCCGCTTCCCCGTGGACCGGGCCAACCAAGATGCCCGGGCCGTGGGCTTCTCTGCCGTTGCCGGGTTCCCCATGGTCCAGGGCGCGATCGATGGGATGCACGTCGCCGTGCGGCCACCTGCAGAGAACAGGGCCGTGTTCACTAATAGGAAGGGGACCTATTCGATGAACGTACAGGTGGTCTGCGACCACCGCATGATGATCCTGCACGTCTGCGCCCATCACCTAGGCAGTGTACACGACTCATTCGTGTTGTCGCGGTCATCCATCCCCGGCATGTACGAGGGACGCCATCCCCGGCTGAGGGGCTGGTTGCTGGGCGACAGGGGCTACCCATTGCGATCGTGGCTGATGACGCCTATACGGAGGCCACGCAATGAGGCGGAGAACCGCTACAATGATGCCCATGTAGCGACAAGGGGAGTGACCGAGAGGTGCTTTGGTGTGCTGAAGATGCGTTTCAGGTGCCTGGACCTCTCTGGGGGCGCCCTCCAGTATCGGTCAGATAGGGTCGGCCGCATCATTGTGGTGTGCTGCGTCCTGCACAACATAGCCCAGCAGAGGGGCGATGTGCCGCAGGCAGAGGAGGGCGGAGTGGAGGAGCAGCAGGAAGAGGCCCAGTCCTCCCCAGATGAGGGGGATGGGGGCAATGGTCAGGGCAGACGGGGTAGACACAGGCGGGTGGCTGTCCACCGTTACCGGCTGGCCCAGCGGGCACGGGACAGACTGATAGACGCCCGCTTCACTGACTAGATGGGCGTGGGAATCGGGTAGTATGGCCACAGACCGCACACCATGGCAACAGCCGACCACCCACACCCCCCACCCATCCACCCACCCAGCACCCTCACCCCCCCCTCCCCAACCCCACCCACCCCACCAGCATGCACACCCCCCCCCCCCCCCCATTGCCGATCCACCTGCGGCACAACGGGCCGGGCTCACACAGTTGCGGGTGGACGCGTGTCTATCGCAGGCCATGGAGGATGATGACAACCCGCCCTGCGATGAGCTCCTGGCTCTACATCGTTGGACTATGTCTGACCCATGGCCACAGTACCACCATCCACCCGGACCATCCCTGCATGCGGCTGTGACACTGCAGCGCATGGTCCCGTCCTCTGCCCGGGGGATGTTGATGGCGGCCCAGGGGGCAGACTCACCTGGGGCTGAGGTAAGACCACCCCTCACACACACACTTGCGCTCAACGTACATGACACCCCCGCACACTTTGGACAGAGCACAAAGGCAGCTTCGGTAGGTGTAACATTGACTTTAATAACCAAAGGAGTTCATGCACGTGCCCTAGCCCCTAAAACTCATCTGTGCCCTGCACCCGTGCCAACTTACTCAGTGTCTAATTGTTTGGCCTTACGGGCCCTTTGACTACGTCTACGTGGTTCCCCAGACGGTACAGCAGAACTGGAGGTGGACTCCTGTGATTCCTGCCCTCTGACACTGGATCCCTTTGGCGGCCGTTTCCTGGGGCGTCCTGGCCTAGATGGGCCAGTCTGCGGCCCGGGCGACTGGGATGGCGAGCTGCCAGCCGGTCCTGCCCGTTGCCCACCCGATGCACCTGGGACGGAAGGGGGGGAGTCCGAGGTGTCGCGGTGTACCGGGACCTCCCCTACAGAGGGAGCCGGGACGGACCACACCACCTCCTCCTCCCTCGGGGTGCCCGATGGCCCCCAGGCCTCTACATGGGTGGGGGATGCGAACGGACTGGCCATCCGACGCCCCCCCGACATCTGGCGCTGCCAGTCCTGGAGGCCCGTGCTGGTATCGACAGGGGTCTGCAGGTTTGCAGCCATGGAGCCCAGGGGGTTGGCAAACCCTGTCTGTGATAGTGCGACGCCGGCTCGCACATGGCCACTGGCGCCGATGCCCTCAGCGATGGCCTGCAGAGACTGGGCCATGGCCTGCAGAGACTGGGCTATGGCATTGAGCGCCTCTGCCATCTGGCGCTGGCACTGGCTCATGGCCTCCTGTGAGAGGGCAGCCATGTCCTGGGCCACAGACGCCGCCTGCACGGAAGGCCCCAGGCCTCGCAAACCGTTCCCCATGTCTGACACCGTCGCACCCATTGCCTCCACCGCGGATGCCACCCGTGCGGTGTCAGCCAGGGTGGCACGCATGACCGGCACCACTCCCAGCTCCTGGACGCGGGTGGACTCCTCCACCTGCGACCGCAGCCGCTGCAAGCCACCCGTCACCCTCTTCGCTCGTCTCCGGGTCGGTGGTTGCATCGGATCTATGTGTGGGTGTGGTAACTGCAGGAACCCGGGATCCATCTGGGCGGCAGATGTTCGCTTGGGCTGGGCTGCCCTCCGACCGCCCGGTCCCTCTGCTGCTCCTACCTCCACCTGCTGTACCGGGACGGCTGTGTTGTGCGCACCAGTGAGTGTACCAGACGCCTCATCACTAAAGTGCCCAACCGTGGTGAGTGTTTCTGCGATGGTGGAGGGTGTTGGTGACAGCAGTGGCGTTGTGTCGTGCTCTTCGTCCCACTCTGAGTCCATGGCACTTTGGGGTGGGGGTTCATCTCCACCCATCCACTCTGAGTCACTTTTTCGTCTTCCTGGGTAGTGCTGTCCCGGGTAGGGGTGTCCTGGGTAGTGGTGTCCTGGGTAGTGGTGTCCTGGGTAGTGGTGTCCTGGGTAGTGGTGTCCTGGCTCGGATGTGACGGGGGCCTGTGGCTGCCCCCCTCGTCGCTGGGTGGTCGCTCCCGCACGTGACGGGGGTGTCGTCTCCCTGTTGCTCCAGGTCTCTCCGTCTCCCGTGGTGTGCGAGGGGCATCCTGCGGGTGTCGCATGCTGGAGGGTCCGGGTCTCTCCGTCTCCCGTGGTCTCCGAGGGGCATCCTGCGGGCGTCGCATGCTGGAAGGTGCGGGTCTCTCCGTCTCCTGTGGTCTCCGAGGGGCATCCTGCGGGCGTCGCGTGCTGGAGGGTGCGGGTCTCTCCGTCTCCTGTGGTCTCCGAGGGGCATCCTGCGGGCGTCGCATGCTGGAGAGTGCGGGTCTCTCCGTCTCCTGTGGTCTCCGAGGGGCATCCTGCGGGCGGTCTGCATCTGCGGGGATGGGTGCCTGGACGTTTGGTCCTGCGATACACAATGAAGCATGTATGGTTAGACATCAGGCAGTGATCAGGTGATACGGGGGAGGGGGATATAGGGGAGGGGGGATATGGGGACGGGCTGTCGGTGGCTCACTCGCTAGTACGCCCCGACCTCTGCATTAGCAACCTCCCGGTCGTCAGGTCCGCCAGCCAGTTCCAGGGCCCTTTCCTCGTGTACGGTCAGTGGCCTCTCATCAGCGGGCCCTCCTCCAGTCCTCACATGCTCCCTATTGTTGTGTGCGCGCTTCTCCTGTGGGGGGGGGGGGGGGCAGGGGTAAAAGGCAACAGTGTTAGGCAGGTATATGAATGCACGCCATCGGTTGCGCATGCATTGCAGAGGTTAAGGTTAGGGCTGGATTCACTTGGGGATATGGGGGATATGGGGATATGGGGGAGGGGGGATATGGGGGAGGGAGGGATATGGGGGAGGGGGGATATGGGGGATATGGGGGGGGATATATGGGGGATATGGGGGAGGGGGGATATGGGGGAGGAGGGATATGGGGGAGGGGGGATATGGGGGGGATATATGGGGGATATGGGGGAGGGGGGATATGGGGGAGGGGGGATATGGGGGATATGGGAGGGGGGATATGGGGGATATGGGGAGGGGGGATATGGGGGATATGGGGGAGGGGGGATATGGGGAGGGGGGGATATGGGGGAGGGGGGATATGGGGTAGGGGGGATATGGGGGAGGGGGGATATGGTGGAGGGGGGATATGGGGAGGGGGGATATGGGAGAGGGGGGATATGGGGAGGGGGGATATGGGAGATATGGGGGAGGGGGATATGGGGGGGATATATGGGGGATATGGGGGAGGGGGGATATGGGGGAGGGGGGATATGGGGGATATGGGAGGGGGGATATGGGGGATATGGGGAGGGGGGATATGGGGGATATGGGGGAGGGGGGATATGGGGAGGGGGGGATATGGGGGAGGGGGGATATGGGGTAGGGGGGATATGGGGGAGGGGGGATATGGTGGAGGGGGGATATGGGGAGGGGGGATATGGGAGAGGGGGGATATGGGGAGGGGGGATATGGGAGATATGGGGGAGGGGGATATGGGGCAGGGGGGATATGGGGGGAGATATGGGGGAGGGGGATATGGGGGATATGGGGAGGGGGGGATATGGGGAGGGGGGATATGGGGGATATGGGGAGGGGAGATATGGGGGAGGGGGATATGGGGGAGAGGGGATATGGGGGAGAGGGGATATGGGGGATAGGGGATATGGGGGAGAGGGGATATGGGGGAGAGGGGATATGGGGGAGGGGGATATGGGGGATATGGTGGAGGGGGGATATGTGGAGGGGGGATATGGGGGAGGGGGAATATGGGGGAGCGGGGATATGGGGGATATGGGGGAGGGGGGGATATGGGGGAGGGGGGATATGGGGGGGGGATAGGGGGGATATGGGGGAGGGGGGATATGGGGGAGGGGGGATATGGGGAGGGGGGGATATGGGGGATATGGGGGCGGGGGGATATGGGGGAGGGGGGATATGGGGAGGCTCACCCTGCCTGCTCTGACGAGGTCGTTCACCTTCTTGTGGCACTTGGTGCCTGTCCGTGGTGTCAGGGCCACAGCGGTGACGGCCTCTGCCACTTCCCTCCACAGATGCCGGCTGTGGCGTGGGGCAACTCTGCGGCCGTGCCCGGGATACAGGGCGTCCCTCCTCTGCTCCACCGCGTCCAGGAGCGCCTCCACATCGCGTGACTCGAACCTCGGGGCTGAGCGACGGCCAGCCATCCAGTCGGGTGTTGCGGTCGGGTGTTCTGGTCGGGTGGGGGGGAGCAGCGCGGCCTTATGAGCCGTCACGCCGTGCAGCGCGTATGACGCTGCACGGCGTGAACCACTGCGCAAGCGCGGATCCCGTTACGTCGCTGCTAGCCCATTTCGGGCCGGAGACTATCGACCCATTTTTCCGACGTGACACAAGTCGGATTTGCGCCGTTTTTTGCGCCGATCGGCAGACTTTCCGCTGATAACGGAGAATTTCGCCCCATGTGTGTGTTTTTGAGTTTCTTGAAATTTTGTTTTCACCTAATTTTTTTTTTTTCCCCAAGGAAGGGGAGATTGTAAAGTAATGGGTTAAGAGACATTGCAATTAGTTGTTTCATTTATGTTAAGTATCCATTAATTGACACTGATTATGTAAAGTGGCTTCAGGTCGCCTCTGGGAGGTGGTGTGTTGTTAAGAGTTCTCTGCAGAGGCTGTGGAAGTGAAATAAATGGTGTTTGGTGAAAAGGAACAAGAACTTTAGACTCTTCATTTCACAGCAACTAAAACGTCTAACAGGGTTGTTGTCTTAATTAATGACAAGTTCAGGATTATGATTCCTGATTACAAATAAATCCAAGATACTGATGGTGTAAGTTGCTCTGATGTCTTTTAGTTTGACCAGTTAGGGAACAGCTTTGGCCGAGGCATGGAAACAAGTGTCAGCATATAGACCTACCAAGGTAAGGAAATGCACATTACAATAAGATAAATACTTATGATTTACGAAATGAAAACCTTTCTCCTTGGTGGGGGGGATCAGAGCGGCATGGTAGCACAGTGGTTAGCACTGTTGCATCACAGCGTCAGGAACCCGGGTTCGATTCCCGGCTTGGGTCACTGTATGTGAGGAGTCTGCATGTTCACCCCATGTCTGCGTGGGTTTCCTCTGGGTGCTCCACTTTCCTCCCACAAGTCCCGAAAGACATGCTTGTTTGGTGAATTGGACATTCTGACTTCTCCCTCAGTGTGTCCAAACAGGTGTGGCGACTGGGAGATTTTCACAGTAACTTCATTGCAGGGTTAATGTAAGCCTACTTGTGACACTAATAAAGATTATTATTATTATCAATGACCAGAAGCATAGATTTAATTTAAGGGGCAGGAGGTTTAGAGGGGATGTGAAGGAAAACCTTTTTCACCCAGAGGGGGGTGGGAGTCTGGGACTCGCTGCCTGAAAGGGTGGTGGACACCCCCAGCTGCAGACTGGTTGGCGGAACTTTCGGAATTTCTCCACCTGGAGAAGATCAAATAAACCATCCGAGGGTCTGAAGTTGGCTTTCACTAAGCTTGGGGGCCATTCACCAACCCGTTTCAAGACCTGTTCAAAGCCAATAACTGATAGAACGAGGGGCGGGGGGTGGGGGGGGGACCACTAGGACCACCAAAAGCAGACAGGAATGGGAGGGGGGGGCAACACGGGGGGAGAGACCAAAGGAAACACCAAAGGGGAGCACAGTGAGAGACCGACATGGGGACCAGAGGGCCCATCACAAAGCCACAAGAATAAGCCAACCCCCAAACAAACCATCTCTGGTGAAAGAAAGGGCCTAGGTTAAGACCCGGAAATAGCAAAAAAGGGGACGAAAGGCAGGAGGGGGGCAAAGGGAGGGGGGGGGCGGTGGGGCGAAAATTAACAACATGTAAACTGTTACCATCTCATCTATTTCTTGTACAGTGTAAATGCAAACTTCAATAAAAATATTTTTTTAAAAGAGAAAGGGAGGTGGAGGCAGAGGCCCTCATAAAATTTAAGAAGTATTTAGGAGTTCACTTGCGATGCCAAGGCACACATGGCCTTGGGCCAAGAACTGGAAAATGGGATTAGAATACTTCGGAGGTTATTTTTGACCAGTGTAGACGCGATGCGCCAAAGGGCTTTTTCTGTCCTGTAAACCTCTATGAATCTGTGAACATGTAACTGTTTAGTTGCGAGCAGTCGCCTTCCTCGTGTGCCTGACTTCACAGAACAAAACTGCCTTGAGTTCTGTATCAACTGGGGTAACAAATGGATAAAAATCACACAGGCGTAGTGGAACTCTCACTCAGAAGTTGGGGTTAAGACACGTTGTTGGGGCAGAGTAGAGGAAGCTTTACACCACATATAACTGCACAATAGGGAGGCCTGGAGTGGAAAGCATTCCGTTTCCTAGTAGTAACTTTGCTACTTCGACAGTACCTTCCAAACCCGTGACCTCTAGCACATACGAGCGCAAGGACAGCAGACACCTGAGGCGCGATTCTCCGACCCCCCGCCGGGTCGGAGAATCGCCGGGGGCTGGCGTGAATCTCGCCCCCGCCGTGTCCCGAATTCTCCGCTGCCAGAGAATCGGCGGGGGCGGGAATCGCGCGGCGCCGGTCGGCGGGCTCCCCCCGGCGATTCTCCGGCCCGCGATGGGCCGAAGTCCCGCCGCTGTCAACCCTCGCCAGCCGGCGTGGATTGAACCACCTACCTTACCGGCGGAAGCAGATGGCGCGGGCGGGCTCCGGGGTCCTGGGGGGGGCGATCTCGCCCCGGTGGCCTGGTCCGCGATCGGGGCCCACCGATCGGCGGGCGGGCCTGTGCCGTGGGGGCACTCTTTTTCTTCCGCCTTCGTCATGGTCTGCACTATGGCGGAGGCGGAAGAGACCCCCTCCACTGCGCATGCGCGGGGATGCCGTGAGCGGCCGCTGACGCTCCCGTGCATGCGCCGCCCAGTGAAGTCCTTTTGGCGCCGACTGGCGTGGTGCCAAAGGCCTTTCCCGCCAGCCGGCGGGGCGGAAATCACTCCGGCGCGGGCCTAGCCCCTCAAGGTGAGGGCTTGGCCCCTAAAGGTGCGGAGAATTCCGCACATTTAGGGGGCGGGCCGATGCCGGAGGGGTTCATGCCACTTCATTACGCCGGATTCCCCCACCCCGCCGGGTAGGGGAGAATCCCGGCCCCAGGAACACCACCAACTCAACATCTCCTCAAAGTCACACACCACCCTGACTTGGGAAATATATCACCACTCCTTCATATTCCTGAGTCAAGCAACTTTGAAAACTCTCTCCAACAACATTGTGGGTGTACTGGCTAAAGAGGGCGACTCACCACCACTTTCTCAAGGGCAATCAGGGGCAGACAATAAACGCTGGCCAAGCCAATGATGTCCACATCCCGCGAACAAATTTTAAAAATTCGCATCCCTCACCTCGATGAGCAGGAGATTACAGGAAGGAAGTCATAAAAAGTTTAGAAAACACTGACCAGGCTTGGAATCGGAGTGGTCAGGACTGACCAGCCTCACTGGAAATGTGCTCAGAGCTGGACTTTGCAAGGTCAAAATGAAATTGGAATGCCGGGATATTTCCACATTTGTAAACAAGAGGCAAGGACGGTAGGGGCAGCACGGTAGCCTTGTGGATAGCACAATTGCTTCACAGCTCCAGGGTCCCAGGTTCGATTCTGGCTTGGGTCACTGTCTGTGCGGAGTCTGCACATCCTCCCCGTGTGTGCGTGGGTTTCCTCCGGGTACTCCGGTTTCCTCCCACAGTCCAAAGATGTGCGGGTTAGGTGGATTGGCCATGATAAATTGCCCTTAGTGTCCAAAATTGCCCTTAGTGTTGGGTGGGGTTACTGGGTTATGGGGATAGGGTGGCGGTGTTGACCTTGGGTAGGGTGTTCTTTCCAAGAGCCGGTGCAGACGCGATGGGCCGAATGGCCTCCTTCTGCACTGTAAATTCTATGCTGGATGCATCACGGGTAATGCATGAACAGGAAAGTTGCATTTTTTTCCCTGGGGAAAGTTTCCCTGAAAATCTAGAATACACCATAAATAACAGTGAACTGCGGTATGATTCCACAAGTGAGTTCTAAATTGTCACACATATCAACAAGAACAAAAGGTGATAACAGTCACTGTGATATAAAACCAGGAAGGTTTGCTACACAGGTGAAGGCAATATGGCTTTACTGGAGCTGTGTTGGAGCACTCCAAAACAAATCCCACTTCCCTGCTGTCTCCGCACAAGACTTTTTCCTCCCTCAACTCAAAATATGATTTTATGATCATTTGTGTTCGCATTAATTTGCTATTTGGTGTCCTTGCAAGCATGGAGGGTGGGGAGGAGGTGCAGTGCTCATATCACTGGACAAACAATCCTGAGACCCATGGTAACACTCTGCGGACCTGGATTCGATCCCCACCACGGCAGATGGAGAAATAAAACAGAAAATCTGGAATTGAAAGTCTAATGATGACCAGGAAAACATTGTGAACTGTTGTAAAGCTCATCTGGTTCATTAATGTCCTTTTGGGAAGGAAATAATAATAATAATCGCTTATTGTCACAAGTAGGCTTCAGTGAAGTTACTGTGAGAAACCCCTAGTCGCCACATTCCGGTGACTTTTCAGGGAGGCCCGTACGGGAATTGAACCCACACTGCTGCTTTGTCCTGCATTATAAGCCAGCTGTTTAGTCCACTGTGCTAAACCAGCCCCAGTGCTTCTGTCTATGTATTTACATAGGGCAAACATAAATGCACAATGTTTTGTTTTCATGTATGAAATGATCTTGGGTCACTGTCTGTGCGGAGTCTGCACATCCTCCCCGTGTGTGCGTGGGTTTCCTCCGGGTGCTCGGGTTTCCTCCCACAGTCCAAAGATGTGCAGGTTAGGTGGATTGGCCATGCTAAATTGCCCATAGTGTCCAAAATTGCCCTTAGTGTTGGGCAGGTTACTGGGTTATGGGGATTAGGTGGGGTTACTGGGTTATGGGGATAGGGTGGAGGTTTGGACCTTGTGTAGGGTGCTCTTTCCAAGAGCCGGTACAGACTCGATGGGCCGAATGGCCTCCTTCTGCACTGTAAATTCTATGTCTATGTCTAATATCTGTCTGGACTGCACGCAGAAGAATACTTTTCACGGTACATTGGTACACGTGATAATAAACAAATCCAATCCAATCCGAAATCTGCCAACATTACTTGGGTTGGCCCACTGAAGGATAGGCAAGGGAATCTATGTGTGGAACCAGAGGAAATGGGCGAGGTACTAAATGAATACTTTGCATCAGTATTCACCAAAGAGAAGGAATTGGTAGATGTTGGGTCTGGAGAAGGGTGTGTAGATAGCCTGGGTCACATTGAGATCCAAAAAGACGAGGTGTTGGGCGTCTTGAAAAATATTAAGGTAGATAAGTCCCCAGGGCCTGATGGGATCTACCCAGAATACTGAAGGAGGCTAGAGAGGAAATTGCTGAGGCCTTGACAGAAATCTTTGGATCCTCACTGTCTTCAGGTGATGTCCCGGAAGACTGGAGAATAGCCAATGTTGTTCCTCTGTTTAAGAAGGGTAGCAAGGATAATCCAGGGAACTACAGGCTGGTGAGCCTTACGTCAGTGGTAGGGAAATTACTGGAGAGAATTCTTCGAGACAGGATCTACTCCCATTTGGAAGCAAATGGTCGTTTAGTGAGACGCAGCATGGTTTTGTGAAGGGGAGGTCGTGTCTCACTAACTTGATAGAGTTTTTCGAGGAGGTCACAAAGATGATTGATGCAGGTAGGGCAGTGGATATTGTCTATATGGACTTCAGTAAGGCCTTTGACAAGGTCCCTCATGGTAGACTAGTACAAAAGGTGAAGTCACACGGGATCAGGGGTGAGCTGACAAGGTGGATACAGAACTGGCTAGGTCATAGAAGGCAGAGAGTAGCAATGGAAGGATGCTTTTCTGATTGGAGGGCTGTGACTAGTGGTGTTCCGCAGGGATCAGTGCTGGGACCTTTGCTGTTTGTAGTATATATAAATGATTTGGAGGAAAATGTAACTGGTCTGATTAGTAAGTTTGCAGAAGACACAGAGGTTGGTGGAATTGCAGATAGAGATGAGGACTGTCAGAGGATACAGCAGGATTTAGATTGTTTGGAGACTTGGGCGGAGAGATGGCAAATGGAGTTTAATCCGGACAAATGGGAGGTAATGCATTTTGGAAGGTCTAATGCAGGTAGGAAATATACAGTGAAAGGTAGAACCCTCAAGAGTATTGAAAGTCAGAGAGATCTAGGTGTACAGGTCCATAGGTCACTGAAAGGGGCAACACAGGTGGAGAAGGTAGTCAAGAAGGCATACGGCATGCTTGCCTTCATTGGCCGGGGCATTGAGTATAAGAATTGGCAAGTCATGTTGCAGCTGTATAGAACCTTAGTTAGGCCACACTTGGAATATAGTGTTCAATTCTGGTCACCACACTACCAGAAGGATGTGGAGGCTTCAGAGAGGGTGCAGAAGAGATTTACCAGAATGTTGCCTGGTATGGAGGGCATTAGCTATGAGGAGCGGTTGAAGAAACTCGGTTTGTTCTCACTGGAACGACGGAGGTTGAGGGACGACCTGATAGAGGTCTACAAAATTATGAGGGGCATAGACAGAGTGGATAGTCAGAGGCTTTTCCCCAGGGTAGAGGGGTCAATTACTAGGGGGCATAGGTTTAAGGTGCGAGGGGCAAGGTTTAGAGCAGATGTACGAGGCAAGTTTTTTACACAGAGGGTAGTGGGTGCCTGGAACTCGCTCCCGGAGGAGGTGGTGGAAGCAGGGACGATAGTGACATTTAAGGGGCATTTTGACAAATACATGAATAGGATGGGAATAGAGGGATACGGACCCAGGAAGTGTAGAAGATTGTAGTTCAGACGGGCAGCATGGTCGGCACGGGCTTGGAGGGCCAAAGGGCCTGTTCCTGTGCTGTACATTTCTTTGTTCTTTGTTCTTTGTACTTGGTCTGACTTACAAGTGACTCCAGACATCCAGCAATGTGGTTGACTCTCAAATGCCGCTGCAGTGGCTGAGTAAGCCACTCCTTTCAAGGGCAATTAGTGACACCCACATCCTATGAAATAATTTTTTTTAATGAATCCTTCTCATTGCATGTGATCTGTCTCCAAGTGATGAGCTGCCATCTGGAGAATCCGTTAATGGGGCAATCTTGATTTCTTTCAACGATAAGGGCCAATCAAGGACAGTTATAAGGTGGAGAAATGGGTGGTGGGGAGAGGACATATAGGAAAGAAGGAAGGGCTGCAGACTGTGTCACAATGATTTGGTGATGTCCCTCCTCACCCTCCACCCCATTATACCAATATTAGACTTTAGTCTTCTCTTGCCCAGTCATATCTCTGAGTGAGAAACCAACTAAGTGTCACATCCAAATGGGAGTTGAGGTGGGAGCGAGGTGCTTATCTGAAGCTGCTAACAAGTTCAGAACAACACTGGCAAGACACCAAAAATATCTAAATTGTTCAAGTAGACAAACACCTACAGCCAGTTAAGGATACCATGAAAAAGGTGTGCATCCCCCACATTCATCAAACGATAGTAACAGATACTTTAGATCTTGGAACTGCCTCCATGTTAATTGTACAGTAAGAAGTTTTACAACGCCAGGTTAAAGTCCAACAGGTTTGTTTCAAATCACTAGCTTTCGGAGCGCAGCTCCTTCCTCAGGTGAATGAAGGAAGGAGCAGTGCTCCAAAAGCTAGTGATTTGAAACAAACCTGTTGGGTGTTAACCTGGTGTTCCAAGACTTCTTACTGTCATCAACCCAGGCCAACGCCGGCATCTCCACATCATGTTAATGGTGTGTTAATTCTATCGTTAAGGATAAGAATATACAGGTTGACCTGTTCTTAAACATGGAAACTAGGAGCAGGAGTAGGCCATTCAGTGAATACAGGCCCACTTAATCTCTCCCCACAGGACAGTCCCACCAACCCCAGTATCAGCCTAGAGGACCTCCACTGCACTCTCACTATGACAAGTACTTCCTTTCTTAGGTAGGGACACGAAAACCATATGCAGTACTCCAGGTGTGGTCTCACCAAGGCCCTGTATAACTGCAGTAAGACATCTCCACTTGTGAACTCAAGTCCAATTGCAATGAAGGCCAATAAGGGCAGCATGGTAGCACAAGTGGATAGCACTGTGACTGCACAGTGACAGGGTCCCAGGTTCTATTCGCCGCTGGGTCACTGTCTGTGCAGAGTCTGCAGGTTCTCCCCGTGTCTGCGTGGGTTTCCTCCAGGTGCTCCGGTTTCCTCCCACAATCCAAAGACGTGCAGGTTAGGTGGATTGACCATGATACATTGCCCTTAGAGGCAAAAAAATGTTAGGAGGGGTTATTGGGTTACAGAGATAGGGTGGACGTGAGGTCCTAAATGGGTCGGGGCAGACTCGATGGGCCGACTGGCCTTATTCTGAACTGTATGTTCTATGTTCTAATATGTCATTTGCCTTCCTAATTGCTTGCTGCACTCACCTCTTCACTTTCATTCACTGGTGTACAAGGACACCCAGATCCCTTTGTAAATCCACACTTAGAATAATAATCTTTCTTATCTTTTCTATTATCTTTATTATTTTTGTAAGGGCCCCGAAGAATCCAGCACGAGTTTTAAGGATACAAAATAATAAAGTTTATTTACGATAACAATATATACATAGTAGTAACAGTAACTTCCCTTGCTACCTTCTCCTTCCTCCTGGTTCCTGGACTGGCCAGCTTATTTATAGTAGGAGTTTCTCCGCCCCCCTCATTGGGGAAGTTCATACTCCCATAGGATTGTGGGATAATCATTAGTCCCCAGCCAATCGTCAGTAGGCAGGTTATAACATCCCTCCCCCCCAAAGTCCAAGGAATCCACCGTAGGCCCTGGCGAAGGAAGGCGTCGAACTCGTTTGGCCGCAGGCCGGACGCCATTTGCACGCGGCGCTGGATCAGGCGGCGTATAACGAGACGGAGACCGGCGCTTCCGTGATGAACGGCGCGGTTGTACATCCACAGCCTGTGGACCCGAGGATTCCCCCTCTGATTCATCCTGTGTCTCCATCTCGGAGTCAGAGTCTGCTGCCTCCGTCATGTCAGCGTCTCTGTCCCCATTCGGTCCCGTCATGACCTGCGCAGGCTTTGAGTGAGGCACCAGTGGAAGATTTGGAGGACTACCTTCCCTTGTTTCTGGTCTTTGCCGCTGTTGAACTGAGCTCCGGGGGCGGGGAATCTTTTGCGGGGATGATCTTCTGGACCGGACGTGGTCTACATGTTTTCGCTGGAGACGACCCTGGGCTTGCACTTGGTACGATATAGGGCCCGTTTGGCGAAAGATTACCCCAGGAACCCATTGGGCACCACCAGCAAAATTCCGCACGAATACTGGGTCACCGGGCGCAAACTGCCGAATCGGACGATGCTGAGACAATCCCGGTCCCTGCCGTTCTTGTGTGCGGCGTACTTTTGCGCCAATGTCCGGGAAGACCATACTAAGGCGGGTGCGAAGTCTCCGGCCCATTAGGAGTTCTGCGGGAGCTACCCCAGTCACTGTATGGGGGGTGGTCCTGTACGTAAACAAAAACCGAGCCAGTCTCGTGTCCATTGATCTGGAAGACTGCTTCTTTAGGCCACTTTTGAATGTTTGCACTGCACGCTCTGCCAACCCATTTGAAGCCGGGTGGTAAGGGGCAGTGCGGATATGGCGGATGCCGTTCATCTTTGTAAACCTAGCAAACTCCTCACTCGTGAATGGAGTGCCATTATCCGTGACCAGCACCTCGGGGAGGCCATGCGTGCTAAATGATAAACGCATTTTTTCAATTGTTGCGCAGGACGTTGTCCCCTGCATCTTATGCACCTCCAGCCATTTGGACTGGGCGTCAATTAGTAGAAGGAACATGGATCCGTGAAAAGGGCCTGCGAAATCTGCATGTAAGCGTGCCCAAGGCCGCCCTGGCCATTCCCAGTGATGTAGGGGCGCGGCCGGCGGAAGCTTCTGATGCTCCTGGCAAATGGAGCAGTTTTGGGCCACCTTCTCAATGTCGGTGTCGAGGCCTGGCCACCAGACATAACTCCGGGCCAACATTTTCATCTTGGTCACGCCCGAATGCCCATTGTGCAAGTCTGATAATATCAGCTCCTGGCCTTTTTCCGGGACAACCACACGCGTCCCCCACAAGAGGATGCCGTCTTCCACGCTGAACTCTGACAGCTTGGAGGAAAATGCCCGTAACTCGCCTGGGAGCTGTCTATGCTGCCCACCATACAGGACTATGTGCCGAACCTTTGACAGGACTGGCTCCGTCTGGGTCCACTCACGGATCTGTGATGCCGTGACAGGCAAGGTGTCCATAAAATATAGGGTTGCGACCACCTCACCGGTCGTGGGGGTCGACATGGGGCCAGTCGATAAAGGCAATCGGCTCAGTGCGTCGGCATTTGCTATCTGCGTACCTGGTTTGTGCTCCAGAGAAAACTCATATGCAGCAAGCAACAAAGCCCAGCGCTGGATCCGTGCAGAAGCAATGGGCGGTATCGGCTTATCCTCTCTGAAGAGTTCCAGCAGGGGCTTATGATCAGTCACGATAGTGAAATGGCGGCTGTACACATACTGGTGGAAGCGTTTCACCGCGAAAACCACTGCCAGGCCCTCCTTCTCGATCTGCGCGTACTTCTTCTCCGCTGCAGTCAATGTGCGGGAGGCGAAAGCTATCGGTCGCTCGGCCCCGTTCTCCATCTTGTGGGACAGGACAGCCCCAATACCATACGGGGATGCATCACATGTGACGAGCAAAGGCTTTCCCGGATCATAGTGGGTTAGTAACCCAGACAACGACAATTGTTGCTTTACCCGCCGGAAAGCGGTTTCTTGCGGCTGACCCCAAACCCAGGTGTGATTTTTCTTTAGCAGCAGGTGTAAGGGGGCCAGCGTAGTTGCCAGATTGGGGAGGAACTTCCCGTAATAGTTTACGAGACCGAGAAAAGAACGAAGATGCGAAGTGTCAGTCGGGGTGGGGGCCTGTTGAATTGCATGCACCTTCTCTGCGACGGGGTGCAGACCCTCGCGGTCCACCCGATAACCTAGGTAGACTACTTCTTTTGCCTGAAATACGCACTTTGTGTGACGTAAACTGACTCCAGCCTCCGAAAGGCGTTTAAGGACAGCCTCCAGATTTTCCAAATGCTGTTGCTCCGACGTCCCTGTAATCAACACGTCATCTAGGTAGACAGCCACACGTGGTAAACCTCTCAAAATGCCCTCCATAACACGTTGAAAAATTGCGCAGGCAGAGGATACACCAAAGGGCAACCGTGTATATTCATACAGGCCCCGGTGTGTGTTAATTGTTACATATGGTCGGGAGGCAGGGTCCAGCTCCAACTGCAGGTAGGCGTGACTCATATCTAATTTTGTGAATGAGAGTCCGCCTGCAAGTTTCGCGTAGAGATCCTCTATGCGAGGCATTGGGTATCGGTCGAGTCGGGAAACTGTATTCACTGTAAGTTTATAGTCGCCACACAAGCGAACTGTGGCATCTGGCTTCATTACTGGCACAATTGGTGCTGCCCAGTCAGCAAAACGGACAGGCCTGATAATACCCAAACTCTCCAAACGAGTGAGCTCCCCTTCTACCTTCTCGAGCAAAGCGTAAGGCACTGGGCGCGCCCGGAAATAGCGCGGTGTGGCTCCTGGTTCTACTTGGATACGGGCTACGGCCCCTTTTTATTTTCCCCAGACCAGGCTGGAATACCTCTGGGTATCGTCCTAGCACCTCAGTCAACCCTCCAGAAACTGTTTGGAGGATGTGCTGCCATTGCAACCGCAAATGGCGCAACCAGTCCCGACCCAACAGGCTGGGCCCATGGCCACGCACTACGATAAGTGGGAAATGCCCCTCCTGGCGTCCATAGACAACAGGGGTCATTGTAGTTCATGCAATGTCCAGTGGTTCCCCCGTGTAGGTGGCCAACCTGGCCTGTGAGTCAGTTAGTGTAAGGGTCTGTATGCCCTGCTTGATGCGGTCGAATGTCCTCTGGGCGATCACGGAGACCGCTGCACCAGTATCCAACTCCATCTCCAGCGGGTGGCCATTGACCCGTACTGTCACCTTAATGGGGGCCACACGGGGAGCTGCCACACAATGCAGCTGCAGGCAGTCGTCCTCCATCTCCACGTCCTCAGGAGTGGTCGCCGCAGGTTCATCCACATGGAAGGTACGGCCTCTGGGCTGGTCCCAGTTACGGCCCCTGGGCTGGTCCCAGTTTCGGTCGGAATGACGGCGCCTCTGGCGTCCCCAGGACCTACAAGTCTGACACGGACATGGCTCCTCATCCATTGGCTCTGGAGAAGGCTCCCTTCGGGGAGGAATGTCCGATGGCCACTGGCGTCGGTCTGGTCGTTGCCTCGCCCAAGGTACCGCAGGAGTGCGGGGGACGTTTTTGGGCGGAAAGGGTTTCGCCCCAAGGCATGCACTTCCATTCCCTGTAGCTCCTGTACTCCTCGCTCTGCGCTCTCTCGGGACAAGACTATTTGTATTGCCTGTTGAAAAGTCAATGTTGGCTCCGCTAACAACTTTCTCTGGGTGGCCGCATTGTTAATACCGCAAACCAAACGATCGCGTAACATTTCTGACAAGGTCTCACCATAGTCACAGTATTCCGCAATCCCGCGTAGCCTGGATAAAAAATCGGCAAGGGATTCTCCAGGGGTCCTCTCAGCGGTATTAAACCGGTAACGCTGGACTATCGTGGACGGGGTTGGGTTAAAGTGTTGCCCCACTATATTCACAAGTTCGTCAAACGTTTTGGTGTCCGGCGCAGCTGGGTACGTAAGGCTCCTAATCACCCCAAATTAATGCGGCCCGCAGGCGGTGAGCAATATGACCACCTGGCGCTCGTTTTCAGTGATATTGTTTGCCCGGAAATAGTAACGCATCCGTTGCGTGTACTGGTTCCAGCTTTCCAGCGCAGCATCAAAAACATCCAAACGTCCGTACAGAGGCATGGTATAATAGAAAACAACTTCCAACCTGTATCCAACAAAAATCCAGGGAGGTGGCTTCAGCAGTGTAGACAGCTATTCACTTTTACCTTCGTCGCCAGTTTTGTAAGGGCCCCGAAGAATCCAGCACGAGTTTTAAGGATACAAAATAATAAAGTTTATTTACTATAACAATATATACATAGTACAAAGAACAAAGAACAAAGAACAAAGAAATGTACAGCACAGGAACAGGCCCTTCGGCCCTCCAAGCCCGTGCCGACCATACTGCCCGACTAAACTACAATCTTCTACACTTCCTGGGTCCGTATCCTTCTATTCCCATCCTATTCATATATTTGTCAAGATGCCCCTTAAATGTCCCTATCGTCCCTGCCTCCACTACCTCCTCCGGTAGTGAGTTCCAGGCACCCACTACCCTCTGCGTAAAAAACTTGCCTCGTACATCTACTCTAAACTTTGCCCCTCTCACCTTAAACCTATGCCCCCTAGTAATTGACCCCTCTACCCTGGGGAAAAGCCTCTGACTATCCAGTAGTAGCAGTAACTTCCCTTGCTACCTTCTCCTTCCTCCTGGTTCCTGGACTGGCCAGCTTATTTATAGTAGGAGTTTCTCCGCCCCCCTCATTGGGGAAGTTCATACTCCCATAGGATTGTGGGATAATCATTAGTCCCCAGCCAATCGTCAGTAGGCAGGTTATAACAATTATTATTGATGGATACAGCACTGGCTAGGTCATAGAAGACAGAGAGTAGCAATGGAAGGGTGCTTTTCTGATTGGAGGGCTGTGACTAGTGGTGTTCCGCAGGGATCAGTGCTGGGACCTTTGCTGTTTGTAGTATATGAAATGAAATGAAATGAAAATCGCTTATTGTCACAAGTAGGCTTCAATGAAGTTACTGTGAAAAGCCCCTAGTCGCCACATTCTGGCGCCTGTTCGGGGAGGCTGTTACGGGAATTGAACCGTGCTGCTGGTCTGCTTTCAAAGCCAGCGATTTAGCCCTGTGCTAAACAGCCATATATATATAAATGATTTGGAGGAAATGTAACTGGTCTGATTGGTAAGTTTGCGGATGACACAAAGGTTGGTGGAATTGCAGATAACGATGAGGACTGTCAGAGGATACAGCAGGATTTAGATCATTTGGAGACTTGGGCGGAGAGATGGCAGATGGAGTTTAATCCGGACAAATATGAGGTAAAGCATTTTGAAGGTCTAATACAGGTAGTGAATATACAGTGAATGGTAGAACCCTCAAGAGTATTGACAGTCAGAGAGATCTAGGTGGACAGTCCACCGGTCACTGAAAGTGGCAACACAGGTGGAGAAAGTAGTCAAGAAGGCATACGGCATGCTTGCCTTCATTGGCCGGGGCATTGAGTATAAGAATTGGCAAGTCATGTTGCAGCTGTATAGAACCTTAGTTAGGCCACACTTGGAGTATAGTGTTCAATTCTGGTCGCCGCACTACCAGAAGGATGTGGAGGCTTTAGATGGGGTGCAGAAGAGATTTACCAGGATGTTGCTTCGTATGGAGGGCATTAGCTATGAGGAGAGGTTGAATAAACTTGGTTTGTTCTCACTGGAACGAACGAGGTTGAGGGGCGACCTGATAGAGGTCTACAAAATTATGAGGGGCATAGACAGAATGGATAGTCAGAGACGTTTTCCTAGTGTAGAGGGGTCGATTACTAGGGGGGCATAGTTTTAAGGTGCGAGGGGCAAGGTTTAAAGGAGATGAGGCAAGTTTTTTTTTTACGCAGAGGGTAGTGGGTGCCTGGAACTTGCTGCCGGAGGAGGTGGTGAAAGCAGCGACGATAGTGACGTTTAAGGGGCATCTTGACAAATACATGAATAGGATGGGAATAGAGGGGTATGGACCCCGGAACTGTAGAAGATTTTAATTTTGACGGGCAACATGGTCAGCGCAGGCTTGGAGGGCCGAAGGTCCTGTTCCTGTGCTGTACTTTTCTTCGTTCTTTGTCACAAGTAGGCTTACATTAACACTGCAATGAAGTTACTGTAAAAATCCCCTAGTCACCACATTCCGGTGCCTGTTCGGGTACACAGAGGGAGAATTCAGGATGTCCAATTCACCTAATAAGCTCGCCTTTTGGGACTTGTGGGCGGAAATTATTTAAATTATTATTATTTAAATGATAAAGTATTAAAACATGCTGCTGTGCAGACGGACCTGGGTGTCCTAGTTCATGAGTCGCACCAAGTTGGTTTATGAGTGCAACAGGTGATTAAGAAGGCAAATGGAGTTTTGACCTTCATTGCCAGAGTGATGGAGTTTGAGACTAGGGAGGTTATGCTACAACTGTGTAAGGTGTTAGTGAGGCCACACCTGGAGTAGTGTGTTCAGTTTTGGGGTCTCCTTATCTGAGAAAGGACGTATTGGCGCTGGAGGGTGTGCAGAGGAGATTCACGAGGTTAATCTCAGAGTGGAGGGGTTTGGATTACAAGGAGAGGTTGAGTAGACTGGGACTGTACTCGGGAATTTAGAAGGATGCGAGGGGATCTTATAGAATCAGAAAAATTATGAAGGGAATAGATAGGATAGATACGGGGAGGTTGTTTCCACTGGCGGGTGAAAGCAGAACTAGGGAGCATAGCCTCAAAATAAGGGGATGTAGATTTAGGACTGAGTTTAGGAGGAACTTCTTCACCTAAAGGATTATGAATCTATGGAATTCCCTGCCCAGTGAAGCAGTTGAGGCTCCTTCATTCAATGTTTTCAAGATAAAGATAGATAGTTTTTTGAAGAATGAAGGGATTAAGGGTTATGGTGTTCGGGCCGGAAAGTGGAGCTGAGTCCACAAACGATCAGCCATGATCTCACTGAATGGCGCAGCAGGCTCAAAGGGCCAGATGGCCTACTCCTGCTCCTAGTTCTTATGTTCTTATGAAACAGGAGCACCCGGAGGAAATCCACGCAGACAAGGAGAGAACGTACAGACTCCGCACAGACAGTGACACAAGCTGGAATCGAACCTGGGACCCTGGCGCTGTGAAGCAACTGTGCTAACCACCATTCCACCCGTGGTCACAGTATATCACCATTTAAATAATAATCTTTCTTTCCGTTTTTCACACCAAAGTGTATAACTTCATGTTTAGCAACGTGGTACTGTATCTGCCATGTGTTTGCCCACTCACTCAACTTGTCCAAATCACTGTGAAGCTTCCTTGCATCCTCCTCACAACTCACAATTCTGCCCAGCTACAGTACTTATATAGTTAGTTCAATTCAGTTTCTGATCAATGGTAACCCACAGGATGTTGATCGTGGGGGATTCAGCAATGGTAATGCCGTTGAATGTCAAAGGGCGATGGTTAGATTCTCTCTTGTTGGAGATGGTCATCGCCTGACACTTGTTTGGCACAAATGTTACTTGCCACTGATTGGACTTCAGGAGGGCAGCATCAGTCCCTGGGGCATTATTTTACATTAATTTGATAAGCTCGCTTTTATTTTTCTTTTGTTTCAGTTCCCCTTTTAGGAGCTGTTAACTTGTTTGATAGTTAATTTGTCAATTTGTTTATCTTTATTTGTTTATTCAAAAGAGAATGAAAAGAGGTTTCTGGAACCCCGGGACCCAGATTTTCACCATGATGGAGAGTCTCTCTGTCATGGCGATAAGAGTGGAATTGCCTGAAAATAACAAGTGCCTCCACCGACCACGGCACTTCCCATTTTCGAGCAGGTGAAATTGGAATCCTCTTCGTGAATGTGCGTTTTATGGAAGCAGCTGGCCATTAAATCAGCAGCTGCCTCCACTCTAGTTGGGTTTTGGAAACATGAAACGTCACATATTTCTTTGGAAAGCCAGGGAAGGCCTTTGGAAAGGTGGGCTGCCTTTAATTCATTAACTTCACAATTTTATTCACAGGCCCAGAAGTGGCACCAAATTCCAGCTTCCCTTAACCCAAGGGTGTAGGAAGGTAGGACCACTGGTCGCCCTAGGCTATTATTGTTGCCGCAACTGACTCATCCACTTCGATATCAGGAAGAGCTTTGTGCTGGAGAAGGGCACGTAATGTTTCATGCAAAGGAGCATAGAAGGTTGGCATATCACCCTCGTACATAGAGGACATCGAAACCATGAGCAGCTGGAGGCCAGATTTCGGTCAAAAGGTCAAGAATAAGAGGCAGCACAAGGTGCACCAGTAAAGGGGAAGAAGGAAAGGCAGTACAACCACATACCACCCTGTAAGAAGGGAATATAGACCGTCATAGAATCCCTACAGTGCAGAAGGAGGCCATTTGGCCCATCAAGTCTGCACCAACCCTCCGAAAGAGCCCAAGCCCACTTTCCTGGCCAATCTGCTTAATCCACACATCTTCAGACACTAAGGGGCAATTTAGCATGGCCAATCCACCTAACCCGCACATCTTTGGAAATAGGGCATCATACCTCAACATGACAAGAGGACCAGTGTCGAAGGGAACTGTGACTAAGGCGTGAGGTAGTGTCAGACATAAGGGGACAAGAACATATCTCATGGCCCTCTTTAGGACACCACAAATGGAGGCTGAGCACAATTACAACCACAGTCAGGTCATCACCAGAAGTACCATCAAATAGGCAATTGGCATTTTAAAGATGAGCTTGAGGTGCCTCAATTGTTCAGGTGGAGCTCTCCAATATGTCTCAGCAAGGGTATCAAGAACAGTAGTGGTGTGCTGCATGTTGCACAACATTGTACAGCAGAGTGACCTACAGATTGATGACGACAATGCCATAGCAGAGCTCCAACCTCTGAGGAGGAAGAAGAAGAGCAGGAGGAAACCACTGTCCATTCAGAAGATCTTGAAATGGATGAGGAGGCCGCCAATGGCAGAGCAGCTGGAAGGCATGACCATTTTGCCAGGGCTTACTTTGTCCAGAGGGGACCATCATCAGGCAGGCCTTGTGCAAAACAGGGGCGAGATTCTCCGACCCCCCCGCCGGGTCAGAGAATCGCCGGGGGCTGGCGTGAATCCCGCCCCCGCCGGTTGCCGAAGTCTCCGGCACCGGATATTCGGCGGGGGCAGGAATCGTGCCGCTCCGGTTGGCGCCCCCGCCCCCCCCCCCCCCCCCCGCTCGATTCTCCGGCCCGCCGCTAAAATGCCTGTCCCGCCGGCGTAAATTAAACCACCTACCTTACCGGCGGGACAAGGCGGCGCGGGCGGGCTCCGGGCTCCTGGGGGGGGTGCGGGGCGATCTGGCCCCGGGGGGTGCCCCCACGGTGGCCTGGCCCGCGATCGGGGCCCACCGATCCGCGGGCAGGCCTGTGCCGTGGGGGCACTCTTTCCCTTCCGCCTCCGCCACGGTCTCCACCATGGCGGAGGCAGAAGAGACTCCCTCCACTGCGCATGCGTGGGAAGCTGTCAGCGGCCTCTGACGCTCCCGCGCATGCGCCGCCCGGAGATGTCATTTCCGTGCCAGCTGGCGGGGCACCAAAGGCCTTTTCCGCCAGCTGGCGGGGCGGAAATTCGTCCGGCGCCGACCTAGCCCCTTAAGGTTGGGGCTCGGCACCTTTGGGGTGGCGCGATGCCCGTCTGATTTGCGCCGTTTTGGACGCCAGTCGGCGGACATCGCGCCGTTTCTGGAGAATTTCGCCCCAGATTCGGAAAAACTCCTCCCATATCCCAATTGCCATCAACCAGTTCCTGGTGACATATTTCCACTTAAAGAATATTGTACATTGACTCTGCAATTACTCAAGAGCCTGCCCATTCCCCCCACAAGGGAGAGAATAAACATTAATGAGTTTGACTCAGTCACATTAAAATGGCTGAAACCCTCACCATCATAACCATGGGTGTCATTGTATTGGAAACACACATTGGTAATAAGTCATTAACAATCTGTTCCCTTTATATGAACACCAATGACTGTAAATGAGGGGCCCAAGATGCCAAACCGTCCATAATCAAACCATGTCCACAATGCTGAGGGCGACACAACATCAGGCCTCAAAGCCTTTCCATGTAGATAGGATTGTACATTGAAGCATAAGGGTAGGTCGGGGACCTTGCACCCGAGGAGTCCATAATTGTGTAACAACAGCTGTTGGATAGAATTTGAGCACCATCCATTTGACCAAAGGTCCATGTTTCTGATGTGAGCGCCACATGCAACATTCCTGGCTTCAATACACCTCTACTTACTGCACAAATCACATTCTGTGACATCTGGAATTCAAACGCAGCCAAAGTAGTGGACACAGCAGATGACCAATATTATCTACTCGATAAATGGCGTAATGCTAGCACCTAGGCCAATGTGTAAAACTGGAGTGCTGCCGAATGCCTTGCACCAGGCACTCATGCTTGGGATACACCTACTGCTCAGCATCAGTTCATAAAGTATGTTCAATGAGCCTCCCTTAAACTCACGCATGGATGGACAATGAAAGGTACAAGGAGCATCTCAGTGCTTGAGCCTTTGAATGCTGGAATCTTGTGAGATACAACAGTGAAGGGGAAGCCCTCCAAAGCATTGCAAATCAGCCAGGAACTTTAATCCTGCTTGCAGCACCTTGAGGTGGACATCGACAGGCCACCCTCATTATCACTGGTAGGAATCACCTTCCTCATGTTACCATTCTTTTTGAGCTCTCTAGTGTAGAAACACACAGCGGGTCATATGCCAGAGTAAGTAAATATACTCCACAAGTGTTCATATAATATGCAATGTGAAAAGTATAACCACGGTGAAATCATGAGTGCGTTTCACTCTCACACTCTCCGACAAAGTGTGAGGGGTATGGTGGTCAGCTCTGTCATTCAGGGGACTGCGTTTTCTGCATCTCTGCATGGGTATCCATGAACACTAGAACATGTGCAGGAGTTAAGGGCTCTAGCATGGGGGCAGGAGCGGGCGGAGCAAGCTGATGGTGCTGAGGGGTTCTTGATCCCTTCATCCTCCTCGGTGACCTGCACAGCCCTGGGTTGGCCATCAGGTGGGGTTGATGGGGCTGGCTGCTAGTGTGCAGCAGTTGTGCATTTCAACGACCACTGCGCCAACAGTGCGACCGTGCTGCTAAGAGTGCACAGCTCCGACTTCCGGGTGTGGCGATGACCAGCTAAGTCGCACGTTTCGGCAGCTCCCGGTGGAACGGACTTTTGGGCTCTTAATGAGAGCCCCAACGGCAATTTTAACGGCTAAAAGCACTGTGCGGTAAACCAGAAGGGAATCCCCCCTGGACACGGATGGAAAAAGGAGAGGAAAGTGGCCGGATTGCGGTGGATCCTTTAGAGCAGCGGCAAGGAAGGCAAACAAAAACCAAGATGGCGTCGGAAGGTGGCAGTTTAATATGGGGCCCTGAACAACACGAGTTCTTGAAGTGCTGCGTGGAAGAACTTAAAAAGGAGATGAAGAAGGAGCTGTTGGCCCCGATATTACAGGCGATTGAAGGGCTAAAGGATGAGCAAAAGACCCAGGAGCAGGAGCTCAGGGTCGTGAAGGCAAAGGCTGCCGAGAACGAGGACGATATACAGGGCCTGGTGGTGAAGACGTAGATGCACGAGGCACACCATAAAAGGTGTGTGGAAAGGCTGGAGGTGCTGGAGAATAATGCGAGGAGGAAGAATTTAAGGATTCTTGGTCTTCCCGAGGGTGCAGAGGGGGCGGACGTCGGGGCATATGTGAGCACGATGCTGCACTCGTTAATGGGATCGGAGGCCCCGACGGGTCCGTTGGAGGTGGAGGGAGCCTATCGAGTTATGGCGCAAAGACCGAGGGCTGGAGAAATTCCCCAAGCCATAGTGGTGAGATTTCTCCAATATAAGGACAGAGAGATGGTCCTCAGATGGGCAAAGAAAACTCGGAGCAGTAGGTGGGAGAACGCGGTGATCCGCGTATATCAGGATTGGAGTGCGGAGGTGGCGAGAAGGAGGGCGAGCTTTAATCGGGCCAAGGCGGTGCTTCATAAAAGGAAGGTCAAATTTGGAATGCTGCAGCCGGCAAGACTGTGGGTCACACATCAAGGGAAACACCACTACTTTGAAACGGCGGGTGAGGCATGGACATTTATTGTCGAAGAGAAATTGGAATAAGTGGGTTATATAAAAAAAAGAACGTTTGAGACAAAGTGGTGGGGCGAATATGGGGGGGCGAAGAGGGGGGAAAAAGGGGGGAGAGGAGAGATGATTTTTAAGTTGTTAATCCTGCGACCCGGTAACTTTTCTCTCTTCCCCTTGTTGTGGGGGAGGGAGGGAGGGAGGTGGAGGAGCTGGGGGCGTCGGCCATTGGGGGCAGGGCCAAAAGGGAAGCGCGGGCTTTGTTCCCGCGCTGTGATAATTATGGCGGGAACAGGGAAGCAGGAAGGAGGGGGCGTTGCACAGTGCGAGCCGAGGTCACGGGGGAAGCCGAGGTCGGCCAGAGTTTGCTGACTTCTGGGAGCAACATGGGGGGTGCAATTACGCTAGTGGGGGATCTAGCGGGGGGGTGGGGGGGTGGGGGGGGGTTAACTGGGTTGCTGCTGCTGGGGAGAAGGGGGAGCTGGTATGGGGTGGGGTGGGCGGGGGGGGCGCCACCTGGGGGGGGACACAGCTACGTGGGAACCGGGTGAGGAGCTGGTTAAAAAAAGGGGATGGCTAGTCGACAAGCGGGGGGGGTAAAGAGCCCCCCAACCTGGCTGATCACGTGGAATGTGAGAGGGCTGAACGGGCCGATAAAGAGGGCACGGGTACTCGCACACCTAAAGAAACTTAAGGCAGATGTGGTTATGCTACAGGAGACGCATTTGAAACGATAGACCAGGTCAGACTACGCAAAGGATGGGTGGGGCAGGTGTTTCATTCGGGGCTAGATGCGAAAAACAGGGGGGTGGCTATACTAGTGGGGAAGCGGGTAATGTTTGAGGCAAAGACCATAGTGGCGGATAGTGGGGGCAGATACGTGATGGTGAGTGGCAAATTACAGGGGGAGGCGGTGGTCTTAGTGAACGTATATGCCCCGAACTGGGATGATGCCAACTTTATGAGGCGCATGCTAGGACGTATCCCGGACCTAGAGACGGGGAAGCTGGTAATGGTTGGAGATTTTAACACGGTGCTGGAACCAGGGCTGGACAGATCGAGGTCGAGGACCGGAAGGAGGCCGGCAGCAGCTAGGGTGCTTAAGGACTTTATGGAGCAGATGGGAGGAGTAGATCCCTGGAGATTTAGTAGACCTAGGAGTAAGGAGTTTTCGTTTTTCTCCTATGTCCACAAAGTTTATTCACGGATAGACTTTTTTGTTTTGGGAAGGGCGCTGATCCCGAAGGTGACGGGGACGGAGTATACGGCTATAGCTATTTCGGATCACGCTCCACATTGGGTGGACTTGGAGATAGGGGAGGAAAAAGAACAGCGTCCACCCTGGAGAATGGACATGGGACTATTGGCGGACGAGGGGGTGTGCTTAAGGGTGAGGGGGTGTATTGAAAGGTACTTGGAACTCATTGATAATGGGGAGGTCCAGATGGGAGTGGTCTGGGAGGCGCTGAAGGCAGTGGTTAGAGGGGAGCTGATATCAATCAGGGCACATAAAGGAAAGCAGGAGAGTAGGGAACGGGAGCGGTTGCTGAAAGAACTTCTGAGGGTGGACAGGCAATATGCGGAGGCACCGGAGGAGGGACTATACAGGGAAAGGCAAAGGCTACATGTAGAATTTGATTTGCTGACTACGGGTAATGCAGAGGCACAGTGGAGGAAGGCACAGGGTGTACAGTACGAATATGGGGAGAAGGCGAGCAGGTTGCTGGCCCACCAACTGAGGAAAAGGGGAGCAGCGAGGGAGATAGGGGGAGTGAGAGATGAGGAGGGAGAGATGGAGCGGGGAGCGGAGAGAGTGAATGGAGTGTTCAAGGCATTCTATGAAAGATTATATGAAGCTCAGCCCCCGGATGGGAAGGAGAGAATGATGTGTTTTCTGGACCAGCTGGAATTTCCTAAGGTGGAGGAGCAGGAGAGGGTGGGACTGGGAGCACAGATTGAAACGGAGGAAGTAGTGAAAGGAATTAGGAGCATGCAGGCGGGGAAGGCCCCGGGACCAGACGGATTCCCAGTTGAATTTTATAGGAAATATGTGGACTTGCTGGCCCCGCTACTGATGAGAACCTCAAATGAGGCGAGGAAAGGGGGCAGCTGCCCCCGACTCTGTCAGAGGCAACAATATCGCTCCTCCTAAAGAAGGAAAAAGACCCGCTGCAATGCGGGTCCTATAGGCCTATTTCCCTCCTGAACGTGGACGCTAAGATTCTGGCCAAAGTAATGGCAATGAGGATAGAGGATTGTGTCCCGGGGGTGGTCCATGAGGACCAAACTGGGTTTGTGAAGGGGAGACAACTGAATACAAATATACGGAGGCTGCTAGGGGTAATGATGATGCCCCCACCAGAGGGGGAAGCGAAGATAGTGGTGGCGACGGATGCCGAGAAAGCATTTGATAGAGTGGAGTGGGATTATTTGTGGGAGGTGCTGAGGAGATTCGGCTTTGGAGATGGGTATATCAGATGGGTACAGCTGCTGTATAGGGCCCCGATGGCGAGCGTAGTCACGAATGGACGGGGGTCTGAATATTTTCGGCTCCATAGAGGGACGAGGCAGGGATATCCTCTGTCCCCATTATTGTTTGAATGGCGATTGAGCCCCTGGCAATAGCATTGAGGGGTTCCAGGAAGTGGAGGGGAGTACTCAGGGGAGGAGAAGAACACCAGGTATCTCTGTATGCGGACGATTTGTTGTTATATGTGGCGGACCCGGCAGAGGGGATGCCAGAGATAATGCGGATACTTGGGGAGTTTGGAGTTTTTTCAGGGTATAAATTGAACATGGGGAAAAGTGAGTTGTTTGTGGTGCATCCAGGGGAGCAGAGCAGAGAAATAGAGGACTTACCGTTGAGGAAGGTAACAAGGGACTTTCGGTACTTGGGGATCCAGATAGCCAAGAATTGGGGTACATTGCATAGGCTAAATTTAACGCAGTTGGTGCAGCAGATGGAGGAGGACTTTAAGAGATGGGACATGGTGTCCCTGTCACTGGTAGGGAGGGTGCAGGCGGTTAAAATGGTGGTCCTCCCGAGATTCCTTTTTGTGTTTCAGTGCCTCCCAGTGGTGGTCACGAAGGCTTTTTAAAAAAGAATTGAGAAGAGTATTATGAGTTTTGTGTGGGCCGGGAAGACCCCGAGAGTGAGGAGGGGATTTTTGCAGCATAGTAGGGATAGGGGGGGGGGCTGGCACTACCGAGCCTAAGTGAGTACTACTGGGCCGCCAATATCTCAATGGTGTGTAAGTGGATGGGAGAAGAGGAGGGAGCGGCGTGGAAGAGATTGGAGAGGGCGTCCTGCAGGGGGACTAGCCTACAAGCTATGGTGACGGCGCCGTTGCCGTTCTCACCGAAGAAATACACCACAAGTCCGGTGGTGGTGGCTACACTGAAAATTTGGGGGCAGTGGAGACGGCATAGGGGAAAGACGGGAGCCTCGGTGCGGTCCCCGATAAGAAATAACCATAGGTTTGTTCCGGGGAGAATGGATGGGGGATTTGGAGCATGGCAAAGAGTAGGGGTAACACAATTGAGAGATCTGTTCGTAGATGGGACGTTTGCGAGTCTGCGAGCGCTGGCGGAAAAATATGGGTTGCCCCAAGGGAATGCATTTCGGTATATGCAACTGAGGGCTTTTGCGAGGCAACAGGTGAGGGAATTCCCGCAGCTCCCGATGCAGGAGGTGCAGGATAGAGTGATCTCAGAGACATAAGGTGTCAGACATATATAGGGAAATGAGGGACGAGGGGGAGATCATGGTAGATGAGCTGAAAGGGAAATGGGAAGAAGAGCTGGGGGAGGAGATTGAGGAGGGGCTGTGGGCTGATGCCCTAAGTAGGGTAAACTCATCGTCCTCGTGTGCCAGGCTAAGCCTGATACAATTTGAGGTGTTACACAGGGCGCATATGACTGGAGCACGGCTCAGTAAATTTTTTGGAGTAGAAGATAGGTGTGCGAGATGCTCGAGAAGCCCAGCGAATCATACCCACATGTTCTGGTCATGCCCGGCACTACAGGGGTTTTGGGTGGGGGTGGCAAAGGTGCTTTCGAAGGTGGTGGGGGTCCAGGTCGAACCAAGCTGGGGGCTGGCTATATTTGGGGTTGCAGAAGAGCCGGGAGTGCAGGAGGCGAAAGAGGCTGATGTTTTGGCCTTTGCGTCCCTAGTAGCCCGGCGCAGGATATTGTTAATGTGGAAGGAAGTCAAGCCCCCGGGTGTGGAGACCTGGATAAATGACATGGCAGGGTTTATAAAGTTGGAACGGATTAAGTTCGTTCTAAGGGGGTCGACTCAAGGGTTCACCAGGCGGTGGCAACCGTTCGTCGAATACCTCACAGAAAGATAGAGGGAATGGAAAAGAAGAAGACAGCAGCGGCAACCCGGGGGGGGGGGGGGGGAGGAATCAGAAGGACTCTCAGGGATGTTATTGTATATGCATAAGTATTTGGTATATGTAATTGTGTATTGGATTGTTGGATTGTATTTTTGGAGAGTATTTATCGTGGACAAGGCAGTTGCCATTTAGTTTTGTTTTTGATTTTGTTCATATATTATTTATTTATTTGTTTAAAACTGGCCATTGTTATTTATATTGTTTTATTGATGTATAAAGGAAACACTATGTACTGTTATGTTTGGCCAAAAAATCTTGAATAAAATATATCTTTAAAAAAAAGAGTGCACAGCTCCCCCTGTATTCCATGGATGTCATACTCTGAGCAGACTGATCCATGTTTCTGAGGAAAGCTTGCAGCCTTGGCCAGAGGCCAAGACTCTGCTCGAGGGCGGTTGCATGTGACTCCCCAAGAGATTGGCCCGTCTCTCAGGTCAGAGGTCATGTGGTTTCGCCCCCAAGCCAATGTGGAGCTTAACAAGGCAATGGCCTTCTCCATTGGCTCCCACTGTCTCAGAGAGCTCTGCCAGATTTCCACATATTTGCTACTGATTATGTAGACTGAAAACATGACTCCTCAGGCTCCACTGCTCATTGGAACATCCTCCTCCTGTACAACATGGGCACTGCATCCCACCAAAGTGCTGGAATCTGAGTTGATGGTGTGTGGGCCAGCTGATGTGACACTTGCTCCTTGGACCTCTCTTTCTCTTCTTGCTTAAGGCATGATCTGGCCTGGGTTGGTGGGTAGCAGAGCTAGGACATGTGTGAGACGCGAAAGGGGTTATTTAAGTTTAACCCTTTTCATTGTGAATGCACTCTTTGATGCACGCCTTTGCATTTAACTATGCTCACCCTGCCCATGTGACATAACACCCCTGCACATCCTCTCATGCCAATGTCTCCTTGTGCTCAGTGAAGTAACGGCATGAACTCCACCATTACCACCATGTCCCAGGGTGATTTGAATATCGCCATTATCACCTGCTACTAGCGACTCACCATCACCAACTTACAGTTAATCAGGCTCCCTGGCACTCTCCATGGTTGTAGGTTCCACAGATCCGATGTGGCTCAGCTAAGCCGACACACACCCACAGTCCAGGCCATCGCGGTGGCATTCTTCACCTTTTCCACTGAGGGAAGACAATGGGCGCGATTTTGCAACCCCGGGCGTAAAGGGTGAATCATGCGAGAGCCCCAAGCCAGGCTCTGCGCCAGGCACTGCGCTGATCGTGACTCGATGTGATCTGGACTTCCCCCTTGCTGGGCGAGATCCAGATCTCAATATTTAAATGAGTGGTGCCTGGTACTGAATGGCTGTGCCTGGGAGACCTCGCCAGGGCCCCATTTAGAACTGGTCCACACAAGTGTGGACCAATCGCGACAACACATCGGTGGATCTCTAAGGCCATTGGAGACCCTTGAGTGATCAGGGGCAGAGCAGGATGGTACCCTGATTGGGACAAGCAGTCAAAATGATGCCCCAATCTGCGAACAGCCTATGCTGCTGGCGAGATCAGCTCACCAGCAGGAAATCACTCCTAATCTCTGCAGAGAGAAACACCGCAAAGCCAAAAAGCGGTAAATGGCCGGTGAAAGCAGGGTGTTTCTTGGCATTGCAGCTGCCGCAAAACACCCCGCTAAAGGCGCCCAACAGAGAGCTTAGTTTGAAGTCTGCAGAATAGCGCCCAACATGAATTTATGTTAGCCTAATATATAGAGAGTAGAGAGATATTGCTCATCACTGCATCTGTGTATCACCTGCTCATTCATATGTGTTTGAATATGAATCGCAGAAAGTCGGTATGCAGGTACAGCATGTAATAAAACAGGCAAATGGAACATTAGCGTTTCTTGCAAAAGAACTGGAGTATAAAAATGTTGTTGCAATTGTGTAGGGTGTTGGTGAGACCACATCTGGAGTATTGGGTCCAGTTTTGGTCTCCTTATTTGAGGAAGGATGTGGTGGCATTGGAGGCAGTTCAGAGGAGATTCACCAGATTGATTCCAGGGATGAAGGGGTTGACGTATGAGGAGAGATTGAACAGTTTGGGCTTATACTCGCTGGAGTTTAGAAGACCATAAGACATAGGAGCAGAATTGGGCCACTCGGCCCATGGAGTCTGCTCCGCCATTCGATCATGGCTGATATTTTTCTCATCCCCATTCTCCTGCCTTCTCCCCATAACCTAATTAATCAAAAACCTATCTTTCTCTGTCTTAAAGACACTCAGTGATTTGGCCTCCACAGCCTTCTGCGGCAAAGAGTTCCACCACCCTTTGGCTGAAGAAATTCTTCCTCATGTCTGTTTTAACGAATCATCCCTTTAGTCTGAGATTGTTTCCTCTGGTTCCAGTTTTTCCTGCAAGTGGAAACATCCTCTCCACATCCACTCTATCCAGGCCTCGCAGTATCCTGTAAGTTTCAATAAGATCTCCCCTCATCCTTCTAAACTCCAACGAGTACAGAGCAAGAGTCCTCAACCATTTCTCATAAGAATGAGAGGGAATCCGATCAAGGTATATAAAATACTAAGAGGGATTGATAAAGTAAACATGGACCAAATGTTCCCCTTTGTGGGACAATCTAGAACAAAAGGTCAAAGATATAGGTTGAGAGGTGGTAGATTTAAAACTGAGTTGAGGAGGAAGTACTTCTCACAGAGGGTGGTGAAAATGTGGAACTCGCTGCCCCATAGTGCGGTGGAATCCGAGTCATTAAGTGGTTTCAAGAAGGAGATAGATATATTTTTTATTTAAAAAACGGGTTAAAGGGATTTGGGGAACAGGCAGGGAGGTGCATCTGAGACCAGGAAGATATCAGCCATGATCTGATTGAACGGCAGAGCAGGTTTCAAGGGCTGAATTGCCTAATTCTGCTCCTTGGACCTATGTTCTGTGTGCACCAACATGATTTGTGTAGGCATACGCACCCTAGTGCTGAAGCATGGATATGTGCCATGTCTCACACCTTAGCTGCAGCACACAGATGTGGCCCTTCCCTAGTAGCCCTCTATGAATGAGCCAAGCTACTCACCTTGCCCAAACGCACTAGGTCACTGAACGTTTCCAGCACTAAATCCATAACCACTGATGGTTTTCTGCGATCAACACAGCCACTATTTGAATCCAGGCCTTCTTGGTTGCTACAGCGAAATTATGGCAGCCAGCAGGGTAGAGGACTGGTCTCCTCCTCAGGACCTATTCTACCAAAATGTAATGGTCCTGGTTAGAAAAGCTCGGGCCAGCTGAACACATCCCTTTCCTGCATCTCATCTCTGTGATATTCTATCAATAAAAATGTAAGGCGAGCAAGGTAAGGAGTCTTTCAGATTACAATGTCTTCGTTCATTTTTAAGTAGCCACAAACCATTTTCACCATATTATCAATGATTACTGGTAAGATTTGGGGAGAAAATGGCTCCTCATAAATGCTTTGCGCACTGTGTATTACGGCTGTGACTCCAAACTATCATGATGTGCTCCACAAACACTGAAGGCCATTCTTGTTTACTCCCTCCTAGTCATACTCTAATGCCATAACAGTGTGCAGATATGGGGGACCTGGTCAAAGTTCAACAGTGTGAGCTCATGCTGATGGATGAGTGGCAAGAGGGCAAGCGGATGGGAAAATGAGCATGGCACTGTTCATTATTCACCCACCCATGGCATCTTGGCAGCTAATCAATGACTGAATAAGATCTATACCAGGGAGTGATGGCAAGATCATGCCACCTCCATGGCTGTGTCTTGTCAATCCACTCCATTATTTCAGTTATTTAGCTTGTGATAAATGTAAGAAACCGTTATATATTATGTTTCATATCTGTTGCAGTAAGGTTTTTAAAAGTCTGGGCAAAGGTATATATTTGTTGCAGTAATATTATTAAAGCCTAGGTTAAGGTATCTAGACTGTTTATCTGCAATGTCTGTAATTAAGAGGTCGTAAAAGGTGGGGTCATGATTGATTCTACCCATTTACTTGTTTACCTTTAGAGGGCCTAATGCAACATTGTTATGATTGCTGGAGATTCCCTGGAGAGTAAATGATTAATGAGGGGTTGTGCTTAGTCCTAACTAAACAGGTGATGGAACATCATGGTGGGATACAGCTGATGTAATTAATGGGAGGAGCCAGGTCTGTCTGTAGTTTTGCAGTCTGTGATAGGATTTTAAGTTGAACAGGAGTTTTGTCAAATGCTGTCAGGTTGAGCAGAAGCTTCTGACAAGACAGAAGGATTTTGAGGTTGCTCTTGAAAGGTTCTCTCTCCAGAAAATCTCTACACAGATAAGCATCTAAGCCTGTTCTGTTCACTTTATTTATAAATGGCATTTGAACTGTATTTGGGTTGCTTAATTGGAGACTAATAGCAGGTATTGATAGTAGGTTTTTCCTTGTGTTTAAGAACTGTTTGACTGATAATTCTAAAGCTATTTTCTTATGTTAATGCAGTTAATTCTGTGTTTAAATTAGTTCTAAAAGATACCTGTTGGTCAGAGTCATCACTCCTGGGGTGAAATATCCTTTCTTCAGTTTTACAAATTAAAAAAAAAACTTTTTGGGGTTCTTGTGTGGTACCCTAACAAATGTTTGCGTCTGGTCCGGGATCTTAACAAGTAGAGTACACTTTGATTGAGTATCAACAATGACATTTCTGCCGAAGGGAAATCCCATGATTGGCCATCTGTTCACTCTAGGGTTAGCTAACAATTGGACAACGTTTACAGTTTGACACTCTTACCTGAGGTGGCACTGATGTCTCCTCTGGGACACGGGGACTTCAACAGTGACAACCTACCTCACAAGTGGGCCCTTCTGAGGGCCTTCTTTTTAACTGCGCCCAAGGTCCCCATTGCCTAACACACGTCGGGCTCCTCTTTGACCCCCCTCGCTGCTTCTGGGGTCACCCGCAGAAACTCCTATTCCAGCCCATGCTATCGGATTGAAAATCACACGTTCGGGCGGATAGTCTTTCGAGGTCGGGTTCGTGGGGCCGGGTAGTCTTCCACCGCTGTGCACCCAACCCAGGGAGTGAAAATCTGAGCCTGGGTGTTCCTCAGGGAGAAGGGAGCTGCAACTAAAGTTGCACACTGCAAATAAACCTAGTATTAAGTTAAAAGATTGGTATCTGGTATCCTTCTCTCAGATAACTTCCGAATGAATTAACACCCTTCTCCCCTCCACCCGTTTCTTGACCTCATTTGGCATCTTTAAAATATTCTCGATCAGGTCTCTCATCAAGTGTTTGATTACTCTCACTGAGTGCCCATTCTTTACATTGCCGCTGCTGGAGTTCAGAAGAGTAAGAGGCTACTTGACTGAAACTTTAAGATCATGAGCGGTATCGACAGGGTGAATTTCGAGAGAATGTTTCCTCTTTTTGGGGATTCAACTGAGGGTCACAGTTTAAAAATAAGGGTAGCCATGATGTGGAGATTCACCTGAGGAAGGAGCAGTGCTCCGAAAGCTGGTGATTCGAAACAAACCTGTTGGACTTAAACCTGGCGTTGTAAGACTTTTTACAAACAATAAGGGGTCACCCATTTAAGACAAAAGGCGATGGAAGCAGTGTCTTTGAATATTTATAAGGCAGAGCTAGATAGATTCTTGATAAGCAAGGAGATGAAAGGTTATCGGGGGGGGGAGGTAGGCAGGAATGTGGGGTTGACGTTACTATCAGATCAGCCATGATCTGGGGGCGGCACGATGGCACTGTAGTTAGCACTCATGGTACCAAGGACCTGGTTCGATCCCGGCCCTGGGTCTGTCCATGTGGAGTTTGCCTATTCTCCCCGTGTCTGCGTGGGTCTCACCCCCACATCCCAAAGATGTGCAGCGTAGGTGGATTGGCTACGTTAAATTGCCCCTTAATTGGGCACTTTAAACTAAAAAAAAAATCAGCCATGATACAAAGAACAAAGAAAAGTATAGCACAGGAACAGGCCCTTCGGCCCTCCAAGCCCGTGCCGACCATGCTGCCCGACTAAACTACAATCTTCTACACTTCCTGGGTCCATATCACTCTATTCCCATCCTATTCATGTATTTGTCAAGATGCCCCTTAAATGATCTTACTGAATGGCGGAGCAAGCTCAAGGGGCCGAGTGGCCCCTTCCTGCTCCTAATTTGCATTTTACAGGATCGCTGGCTCGTAATTATTGCCCATCTGCTTGCCCTAGCGAGCCAGATAGACTTTTACGACGATGGTTTCAGGGTCATCATTAGACTTTTAATTCCAGATGTTCCGTTGAGTTTAAGGTCTGTGGTGGAATTTGAACCCAGGTCTCCAGAGGATTACCCTGGGTTGACTGGGTTACTAGGCCAGCGACAATACCACTGTGCCACCATCTCCCTCTATGGTCATCTGGTCATGTAAATGTAATTTGTTGTGGCTTACTCAGGAGGGTTTTTTTTGGATAACTGAATGTGGGCCCCGAGAATCACCGGTCTCCATCAAATTAATGGGCTGTCATCACAGAAGTAGAAATATAACTGAAGTAGTTAGCATGAAAGCTGAATTTAACATCATGTCACAAAACTCACTGGAGAGAAATGAAATGATACTCCTGGGGGGAGGAGCAATATGCCAGCACAGTTTGACATGACAATCTGTATTTACGTAGTACCTTTAACATGGCAAAATATCCCAAGGCACCTTACAGAAGCGTCAATCTTTGTAAAGGTTGGTTGGTCTTTCTTCGAGAGTTCTGGAGGCTTCTATGGTTAAACATAAACCATTTATTGATAACTCATAATTTTGCACCTATCTGCAGAATGAACATGGGTGGGTGCTGCCTCAAAGCCAGAGCACCATCCGGACTCCACATCAACCTTTCAAATAAAAGCAAAATTCTGCAAATGCTTGAAATCTCAAATAAAAACGGAAAATGCTGGATAAAATCGGCAGCCTTGGCAGGATCTTTGGAGAGAGCAGCAGAGTTAACGGGTGGAATTTTGAGCCCGCATTAGCCGTCTGCGTGAACAACGATGAGGATGTAAAATCCCGCGAGAGTTAGCAAACGCGATTCTCGCTGGTGAGTTTCCGCTTTGCAATTTTCTATGCCCATCGCCCGGGACGTAGCGAGCTTCTCACCCAGGAAGATCGGAAATCTCACTCGAATACATTAGCATCTCATTAGAGGGCCGTCCCACAGGGACAGCCGCCCTCACTGAATATTCATTACGTGTTGTCACGCCGGCACGATTTACAACAACTGTGTAAAAACGAGAACCTGGCAACTTCACCTCCAAAGATGATATTGGAGGTGAGCTCTCAAGTCTCCATTACCTTCCAGGGTGTCTAATGGAGGGGGGCCACCAGAGAGGTCGTGGGAGAACCAGCTAAGTGACTATTGGGGAGGGGGGGGGGGTTGAATCGTGGCAGGGAGGGGCGGGGGTGGCAAGGGGAGAGTGGACTATGCTCGCAGGCCTTAGTGGGTCTTTATTGTTGTGGGCTACCAGGTCTCCATGTGGTCTGTCACTTGATGTGGAGTTAGTGCTTCTCGGATGTATCTTGTTGATGTTAAAGTGGTCTTCCCTCGTAGGGAGTGCTCTTCTGGAGTTGCAGCTGGATGTGAGTGGCAGCGGTAAACATCACAGGGTCAGCGCAGGGAGTGACAATGAGATCCCTGGATGAGGTCCCATGAGACGCCAGGCTGTATGGGCAGTGTGGGGGACATGGGTGGCTGGGAGCTCACAGATGGCCTGTAACCCAAAAAGTTACAGCTGCGTTGAACTTCTACGTCAGCAGCTCATTTCAGACTGCACCTGTGATCTGTGCGGATTCTCACAGCCTGCCACACACCACTGCATACGTGAGGGGACAAACACGATTTTTGCGAGGGCTCACCTCAGCGGAACTCAACTCTTTGGAAACTTAGTGCTAAATACAATCCCAAGCTGAGTTTCTATACATCAACTTTCACCGGGACCAGACAAGCTAGGACACCAGGGCCATGGGCTTCACCCGCACAAATGGCCTGCCCCAGGTGTAGGGTCTGTTTGACATGCACACAGGTGGCCCTGCATTTCCCACGGCAACATGGGGCACCGTTTATGATCCACAAAGTACACCAATCCCTCAATGTAGAGATCATGTGCGACCATTCAATGGGGATAATGCAGGCATGTGCCTATTTCCCAGGCAGCATTCATGACAGCGACATTCCCAGATACTCTGAATTTTTGAGGGAACCAAACGGCTGGAAGGATGGACAGAGGGAACCCACTCAGGAGGTGGCTGATAACACCAGTGCGGAGGCCCCAAACACCCGCTGAGACTTATTACAATGAGGCTCATGAGTCCAGGTGTGGCTGGTCGAATAGGCCATAGGCTATGCAATGGAGGTGGAAAGAGGCAGCCTTTCTGTCCGAGGGTATGTGGTGTCAGAAACTCAGCTTGGGGTCGTATTTCACACTAAGATTGCAAAGAGTTGAGTTCTGCCAGAGACAGTGGGCGCGATTCTCCACTCCCACGCCGGTTGGGAGAATCGCCTGGGCCGCCAAAATTTACGGGGACGCCGGTCCGACGCCCTCCCGCGATTCTCCCAAGCGGCGGGAACGGCCCGGTCGAGTTTCGGGGGCCGCAGGCCGGAGACACCCAAAATGGCGATTCTCCGGCACCCCCGCTATTCTCAGGCCCGGATGGGCCGAGTGGCCAGGCCAAAACGGCGGGTTCCCCCAGGCGCCGTCCACACCTGGTCGCTGCAGTCGTGGGTGGTGCGTGAACGCTGGGGGGGCGGCCTGTGGGGGGGAGAGGGGGGATCCTGCACCGGGCTTCACCTGGAATGTGGGGTGGCCCGCGATCGGTGCCCACCGATCGTCGGGCCGTCCTCTCTGAAGGAGGACCTCCTTCCTTCAGCGGCCCCGCAAGATCCATCCCCCATCTTCTTGCGGGGCGGATTTAGACAGGACGACAACCACGCCTGCGCGGATGACGTCCGTTATGCGGCGCCGGCCGCGTCATCTATGCGGCGCCGGTTTTACATGGGCGACAAGGCCTGGCGCGGGTAGATGATGCGGCCCCGATACTGGCCCATTGTCAGGGCCTGAATCGGTCGGGACCGGGGCCATTCCGCGCCATCGTGAACCTCGACGGCATTCACGACGGCGCGGCCACTTCGGCGCGAGAGTGGAGAATCCCACCCAGTGATCATGGAAATGTGAAGATTCCGTGGCACTGGTATGGAGTTTGCGACAGGAGCAGACAGTGACGGGTGGCACAGTGATTAACACTGCTGCCTCAAAGTGCCAGGGACCCGGGTTCATTTCCGGCTTTTGGCGACTGTCTGTGTGGAGTTTGCACTTTCTCCCCGTGTCTGTGTGGGTTTCCTCAGGTTGCTCCAGTTTCCTCCCACAGTTTAATGATGTGCAGGTTAGGTGGGGTTTCGGGGATAGGGTAGGGGAGTGGGCCTCGGTAGGATGCCCTTTCTGAGGGTGGGTGCAGACGCGATGGGCAGAATGGCCTCCTTCTGCACTGTAGGGATTCTATGGTTCTATGGTGACGGCTTCAGCCTACCTCATGTTTCACTGGAGGAAATTGTGTCGCCTGCAATACTGGATATCAAACAAGTGGCAGTGGAGTGGTCGAGACAGGTGGTGGAGTGGTAGATGTGGGTGTTACCAGTGATGTCTGTGAACAATGTCGCCAACAGATAGAAAATTGATGAGGAACAGAAAGACACCAGGTGTTGATCTTTGGAGATACGTTCAGAGGCAGTAAGAGGAGGTAAGCGTAGCTCATGCAGAAGTGACCAAGACTACAAGCAACAGATGGGTGAGATTGAAATTTACAAGGATAATTCCACAAAACTGTAAAAATAAGGAAAGGGCGAGTGTGGTGTGGAACTGGCAAAGTTTCCAGAGAGGTTAAGGGTGGAAGAGGAAAATGCACCAATCACAACAATACAATGGTATCGTTTTTTTGGTTCGGACCATTTCAGTGCTGTGCTAGAGGTGGAAACCTGGCTGCAAAGTATGAAAAGTGGAGTTGCAGGAAAGATGGGCACGGATTTGGAAGGCAAGGGCACATTCAGAAACTTTTAAAAGGAAAGGGAGGTTGGCACTGTGTCAGAAATTTTGCAAGGACAGAGGGTTGACGTTTAAGGACGAGTGCGATTACATTGAAAAGAAAAAAAAAAAGGTTGCACCTGAGGAGAGGGAACTATGCCAGCTCGCATGGGGACCTGGGAGGAAAGTTGCATGGTCAGCGGTTTTGTGGAGCAAGGGGACTAACTAAAGGTGTGAGCCAAGCAAACATTATACTCCCTTTCCTGCATGTCACCTACGCGCTGATTGCATTTTAATTTTAGGAGAGAGCTGACGGCACGATAATCTCTACCAACAATTCAGAAATTGTGTTGTTCGTTTTCAAAAGTTAATGTTGCACCAGGCTGCAGTCATGCACCGGGTGTGAAACAGAAGGTGTTTGAGACTACCCCACGGGTGGCACCACGTCACTTGGCTAAATTTAAGTTAATATCACGGAAAGGACAGACATGTTGCTGAAGCTTTTCATCTTTCATCAGGGCTGATGCGAGTGCCAAATTTGGTGCGATTGCAGAAATTTATGCTACAGGAGGAAAGGGTGCTAATTGGTTCCCAAGTTGACTCTGATTGGCTGGGACGTTGCCACGGCGAAAGCAACGGAGGACTATAGGTTCCCCAATCTCCCGGGTAATTCAAAAAGACGCACGGTTTGAACAGATTTCTTTTGTTTGCAGACAACGGGTAACTGTGTGTAGCGCACAATGACTTACAAGAGACGAGAAGTGATGAAGCCGATCCAGGCTTTATTAAGCGAGAGTTGTCCCCAGCAGCTCAGCAACAGAATGAAGCTGCGGGGAGAAGCTTGGGTTCTTATACTCCGCCTTCAGGGCGGAGCCAGGAGTCAGCAGCCAACCAGGACCCGGGACCGGTCAGCCAATAGCATCTCGGCTTCACAGTCCCACATGACCCCTAATACATACCACCACACTGTGTATAAACCTTTGTCACTTCCAGCAAGTTTAAATGAACCAGCTTGACTGATTATCTTAAATCTTAGAGTAGCCAATAGCGCATTCAGAAATCAGTTCCATTTTTACATCTTTTCTGAATTACCCAGGAGCTTGGGGAGTCTATGTTCCCCGTTTGTTTCTCCACTGAAATACCTTGGCCAATCAGAATCGACTTACCAACCAATCAGCACTCTTTTCTCCTGTATTATAAATTGTTCTGACCGTTTGAAATTTGACATTCTTGTCTTTGTCCTGCTGAGCGCAAGATGTAAACCTTCAGCCACATTGCAGCAATATTGAAATTTAACTTAGGCGGCTTGCATGCCCAATTTTCATTGGTGACAGTCTTGCCTTCAGCTGCCTGGGCCCAATGCTCTGAAATTCCCCCAATAAATGTCTATGCTGCCCTCTCTTGTCCGTTAAGCAGCTCCTTAAAACCCACTTACTTGACCAAGCTTTTGTTCACCTGACATCACCTAATGTGACTCGGCAAAATTTTGCTTGATATACTCTTGTGAAGTACCTTGGGGACGTTTTGCTACATTAACGGCGCTAGGTAAATGCAAGATGGTGTTGTTGGGCTGAGGTGACGTTGAAATTGCATCAATTAACTGGCGGGTAAGAAGTGAAATAGAATTGAAGCTACATGAAATAAAAACTGAAAAATGCTGGAAATACTCAGCAGGTCTAGGACCATCTGAGGAGGGGAAAATGAAGTTGACGGATAGACATTTCCAGCCCTTCACACTGGTGGGTCCGGTCCCACCGATGTGAACGGAGATTTCAATGGTTCTTCGATCATGCAGCGATGGAAACCCACGGTGGGGGAGGGGGGCAGGCAAAATTATGGCTTTTTATAAAAGGTCATCTACCTCAAATGTTAACTCTATTTTTCCTCTCTCCACAGATGCTGCCAGACCTGCTGAGTATTTTTAACATTCTCTGCCTATATTTCAGATATCCAGCATCCTCACTACTACTGCTAAGTAAAGTCACCATAGTCCCAGATGACCACACGCTGCTTTCCTCTTTGAGGGGGAGAGCTGACTGATGGTGGTTTAACCTGAGGGTCACCACACCTCAGGCGAGGGGCAAGGTTAAGAACAACGTTCATGAGTGCAGCACGGTGGCACAAGTGATTAGCACAGTTGCCTCACGTTCAATCCCGGCTTTGGGTCATTGTCCGTGTGGAGGTTGCACATTCTCCCAGTGTTTGCGTGGGTTTCGCCCCCACAACCCAAAGATGTGCAGGCTAGGTGGATTCGCCACGCTAAATTGCCCCTTAATTGGAAATAATGAATTGGATACTCTTAAAAAAAAAAATTTCAAGAATAACGTTCATGAGTAACCTCAGCCGATACAGGAATTGAACCCGTATTGTTGGCATGGCTCTGCATCACAAACTAGCTGTCCGGCCAACTGAGCTAAACCAGCCTCAGCTACCACTATGATGATACATAACCTCTTTTACCGCCTTTGGGGAACTATTATTTAAGTTTTGCATTCATCTATCTTCTAATTTTGAAATTGGATTTAAACATTTTGATAATATAGTCTACTATCCTTTGCTTTTGTGAATATAATTCTATTTCAGGGAAACATGTACCTTAAAGACTGTCATTACAGACCAGCGAACAGAGGTATCCCCAATGACCAGCCTTCCATTGCCTGAGCCCTTCAGCCTTCAGAAGGCTGCCAGGAACCATTGAATAAAATTATAGAGGAACATAAAACAAACGGGTAAAATATACCGCAGGCTCCATCATTAAAACAGGTAAATTTCAAGTAGAAACGCAACCATTATGGGATGGATAGAGTAAACTCACAAGCAGTGAAAGTAAAATGGCAGAAGTATTAAATATTTTTTTTCCATAAATTTAGAGTACCCAATTCATTTTTCCAATTAAGGGGCAATTTAGCGTGGCCAATCCACCTACCCTGCACATCTTTGGGTTGTGGGGGTGAAACCCACACAGACACGGGGAGAATGTGCAAACTCCACACGGACAGTGACCCAGAGCCAGGATCGAACCTGGGACCTCGGCGCCGTGAGGCAGCAGTGCTAACCACTGTGCCACCGTGCTGCCCTAGATGTATTAAATTATGATCTTCATTATTGTCACAAGTAGGCTTACATTAACACTACAATGAAGTTACTGTGACAAGCCCCTAGTTGCCACATTCCGGCGCCTGTTCGGGTACACTGAGGGAGAATTCAGAATGTCCAATTCACCTAACAAGCACGTCTTTCGAGGCTTGTGGGAGGAAACTGGAGCACCTGGTGAAAAATCACGCAGACACGCAGACTCCGCACAGACAGTGAGCCAAGCCGGGAATCAAACCTGGGACCCTGGAGCTGTGAAGCAACAGTAGTAACCACTGTGCCACCATGCCACCCTTAATTGCTTTGCCTCAGTGTGTACTAGGCAGACAGACCAGGTGGACATGACTTCACAAGATGAGATTAGAATCGATACAACTGCATTTAAAACAGAAAAGAGGAAAAATAATTGTGGTAGTCACCACTAGTGGTATCATAGAATTTACAGTGCAGAAGGAGGCCATTCGGCCCATCGAGTCTGCACCGGCTCTTGGAAAGAGCACCCTACCCAAGGTCAACACCTCCACCCTATCCCCATAACCCAGTAACCCCACCCAACACTAAGGGTAATTCTGGACACTAAGGGCAATTTATCATGGCCAATCCACCTAACCTGCACATCTTTGGACTGTGGGAGGAAACCAGAGCACCCGGAGGAAACCCACGCAGACACGGGGAGAACATGCAGACTCCGCACAGACAGTGACCCAAGCCGGAATTGAACCTGGGACCCTGGAGCTGTGAAGCAATTGTGCTATCCACAATGCTACCGTGCTGCCCTTGGTGTATTACATGTATTACGGCACTGCCCTTATATTAGAGGTACAATGGCAAATCCCTGCCTGCTGGCTCCACCCCAGCAGGCGGCATATCAAAGTGCGTGCTCTCCTGTGCTGCAGTCATTCTGGTTCCAGCTACAGGAGGCACAACATCTTGTTCAATAAAGCCTTGATTGTTCCACCATTCTCGTCTTGTGGTAATTGACGGTGCTCAATAATAAAATAAACAACTCCATCGCAACCCTGGTCGGAACAGATTACATTGTACATTTCAGAAGAGTCTAGAGTAGAGGTAGCAGAGGCATTATTACGTATATTGAATGATTCAACAACAACAACTTAGCCTCCTTCTGTGACTTTAATGTAATAAAATGTTTTAAGGCACTTCACAGGAGCAGTATAAACAAAATATGGCATTGAACCACAGGAAAAGTTACTATGCTAGGTGGCCAAAACTTAAGTAAAAGAGACAGGTCTGGTAAGTGATTTGAGGCAGGAAAGTGGGTTGGAGCTGCACAGAGGTTTAGGAAAGATATTCCAGAGCTCAGGGCCCCAGCAACTGAAGGCAAGGCCACCAAGGAGGTTGAGGGGCGACCTGATAGAGGTCTACAAAATTATGAGGGGCATAGACAGAATGGATAGTCAGAGGCTTTTTCCCAGGGTAGAGGGGTCAATTACTAGGGGGCATAGGTTTAAGGTGCGAGGGGCAAGGTTTAGAGGAGCTGTACGAGGCAAGTTTTTACACAGAGGGTAGTGGGTGCCTGGAACTCGCTGCCGGAGGAGGTGGTGGAAGCAGGGACGATAGTGACATTTAAAGGGCATCTTGACAAATACATGAATAGGATGGGAATAGAGGGATACGGACCCAGGAAGTGTAGAAGATTTTAGTTTAGACGGGGAGCATGGTCGGCACGGGCTTGGAGGGTCGAAGGGCCTGTTCCTGTGCTGTACTTTTCTTTATTCTTTGTTCTTTGTTCAATGGTCCAGCGATTAAAACCAGGGATGCTCAGGAGGCCAGAATTAGAAAAGCAGTTACCTCGGAGGGTTGTGGGGCTGGAGGAGATTACAGACAGGAAGGGGTGAGGCCCTGGGGGAATTTGAAAACAATAGTGAAAACTTTGAAAGAAAGACGTTGCTTGGCCAGGAACCAACGTGGGGCATCGAGCACGGGGTGATAGGGGGACAGGATTGGTGTCAGTTAAAACACAGCAGCAGAATTTTGGATTATCTCAAGTTTCATCATTAGGGGGACTTGCGGTGGAGTTATGTAGGGGGAACGACGTGCCCCCGGTGGCTCCCGCCAGAGTACCTGCGCTTTTTTCCCTTTCCTCTCAGTTTCAGGGGGTATTTTCTTTGGAAAACCCACATAATTAATGAGATCCTATATGAGTGAAAGGCCCAGAAAAGGCAGGGGCACGAAGGTGCACAGTAGAAGTTAACGAAATCGCAGGTCTCTCCGAGCTCGTCGGCAAATAAAATGGCGGAGGCAGCATCTGTTGCTTTCGAGTACCTTGGTGAAGGAATTCGATAAACACTGGCGGGTTGTGTCGGAGGACCTCTGGAAATCAATGGAGGCCCCTATCCGAGTGGCTCTGGAGAAGACCTATGAAACTGTGAAAGCCCATGGAGCCACGATTAATGATATGGAAGTGGACCTTTGGAGACACGGTGCTCAGATTGCCTCATTGGAAGCGGAGATGTCTCTGGTGAACGAAGCAAATAAATCATTAAAGGCCAAGGTAAATGATTTAGGGAATCGGTCCAGGAGACAAAATGTTCAAACTGTGGGATTGCCAGGGGGATGGAAGGCCCAACACCCACGGAGTACTTTGCAGAGATGTTCGGGAAGACGGTGGGGGAGGGTGAATTCCCATCCCCTCCTGAGTTGGAGCGAGCCCACCGTACTCTCCTCATCCTGAGGATTCACCGCGTGCGGTAATAATGAAGTTCTATTACTTCAAGGAGAGAGAGCGGGTTCTGAGATGGTCGAGGCAGCATCATGATTTCAAATGGAAAGGCCATCCCACCAGGTTTTACCAAGACGCGGGACCGCAGCTGGCCAAGGAGGGGGCTCGCTCAACAAAACCAAGGCCGCCCTGTACAAAAGTGGAGTCCAGTTCGGTGTGGTGTACTCACTGTGGCTTTGAGTGATGTTCAAGGGAAAGGACTTTGTATTTGATGCGCTGGGAGAGGTGGACTCCTTTAAGAACATGTGTTGGGTGTGGTGTGATTTGAGTTTTTTGGGTGTTGGAGATGGACATGTTGAATTGTTGGGGTTCAATGTTTATTTTTGCATTTTCCTGTTCTTGTTGGGGTTGACGTTTTGCAGTTTGGGCTTAGGTTTGGGGTTTAGTTTTATATGGGGTTATGATCTGATTGTTATGACAATATATAGCTCCCAGTCAAAGCACAATGGTTTATGGGGTTTTAGTATTTTGTTGTTTGTAACCATTTTTCTCAACTCTACATGATACCCTCTCTGCAAACCATAAAATGCATTGGATTGATGCAGTCTGGTAAAGCCCCTGGCCCGGATGACTTCACCACTGAATTGAATAAAAAGTTCACGGAGCAGTTGGTGCCTTTAATTCTGGACATGTTTAATGATTCCTTATGCCCTCTACCCTCACACAGGCCTCTATTTCCTTGATTCTCAGGAAAGCCAAAGACCCAACAAAGTGTGGGTGGTATCCAACTATCTCACTCTTAAGTGTGATGTTAAGGCACTTGCCAAAGTGCTAGCACTGCGACTGGAGCCCTGTCTCCCAGAGGTGATCTCGGAGGATCAGAGAGGCTTCATTAAGGGTCAACAATTATTGGCCAATATACATCGCCTGCTAAATTTTGTCCCTTTCCCTTCCTCGGTGCCTGAACCGTAAGTGATTGTTTCCCTCGATGCCAAAAAGGCATTTTGATAGAGTGGAGTTGTAATATCTGTTTGAGATTCTTGGGAGGTTCAGATTTGATCACAGGTTTATTTCCTGGTTTCAACTACTGTATACGGGCCACGCTGCTAGTGTTTGTTCGAAAGCTCTTAACTCTGGTTACTTCCCATTGACTAGGGGCATGAGACAAGGGTGTCCACTGTCTCCGCTCCTGTTTGCTTTGGCAACAGAACTGTTTGCTTTGCTGCTGAGATCCTCTGTTAAATTGAGTGGGATAAACCAGAGAGGGATGGAGCATTGGGTGTGCCTTTACGCGGATGACCTATTCTCTACATTATGGACCCAGTACTCTTTATTGCTGAGATAATGAAGCTGCTTTGGATTTCGGCTCCTTCTCTGGGTACAATTTGAACTCGGTCAAGAACGAATGTTTCCCGGTCAAACCCCACCCCCGGGGAGCAGAGGCCAATTGGCGATGCTACCTTCTCGCCATGCTAAGACTAGCTTTTAGTTATCTGAGGTCCGGAAGGCCCACAGTTGGGCCTCGCTTCACAAATTAAGTTACACTAATGTGGATGACACTGAAAAGTCAGACTGACAGAGGTGCGCTTACACCCCGCCCCCGGTCCTTGGTGGGCAGGGTCCAGACTGTTAAAATGAATGTACTTCCAGAAGTTTTATTTCTTTTTCAATGTCTCCCCATTTTTCTCCCCAAGTCCTTTCTGGTCAAAATCAACATATGAATGTCCTCCTTTATTTAGGTGGGTAAGTCGCCCAGGATCTGTGGGGCTTTGCTCTCCCCAATTTATTCTTTACTATTGGGCAGCCAATATTCAGAAGATATGGTCATGCTTCAGCGATCCTGGTTCCATTTGGGGACAAATAGAAGTGAGTCCCTGCACGGTTTCTAGCCTTGGTGCGCATCATTGCCTTTCTCCATGGTAGGGTTCTCCCGGAATCCAGTGGTGGTGTGCACCCTGAGAAATTGGAAGCAGTTCAGGCAGCAGTTCAAGCTCTGTTCCATGCCTTCGCTGGCCCCATTCTGCAACAGTTACCTTTTCTGTGGCGGGTTCGGACTCGGCGTTTAAGTCCTGGGAGGGGATGGGTCAGGAAAGGCTTGAAGTCTTGTCTGTGGAGGGAAGGTTTGCCAGTTTTATGGAGTTAGTGGAGAAATTCCAACTCCCTGATTCCAGTCTTTTCAGATACTTTCAGATTCAAGATTTTTCACGCAAGGTCAGTTTTTCTCTGGGGTGGAGGACAAGTATGAGCGTTGCTCTTGGAGGCCAACTAATCACACTCATATGTTCTGGTTTTGTCCCAAGTTGGCAAGCTTCTGGGCCTCTTTCTTCAACACCATGTCGGAGATACTCAATGTTAATTTGTATCCAAGCCCGCAGGTGGCCACATTTGGGGTATCAGACTCGCCGGTGCTTCAATCAGGGATGAAGGTGGATGCCCTCGCCTTCACCTCATTGAGAGCCCGGAGACGAGTTCTGCTTGGGTGGAGGTCTCCTACTCCGACGAATGCCTCAGCTTGCTTGGGTGACCTCTGGTCTATTTTACAGTTGGGGGAAGGTTAAATACACAATTTGAGGGGTGGTGGAGGAGTTCTACCTGAGATGACAGCCATCATTTATTTATTTAAAGAGTTAGTCACTGTCGGGGCAGCATGGTGGCACAGTGGGTTAACCCTGTTGCCTCACGGCGGCGAGGTCCCAGGTTCGATCGCGGCTCTGGGTCACTGTCTGTGTGGAGTTTGCACATTCTCCCCGTGTTTGCGTGGGTTTCGCCCCCACAACCCAAAAGATGTGCAGGCTCGGTGGATTGGCCACGCTAAATTGCCCCAGAATTGGAAAAAATGAATTGTGCACTCTAAATTTATTAAAAAACAGAAAAAAAGTTAGTCACCCGTCAGCTCTTCAGGGGTTTAGCTTAGTTTTGGGGGTTAAAGTTAATATGTGCTGTTTCTTGTTCATCTCTTTCTTTTATTGTGTAATTTTGGTTAATTATGTTGTGTAGTTTTGTTCATCATGAAAATCTTTTAATAAACATATTGGGCGAGATTCTCCGGCCCCCCGCCGGGTCGGAGAATCGCCGGGGGCTGGCGTGAATCCCGCCCCCGCCGGTTGCCGAATTCTCCGGCACCGGATATTCGGCGGGGGCGGGAATCGCGCCGCATCGGTTGGCGGGCACCCCCCCCGTGATTCTCCGGCCCGGATGGACCGGAGTCCCACTGCTAGGATGCCTGTCCCGCCGACGTGGATTAAACCACCTCTCTTACCGGCGGGACAAGGCGGCGCGGGCGGGCTCCAGGGTCCTGGGGGGGGCGCGGGCCGATCTGGTCCCGGGGGGTTCCCCAACGGTGGCCTGGCCCGTGATCGGGGCCCACCGATCCGCGGGCGGGCCTGTGCCGTGGGGGCACTTTTTTCCTTCCGCCTTCGCCACGGTCTCCACCATGGCAGAGGCGGAAGAGACTCCCTCCACAGCGCATGCGCAGGGTGCCGTGAGCGGCCGCTAACGCTCCCACGCATGCGCCACCCGGCAATGTAATTTCCGCGCCAGCTGGCGGGGCGGAAATCAGTCCGGCGCGGGCCTAGCCCCTCAATGTTAGGGCTCGGCCCCCCAAGATGTGGAGGATTCCGCACCTTTGGGGCGGCGCAATGCCCGACTGATTTGCGCCATTTTTGGCGCCGGTCGGCGGACATCGCGCCGATACCGGAGAATTTCGCACATTGTTTTTAAAGTTTCATCAGGAGAAGATATGGGGCGAAATTCTCCGGTATCGGCACGATGACCGCCGACAGGCGCCCAAAACGGTGCAAATCAGTCGGGCATCGCACCGCCCCAAATTTCATCCTCCGCATCTTGGGGGGCCGAGCCCCAACCTTAAGGGGCTAGGCCCGTGCCGGACTAATTTCCCCCCCCCGCTTGCTGGCGGAAAAGGCCTTTGGTGCCCCGCCAGCTGGCGCGGAAATGACATCTCCGGGCGGCGCATGCGCAGGAGCGTCAGCGGCCGCTCACGGCATCCCCGCGCATGCGCTGTGGAGGGAGTCTCTTCCGCCTCCGCCATGGTGGAGACCGTGGCGAAGGCGGAAGGGAGTGCCCCCACGGCACAGGCCCGCCCGCGGATCGGTGGGCCCTGATCACGGGCCAGGCCACCGTGGGTGCACCCCCCGGCGCCAGATCGCCCCGCCCCCCCCCCAGGACCCCGGAGCCCGCCCGCGCCACCTTGTCCCGCCGGTAAGGTAGGTGGTTTAATCTACGCCGGCGGGACAGGCATTCTAGCAGCGGGTCTTCGGCCCATCCGGGCCGGAGAATTGAGCGGGGGGGCCCGCCAACCGGCGCGCCGCGATTCCCGCCCCCGCTGAACATCCGGTTCCGGAGACCCAGCGGGGGGGGTCGGAGAATCTCGCCCCTGGTGCCTGTGTAATAGTGGAGCGCTAACATTATACTTACATTTTTTTAAAGAGGACAGAGCATGTCCAGGAAACGACACAGCCACCAGCTTAACACCGGTAGTTGGAAAAATATTGGAATCGCCACTAAAGCGTTGTGTAAATGAACATTTAGAAACCAAAATATAGCAATGAATAATCAACATGGATTTCAAAAGAGAAAGTCTTGCTTCACCAACCTCATTGAATTCTTCGAAGACATATCAGAGAGTGTAAATGTGGGCAATGTAGTAGATTTAATATAGCTGGGTTTCCAAAAGGCCTCTGGTAAGGTTGCGCAGGTAGATTAATGTATAAGGTCAGACAGAGCATGCAGAGCCAAGTAGCAGAATGGATAGTTAGCGGACTTAAAGACGGGAAACAGAGAATAGGTGTAAAGGGTAAGCTATTTAAAGTGCAAATGGTGGAATGCAACTTTTCTCTTGGAGACCAAGAGGTGACAACACAGGACTTTACAACTATAAAAGGTTTTGATCAAAGAGACACAAAGAGAGTGTTTCCACTTGCAGGAAAACTAGAGGTCATCAATGGTCACCAAAATAAATCAAATAGGATAACTCAAAAGAAAAGTCTTTACCCAGAGAGTGGATTCAACAGGGAGTGGTTGAATAGCACAGTAGTACAGTGGTTATCACTGTTGCTTCACAGCACCATGGTCCCAGGTTTGATTCCCAGCTTGGGCCACTGTCTGTGCGGAGTCTGCACGGTCTCCCCGTGTCTGCGTGGGTTTCCTCCGGGTGCTTCGGTTTCCTCCCACAAGTCCCGAAAGACGTGCTTGTTCGGTAATTTGAACATTCTGAATTCTCCCTTTGTGTAACAGTAACTTCATTGCAGTGTTAATGTAAGCCAACTTGTGTCAATAAAGATTATTATATTATATTGTAATCGAAGGGAATGTGGAGGGTCACTGCTGGGATAACTTTAATTGGTTATAATAATGATTTAGACTTTGGAAACCAAAAAAGCAATTTCTAAATCTGCGGCTGACATCAAACTGGAAGTGAGTTAGTCGTTGGTACTGAGGAGGACTGCAGCAAACTGCAACAAAGAAAGCATAAATGAACTCGTGGAATGGGCATATAATTCGGAAATGAATCTCAAAACAGCTAAGTGTCGGATTCTGCATTTTGGTGAGAAAAATAAAGAGGTGAGATATTACTCAAAAAGTGAGATTCTAAATGGGCAGAGAAAGAAAGAGATCTGGAAGAACAAAAACGCAAACCATTAAAAGTAGCGATCGAGGTGAAGAAGGTTATAAAGAAGCGAACAAAGCAACAGGGTTTATTTCTCGAGGGACAAGAGTTAGAAAGTAGAGAGAAGTTGTGCTAAACTTGTATAGAGCCTGGGAGCACTGTGTACAATTCTGGTTTCCGTATTACAAGAAGGATACAGAGGCACTGGAGAGGGTGCAAAAAGGGAATGGTTGAAGTGTACAGTATCGATACATTTAAGGGGAGGCTTGGTAACCATATGAGAGAGAAGGAATAGGGGTTAGGCTGACCGAGTTAGATGTGGAAGATGCCCGAGTGGAATCTCAAACCAGCATTGGACCACAAGGTCTGTTTCTATGTTGTATGTTCCATGTAATACCAGCATTTTATGTGTCCCTCCTCTCAGTTCATGACCAGTGAAAAGAAAATTAAGGAAGGAACTAGAAAAATTGAAAGAACGGGGTAGTTCTCCCTGGTGTCCTGGCTCATATTAATCCTACAGGCAACACCAGATCATCACACTGCAAGTTGTGAGACCTGTGCTCAAATTGGCCGCCATGTTTCCTACTTTGACTACACCTCAAAACCTCCTTTCGGGCAGCCAAGACTCATGAAAGGCACTATATAATGACAAGTATTTCTTTTTTCTGTGCGTTGTACTGGAGGTTCTGCCCCTTAAGAATGCCTGGGAAATCCCAATGTTGAAATGTGGCATGTCTGGATCCTTTTGGGTTTTCTGGCAGGTCTCAGCAGGCTCCTGCTGAAATTCCAGACGAAATTCCATGGTTTTTCAGAGTGAGCAACTTTTCTGAGGAATGGTGCATGACTCCTCGTGTTGTGTTCTGACTCATCAGGAGCTGAAGCAGCCTAAAATGCGATCGGCATCTACCCTTGCTGGCTGCTCCCAATATTGCAGACATTGCTGTTTTGAAACTCACTGCATCAAGACATGAAGAACAGCTACTCACTGAGAACCTGCCTGTGGTGTAATAACCCCGTGTGAGTTACTGTTTTCGGACAAGAGGTGGATGGGAATGAACCGTCTTAAGAAAACAGTCACAAGTCGCATTGGGATAAAAATAATTTCTCAAACATGCAAACATTCGGCACACATTGACAATGGACGTGTGCCCCCTCCCACACTATGCAGGTGATTTTGCGCCCACGTTAGCCATCAGTGTAAATGACGACGCAGGCCCAAAATCTCGCGAGAGTTGAAATTTTCAATTTCATTATAGGGCTTCCCAGAAATATAATGATAATCTTTATTGTCACAAGTAGGCTTACATTAACACTGCAATGAAGTTACTGTGAAAAGCCCCTCGTCGCCACATTCCGGCGCCTGTTCGGGTACACAGAGGGAGAATTCAGAATGTACAATTCACCTAACAGCACATCTTTTGGGACTCGTGGGAGGAAACCGGAGCACCCGGAGGAAACCCAGGCAGACACGGGGAGAACGTGCAGACTCCACACAGACAGTGACCCAAGCCGGGAATCGAACCTGGAACCTGGAACTGTGAACTACCAGTGCTACCCTGCTGCTCCTCAAAATATATTTCCCCCTCATTGAATATTCCATTGGCAAAGATTACAATAGGTTTTATAAAACTTGAAGCAGTCGAAGCAAACCGATTGGGGATGCAAAAGGTAAGTATAGGTGTTGGAGGGAAGGGTAGGGGGACTGACATGCCCCAGCACTGCTCCCAGTAGTGCCAACCTGGCAGTGTCAGGGTGCCAATGCAAGAGGCAACCCTCTGGGGAACCCCATTGAAGGGGTTCCCCTTATGCGTGTGCGTAAATTTCAGCATTTTCTCTTTGGTTTCTGAATCCTGGGGAGGGTGGATTTATCTGCCCGCTCGGCGCGCCGTGCTTCCCGCTGGCGGGAGTTGACCAGGCGTTGGCCGGCAGCTGAATCTTCTGGTCCCATCGCTGTCAACGGGAATTCCCATTGAATCGATCCCGTTTCCTGGAAACCCTTGGCAAGGTTCGCCATCGGCGGGAGCGGAAGATCCCGATGGCGAGAATGGCTTGAAAATCACCCCCCCCCCCACACACTAACTATTCCAATCTTCCCACTCTTCTGCAATCTCCAGGCTTTTAAGTAACAACTGATGCAGTGTAGCCATTTAAAGCTTCATCCATGCCCTTGGCATTCACCTGAATCTACCCAAGCATTCTTGAACAGCCCTATGAAGGCCGCGATCACCCTTTGACTCCAAAACATTCTCTTTTCAAACCTGGTGATGTCCTTATCTTTGAGCGTTTTTTCCTTCATCCTAATTTCTCATTTTTTCATATATATTCTCTGAAGCGTTAGTTAATGATCTTTGACATTTTGACCCCCACCACCTGGTCACTATTGTTGGGTTCCTATGTTTTGGCCCAATTGCTGGATCTGTGGCTTTTGTAGTCACTTCTAAACATTTTCTGAATCAGGAAGCCCCACCAACCCCAAGACAGGAGGAGCGAGGAAACAGGAAGCAGGAACAGAAATTGTGAAGAAATCAAAGGCACGAGAGAATTGGCGACACTGAGAGGGCAGCAGCGGAGAAACAAGAACATACAAGCACGGTAGCACAAGTGGATAGCACTGTGGCTTCACAGCGCCAGGGTCCCAGGTTCGATTCCCAGCTTGGGTCACTGTCTGTGCGGAATCTGCACATTCTCCCCGTGTCTGCGTGGGTTTCCTCCGGGTGCTCTGGTTTCCTCCCACAGTCCAAAGACGGGCAGGTTAGGTGGATTGGCCAGGCTAAATTACCCTTAGTGTCCAAAAAAAGGTTAGGGTTATTGGGTTACGGGGATGGGGTGGAAGTGAGGATTAAGTGGGTCGGTGCAGACTCGATGGGCCGAATGGCCTCCTTCAGCACTGTATGTTCTATGTACAGAAAGATTTATCCAAGAGGATCGTCTGCCATAGGGGCACCAGAAATCAGTAAGATGGCAAATTCTAAAGTCTGTGGGAATGCCCAATCGCTTCAAACCTTCCTTGTTTCTGATGTCGACACCACCTCTTCGAAACAGTGGCCAGCTTTCGCAGCCCTATTGAGTGAATTACTGCTCTAGGAAGCGTAATCTGGCATGGCAGATTGAACCTTGTAAATTTTTCTGCACATCTCAATGTTGTGTGATGTGTATCTCTGCATTCAGGGAAAAAAAGGACAGTTATGTAGTTCAAAGGGTGTGTGAATGTCTTGTGTGCATGAGAAGGGGAGAGAAAGAGAGACATTGTGTGCAATTTAAGCATAACCACTAATATCAGATCAGGAGTTACAGGGTCCCTTCAAAGTCGACAGTAATTCAATATTACTTGCTGTTTATTCTCTGTTTATGTTAACGATTGTGTGCAAGCCTTTCCTTTGCAGAAGACCTCTGCATGGATACATTGCAAGACTGTACAGAGCTGTATTGAGAGGACAAAAACCTGTAAAATGTCCAGCGGGTCCAACAGATTCTGTCAGCGTAGTGCACATCCTTGAGGTGATTTGACACCTCTGACTTCTGCTGTAGGCCGAGAACCTGACTCTGGAATTATACTGCAACTTTAGTGTTGCTGCAAATGGGGGAAAGAAACAGCCAGAAAGACTGGGGGAGAGGTATGGAGAAAGACAACTGAAGCCTGAATGGGGTCACGGATTCTCATTCTAAAAAGGATTAACAATTACAGTTTTATATGTCAATGCCCTTTATAAAATCTAATCAAGCAAATCTCAATTTTCAAATGTCCTATTTTTAAACCTAAAACCCAGGGCAACATACCTATTAGGAGTTAGTTAACAAGAAAAGATTTTAAATTAGAGCAATAGAATATAAACTCCTTTGACTGGACAGACTTGCCTGTTTAAAGTATCTGTTTCTTTTTACATGCTAGTGATAATGATTAATTTTCTTTCAAATTTCTAAAAATTGATTCTCGGGATGTGGGCATCACTGTCAAGACCAGCATTTATTGTCCATCCTCAGCCTTAGTTGCCCCGAATGGAGGTTGTGGACTTTATTCTCAGACAGTTGCAATCCATGTGACGAAGATGCTCCCGCATTGTTGTTCGGCAAGGGTTACCAGAAAGTTTGACCCAGCTACGATGAAGAACGGTGATTATCTATCTAAGGCAGGTAGCCGTGTGATTTGGAGGGGAACTTGGGAGGTGATTGTTTGTTCCCATACATCTGTGTCCCTTGACTTCCTGGATGCTGGAGGTTGCAGTTTTGGGAGGAGCTGTTGAGAAAGCCTTGGCCAATGACGGCACTGACGATAGTGCACACCGCAGTCATGGGACACTGAGGGTGGGGAGGGTGGGCATGATAGGCCAACGGTTGAAGTGCCAATCAAGCGGACCTCTTTGGTCTGGGTAATGTCACCGCATTTGTTATAGCTGCATCAACTAAGCTACACGCCTTCTTTGTTTGTCGTGGAGTTCTGTAGGGGATCAGTAGGTATTCCATTCATCTCAGAATACCCAGCCTCTGACCTGTCCTGTTGCCACGCCCTTTATATGCCTGGTCCAATTGACTTTTTAATCAGAGGTGTGGTCAAGATGTTAATACTGGTGTCCTGTTGATGGTCATTCCATTGATTGCCGAAGGGGAAGTGATTCAGCGCTCCCTTGTGAAAGATGATCATTGCTGGACACTTGTGTGGTGTGAATGTTGCCACTCATCCACCCAAACCTGGATGCTGTCCAGGCCTTGCTCCATTTAGTGACGAACCGGTTTAATCGTCTGAGAAACTAGAAGTAAAGCTGAACACAATCATCAGAGGACAGCTCCACTTCCGATGAGGGGCAGGCCATTGATGAATCAGTGAGACAGTTGCGCTGAGAAATTTGCCCTGCACTCCTACACTGGCTGAGGCAATTAGCTTCCAACAACGACAACCACTGAGGAGTTCTCTCCATATTGACATTATTGATGCTGAGTTGACTTTGCACTACACTTTAATCAAATGTTGCCTTGGTGTTTCACTTCACCGCTGAAATTCAACAATTGTGTTCACAGTGATAATGAGGTCAGGGACCTTGTGGTCCTGGCGGAACCCAAACTAAGCATCATTGAGCAGGATATTGGGGAGTAACCACCGCTTGATAACACTGTTGATGACTTGCTCTATAACTTTACTGATGATTGGGAGAAGCTTGATAAGGCTGGCTTTGTCTACAATTTTACGGACAGAAAACACCTGTCAAATAGATGCCAGTATTGGCATCTTGGGTCGGGAGGTGGCTAGCTATGGGGCGGATGTCTTCAGAGCTACAATCAGAATGTTACCAGGGATGACACACTTTCCTGTATTCAATGCTCTCAGCCATTCCTTGATGTCATGTGGAATGAATCAAATGTGCTGAAGACTGGCATCTGTGTTGGTAATGAAATCAGGAAGAAGCTGGGAATAATCATCAACTCAGCACTTCGGGTTGAAGAAGGTTACAAGGAGAGGCAGTGGTGTAGTGGTATTGTGACTGAACTAGTAACCCAGAGTCCCTCCTCCTTCAGTTAGTTGCTTAATTGTCCACCACCATTTATGACCTGGAACATGATGCAGAACTTTGACCATTCCAAATGTATATGTTATATCACTTAACTCTGTCTATTTTTGCATTTTGCAAGTATATAGTCCTGTGCTGTAACTTAGCCAGATCAACACCTTATTTTCAGGTATGCCTGGTGCTGCTCCCTGATTGGTCTCTTTTTTAATTCATTTAAGGGATGCGGGCATCGCTGACTAGGCCAGCATTGATTGACCATCCCGAATTGCCCTTGGTAAGGTGGTGGTGGGCTGCCTTCTTGAACTGCTGTAGTCCTTGAAGCGTAGGTGCACCCAGAGTGCTGTTAGGGAGGAAGTTCCAATATTTTGACCCAGCAACAGTGAAGGAACGGCCGATATATTTCCAAGTCGGGGTGGTGAGTGACTTGGAGGGGAACCTCTAGGTGGTGGGGTTCCCAGGTATCTGAGTCTCTTGTTATTCCAGATGATAGTGGTTGTGGGTTTGGAAGGTACTACCTAAGGAACATTGGTGAGTTTCTGCAGTGTATCTTGTAGATGGCACACATGGCTGCTACTGTTCGTCGGTGGTGGAGGGAGTGAATGTTTGTGGAAGATGTAGCAATCAAGTGGGCTGCATTGTCCGGACGCTGTTGAGTTTCTTGAGCGTTGTTGGAGCTGCACTCATCCAGGCAAGCGGAGAGTATTCCACTACACTACTGACTTGTGCCTTGTAGGTGGTGGACAGGCTTTGGGGAGTCAGGAGGTGAGTCACTTGCCACAGGACTCCTAGCCTTTAACCTGCTTTTGTAGGCAGAGTAGTGGGAGATTCTACATCTAATTTAAACAGGATTGGTCATCAGGCATTATGGTGATGGATAATGAAGGACAAACTGGGTATGAGCTTTATATTGTTATAGAATGCAACTCTTATGCAGCAAAGTGCCTCATGGATGCCCAGTTTTGAGCTGCTAGATCTGTTTTAATCGTAACATGGTGGCAGAGCCACCTGACAGGAAGGAGGGTGATCTCTGTATAAAGGAGGGTGTTCTCTGTATAAAGGAGGGTGTTCTCTGTGTAAAGGACGGTGTTCGCTGTGTAAAGGAGGGTGTTCTGTGTAAAGGAGGGTGTTCTCTGTATAAAGGAGGGTGTTCTCTGTATAAAGGAGGGTGTTCTCTGTATAAAGGAGGGTGTTCTCTGTGTAAAGGAGGGTGTTCTCTGTAAAGGATGGTGTTCTCTGTATAAAGGAGGGTGTTCTCTGTATAAAGGAGGGTGTTCTCTGTGTAAACGAGGGTGTTCTCTGCGTAAAGGAGGGTGTTCGCTGTGTAAAGGAGGGTGTTCTCTGTAAAGGAGGGCGTTCTGTGTAAAGGAGGGTGTTCTCTATATAATGTAGGGTGTTCTGTGTAAAGGATGGTGTTCTCTGTGTAAAGGAGGGTGTTCTGTGTAAAGGAGGTTGTTACCTGTGTAAAGGAAGGTGTTCGCTGTGTAAAGGAGGGTGTTCTCTGTGTAAAGGAGGGTGTTCTCTGTGTAAAGGAGGGTGTTCGCTATGTAAAGGAGGGTGTTCTCTGTGTAAAGGAGGGTGTTCTCTGCGTAAAGGAGGGTGTTCGCTGTGTAAAGGAGCATGTTCTCTGTGTAAAGGAGGGTGTTCTCTGTGTAAAGGAGGGTGTTCTCTGTAAAGGAGGGTGTTCTGTGTAAAGGAGGGTGTTTGTTGTGTAAAGGAGGGTGTTCTCTGTGTAAAGGAGGGTGTTCTCTGTGTAAAGGAGGGTGTTCTCTGTGTAAAGGAGGGTGTTCGCTATGTAAAGGAGGGTGTTCTCTGTGTAAAGGAGGGTGTTCTCTGTGTAAAGGAGCGTGTTCTCTGTGTAAAGGAGGGTGTTCTCTGTGTAAAGGAGCGTGTTCTGTGTGAAGGAGGTTGTTCCCTGTGTAAAGGAAGGTGTTCTCTGTGTAAAGGAGCGTGTTCTGTGTAAAGGAGGTTGTTCCCTGTGTAAAGGAAGGTGTTCGCTGTGTAAAGGAGGGTGTTCTCTGTGTATAGGAGGGTGTTCGCTGTGTAAAGGAGGGTGTTCACTGTGTTAAGGAGGGAGTTCTCTATGTAAAGAACGGTGTTCTCTGTTTAAAGGAGGGTGTTCTCTGTGTAAAGGAGGGTGTTCTCTGTGTAAAGGAGGGTGTTCTCTGTGTAAGGAACAGTGTTCTCTGTGTAAAGGAGGATGTTCTCTGCGTAATGGAGGGTGTTCTGTGTAAAGGAGGGTGTTCTCTATGTAAAGAACGGTGTTCTCTGCGTAAAGGAGGGTGTTCTCTGCGTAAAGGTGGGAGTTCGCTGTGTAAAGGAGCGTGTTCTGTGTAAAGGAGGGTGTTCTCTGTGTAAAGGAGGGTGTTCTGTGTAAAGGAGGGTGTTCGCTGTGTAAAGGAGGGTGTTCTCTGCGGAAAGGAGGGTGATCGCTGTGTAAAGGAGGGTGTTCGCTGTGTAATGGAGGGTGTTCTCTGTGTAAAGGAGAGTGTTCTCTGTGTAATGGAGCGTGTTCTGTGTAAAGGAGGGTGTTCGCTGTGTAAAGGAGGGTGTTCTCTGTGTAAAGATAGAACTTGGTGTCCACAAGAATTGTAAAGTGATCACTGTACCAATACGAGGAGTAGAGTAGGCCATTCAGCCCCTCAAACCTATCCCGCCATTCAATGAGATCCTGGCTAATCTGTAGCCTAACTCCATATGCCTGCCTTTGGCCCACATCCCTTAATATCTTTGCTTAACAAAAAACTATCTATCTCAAATTAAAACTAACAACTGATCTAGCTTCAGCTGCTGTTAGTGGGAGATAGTTCCAAATCCCTACCACCCTTTGAGTGAAGAAGTGCTTCCTAACATCTCTCCTGAAGGTTTGGCCCTAATCTTTAGTCTATCCCCCTAGTTTTAGAATCTCCAACCAGTGGAAATAGCTTAAGTTTATCTACCCTGTCTTTTCTTGTTAATATCTTGAAGACGTCAATCAGATCACCCCTTAACCTCCTAAATTCTAGTGAAAGCAGGCCTAATCTTGCCTCATAACTTAACCACTGTAGTCCAGGTATCATTTTTGCAAACTTATGTTGCACTCACTCCCCTTAACCTCCTAAATTCTAATGCAAACAGGCCGAATTTGTGTAATCTCACTTCATAACTTAACCACTGTAGTCCAGGTATCATTTTTGAAACTTATGTTGCACTCACTCCCCTTAACCTCCTAAATTCTAATGCAAAAAGGCCGAATTTGTGTAATCTCACTTCATAACTTAAACCCTGTAGTCCAGGTATCATGTTTGTAAACCTAAGTTGCACTCCCTCCAAGGCCACTATATCCTTCCGAAGGTGTTTTGCCCAGAACTGCTCACAGTGGGGCTTAACCAGGATTTTATATAGCTGCAGCGTCATTTCTGTGTCTTTATACGCCAACCTTCTAGATATAAAGGCTGGCATTCTAGAACATAGAACATAGAACATAGAATGATACAGCGCAGTACAGGCCCTTCGGCCCACGATGTTGCACCGAAACAAAAGCCATCTAACCTACACTATGCCATTATCATCCATATGTTTATCCAATAAACTTTTAAATGCCCTATTCACCTTTTTGATCATTGTCTGCACTTGTTTGTGGCATTTTAAAGATCAATGCACCTGAACCCACAAGTTTCTTTGAACATCCACTGTACATAACCTCTTCCCATTTAGAAACTACTCTGCTCTGACGCAGTGGTTAGCACTGCTGCCTCATGGCACCGAGGACCCGGTTCGATCCTGGCCCCGGATCATTATTCGTGTGAAATTTGCACATTCGCCCCGTGTCTGCGTGGGTCTCATCCCCACTACGCAAAGATGTGCAAGGTAGGTGGATTGCTATGCTAAATTGCCCCTTAATTGGGAAAAAAAAGAATTGGGTACTTTAAATTAAAAAGAAGGAAGTACACTGCTCTATTCTTTTTTGGTCCAAAATGGGTAACCTCACACTTGCTTCCATTGAATTTCATCTGCCACAATTTTACCCATTCACCTAGTCTGCTAATATCTCCTTGCGATTTTATCCTGTTATCTAGACTGTCTACAATGACTAACTTTGTACCTTCAGCAAAATTTGATATATGACTTTTCAAAAAATTCAATGAGATTTGTCAGGCGTGACATTTCCGTCACAAATCCACGCTGGTTTTCCCTGATGGACCGAAATTTTTTGAGGTGTTCAGTAACCGAATCCCTGATTATAGACTCCAGCAATTTCCCCACCACAGATGTGAGGCTAACTGTTCTGTGATTCTCTGGTTTCCACTTTCGCCCTTCTTATAAAATGGAGTGACGTGCAATTTTCCAATCCAGAGGGACTACTCCTGAATCGAGGGAAGTCTGAATGTTTATATGATGTGGAGATGCCGGTGTTGGACTGGGGTGAGCACAGTAAGAAGTCTTACAATGTCAGGTTAAAATCCAACAGGTATGTTTCAAACACTAGCTTTCGGAGCACTGCTCCTTCCTCAGGTGAAGGAGCAGTGCTCCGAAAGCTAGTGTTTGAAACAAACCTGTTGGACTTTAACCTGGTGTTGTAAGACTTCTTACTCTGAATGTTTATAGTTAGGGCAGCTACAATGTGCTCTCCTACTTTCTTTAATACCCTCGGATGGGATCCGTCGGGTCCTGGGGATTTGTCCCTCTTTAGTTCCATTAATTTCATTGTTACTGATGCTGCACTTACATTAATTGTATTAAGTCCCTGTCCTCTATCGACTATTCATTTTCTTGGGTCTTCCAGCAAGTTATCCTCCTTTTGAGCTGTAAATACTCAGGCAAAGTAATTGTTCAACATGCCTGCATTTCGCCATTATCAATGACAATATTTCCATTTTCAGTTTTTAGTGGGCCTACATTGCTCTTGACCACGCTTTCTCTTTACATAGCTATAGAATATATTCTTATTGATTTTGGTGTCTCTTGCAAGTTTCCTTTCATAACCCCTTCGGTAGCTGCTTTGTGACCCTTTGCTGGTCTTTGTATCTATCTCATTTGATCATATATGCGCTGTGTTTCACATTTTTATAAGCCCTTTCTTTGTTTTGTACTGTCCCTAACCGCTTTAGTTGTCCATGGTTGGGTTTTTTTTGTGGAGCTTTTCCCTCTCAGGGGTATAAACTCGCTCTGTAAGAACAGATGCATTTCAACATTGTTGAGAATGAGGTCAATTAGGTTATTCCTTCATGAAGATTCAAGCTACCTGCTATAACCTCAGTCAACACCCTTTGGGCGCCACACATTTGGTCAATAGTGGTGTGACTTGAGTCACTCCTGGTGATGGACAATGATGTGTTGTTAGCAACCGCCGCCCCCCCCCCCCCCCCTCCCCCTCCCCCCAGTACATTCTATGCACTTGCTATCCTTCTTGCTTCTTCTCTGGGATGCTCAACATGGAAAAATACTGATTCACCAGCTGAGGAAGGGTGGTACTTGGTGACCACCCTTACCTATGTTTGACCTGAAGCCATGAGATTTAATAGGATCCAGATGAGGACATTTGGAGTCATTTCCCACTTTGATTGCATCCTCACCAATAGTGGGTCTGTGCTCCTGTGAGACAGGACCTAACCCACAAATAGTGGTAGCGTAGTCTGAGACATCAGCTGTCTGATTTAATTCTGTGATCAGGGCTATGTAATTGGCATCCGACGTGACCTTGAGATGAGTTTCTGACAACATATCAGCTCCATCACCAGGTCTACCAACTCCCATTCCCATAACATTACTTGTCTCCGACTTCTCAGCTGCCGACATCTTCATCCATGCTTTTGTTATCTCTAAACTTGACTATTCCAATGGTCCCCTGGCTGACTTCCAGTTTCCACCCTTTGGGAACTTGCACTCAACCAATACTCCTTTGCCTTGCATCCAAATTCACACCGAGTCCCGTTCACCCAACCTTCGCACTGATCTATGTAGGCTTGCAGGCCAGCAACAGGCTGATTTTAAAATTCTCTGTCCTTGTTTTCAAATCCCTCCATGGCCTCATCTTTCTGTAACCTCTGCCAGCCCCACACGCTTTCAACGCCTCTCTGTGGCACGGTAGCACAATGGTTAGCACTATTGCTTCACAGCGCCAGGGTCCCAGGTTTGATTCCCGCTTGGGTCACTGTCTGCGGAGTATGCACGTTCTCCCTGTGTTTGTGTGGGTTTCCTCCGGGTGCTCTTGGTTTCCTCCCACAAGTCCCGAAAGACGGGCTTGTTAGGTGAATTGGACATTCTGAATTCTCCTTCTGTGTACCCAAACAGATGCTGGAATGTGGCGACTAGGGGCTTTTCACAGTAACTTCATTGCAGTGTTAATGTAAGCCTACTTGTGACAATAATAAAGATTATATTATTATCAATTCTGGCCTTCATCCTTGATTTGAATTGCCAAACTGCTGGCGGAACTGCCTTCAGCTCCCTTGGCCCCAAGAACTGGAATTCCCTCCTGGAATCGTCTCCTTTTCTCAGATGCTTCTGAAACCCTTCATTTTTTTGATCATGCTTTTCATCACCCATTCTAAAATGTGGCTCAATATTTGATACACGCCTTGGGGCATTTTGCTATCTTTCTATGACACCAATCATGCACCATGTAGAATAGAATATGTACCACAGCCCGTGTATAACAAGCAATGTAAAAGCCTTGCACAGCAGCCCCATGCAAAACGGACTGTGTAAAATAGCCCTGGAGAACAGGACATGTCAAGCAGCCCGTGCACAACAGCCATTGTAGATTTTCATAGGTGACAAAAATCGAAAGGAGCGGCCACACTGGTACAGCTCAATACCCTCACCCCCACTTTGCTTTTCCAGTGAGTAACACACTGAACAGAAATAATTAATCAGGTGCGGTTACTGGGTTACAGGGATAGGGTGGAGGTGCGGGCTTAAGTAGGGTGCTCTTTCCAAGGGGTGGTGCAGACTCGAGGGGCCGAATGGCCTCCTTCTGCACTGTAAATTCTATGATCTAGGGCGTCTGTGGAGGGGGGGGGGAGGGGAGGTTGTTTTGAAGAGTGACCATGATGAACGCTGGCTACCTCCAACCATTTTATGCCAGTCCCAAATCGGTGCCATGGTCAAGCTGCCCGACTCATTCAGAGAGATGATCCCGAAGAGGGGGTTGACTAGTCCCTCTCTCCGTTGCCGAACGGCGTGGCGGTAACGACCCTGCAGATGCAGGATTTTCCTGGGGGCGAGTTGGAGTGGTGCCCGTTCGCGCGTTTTAGCGCCTAGTGAATCCCCTTTAAATTTACAGGTCTGTGAGTTTTGTCAAACAAAAAAACACGCAATCTTATTGTACTCGAACAAGTGTGAGGTGCGCACTCGCTGGAAGAAGCTCCGGTTAAATTAGACATCGAAGGAAACGTGCAGATGTTGCCGGGGGGGGGGGGGGGGGGCAGTATTTCATGTCAGCCTCTGTAACCCAGACAACACTTGTTGCATTTGGGGCATGTTGAAGTTGCTGCTTGTTGAGCGGGGATGTGTTTTGTTGGAGCAGAGTATTTACATTTTCTGAAGGACATTGTTGCCTCAGTCCCTCCCTTCCATCGGGTCTGGGTGTAGGTGAGGCGGCCCTGGACCAATTCCCACCTCCGGGTGGCCGACAAAGGGCGGGAGGCGGGTGAATCCACTGCAGCCCGGGGACACGATCCCCGGGGCTAGGGGGAGGGTTAGTGAGTGGGTCAGGTTGTTTTTTCTGCATTCAGAAAAGACTCCCTTTCCAAGGTCCTCTCCCCCTTGGAAAAAACCGTCCGCTTTTCTAAATCCTGTTTTTGTTTTTTTTGCGGGGGTGGGGGGGGGGGGGGCGCCTGGGTGTCCGGGTTCATCGAGAGATGGACGCCTGGGAAACTTGACAACAAACACAGGGGAGGGCGGAATGCTCAAGAGACACGCACACTAACACAAACAACACGGGGAGACTCAATTCGTGACTGCTCGGGGTGTGAAAAAGCTCAAGAGAGACAAATGCGGCTCGGTGGAAGTAAACGTGAGGAAAATGTTAAAAACCTCTCGCCGCTTTCCTGGCTCCACTGCCGGGGCAGAGACATTCACTCCCGCCCGCCAGCTCCCCTCAGCCCCACAGCTCCCACTCCCCGCGTGTGTGCAAAAAGAAGTTGATCCAGATAAAAAGGGGGGGGGGGTTAAGGAATCTTTTGTAAACCACTGCACCCTCTATTTTTGTTTAGCATGACTGCACCCTGTGGCAGCCAGGGATGCCCCATGTCTCAGTGACAACAGAACCCCACAAGGCAAAATAAAACCAACAGATTCTGGTGCAACAGGAAACTTCCTGGTGTTCTGGGAAAAGTAGAAAGTTCAACTCTCCCTGCCTTACAAATATAATTGCATGTGGGAGATAGGAGTCTGTGTGTGTAGGTGTGCTAAAAGAGGCTCACTTGTGAGTGTGGGTGTGCTAAAGAGGTGTACTGCATTCTTAATGTGGGGGTGCAATCAGTCAGATCTCAACTGCGGACAGCGTTTGGGGGGTTTGAGGAGGGGGTCCTGCGACTGGCGTTGCGAGTGCACACTGACTGCTACTGGGGGCCGTCTACCGGTTGTTTAGTCTGATTCCAATGGGTTTTTAATGGGTTAGCGGCGGGGTGAGGTTGTGTTGTTGCGGTGGGGGGGGGGGGGGGGGGGGTTAAGTGTTGGCGATCACTCACCGCTCAGTTCCTTCTTCCCCTCTGGTCAATGTCACAGTTTTTGTTTCTGTCCTCAGCTCGCTTCACCTCCCCGCATCAGATGCCGTGATCGCAGTCGACATCGCGGCAGATGTACCAGAGGATCACGTAAAGAATCAGCAGGATGGCGAAAATAAATAAAGCGACCAAAATAGCCTTTGTCACCGGAGAAATCAGAGACTGCATGACATCCACAACTCCTGGATCTGAATGTATCCAACCTCGGAAATGGCGGTAAAATGTTTTTTTTGGGGGGGGGTGGGGGGTTGTGTCGGGAGTGGGGAGGGGGGGGGGGATAAATTTCACAACCAGTCCCCCCAGACAGCCAGGCAGATGAATCCAGACAAGCTCAAAGCACACGACTAGACAACCAGACTAAACATTGGTGTGTGTGTGGGAGAGAGAGATCCCTGCAGCCAGGATGGTGATTTTCTTTTTAGTGTCAACTCGGCAGAGGATTTTAAAAAAACCAAGGAGCTTCCTCCCTGGCATCCGGAAAAAAGATCACGTACACTTAGCACATCGAATATTGACATGTCCACATTAAATAAACTGCCACACACGCACACACACAGGGAGAGTGGCAAGGAAAGAAACTGCGAGAGCTTCCAATCTTGAATGCGCTTTCAGTCACTAAGAAATCAAACTATTTCAGCCTTCCACATGTGAAAATAAACAAACGAGAGCCCGCAAGGGTTTGGGACACAAACACACCCCTTTCTCACACATACACCCTCACTCTTTCACACATACGCACCCCTCTCTATAACACACCTCTGTTTAACACACAATTATCCCTTTCTCTAACACACATATCCCTCACTCTTTAACACACCCGTACGCCTCTCTATAACACACCCCTCTCTATTACACACACACCCCTCTTTAACACACACGCACATCCCTCTCTCACACATGCACTACCCTCTCTCTGACACACATGCCCCTCACTCACACACAAGCATCCCTCTCTAAAACACACCCCTCTCTATAACACACCCCTCTCTCTCACACACACCTTTCTTTAACACACACACATCCCTCTCTCACACATGCACTTTCCTCTGTCTGACACACAAACCCCTCACTCTTTAACACACCCGCACCTCTCTATAACACGCCCCTCTCTAACACGGACAGACACCTCTCTTTAACACACAAGTATCCCTTTCTCTGTCACACATGACCCTCACTCTTTAACACACGCCCTGACACATGCACACCCCTCTCTGACACACACACAGCCCTCTCTTAACACACGCATTCACACATATGCACACCTCTCTCACTCATACCCCACTCACAGACACACACCCCTGTCAGACACACATCCCTCTCTGAGCACACACTCCTGTCACACACACCCCTCTCTAGCACACACTCCTGTCAGACACACATTCCTCTCTAGCACACACTCCTGTCACACACATCCCTCTCTAAGCACACACTCCTGTCACACGTACCCCTCTCTAGCACACACTCCTGTCAGACACACATCCCTCTCTAGCACACACTCCTGTCGCACACACCCCTCTCTCACACACACTCCTCTCACAGACACACACCCCTCTCTAGCACACACTTCTGTCACAGACACAAACCCCTCTCTCACACACACTCCTCTCACAGACACATGCACCCCACCCACATACACACTCCCTCTCTCTCACACACACACACACTCCTGACGGCGCAGTGTGTCAGCAGAGTCCAGTGGCTGGAAGAAGCTGTGGTTTTACTGTGCTTGCCCGCACAGTCAGGCAGTCGCTCATCTGCTGGGTACAGAGAAGTCTTGAGCGTGGAACGGAATTGATTAGTATTCCAGCAAGGAAGCCTTCCCCAAACGCGCTGCTGGTTTCAGATGATTGAGGGTTTTCTCTCGCTATCTGTCTCTCCACTCTATCGTTGATTGCTATGCCAGTGCCTTACGTTTCAGTGTTGTTTTTGACATATAAAAAGGGTGGATTTCATCGCTCACCCCCACCCCCTTTTGCTTTTCCCAACGATCCCAGGATAATTTACTGCCAGGAGGAAGATCGCCGTGGCACGAAAATCAACAATTCATTTCACGCTGGGTGAACTCTCTGCAGTCCCACACCGGATGGCTACACACTTGGAAAAGCCACACCGCCGCTGAGGGGGTGGTGGGGGGCAGCATTGGTTCTGGGAGGGGGAGGGGGGGGGGGATTAATTTGATTTGCATGGAAACGGGGAGGGGAATAACGCAAGACACGTTATCAGTGAAGGTGAAACAGCGGCTGTTGTGTGCAGGAAGCAGATTATGGTGTGTGCAGAGGAATCCTCGCCTGCACCTGGAATGTCTTAACTTCTGCGGCAGCTACTGTTCGGGGGCTGTTCAATTCTGACTTTGCTCTTTCGAAATTAGCCCCTAAATTTAAAATTTGTGTAACTGTTCTCATTCATCCAGACCATTAAAGGGCCGATTTATTTTATTGTTCTTATTTATGGGTGTTGGGGGAACTCCTGTGACAGCCAGATGCCATCCGCGGAGGTACTCCCGGATTTATCTTTGGGTAGCTGCTTTCAGCGAGTTTGGGTCTCGGTTCTTCCCACAGGAATTGCTTCCCTCCCTTTCTTGAGCGCTGGGGGATATTCCTCTTCACGGTGCAGCTCCGGCCCCCGTGCTGTGAAGCGTCTCTGTGTCTTTGGATTGGGAGCGAAATAAGGGGTAGATTGCAAGGTTAGTTCCAATATTTATGACAGCTCAATGTGAATTTTTTTTTTTTTAAAACAACACACTTTCATCTTACGTTTTAAACCGATTTGTCACCCTGAATTTGGCATGGACACCCAAGGTGAGGTGCAGTTATTTGTCTTTGACTCTTCCCTCACGGGCTGTGGGAGTCCCTGGCCAGGCCAGCATTGATTACCCATCCATAATTACCCTTGAGAAGGTAGTGGTGAGCTGCCTTCTTGGACCGATGCGGTCCCTGAAGCAGAAGTACACCCACAATGCTGTTAGGGAGGGAGTGCCAGGAGTCTGGCCCAGTGACAGTGAAGGAACAGCCAGATATGTCCAACTCAGGATGGTGAGTGACATGGAGGGGAACTTGCAGGTGTTCCTATGTATCTGCTGCCCTTGTCCGTCCAGGTGGTAGAGGTCATGGATTTAAAAGGTGCTGTTGAAGAAGCTACTACTGAGTTGGTACTCACTGTTGAGGATGTGAATGTTGAAGGTGGTGGACAGGGTGCTGTCTGCCCCCATTTTAAAGTGATCCATTCTGCCCTTCCTTTTTATATTTCCATTGTAAATACTTATGTCCAATCCTGTATAGAAACTGCCCATCCAACCTGTTCTCGTGGTTACACAATAGCAGAAGATGTAGGAGCATTTGGCCCATCGAGTCTCCACTGCCATTAAATGAGATCTGCACTGATCTGATGTGATAATCCTCCACTCCACTTTCTCACTTTCTCCCCATAACCCTTGATCCCCTTACTGATTAAAAATCCGTCTATCTCAGCCTCAAACATACTTAACGATCCAGCCTCTACAGCCCTTTGCAGTAAAGAATTCCCCAGATCCACTACCCTCTGAGAGAAGAAATTTCTCCTCATTGCTGTCTCAAATGGGTGACCCCTTACTCTGAGATTATGCCATCTGGTCCTAGACTCCCACAAAGGAACCGGCCTCTCAGCATAGCGGGAGGTGGGTGTGATTACGATATGATAGATTTTTCTCAACAGTTTCCATGAAATGGAAAGTGGACAGAGGAGGCACAGACAGGCATCAAAAAAAAGGGAAAATAATTTATTCAGCACTTTTTTCATCCACACGATGCCCCAAAGTGCTTTACAGCCAAATAAGTACTTTTCCAGTGTAGTTACTGCTGTTGTGGTAACCACACAGAAAGCTCCTACAAACAACGATATGACAATGACCAGATAACCTTATGATCTTGGTTGAGGGATGAACAGTGGCCAGGGCCCTTGCTCTGTGCAAGGGGACCTTTTACTGCCACCCGAGCAAGCAGATGGGGCCCCGGTTTAACATTTCATCCAAAAGATGGCACCTCCAAAATGTCTTTTAAGATATTTTACATCTCCCTGAGAGGACAAGTGGGGTCTCGGTTGAACATCACATCAAAAAGGTGGCATCTCTGACAAGCCGTCAGCCTAGCTTAGATATTTGTGATCTGTACACATAGCAAAAATCTTGTGCAGTTCCTGTAATACTTTTCCTTTTTACGCATTGTCGATAATGCCCCTTTACTTATTGAAGGTGACCAGTGTCAGTGGTGGCATTCTTCTAGGTGAGAAGCACCATTCCATTGCCCTGAGCACAGACTTTAGACTGAAACTCCAGTGCAGCGCTGAGGGAGTGCTGCATTATCGGAGGTGTCTTCTTTTGGATGAGATGTTCAGCCGAGGCCCTGGCCGCCCTCTTGGGTGGACACAAAAGATTTCACGGCGCTCTTTGGAAAGGTTCTCCGGCTTCCCGACATCTGTCAACAATTTATTGGGCCATTTATCTTATGGGCGTTGGTGCTACCATTCTGATTGGCTGCTACGTTACTCCAAACAGTGACTGCATTCAAAGCATTCTGATGACCATGAAGTGATTTTGAAACTCCTGGGTTTGAGAAATGTAAGTCAATTCAGATGAATCTTTCGATCTGTAACAAGGTATGCTTCTACTCACCTGAGCCTTCCATGGCCGAGCAGAGAGAGCGACAAACAGGCTATTTGCGATTAGTGGTTTACTAAAATTTTAACAAGAGGCAAAGATGCACAACGTATAAAATGCCCCAGCAACGAGTTTGGCATTTCAACACAAATTGTTCATTTTTCTGTGAACATCTGCTCCCTGATATATAACTTTTGTGCAACATGGTATGATCAGTATCTGTTTTAGTTCTTTTTAACGCAACCAGGGCTCATTTATCATTCTGCCTATGGAGTGCTACTGTTAACTGAACAGGGCAAAATGTGATCAATTGTGCGGTTTAAGTCTCTTGGGTCACGGATGCATTTCGTAAGGTCATATTCACAAACTTTACCGCCATCCTTTGGAGTATATCTGGTTCCAACATCTCAATGGTCACCAATGAAAAGCCAAAACCACTGAGCACAGGCCCTGTGCTTTATTGAACACACATCTGAAATGATAGCATTCAGGAGGTATGATCGAGAATCTCTGATTTTACAGGTTTTTTTGTGATTATACAAGGAGGTTATCACAGTATGAAACGTACCTTTCAACCTAAAATGTGTTGAAAGGCTTGAATGTGGGTCAGTGCTTGGAGGAGGCATGTAAGCTTTCTGTAGACCTGACAGATCAGCTGATTCTGCTCACGTGCGTTTTGTTCACCACACTGCCCTCCTCATGTTGGGATGTCCCAAATAAGACAGGGCTTTCGAAGGGTCCAGGAGATCAGACAAGAGCATAGGATCTGAAGCATGCCATTCAGCCCCTCGAGTCTGTTCAATGAGATTGAGACTGATTTGTGGCCTGTCTCCCATTGCCACATTTCCCTGATACCTGCAGCTAACAAACTATCAATCACAGATTTAGTTCTGAGCATCAATTGCCATTTGCAGAGGAGAGTTCCAAACTTCCAGCATCTTTCGCAGGGAGATGTGTTTCCTGACTTCACCCCTATTAGGTGTGGCTCTAAGTTTTAGACAAAAAACTAACCATCAATCAAGAAATGCTGACAACATATCAGGTTCTGCAGGATCTGTAGAGAGAAAGGAAATGAATGTTTTGGGTAGAGATTTCTCATTGTGGCAGAATCTGCACAGACGATTAACCCATTGTATTTCTTGTTCCATCCAATCCAATTCTCTTCCCACATCCAGTGGTGCAATAACCTAGTGGTGCACTAACTAAGGCAGACTTTCCTCTGTTCCCATAGCCAGTAATTCCTGCACCAGGTCACTTTTTGTTTCTTAAATTTAAAGTGCCTAATTTTCTTTTTCCAATTAAGGGGCTATTTAGCATGGCCAATCCACCTACCCTGCACATCTTTGGGTTTTATTGGGGGGGGGGGAGACCCGCGCAGACGTGGGAAGAATGTACAAACTCCACACGGACAGTGACTCGGGGCTGGATCGAACCAGAGTACTCGGCGCCGTGAGGCAGCAGTGCTAACCACTGCGCCACCGTGCCGCCCCTTCCGGAACAGGTCGCTAGTTTGTCGCCAGAGGCTTGTAGCTTGAGGGGTGCCGTCCACATCAAGCGTGGCTGACCAGGAGTCTCTCTCACTCTTACCGCCATCCGTTAGTTTGTTGGAAGGATTTTGCAGGTTGACACTCAATCTGTTTAGCCACGTTATGAACGCACCTTACTTGTCCATCAAGTCTTGGGGTAGGACTCAAATCTGCAGCATCTGGCTCACAGGCAGGGGTGCTACCCACTGTGTTACAAGACCAGTTTTCCTCTTTAGATGCTTTTAATAGTAACAACTTTAATTTATTTATCACCTTTTACATCCCCGGAGCTTCAATGGAATGTAATTTGACAGAAATTGTTGCAACGTTAATGAAGGAGGAAACGAGGGAGATGACTAAAAGCTTGGTAAAAAAGAAAGGCTTTAAGGAGAGACTTAACGGAGGGGAGGAAAGTGGAGAGGTTTAAGGAGAGAGTCCTTGGAGCTTAGGTCCTAGGTGGTTGAAGATATAGTCATGACAAAGAGAGTAGGCCAGAGAGTAGGAAATGCATAGGAGGCCAGAATAGAATATACACTGAGTTCTCTAATGTCTGTAGAGCTCAAGGAGTTAAAGTCATAGAGAGGGCCAAACATATGCAAATCAGCAAACATGCGGAATGGGTGAGTGGGACCTGGTGCATGTTAGGATAATCATAGCAGAGTTTTCAATTAACTCAAGTTTATGGAAGGTGGAAGGCCAATCAAGAGAGCAGTGTTATAGTTAGTTCTAGAGATAATAGATAGCACTGATACCAGAGATGGAGAGAAGTGATGTCATGGAGGTGGAATTAGACAGTCTCAGTGATGAAGAGAGCATGGTGTCAGAAGATAAGCTCAAATCCAATAGGACACCAAGCCTGTAAACAGTTTGATTGAGTCTGAGACGGTGACTGTTGAAGTGGATGGAGTCAGTGGAAAGAGAACTGGGTTACTGGCGGGCACTGACGACAATCAATTAGGTATTCTCTGTGTTTAGTTGGGGGAAATTGTGATTCATCCGCTACTGGACGTCAGATGGGCTGCTGACACTGATAAACTGCTGGTGAAGTTAAGGTGGATGTTATCAGCATATAGGGAGAGCCAATGGCATGTTAGTAATGTCACAGGACTAAAACCCAGAAACTCAGGCTAATGTTCTGGGTATATGGGTTCAAATCCCACCATACCACACCAACTGATGGAATATGAATTCAATTAATAAATCTGGAATATAGATAATCAGTCAGAAGCATTCAGAATCAAAACAGCACGTGCTGCTAGAGCATGGATCATTTCAATCACTTTCTCAGACTCCCTCTGCTGGTATATGTATATATGGTAGCCTTAGGTGGACACAATGCACAATGTAATTCTCAATACACTACAGTTACAATGGCTGTCTGGGTGGGACAAGTGGTGGAAGGTACAGACAGGTAGAGAGGCTTCAGTAAGAAGAAAAGTGTTACCACGTCAGACCCACCATGATCATGATGCCAATATCATCCAGAGTAAAATCATGAATGGAACGGGTCATGCTTTTCAGTGAACAGCCACTTTGAAGAGATATGTGGAGAAAGGTAGTGATTGTAGATCCATTGGTAGAATCCAAGGGGGTCAGCGGTGGGAGAAGTGAATGAGATGGAAAGGAAGCTAGCTAGATTAGACCTTGCAGACAAGCTAAGTAGGAGGATTGGCAAGAGAAGAAGATGGAGTAGTTAGGGTCTGTAGAAGCCAGCTGTTTTCTAACATACCTAATAAGTAAACGATAGCTAAATATTAAGCCCTTGTCTTACTAAATACCAATTTTAAATTCTCTCATAACCTCAGGTCATCTCAAAACATACCCCTTACATAACAGCATGACGCAGCACAATTTCCACAACATACAAACACATAATTCAACAGAAACACAGAAGAATCTGATAGATTAAAACAAACACTTTGACAAGACAGTGTTCAAGGTCAGGGCAGGCTCTATAGCAACAGCATAGCAACGACATGGTAATATCAAGGCACCATTGTTGTCAATGTTGAGAACAGCTAAGTCAGCAAGAAGTCAGTTCAAGCCGGTCGCGATAACAGCATAGAATCGCATTTCATAACACGTACAAGAATTCATCTATGAAACATTTCAAGTTAATGTTGCACATTAAAGACTGACAGCTAACCGTCAAATCAAACTCATTTGATTTTAACCCAAACCAATTAGGGTTACATAGGGGTGTAGATCGATGGCTGAAGACTGATATGATTTAGTATAACCGTGTTTGTCCGTACGGCCATCTTTATCCTGGATCATTCTATACTTTGATCTAACTTACTCGCTGTCTCTATTTTTCAAATTTTCACTTTTCCACTCTAACTCTTGAAGTAAATGCAAGCTGTTTGCCATAAGCAAGAAAATCATTTCTGTATCATTTGAAAGTTAAATTGTGTACAAATTACTTCTCTTTGAGTCCTTTTGCATGCTTGACTTATTAGAGAATAAGATTTAAGTGGTTCTCAATTGTGATCAAATAGAACAAAGAACAAAGAAATGTACAGCACAGGAACAGGCCCTTCGGCCCTCCAAGCCCGTGCCGACCATACTGCCCGACTAAACTACAATCTTCTACACTTCCTGGGTCCGTATCCTTCTATTCCCATCCTATTCATATATTTGTCAAGATGCCCCTTAAATGTCCCTATCGTCCCTGCTTCCACTACCTCCTCCGGTAGCGAGTTCCAGACACCCACTACCCTCTGCGTAAAAAACTTGCCTCGTACATCTACTCTAAACCTTGCCCCTCTCACCTTAAACCTATGCCCCCTAGTAATTGACCCCTCTACCCTGGGGAAAAGAAGACAATAAACAATTCTTATTTGCACCCGAGAAGTGTTAACTCAAATTTCTACTGAATTTTAGTGTTCGCAAGGGTCACTAGATCTGCATCATGGACCTCTACAACTGGCATAGAGTGGCAAAAGGGGAGGAGCTCTGAGACAAAATCGGAGAGGTTCAGAAAGCTTCGGAACGAGTTGGAGACAATCGGGGAGAATACTTCGGAAGACGAACGATCATACCACTAACGGAAGCCCAGAAGGACAAAAGACCCAAAGAAAAACGGCTAGACTGGAGTAAGAAATATCTTTTTCACCCATTAAAAGGCTTAAAGCCGCATCAAGCAGTGCTTTAACCCCTAGAAAGGACATTTTTATAGACTGTGTTAATTCAATCGGCTGCCGGTCGTTGAAACTAAAATAAAACAAGGCTGAAAAAATAGTCACGGTAGTGTACACAGATTACACACAGTTGGCGACCAAAAAATTGGGTGTAAGGTTGAATTTATGGCGGAAACAAATCTTAAAATAGATTCAGAACCTGTACCCACGTAGGGACGAGCAGTACCCACGTAGGGATGCACACAATGACGACAATGCTATGAACTAAATGTTAAACGGCTGTACTGCATCTCAAAGACGTTCTATGTTTGATCATTCAAAAAACTACTGAACCCCAGTCTTGATGATTCGTTCCATATTTCTCGACATGCACTTTTGGAACAGAAAAATTATGGACTATATATTTCACTAAGAGTGGGGGGGTATTCATATCGATTTCTTATTTGACACAGGAGCTGAACTTACCTGTGTTACTGAACAGTATACTACTGCTTTCTTTCCCCTAACTGCAGGAAAAAATTACGCTTTTGCTGCAGGAGGAGATTCTATTACTCTTCGACAATCTGAGCCACTGCTTTTAGAATTTGGACCACATCAACTGATGGCATCAATATGGGTAGGTCCGGTAACACAAGCACTTCTCGGTATGGACATCTTAGCACAACTAAATTCTTCACTCAATTTCAATAATGGAAAAATCACCTGGTCCATTAGACACATCAAAAAAGATGAAATACAAAATCATCCAATTTGGGCAAAAGATAAAAATGATTGTGGCCTTTTGAAAATGGAACAGTCACTTTTATGGGATCCACTCCACCTTGTACCAAACAATACCCGATTAATAAAACTTCAATTCAAGGCATTCTACCTGTAATAAAGCAACTTGAAGAAAGGGGTATTTTAGTGCACATTCATAGCTCATCAAACAGCTCTGTATGGCCTGTAAAAAAGGCAATGGCACGTGGCACCTTACTATTGACTACAGAAGAGCAAATCAATTCATTGTCAGAAAAGCTCCTTTAGTAGCAGATACATCTACAATCATTAACTCTTTAAGATAAAGATGCATGGCATTAAGGGTAAAGTAGTAGCATGGATAGAGGATTGGTTAATAGAAAGCAAAGAGTGGGGATTAATGGGTGTTTCTCTGGTTGGCAATCAATAGCTAGTGGTGTCCCTCAGGGATCAGTGTTGGGACCACAATTGTTCACAATTTACACAGATGATTTGGAGTTGGGGACCAAGTGCAATGTGGCCAATGTGCAGACAACACTAAGATGAGTGGTAAAGCAAAAAGTCCAGAGGATACCAGAAGTCTGCAGAGAGATTTGGGTAGGTTAAGTGAATGGGCTAGGGTCTGGCAGATGGAATACAATGTTGACAAATGTGAGGTTATCATTTTTGGTAGGAATAACAGCAAAAGGGATTATTATTTAAATGATAAAATATTAAAACATGCTGCTGTGCAGGGAGACCTGGGTGTACTAGTGCATGAGTCGCAAAAGGTTGGTTTACAGGTGCAACAGGTGATTAAGAAGGCAAATGGAGTTTTGTCCTTCATTGCTCGAGCGATAGAGTTTAAGACTAGGGAGGTTATGCTGCAATTATATAAGGTGTTAGTGAGGCCACACCTGGAGTATTATGTTCAGTTTTGGTCTCCTTACCTGAGAAAGGATGTACTGGCACTGGAAGGTGTGCAGAGGAGGATCACTAGGTTAATCCCAGAGCTGAAAGGGTTAGATTATGAGGAGAAGTTGAGTAGACTGGGATTGTACTCGTTGGATTTTAGAAGGATCTCATAGAAACATATAAAATTATGAAGGAAATAGATAGGATAGATGCGGGCAGGTTGTTTCTACTGGCGGGTGAAAGCAGAACTAGGGGGCATAGCCTCAAAATAAGGGGAAGTAGATTTAGGACTGAGCTTAGGAGGAACTTCTTCACCCAAAGGGTTGTGAATCTATGGAATTCCTTGCCCAGTGAAGCAGTTGAGGCTCCTTCATTAAATGTTTTTAATATAAAGATAGATAGTTTTTTGAAGAATAAAGGGATTAAGGGTTATGGTGTTCGGGCCGGAAAGTGGAGCTGAGTCCACAAAAGATCAGCCATGATCTCATTGAATGGCGGAGCAGGCTCAAGGGGCCAGATGGCCTACTCTTGCTCCTAGTTCTTATGTTCTTATGTAACTCCTGACCTTCAATAGTTTTCAGTCATTGACATGGCAAATGGTTTCTGGTCAGTACAACCAGCTAAGCAAGTACAACCGTGGTTTGCTTTTGCAGTTAATCAACAACAGTACACATGGACTAGACTACAGCAAGGCTTTCACAATAGCCCAACTGTTTACACATGGCTCTACAGAATCATCTCAGGCAACTGCCTGATCTGCATTCCACCATTATCCAATATGTAGATGATGTTCTGATAGCCTCCATCAATAAAGATGATCATGAGAAAGATCTATGAGTGGTCCTGAACCACCTCAGTACTAATGGTCACAAAGCTAGCTTTGCCAAAGCCCAGATTTCCCAAGAAGAAGTTGTCTACTTAGGTCAGAAAATATCCAAAGGGAAAAGGGAACTTACTCAGGTCAGAACGGCTGCCATCAAAGCAGCTAAAGAACCCTCAACTGTACAGGCAGTATGGAGGGATGGAGTGGCGGGAACCACTCTGGCGTCGGGCTGCCCTAAAGATGCGAATTTGTCCACACCTTTAGGGGCCAAGCCCTCACCTTGAGGGGCTAGGCACGCGCCAGGGTGGTTGGCGCGCCGCCGGGTGGCGGGAAAGGCCTTTGGCACCACGCCAACCGGGGCCGAAAGGACTTTGCCGGCCGGCGGAAGTCTGCGTAGGGGGGGTCTCTTCCGCATCGGCCATCGCGGAGGCTATGGCCGAGGTGGAAGGAAAAGAGTGCCCCACAGCACAGGCCCGCCCGCGGATCAGTGGACCCGATCGCGGGTTAGGCCACCGTGGGGGCACCCCCCGGGTCCAGACCGCCCCACGCCTTCCCCCCCCGTCCCCCCCACCCCCCCACGACCCCGGAGCCCGCCCGCGCCGCCAGTCCCGCCGGTAAGAGGCTGGTTTAGCACAAGGCTAAATCGCTGGCTTTGAAAGCAGACCAAGGCAGGCCAGCAGCATGGTTCAATTCCCGTACCAGCCTCCCCGAACAGGCGCCGGAATGTGGCGACTAGGGGCTTTTCACAGTAACTTCATTTGAAGACTACTTGTGACAATAAGCGATTTTCATTTCATTTTCATTCATTTCATTTCAAGGTAGATGGTTTGATTCACGCCGGCGGGACTGGCATGACAGCAGCGGGACTTCGCCCATCGCGGGCCGGAGAATCGCCGGGGGGGGCCCGCCGCGGCGCGATTCCCGCCCCCGCAGAATTTTTGGTGCCAGAGAATTCGGCGGCCGGCGGGGTCGGGATTCACCACCCCACCCCCCACCCCTCCCGGCGATTCTCCAACACGGCAGGCGGTCAGAGAATCCCGCCCATGGTTTTGGAGTAGCACATGATTTTGGCCACCTGTGGAGAAAAAGAGGATTTTTCCCAACAGCAGGTACACCTATCCGAAATGGAAAGGAAGTATGAGATCTTCAAGAAGCTATGGCCTTACCAAAAGAAGTATCAGTTCTAAAATGTAAAGCCCATACTCATGAGGACACTATGGAAGCAAGAGGAAATGCTCTTGCGGACCAAGCAGCAAAGGAAACTGCCTCCCTTTGTGCCTCCCAATGGCATCAGGAATTCAGTCACATTTACAAATTGGGAGTAACCACCTTATTACATGATTTACGTGAAATGCAGAATGATTGCACAATGGAAGAAAAATGGACATGGTTAGAATCAGGTATTCAGCCATATGATGACGAAATTTGGAGAGAAGTTCAAACTTATAAACCAGTCACACCACAACACTGATGCCCTTCTTAGCTCAACAAATGCATTCATGGGGACATATATCACCTCAACAAATGATGGATCGATTCCATAGAAGTTGGTGTGGTAAAGGATTCAAGAAACATGCACAATTAGTATCAAACCATTGTGTAACCTGTCAAAAGAATAACTTGGGTCCTATAACATCAATGCCTCAATTAAGAGCTCCTGCTCCCACAGGCCCATTCCAGGATATACAGGTAGATTACATAATTCTTCCTAAATGTCAACAATACAATGACGTCCTTGTAATAGTGGATAAATTCTCTAGATAGGTGGAAGCTGCACCAGCTAGAAGAGGGACAGCTGCCCATACAGCCAAAGTGCTATGCAAGACTTTATCCCCAGATGGGGAGTACCAGCTAGCATTAACTCAGACAATGGATCCCAAATCACAGGTGCTGTTTGAAAGGAAGTCTGTAGACTATTAAACATTGACTGGAATTTACACTGTCCTTATCATCCACAATCATCGGGACAAGTGGAACGTATGAATCGAACTTTGAAAAAAACACTGTCTAAATACAACCAGGAAGGCATGAACTGGGTCCAAGCTTTGCCAATAGTATTATGCAGTATTAGAGCTACACCAAACAGAACAACAGGCCTGAGTCCATTTGAAATCATCACAGGCAGACCAATGTCTCTGCCAGGAACTATTGATTTGCGGAAAGCAGACTGTCATTTAATGAGGGATGCTTTGCTGACTTATTGTCAAAATCTAACAAATGCTGTTAGTTCTGCTTCTCAACAGGTGTTAGCTGCGTGGGGAGATCCTCCAGAAGGTGGGCACGACCCGGTGCCTGGTGAAGAAGTGTACGCCAAAAAGCTGCAAAAAGAACCCTTCCGATCAAAGTGGGAAGGACCATTCATAATCCTTCTCACCACCCAATCTGATATAAAGTTAAAAGGAAAGAAAAGTTGGATTCACGCATCACACGTGAAGCGCGATTATAAATATTAAGACCTTGTAAAATGTTTACTGTAATATTCATTCTCAGTTATTTGATTGGCTTTGTAAATGTTGTGCCAAAGCTGAATAGGAACACATTCCTTTACACATCTAAGGGGCGGGATTCGCCGACCCTCCCGCCGGGTCGGAGAATCGGCGGGGGGGGGGGGGGGCGGGCAGCGTGAATCCCGTCCGGCTGCCGAATTCTCCGGCGCTGGAGTTTTGACGGGGGTGGGAAATGCGCCGCGCCGGTCGGCTGCCTCTGGCAGTGGCCTCCCTGGCGATTCTCCGGCCCACAATGGGCCGAGTGGCCCTCCGTTTTCGGCCGGTCCCTCCGGCGTAAATCAAACCAGGTCCGTACCGGTGGGACCTGGCTCTATGGGCGGCCTGCAGAGTCCTCGGGGGGCGCCCAGGGTTCTGGCCCTGGAGGGTGCCCCCACAGTGGCCTGGCCCGCGATCGGGGCCCACCGATCCGTGGGCAGCCTGTGCCGTGGGGGCACTCTTTCCCTCCGCGCCGGCTGCTGTCAACCTCCGCCATGGCCGGTGCGGAGAAGAACACCCCTGCACCTGTGCTGTGACGACGCCAGCACACGCTGGCGCTCCCGCGCATGCGCCAACACCGCGCGGCGCCAAGTCCTTCCGCGCCGGCTGGCGCGGTGCCAACCCCGCCGGCCCCGGCCTAGCCCCTGAAGGTGTTGAGGATTTTGCACATTCCAGGTGGCCCGACGCCAGAGTGGTTAACGCCACTCCTCGGCGCCAGTACGGCCCGCCCCGCTGGGTAGGGGAGATTCCCGCCCCAGATAAATGCCAAAAATCTCAATATTTTGAATTGTTGGGTATGCATTGCTATCCCTACTAACTCAGGAGAGGGTATTCCCTTTCTAACTATTCCCTTTAATGCTACAGAAACAGCAGAATGGTACATCTATCAAAGCGTCCCTCGCTCTGTAGACTGGAGCATATTCATGTGAAAAAGAAAGGTACAAGATTTATTTACAGAAACTTATTAACTTATGGAAATCTGCAGGCTATCCACTAAATACCTTTTCAGGATGGCACCAACTTAAATATAACCCTAACAATAATCCTCAATATATTAGCCTCCCAACTAATATTAAACAAAACGTATCAATATGCCTCATTAGTAATCATTCTAAAGGGATGAAAATGGGCAATAGTGTTTGTACTAATTATTTAAATGTTAACACAGCTTATAAATGTACGCAAGATTTATTACAAGAATTAAACGGTCCTCAACAATAACAGGCATACACAGCCTCACAAATAATAAAACATCTCAGATCATTGGTACTTAGAAGATATTCTAAGGCAGCACGGTAGCCTTGTGGATAGCGCAATTGCTTCACAGCTCCAGGGTCCCAGGTTCGATTCCGTCTTGGGTCACTGTCTGTGCGGAGTCTGCACGTCCTCCCCGTGTGTGCGTGGGTTTCCTCCGGGTGCTCCGGTTTCCTCCCACAGTCCAAAGATGTGCAGGTTAGGTGGATTGGCCATGATAAATTGCCCTTAGTGTCCAAAATTGCCCTTAGTGTTGGGTGGGGTTACTAGGTTTTGGGGATAGGGTGGAGGTGTTGACTTTGGGTAGGGTGCTCTTTCCAGGAGCCGGTGCAGACTCGATGGGCCGAATGGCCTCCTTCTGCACTGTAAATTCTATGATAATCTATGATATTTATTTCTACTCTGCTTATAATGCAACTTATTTTCTTTGTAATAATAGAGCATATTCCTGGCTCGCAAAATACTGGTCAGGGTCTTGCTATTTAAGATACTTAGTACCTGCTATCCATCATTTTCCTCATCTCCCTTGTGTTTCAGAACCAGCCACTCGAAGAAATAAACGTTCCATAACCTGACGAGATGCAATTTATGCTAGAATTATTCCTTTCTATTGGAAAATAAGGATGGGCAATGAATTGAGTAAACTAACGACCATCATACAAAGCGTAGCAGATTACACCGCCACTGCCCTAGATAGAATTTCTGACAAAATGCGAGCAATTTGAACCATAGCATTACAAAATCGAATGGCACTTGACTATGTGCTAGCCCAAAAAGGTGGCACCTGCGCCCTGATTGGTGCGGAGTGTTGCACTTTCATTCCAGATAACTCAAAAGAAGTTAAAGACCTCGCATCACATATCCAAAAAGAAATCAAGAAACTTGATCCACCCCCAGTTATCCCTCTCTGGGATAAACTTTGCGGGTGGTTGGGACACACCGGAATGTCCACAGTAAGAATAATCTTATTCCCCTGTGTAGCTGAATTCATCATTTACATAACATACCAATGTGTTAAGTGCAACAAAGAACTACTCGCTAAACGTAGGGGACCAAATGTCAGAATAATTCACACTAACCCAACTGCACCACCATTAGATGAACTTGAAATGAGATAGTATTGTTGAAATGTTACTGATCAATCAATTATTTGACTATTATTAACATATTGTATAATTTATTAATACTGAATCAGTAGTATCAAATTTGATTAATTTATTAATTGTTATTTTATAATATTGATTCTTTAAGAATTATAATTTTTGCTGAAATGCTTGTAATGCAATGCTTGTCCACTCTATTGTTTAAAACTACAATGACAATATGAATGAGCTATTCTTTGCGCTTTTACCTATCCTATCGCATCAATGGTGTCTTTTATCTTATTGTGATATATCTCACTTATTCTTTTGATTTATCAAAAGGCGGACTGTAGAAGCCAACTCTTTTCTAACACACCTAATAGGTAGATGATAGCTAAATATTAAGCCCCTGCCTTACTAAATACCCATTTTAAATTCACTCATAACCTCAGGTCATCTCAAAACATATAGCTTACAAAACAGCATGACGCAGCACAAATTCCACAACATACAAACACATAATTCAACAGAAACACAGAAGAACCTGATATATTAAAACAAACACTTTGACAAGACAGTGTCCAAGGAGAGGGCAGGCTCTATGGCAACAGCATAGCAACGACATGGTAATATCAAGGCACCATTGTTCTCAATGTTGAGAACAGCTAAGTCAGCAAGAAGTCAGTTCAAGCCGGTCGCGATAACAGCATAGAATCGCATTCCATAACACGTACAAGAATTCATCTATGAAACATTTCAAGTTAATGTTGCACATTAAAGATTCACAGCTAACCGTCAAATCAAACTCATTTGATTTTAACCCAAACCAATTAGGATTACATAGGGGTGTAGATAGATGGCTAAAGACTGATATGATTTAGTATAACCATGTTTGTCCATACGGCCATCTTTATCCTGGATCATTCTATACTTTGACCTAACTTACTCGCTGTCTCTATTTTTCAAATTTTCACTTTTCCACTCTAACTCTTGAAGTAAATGCAAGCTGTTTGCCATAAGCAAGAAAATCGTTTCTGTATCATTTGAAAGTTAAATTGTGTACGAATTCCTTCTCTTTGAGTCCTTTTGCATGCCGGACTTTAATTAGAGAATAAGATTTAAGTGATTCTCAATTGTGATCAAATAGAAGACATTAAACGATTCTTATTTGCACCCGAGAAGTGTTAACTCAAATTTCTACTGAATTTTAGTGTTCGCAAGTGCCACTAGATCCGCATGGTAGATCTCTTAATATTTAGCTATCTTTTACCTATTAGGTGTGTTAGAAAACAGTTGGCTTCTGCAGGGTTGTTCCCCAGTCAACCAACAGCACCAGAAACACTTGTTTAAATGTAGATAAATCATGTAAGACAGTGGCATATTTATCTTCCCTTGCACCAATTTTAATTGAGAACCTGGGAGAAAATGTCATAGCGCAGGGCGGCCCCTGTAAGATTTTGATGCATATATAATCAGTGCCACACATTCCTTCATTGCGACATTATCCACTGTATGTGAAGCACTTTTCTATGTGAAAGGAGGACTTTCTTTTTCAACCAGGATGCAATCTATCACTTAGTGATTTTTATCCCCAATTGTGTGGAAATGTTCTTGTTCTTGTTGTGAACCTTTCCTAAACAGGATTTAGTTCACAAACATTAGTACAGATTGTACAGATGCTGTGTGAGAAGATGATGTGCTTGTGAGCTCCTGGAAATGCCATGGCAAGAAATTGGAACGGGATGCTGAATGTTTCCTTCCTCCTCCAGTCTACAGGCATCTGAGACCCAAACAACTTTCCCTTGATTTAACTCTTCTTGTCTCCTCTTCTTAATCTTCTTGGTTCCTTGCTCTGTGGGTCTTGACTCTTCACCAAAGTCTTTCAACGTAACGCAGCATGACATAAGGAAAGATAAATATTCCAGAGCTTTTCCCAATTCATCCGGAGGATTGGTGGGGAATGGGGTGGTCTCAAGGAATAAATTTCACACCATCTTTCCCCAGGAGACTAAATGGCTTCGGGCAAGTCCAGGGTAAACACATATTTCAAAGCAAATCATTTAGAATGCTCACCTGTTGAGGGAAGATGGCTCCTCATAGTATCGCTACAGTGCAGAAGGAGGCCATTTGGCCCATTGAGTCTGCACCGGCCCTTGCATAGAGCACTCTAACTAGGCCCATGCTCCCACCTCATCCTCACAATCCTGGTCACCAAGGGGCAATTTAGCATGGCCAATCCACCTAACTTGCACTGTGGGAGGAAACCGGAACACCCTGAGGAAACCCACGCAGACACGGGAAGAAAGTGAAAACTCCACACAGACAGTCACCCGAGGCCGGAATTGAACCCGGACCTGGCGCTGTGTGGAAGAAATGCTAACCACTGTGCCACATGTCACCCTGTTCCCCAAATAACGCGAAATGGGAGAATATCTTTGAGATCACGCGCTGGCAAAATATTATTCCATTCTAACTCATTATTTCACGAGACTTTCAAATTGGAAATCCTTATTTTCTTCTGCCTTGACTTACGGATGTAGACAGATGAAAAATAGGAGACAAACATGAACAAGAGTGCTGGAGAAAAGCCTAAACTGGAATAGGGGATGTACTTTCAACACGAATCACACCAGTACACAACTATACGATTCATTTTTAATGTCTCCTACCTGAGTAGAGGGAAATGGCCAAATAGCACAAAACTCCAATAACAGAGCAATGATTAGTTTACGAGGGTTAATTTACCCTTTCCCTGTAAGCGCCTCCTTATAGACTGTGGACAACCAACAGCTCCTTTGGATAGAACAGCTAGACTTCCCCTTTCACGGACCTTCAACACGATGTATGTGGACTACAAGAGTTTGAAATGCACACACGATGCTCATTGCTCTAATGCCAGAAACTGAAAGCAAACAGCCAGCACTGTAATCTCGTGCTCTGGGATTTATTTTTCATGAGAAGTAATTTCTCTTGCAGTAAACAAGTAAACAGAGATGTTAACAGTCTCTTCATCTTGGTGGGTGATGTGGTAATGGCTTAGCATTAAAGGTTCCTTCACATATTCCTCCCCAGTTTGAGCTTTACACCTGAGTATGACTAAAAGATCACAGAACTCCATCTGTCAAGTTGCATACATTAACAGCTCAGAGAAGCTGTTCCCATCAGCTCATTTTCAGCACAAAACCTTTCACTTTTGCTTCCTGCGCCTTCCATTTGCACCTTCATGAGAGGCAGGCAACCTTTATTTTAAGCCGTACAAAATAAATCCAGAAATGCCCATATCTCTCACATTAGTATTCGACAGAAACAGGTGAATTAACGTGAAAGCATTCATTGAGAATCTCTGCACTATTGTCCAAAGGTTTGAACAAAATCTTAAATATTTGAGAAATGAGAAGCAGCTACAGCTTTAAATTAAAATTCGTGGAAATACTTGGCTTTTGCTGGTTTAGTAAGAAAAAAGAGCAACAACACAAATTGATGAGGAGCTTAGTTGTCCTTTCGATCCAAAGTTGATACATAAAAAAATTAACCTTTCCTTCTCTGTCGGGTGCTGTTTGACCTGCATTGCTTAGGTCCGTTTGACACACATGAAAAAGGGGTCACCTTCCCCATTAAAATATTGTTTTAATGAGAAAGCTGTCACCAGCAGCAAGCCAAGGAAGCTCCAGACTACAAAAGCAATTTTTAAAATTGTGATTCCCATTTTAAACTGAATAATTATGTAAAATGTTTTATGGAGATGACGCAAAACTGGACTGTGTCCTATTCTGTTGTGGCGCGGGGGGGGGGGGGGGGGGGGGGGGGCAAGAGAGGAAATTACAGGGACACTGACCCAAATTTTTAATTCCTCACTGGCCACAATGGAGGTACCAGAGGATTGGAGGTTGGCTAACGCGATTCCACTTTTCAAGAAGGGTAGTAGAGATAAGCCACGGAATTACAGACCAGTGAGTCTCACATCAGGGGTTGGGAAACTATTGGAGTGATTTCTGAAGGAGAGAATCAATCTCCACTTGGAGAGGCAAGGTTTGATCAGGTATAGTCAACATGGATTTGTCACAGGGAGGTTTTGCTGAACATATTTGTTTGAATTTTTTGAGGAGTTGATCGGATTGGATTAGATTTTGTTTATTGTCACATGTACCGAGGTACAGTGATAAATATTTTTCTGCGAGCAGCTCAACAGATCATTAAGTACATGAAAAGAAAAAAGAAAATACATAATAGGGCAACGCAAGGTGCACAATGTAACTATATAACACCGGCATCGGATGAAGCATACAGGGTGTAGTGTTAATCAGGTCAGTCCGTAAGACCGTCGTTTAGGAGTCTGGTAACAGTGGGGAAGAAGCTGTTTTTGAGTCTGTTTGTGTGTGTTCTCAGACTTTTGTATCTCCTGCCCGATGGAAGAAGTTGGAAGAGAGTGTCGATAAGGGTAGTGCAGTTGATGTGGATTTCAGCAAAACCTTTGACAAAGTCCCACACAAGAGACTGATAAAGAATATAAAGGTATATGGTATCCAGGGGAACTTGGAAAGTTGTATCCAAAACTGGTTTAGTGGTAAGAGACAGAGGGTTGTGGTAGAATGCTGTTTATGTGACTGGAGGCCGATGTCCAGTGGCATACCACAGGGATCAGTGCCAGGTCCCTTATTGTTCTTGATATATAAAAAGAATACAGATGGAAATATGGGAGGAGGATGAAAGAAAGCTTGCGGATGACACAAAAATTGGCAGGGTGGTTAATAGTGAGGAAGAATGGGTGGCATGGTGGCGCAGTGGTTAGCCCTGCTGCCTCACGGCACCAAGGACCCAGACTCAATCCCAGCCCTGGGTCACTGTCCGTGAGGAGTTTCCGCATTCTCCCCGTGTCTGCGTGGATCTTACCCCCACAACCCAAAGATGTGCAGGGCAGATGGATTGGCCACACTAAGTTGCCCCTTAATTGGGAAAATTTTAAAAAAATAATGAGGAAGGATGTCTTCGGTTGCAGGAAGCTACAGGTGGGTTATTCAAATGGGCAGATCAGTCATAGATGGAATTGAACCCTGAAAATTGTGAGGTGATGCACTTTGGAAGGAGTAACATGACAAGGGAGTACTCATTGAATAGGAGGACACTAGGCAGCTAATAGGAACAGAGCGGCCTTGGGGTGCTTGTCCTTGAAGACGGCAGGACAGGTTAATAGTGTAGTTAAGAAGTCATACAGGACACTTGCTTTTATCAGTCGTGGCATAGATTAGAACAGCAGGGAGGTTATGTTGGAGCTGTACATAACCTTGGTTAGGCCACAGCTGGAGTACTGTGCGCAGTTCTGGTCACCTCATTATAGGAAGGATGTGATTGCACTGGAGAGGGTGCAGAGGAGATTCACCAGGATGTTGCCTGGGATGGAGAATCTGAGCTATGAAGAGAGGCTGGATAGACTTGAGTTGTTTCCTTTAGAGCAGAGAAGTTGAGGGGGAACCGGATTGAGATGTATGAGCTTATGAGGGGTGTGGACTGTATGGATAGGAAAAAGCTTTTCCCCTCCGATGAAGGGCAAATAATGAGGGGGCATAATTTTAAGGAGGAGTGTCAGGAGGTTTAGAGGAGATTTGAGGAAACGTTTTTTCACCCACAGAGTGGTGGGATCTGGAATTCACTGCCCGATAGGATTTTAGAGGGAAGGAATCTCACAACCTTTAAAACGTTAATGGATGAGCAATTAAAATGTCAGCACATTCAAGGCTATTGGCCAAGTGCTGGAAAGTGGGTTGAGTGTGGATTTAGTGTAGCTTTGCTGGTGCAGACTCGATGGGCCGAAGGGCTCTTCTGTACTCGATGACTCTAATTTAGTGTAGGCTCTGAGATCTTGCTAAGATGGCTAATTGTGGCTATAGTGCCACAATTGTGGCTAATTGTGCCACCCACTTTCCTGTCTTGTGGAATCAGATTTGAAATTATTGTTCAAGGCAACCAACTGAGAAAAACTGATCAACAAAACATAACACAACATCAACCTCCGATACTGGGGCTGGTTTAGCACAGTGGGCTAAACAGCTGGCTTGTAATGCAGAACAAGCCCAGCAGCGCGGGTTCAATTCCTGTACCGGCCTCCCCGAACAGGTGCCGGGATGTGGCGACTAGGGGCTTTTCACAGTAACTTCATTGAAGCCTACTTGTGACAATAAGCGATTATTATTATTATTGTACTGTTCAAAAACACGCAAAGCAATCTCACAAGTGAAAACCGTCTCTTCCCGCTGATGGGATCTTCCGGTCCCGCCGTTGGCGACTCCCCTCGACGGGTTCCCAACTGTGCCACAAATGTTCGACAAGCCGATTACTTGGGTTGCATTCAAGAGAATTAATCACATTGCAACATCAATGGGAAATGCCATTGAACAACACTGACTCATGTGGAGGGAACTTTTCTATCCATTTGTAAGTCCTCCGTACTCACGCCAGATTTTTTTGCAGAAATGATTGGCAAGAGAAGTTCCAATCGCAGGAATGTTCCAGATTCAATCCCTATCCCGCACTAAATTCGATTTGATTTTGATTTGATTTGATTTGATTTATTGTCACATGTACCGAAATACAGTGAAAAGTATTTTTCTGAGGCCGAGGAACGTACGCAGTACGTACATAGTAGACACAAGAATAATCAACAGGAAACATTGACAAATGGTACATCGACAAAACAGTGATTGGTTACAGTGTGGAACAAGGGGCCAAACAAGGCAAACAAAGCAACGCAAATGACCAGTTACATCCTGCACATTAGGATGGGTGGATTATCGGAGCTCGTTTCGGCAGTGCCAAGCTCGGGAGGGGAAACATTGATCGGAATTCGTATTCCTGCCCACTATTCTCACCCTGTTAAAAGTGTATGATTGCATTGCCTAGTTGCCCATGACAGGCTCTCATGGCTAACTTGACTGCTGACATTAACTTTCTACGCAGAAATTATATTCCAACTGCCACACTGCTTCTTACGTCTAATCCACCTTTTATTAGAATTGCTGGAAAAAAAGAGACACGTCGAAGCTTTTTGTCTTGCACTCATCAGGACATTTCACAAGAATCCCGATGTAAGGGGAAAACAACAGTTTATAATGTATAAGAAGAGAGTGCTGATTGGTTGGCAAGTGGACTCTGATTGGTAGAGGCATTGCCGTGGAGAATGTACCAGTTGCTAGTGACTGGCATAACCGCCAAGCATTGGTTGAAATTTAAACAAGGTAGCTTGACCCTGACTGATCAAGTTATAAACTGTCCTAAATCAGTGTGCTTTGGCTCTTAACCCTTCTGACATTGGGAATACTTCCTCTCTAGCTGCTCTGTGCAGACCCCTCCTGACCTTGAACACCTCTGGATCAACTTTTTCTTGAAAGTTTGTCTGAGAAGAAACTTAGCTTCACCAATCTAATTATAATAATCTTTATAATTGTCACAAGTAGGCTTACATTAACACTGCAATGAAGTTACTGTGAAAAGCCCTTCGTCGCCACACATCGGCACCTGTTCGGGTACACAAAGGGACAATTCAGAATGTCCAATTCACCTAACAAGCACGTCTTTGGAACTTGTGGGAGGAAACTGGAGCACCCGGAGGAAACCCACACAGACAAGGGGAAAAGTGCAGACTCCATATAGACAGTGACCCAAGCCGGGAATCAAACCTGGGACCCTGGCACCGTGAAGCAACAGTGCTAGCCACTGTGCTACTGTGCCACCTGTATTATGCAATGGAAGTCTGTCATCGTTCTCCTGAATCTTTCCTGCACCCTCTCCAATGCCTCAGTATATTTCCTATAGTGTGATGTTATACGACCCATCCTAATTCTTCTATTTAGAAACATTCTTAACAACATCCATCTATGGTTTAAGATAACTCCAACATTATGCCTCCACTACCCGATTTTGAAATCTATTCCACATATTGCTCACTCTTTGCACAGAGAACACCTTCCTGTATAAAAGAGTAGGGACAATTTGACTGTCAAAGATGTAGGGAGGGCTTTTCACAGTAACTTCATTGCAGCGTTAATGTAAGCCGACTTGTGACAATAATGATTATTATTATTAGTAATAACTTGCACCAAGTCTGAGGTGCAAACAAGCTATTAAATAGAGATTAACCACTTGCAGAAATTGTCACTCATCACAAGAGTCAGACTCAAGGGGCTGAATGGTCTCCTCTTTCTCCTATAATCCTATCACAGCCTGAGGAAACAGACTTGATCCCTAAAGGCAATTTTTTATCGATAGTAATCTGTGGCACTGATGCTCTTAAGCATACACGCTTGACCATTCACATGAATGGATTGAAACGCAGTGTCAATGTCAATAAATGCACAGTGCCAGGCAGAACAGCTGTATCCTTGCCAAATATTGTCCCTCGCAATATTCTTCAGGTGTTTGTTTAACTTGAAAATTGAATTGCAATGACAGAAAGGGAGCAGCAAAGTCAACACTCCAGGATCAACCAACCATGGGCTCAACGTATTCAGAAATACGCAAGACATTTTGGGAAGCAGTGTGTAAGAAGCAACCGAGCCACTTGCCAAGTTGAAGTGAATACTTCAAGTAATTCATGCCTTATGGGCATTCGGCAATGTTGGAGGATACAAAAGCATCCAAAGTCTTATTTGAATAAATACAACAGTAGTCAAAGAACAAACAAAGAACAAAGAAATGTACAGCACAGGAACAGGCCCTTCGGCCCTCCAAGCCCGTGCCGACCATACTGCCCGACTAAACTACAATCTTCTACACTTCCTGGGTCCGTATCCTTCTATTCCCATCCTATTCATATATTTGTCAAGATGCCCCTTAAATGTCCCTATCGTCCCTGCTTCCACTACCTCCTCCGGTAGCGAGTTCCAGGCACCCACTACCCTCTGCGAAAAATCTTGCCTCGTACATCTACTCTAAACCTTGCCCCTCTCACCTTAAACCTATGCCCCCTAGTAATTGACCCCTCTACCCTGGGGAAAAGCCTCTGACTATCCACTCTGTCTATGCCCCTCATAATTTTGTATACCTCTATCAGGTCGCCCCTCAACCTCCTTCGTTCCAGTGAGAACAAACCGAGTTTATTCAACCGCTCCTCATAGCTTATGCCCTCCATACCAGGCAACATTCTGGTAAATCTCTTCTGCACCCTCTCTAAAGCCTCCACATCCTTCTGGTAGTGTGGCGACCAGAATTGAACACTATACTTCAAGTGTGGCCTAACTAAGGTTCTATATAGTCTGTAAAGATGAAAGAAGAAACCAGAAGTACAAGTCTAAAAAAAACCCAGAAGCACTGGGAATGCACAGTAGACCAACCAACATCAGAAAAGGTCAAATCGATGTGAATTTAACCAAAAACATTAACATGGCACAGGCTTACCTGCTTCTCCCAAGCTACAAGCCACATGGAGCTCTTTTGCTGAGGTACAGCCTGATGCACAAACTCACATCATGATGGACTCCTCATTGTGTATGTCCAAACTGTAAATCACTGTCTCCTGTGGGCCCTCAGATGACTGGAGCATTTGGATGCAGGGTCAGCATTGATGTCCACAGGCAGGGCTGGGGGTTCATGTTGTTGTTGTCGTTGGTGATTGGGGGAGCTTCCCCAGCTGCGGCACTACCGGCCTTCCTCTGGGCGCTCGTTGGATGTGGTGAGCTTGGCGCAAGTGGTCCTCGAAACATGCTGCGCAAAATTTCTGTCCTTGGCTCCACAAAGGTTGGCTGTGTTTCCCCAACAGAGGTGGTCTGCAATGCAAAGGTTTGTAAGGCCCTTTGTTTTAATTTGGTGTCCTCATAACATGGGGCAGCACGGTAGCATTGTGGAGAGCACATTTGCTTCACAGCTCCAGGGTCCTAGGTTCGATTCCGGCTTGGGTCACTGTCTGTGCGGAGTCTGCACATCCTCCCCGTGTGTGCGTGGGTTTCCTCCGGGTGCTCCGGTTTCCTCCCACAGTCCAAAGATGTGCAGGTTAGGCGGATTGGCCATGATAAGTTGCCCTTAGTGTCCAAAATTGCCCTTAGTGTTGGGTGGGGTTACTGGGTTATGGGGATAGGGTGGAGGTGTTGACCTTGGGTAGGGTGCTCTTTCCAAGAGCCGGTGCAGACTCGATGGGTCGAATGGCCTCCTTCTGCACTGTAAATTCTATGATAATCTATGAAACATTCGTACTGATGTCATTTGGCTTGACACAGTACCCAAAAGAAGATCTGCGTGCGGATTCTGTGGTCATCTATGTGGGAGACGTCTGTCAATCTACCTTTTACAGGGTCGCACCAAGAATTTGAGGGTCGGGTCCAGGATCATAACACACCTGGGTGTGTGTGGCACTTCCTGTTACAGACAATCATCTCAGCTAATAGTGTGGCTTAGATTCTGAAAAGGATGAAGAGGGAACAGCATTCTTCTTCATAGAATCATATGGTACAGAAGAGGCCCTTCGGCCCATCAAGCCTGCACCGACAACAAACTACTCTAAATATACACTCATCTCACCTCCCAGCACTTGACCCATAGCCTTGATTGTTATAAAGTTGCAAATGCTCATCCAAGTACTTTTTAAAGATTGTGAGGTTTCCTGCCTCAACTACCAGCAGAGGGCAGCAGAGTGGAGCCGCTGATTGGCTGTTGCGGGGAAGATTTGCATTGGTGCATTGCGATCACTGTATACTGAAGGTGTACCTGAGCAAGACACCCTCCATGTTCAAGTGAAGGCAAGCATCCAGCAGAGGTTAGCAGAGTGGAGATGCTGATTGGCTGTTGCGGGGGAAATTTGCATCAGTGCATTGCGGTCACTGTATCCAGAAGGTGGTTTGTAGAGGAGCTGTTGTCAGGTGACAGTTAAACCCCAAACACTTCTTCAGTGTTTCCCTTCCTACCTCCTCCTCTAAACCCCCAAAAACAATCACTGTAAGGATCCCAGCCAAGTAAAGATCAATAAGGGGACTGGAGGGCAGGTAGAAGTAGAAAGAAGTTGAACTGTGATGTCACAGCCAGCAGGTAAGTGATTGGCTGGTGACTGGTAAGTAGTTTTTCTTTTCCCTGAGGTGCGTTGATAGGGTAACGTTTTTCTATTTCTATTTTTTTTAATTGTGTGATTGGTAACAATTTTTCTTTTTTTTTTCCTTTTTCACTTATCATTTGATATTATAATTGGACTAAGTTAAGCTTAAGATTAAAAATGGAAGGAGATCCCAGACCCGTGTTATGCTCCTCTTGCTCAATGTGGGAGCTCAGGGACGTGGCTGATGTCCCTGGCTCCTTCATGTGCGGGAAGTGTGTCCAGCTGCAGCTCCTGTTAGACCGCATGATGGCTCTGGAGCTGCGGATGGATTCACTTTGGAGCATCCGCGATGCTGAGGAGGTCATGGATAGCACGTTTAGCGAATTGGTCACGCCACAGATTAAGATTGCTGAGCGACAAAGGGAATGGATGACCAAAAGGCAGAGAAAAAGCAGGAAGGCAGTGCAGGTGTCCCCTGCGGTCATCTCCCTCCAAAACAGGTGTACCATTTTGGATACTGTTGGGGGAGATGGCTCACCAGGGGAAGGCAGCAGTAGCCAGGTTCATGGCACCGTGGCTGGCTCTGCTGTACAGAAGGGCGGGAAAAAGAGTGGAAGGGCTATAGTGTTAGGAGATTCAATTGTAAGGGGAGTAAATAGGCGGTTCTGTGGTTGAAAATGGGACTCCCGAATGGTATGTTGCCTCCCGGGTGCACGGGGCAGGGATGTCTCAGAATGGCTGCAGAACATTCTGAAGGGGGAGGGTGAACAGCCAGTTGTCATGGTGCATATAGACACCAATGATATAGGTTAAAAACGGGATGAAATCCTACAAGCAGAATTTAGGGAGTTAGCAGCCAAGTTAAAAAGTCGGACCTCAGAGGTAGCAATCTCAGGATTGCTACCAGTGCCACGTGGTAGTCAGAGTAGAAATGAAAGAACAGGCAGGATGAATGCATGGCTTGAGAGATGGTGCAGGAAGGAGGGGTTCCGATTTTTGGGACATTGGGACCGGTTCTGGGGGAGGTGGGACTACTACAATTTGGACGGTCTACACCTGGGCCAGACTGGAACCAATGTCCTTGGGGTGCTTTTGCCAACGCTGTTGGGGAGGGTTTAAACAAATGTGGCAGGGGGATGGGAACCAAATTAGGAGGTTAGTGGACTGTAAGGAGGTAGTAACTAAAGCCTGTAAGGAACTAGATCATGAAGTCAGCGTGACTAAGGGGAAGAGTAGACAGGGAGCAGATGATGAACGCAAAGGGACTGGTGGTCTGAGGTGCATTTGTTTTAATGCAAGAAGTGTAGTAGGTAAGGCAGATGAACTTAGGGCTTGGATTAGTACCTGGGAGTATCATGTTATTGCTATTACTGAGACTTGGTAGAGGGAAAGGCATGATTGGCAATTAAATATTCCAGGATATCGATGCTTCAGGCGGGAAAGCGAGGGAGGTAAAAGGGGTGGAGGAGTTACATTACTGGTCAGAGAGGATATTACAGCTGTGCTGAAGGAGGGCACTATGGAGGACTCGAGCAGTGAGGCGATATGGGCAGCGCTCAGAAATAGGAAGGGTGCGGTAACAATGTTGGGGCTGCACTACAGACCTTCCAACAGCGAGCGTGAGATAGAGGTAAAAATATATAAACAGATTATGGAAAGATGTAGGAACAACAGGATGGTGGTGATAGGAGATTTTAATTTTCCCAACATTGACTGGGATACATTTAGTGTCAGAGTGTAGATGGAGCTGAATTTATAAGGAGCATCCAGGAGGGTTTTCTACAGCAGTATGTAAATAGTCCAACTCAGGAAGGGGCCATACTGGACCTGGTGTTGGGGAATGAGCCCGGCCAGGTGATTGAAGTTTCAGTTGGGGATTACTTTGGGAATAGTGATCACAATTCCGTAAGTTTTAGAATACTCATGGACAAAGACAAGAGTGGTCCTAAAGGAAGAGTGCTAAATTGGGAGAAGGCGAACTATACCACAATTTGGCTGGAGCTGGGGAATGTGGATTGGGAGCAGCTGTTTGAAGGTAAATCCACATTTGAAATGTGAGAGGCTTTTAAAGAGAGGTTGATTAGAGTGGAGGACAGACATGTCCCTGTGAAAATGAGGGGTAGAAATGGCAATATTAGGGAACCATGGATGACAGGTGAAATTGTGAGACTAGCTAAGAGGAAAAAGGAAGCATACATAAGGTCTAGGCGACTGAAGACAGACAAAGCTTTGGAAGAATATCGGGAATGTAGGACAAATCTGAAACGAGGAATCAAGAGGGCTAAAAGGGGTCCTGAAATAGCTTTAGCAAACAGGGTTCAGGAAAATCCCAAAGCCTTTTATTCATATAGAAGGAGCAAAAGGGTAACTAGAGAAAGGGTTGGCCCACTCAAGGACAAAGGAGGAAAGTTATGCGTGGAGTCAGAGAAAATGGGTGAGATTCTTAACGAGTACTTTGCATCGGTATTCACCGAGGAGAGGGACATGACGGATGTTGAGGTTAGGGATAGATGTTTGATTACTCTAGGTCAAGTCGGCATAAGGAGGGAGGATGTGTTGGGTATTCTAAAAGGCATTAAGGTGGACAAGTCCCCAAGTCCGGATGGAATCTATCCGAGATTACTGAGGGAAGTGAGAGGGGAAATAGCTTGGGCCTTAACAGATATCTTTGCAGCATCCTTGAACACGAGTGAGGTACCGGAGGACTGGAGAATTGCTAATGTTGTCCCCTTGTTTAAGAAGGGTAGCAGGGATAATCCAGGTAATTATAGACTGGTGAGCCTGACGTCAGTGGTAGGGAAGCTGCTGGAGAAGATACTGAGGGATAGGATATATTCCCATTGGGAAGAAAATGGGCTTATCAGTAATAGGCAACATGGTTTTGTGCAGGGAAGGTCATGTCTTACCAACTTAACAGAATTCTTTGAGGAAGTGACAAAGTTGATTGATGAGGGAAGGGCTGTAGATGTCATATACATGGACTTCAGTAAGGCATTTGATAAGGTTCCCCATGGTAGGCTGATGGAGAAAATGAAGTCTCATGGGGTCCAGGGTGTACTAGCTCGATGGATAAAGAACTGGCTGGGCTACAGGAGACAGAGTAGTAGTGGAAGGGAGTTTCTCAAAATGGAGAACTGTGACCAATGATGTTCCACAGGGATCCGTGCTGGGACCACTGTTGTTTGTGATGTACATAAATGATCTGGAGGAAGGTATAGGTGGTCTGATTAGCAAGTTTGCAGATGACACTAAGATTGGTGGCGTAGCAGATAGTGAAGGGGACTGTCAGAGAATACAGCAGAATATAGATAGATTGGAGAGTTGGGCGGAGAAATGGCAGATGGAGTTCAATCCGGGCAAATGCGAGGTGATGCATTTTGGAAGATCCAATTCAAGACTGGACTATACAGTCAATGGAAGAGTCCTGGGGAAAATTGATGTACAGAGAGATCTGGGTGTTCAGGTTCATTGTACCCTGAAGGTGGCTGCGCAGGTCGATAGAGTGGTCAAGAAGGCATACGACATGCTTTCCTTCATCGGAGTGGGTATTGAGTACAAGAGTCGGCAGGTTATGTTACAGTTGTATAAGACTTTCGTTCAGCCACATTTGGAATACTGTGTACAATTCTGGTCGCCACATTACCAAAAGGATGTGGATGTTTTGGAGAAGATGCAGAGGAGGTTCACCAGGATGTTGCCTGGTATGGAGGGCGCTAGATATGAAGAGAAGTTGAGTAGGTTAGGATTATTTTTATTAGAAAGACGGAGTTTGAGGGGGGACCTCTTTAAGGTCTAACAAAATCATGAGAGGTATAGACAGGGTGGACAGCAAGAAGCTTTTTCCTAGAGTGGGGGACTCAATTACTCGGGTGATGCGACCATCAATTCACACGAAACCAGGAGCAGAAGTAAACTGTGGCTTTAATCAACAAGAACAGTGCCTGCCTGCGACTGACCTGTTAGTGGGAGCCGCCTACAGGTCGACTGCTCTTATACCTCCCCTCAAGGGGTGGAGCAAGGGGCGGAGCCCACACAGGCCCCAACATGCTACATCATAGGTAATACTTTACAATGGTCCATAGGTGGAGCCCACATGGGCAACAGCGTAATAAAGATATGTACATGGTGAATTGTTACAACAATACATTCATCACACAGGGGTCACGAGTTCAAGGTGAGAGGGGAAAAGTTTAAGGGAGATATTCGTGGAAAGTTGTTTACACAGAGGGTGGTGGGTGCCGGGTGAGGTGGTAGAGGCTGGCACAATAGCGTCATTTAAGATGTATCTAGACAGATACATGAATGGGCAGGGAGCAGAGGGATACAGATCCTTAGAAAATAGGCGACAGTTTTAGATAGAGGTTCTGGATCGGCGCAGGCTTGGAGGGCCGAAGGGCCTGTTCCTGTGCTGTAATCTTTCTTTGTTCTTTGTTCTTTGTACCCCCTCTACTCGAAAGAAAACTACTTACGCTTATCCAGCCTCTCTTCATTGCTAAAATGCTCCATACCAGGTAACATCTGGTGAATCCCCTGTTTTTGGCCCCCCTCCATCCCCAATCTCAGGAAGACCACCGGGAACACTCCCCCACCCCTGGCCCCCTCCAGCTGGCAAGGCCTCCCGGGGCCGATATCTAGCAGTGCCAACCTGGCACCCGGGCACTCTGGCAGTACCAGGGTGGCACTGCCAGGGTAGTCAGATGACACTGCCATGGTGCCAGGCTGGTGGTGCCAAGGTGTCCAGGTTCCAGAGGGAATGCCAGGGTGCCACCCTGCCCTGTCCCTGACTACCCAGAAGTCTCTAATGGCCTGGGTATTGTCATAATATACATCAGTACATTATGGTGCAATCACATACACACACTGATGGACATGTAGGAGGACCAACCAGCATACATAACACCGCAACCAATCACCAGTGAGAGCACAAGCACTATAAAGACAGGGGACAGGAGAGTTCCCGCTCATTCTAGCAGCAGCCAGCTCAGAGCGCAGTGCTCACAGCCTGCATCACAGACATTCACCATGTGTTGAGTGCCTCACCATAGCTAGTGATAGGAAAGGGTCCACAGTTAAGCTGGTATTGCTTATACCCACGTTTACAGTATGTTAGCATAGTTGAACAGTTAATAAAATAGCGTCACACAACTTCCAGCATTGTTGGCTTGTTTGTGAACCAGAACACCCAACACGACATGGTACAAGGAGTGGCCGCAATCTAGCACTTGTGAGACCTACATGCAACTTCCCAGCATTCCGGCATCCTACAGCATTGAGAACATCAACCCGCCGCCGCCGGTCCACATCGCTGGCAATCTCGGGATAAATTGGAAGATTTTTAAACAGCGTTTCCAGCTCTTCCTCGAGGCCACGGACAGGGAGAATGCATCGTACACCAGGAAGATAACCCTTCTTCTCTCTACGGTTGGGCAACATGCCATCCACATCTTTAACTCCCTGACATTCACGGACGATGAGAACAAGACCAAGTACAAGACGGTGCTCCTCAAATTCGACACACAAATTCAAATTGAAGTCAACGAAAGCTTCGAAAGGTACCTGTTCCAGCAGCGCTTGCAGGGTAAGGACGAGCCTTTCCAATCCTATTTAACACACCTCCGCATCCTCGCGCAATCCTGCGGCTACGGGCCCACCTCCGACTCCATGATACGCGACCAGATTTTTTTTGTGGTCATGTCGGACACCCTGCGTCAGCAGCTCCTTAAAGTTAAGCAACTAACCCTAGCGACTGCCATCGAGACCTGTGTCCTGCATGAGAATGCCACCAGCCGGTACTCCTACATACAGGCAGCTGAAACGGCGTGGCAAGGGCCCCATGAGGCGGGACGAGTCCAAACGATCGAACACCTCCCGGGCCGCAGTCTGGAGGAGGGCGGCCATTTCACGCGCTTTCCGAGGCCTCCCGCGCTTGTACGCGCCAAACGAGGAGATGGTAACGTGGAGGAACGCGATGCGCAGGCCCGAACCACGCAAGATCGTACGCGCATGCGCAGTGGCGCAACGAACGCACTGACGTCACGACGTGCGGCAACTTTGGCTCCGCCCACTTAAAGCGGCAATGCCCTGCAAAATTGCGACAGTGCCTACGCTGTGGCAGGCTTGGCCACTATGCTGCCTGCTGTCGAGCAGCCCAGCCTGCCAACTCGCAACGATTTAACCAGCCTCGCAGGAATGTTCGGGCAATCCAACCCACCTTCACCGAGTCCGATTCTGACTTCATGCAGACCAGTGACACTGAGGACAGGGAGCCTTTTCGAGTTGCTGTCATAACCAAGCACAGGCTGTCCCCGAATCGGAAGCACCATCCGCTGTTGGTGCACAGCATTGATCCGGACGACGAGTGGTGTGCCACCCTGACGGTCAACCTGAATTCGTCGCCCACCTCAGAGACTTGATTTATGAGCCTTACAATGTTGGACTCAATGCTTTGTTCTTTCATCCATTTTCAGCATTTCACTAGTTTGTTTATAGCATTCGTTATTAGTTTTGTTGTTGGTGTAACACCTTGTTTTTCTTTTCTCTGCACCAGGCACCTTCCCATGTATATAGACAAGCCTCATGTACATAGTTATGTAAATACTGCACACACATGATCAGATACACTCATTACACGTTATTTATTCTCACATAGGCACATGTTCTTTGTAAAAAAAAGGGGGGATGTCATAATATACATCAGTACATTATGGTGCAATCACATACACACACTGATGGACATGCAGTAGGACCAACCAGCATACATAACACCGCAGCCAATCACCAGTGAGAGCACAAGCACTATAAAGACTGGGGACAGGAGAGTTCCCGCTCATTCTAGCTGCAGCCAGCTCAGAGCACAGAGCTCACAGCCTGCATCACAGACATTCACCATGTGCAGAGTGCCTCACCATAGCTAGTGATAGGAAAGGGTCCACAGTTAAGCTGGTATTGCTTATACCCACGTTTACAGCATGTTAGCATAGTTGAACAGTTAATAAAATAGCGTTACACCACTTCCAGCATTGTTGGCTTGTTTGTGAACTAGAACACCCAACACAGCAGGTATGCCTCCAGGTGCCAATACAACTGGTCCACATCTGTTCAAACCAGTACTAAATAACACCCTGGCATGACGAGGCCGTTAACTGCGCCCTGAGTCTTTTTTCTTCTTTTACAGGTCGTGGGCATCACTGACCAGGCCAACATTTGGTTGCCCATCCCTAATTACCCTTGAGGTGGTACTTCTTGAACCACTGAAATCCATGTGGTGTAGGTGCAGCCGGCTCAGTAACAGTGACCGTGAAACTATCCTTGCAGGAAGGAAATCTGCGTCCTTACCCGGTCTGGCCGATGTGTGAATCCAGACCCACAGTAATGCAGTTATCTCTTAATAGCCCTCTGAAGTGGCTGAGTAAGCCAATCAGTTCAAGGGCCATGAAAGAATAAAGTTTAAAAGGCAATGATAAAAGAGAGTGAGAGAGATGGACTGAAGGCAAAGAGTAATGTACAGCGATTGTGAAAGGTTTCGTAAAAGCAACAGCATCTGTCGAGTAAAAATAAAGTCCCAGTTTATTCATAGCAGAAACGTATCTGCACACACAGGACCCGGTTAGGCTTCACCAGTCCTATCTCTCTGGAAACCTGTTCTAGCCAGTTATGTACGACAGTCCTGCCCTGTAGGGTGCATACTCCTCGAGCTACACGGGGACTATCATCAAACCTGTCCGTGTGCTTTGTGCGGGATATTACAAAAGGAATGAGGAGAAAATTAGAGAAAGGCAGGGAGGGAATGAGAGAGACGGAAGAAAGGAGACAACAAAATAGGAAACGAGATGGTTAAGAGGACAAAGGTCCCCAATAATACAATCGAGATTTTGGCAAAATACTTGATGGTAAAGAAAACTTGGAAACAATAGTTCCATTAGCCTTACTTCAGTATGTGTCAGAATAATGGAATCGATCACCAAGAGCAAACTTGACAATTATTTACATGAAATAACCAAGTTAGTCATAAGTGGGGTAATCTGTTTATGTGACTTCCTTGACTTTTTCAGGAAGTGACATCGCAAGTTCTACCATTTAATGCCGTTTTGTCTAAGTGGATTTCAAAACTTACCAAACCGGTGGCGATCAGGTCTCCATATTTGCCACACGATACTAAATATGTGCAATATTAATAAAACAAATGTGCGGTCTATTGAAAATGAGCTTAAGGTTTTAAACTGTCGGCAATCAAGGCAAATTCACTCACTGCCAGAGCCTGGACAGCTTTGAAAGGGTTCTGTAATCCAAACGCTCAACAAAACCACAACCAAAACCAACAAAACTGCCTTATGGGCACCACGGTAGCATAATGGTTAGCACAGTTGCTTCACAGCTCCAGGGTCCCAGGTTTGATTCCGGCTTGGTTCACTGTCTTTGCATGTTCTCCCCGTGTGTGCGTGGGTTTCCTCCGGGTGCTCCGGCTTCCTCCCACAGTCCAAAGATGTGCGGAAATTGCCCTTAGTGTCCAAAACGGCTACGTGGGGTTACTGGGTTACAGGGATAGGGTGGAGGCGTGGGCTTGGGTAGGGTGCTCTTTCCAGGGGCCGGTGCAGACTTGATGGGCTGAATGGCCTCCTTCAGCACTGTAAATTCTATGATTCTATGAAACCAGCCTGTTGCTGTATACACTCTCAAAAGGTGGCAACAATCTGTTAACTGGAGTATCTGGTTTGTGACAGTGTGCTCCAGTTTATTTCGCAGAATCAGTCTTCTTTCAAGAGTAAGCTGTCTCTGTCTTACAGAATTGAAACATTAGGAGACTCAGAGACTTCTTACTTTGCTTACACTCTGTCACCCGCCATTTCTGGTCACGGGTATTTAAAAGGCCTTTGGCTCTTGGACAATCTCCTGTCATCTCCCGGCGCTGCTGGCATTGTTCTGCATAGCTGGCTTGTAATGCAGAACAATGCCAGCAGCGCGGGTTCAATTCCCGTACCAGCCTCCCCGAACAGGCGCCGGAATGTGGCGACTAGGGGCTTTTCACAGTAACTTCATTGAAGCCTACTTGTGACAATCAGCGATTACTACTATCTGTCCTTTGGCGGCTGTTAAATTACTTGTTTGTAATATGTCGTTACTCTTTCCTTTACAGTTCCACAATGGTCTGATGGTTAGATTCTAAAGAAACTACCAATCTTCAACTTAAAGCAAAATAGGTTCAATGAATAACAAATTGAATAATGTTGAGTTTGTTCACTCTTTCAGAACTATAACTGGTGATAAAGTAATTCAGAACAAAGTATTAACTATATTTAACTACATGTGCTAACTATGCTATTATCTATCTCTCTAACACATTGCTGTTTAGTCACTCCTGGTTCGAAGAGACCCAAGATCCTTTGAGTCCATATATTTATATATGTGTCTAGTGCTGCCATCTAGTGGTTGTCTTACACTATGATGTAGTCATTAACCCTTGAAATATCTCTATATATACATATCATTACAGCGACAATTGCATGTTTCAGCAGATTTATTAAGCTGGAGGCTAAACATATTTAGGTGATGCTGTACTGTCCCAGCTTGCCTGAATTACACATTACACAGGCTGTGCTCCTGCTCCCGGCTTATAAGCAAAAACTGAAGCGGGAGAGTCCGTCAAAGAAAGTCGTGCAATGTTGATCTGAGGAATCGGATGATCTCCTACGGGACTGCTTAGAATCAGTGGCCTGGTCAGTATTTAAAAACTCTGCCACCAGCCTGAACGAGTATGCCACTACTGTAACTGACTTCATTAGTAGGTGCGTAGAAGACTGTTCCAAAGACTCAAATCCACGTGTTTCCCAACCGGAAACCCTGGATGAACAGGGATATCCACTGCTTGCTGAAGTCTGAGGCGTTCAAGTCAGGCGACCCTGACCTATACAAGAAAGCCAAATATGATCTAAAGAAATCCATCAAAGATGCCAAAAGACAGTACCAGACCAAGCTCGAGCCCCAGGCTAGTCACACGGACCCACGCCTTCTATGGCAAGGTCTGCAAGACATAACGGGCTACAAGATGAAGGCACGTAAAATCGTCGGCTCCAACACACCCCTCCCTGATGAGCTCAATGCATTCTATGCCCGCTTTGAGCAAGAGGTCAGCAAGAGAAAGCCCTCCACACCAGAAGCCTCGGATGAACTTGTATCTGAGATCACCACTGCAGACGTCAGAGCAGCCTTCTCGAAGGTCAACCCACGGAAAGCCACTGACTCGGTTGGGGTACCCAGACGAGCACTCAGGTCTTGCGCGGATCAGCTGGCGGGGTATTCGCAGACATCTTCAACCTCTCTTTACAACAATCTGAGGTCCCTATCTGCTTCAAGAAGATGACCATCAACCCTGCACCAAAAAAAAGCCAAGCAGCGTGCCTTAATGACTATCGTCCAGTGGCTCTGACATCCATCATCATGAAGTGCTTCGACAGGTTAGTCATGGCACGAATCAACTCCAGTCTTCCGGATTGCCTTGATCCACTACAGTTCGCAAGCCACTGCAACAGGTCCACAGCAGACGCCATCTCCATGGCCCTGTACTCTACCCTGGAACACCTAGATAACAAAGAGACCTATGTCAGACTCCTATTTATCAACTACAGCTCAGCCTTCAACACCATCATTCCTACAAAACTCATCTCCAAACTCCGTGGCCTTGGCCTCAGCTCCTCCCTCTGCGACTGGATCCTGAACTTTCTAACCCACAGGCCACAATCAGTAAGGATAGGCAACAACACCTCCTCCACAATCATCCTCAACACTGGTGCCCCGGTGTCCTCAGCCCCCTACTATACTCCTTATACACCTGTGACTGTGTGGCCAAATTCCCCTCCAACTCGATTTTCAAATTTGCTGATGACACCACCGTAGTGGGTCAGATCTCAAACAATGACGAGACAGAGTACAGGAATGAGATAGAGAATCTGGTGAACTGGTGTGACGACAATAATCTCTCCCTCAATGTCAACAAAACGAACGAGATTGTCATCGACTTCAGGAAGCGTAGTGGAGAACATGCCCCTCTCTACATCAATGGGAACGAAGTACAAAGGGTCAAAAGCTTCAAGTTTTTGGGTGTCCAGATCACCAACAACCTGTCCTGGTCCCCCCATGCTGACATTATAGTTAAGAAAGCCCACCATTGACTCTACTTTCTCAAAAGACTAAGGAAATTGGCATGTCAGTTACGACTCTCACCAACTTCTACAGATGCACCATGGAAAGCATTCTTTCTGGTTGTATCACAGCTTGGTATGGATCCTGCTCTGCCCAAGACCGCAGGAAACTACAAAAGGTCGTGAATGTACCCCAGTCCATCACGCGAACCAGCCTCCCATCCATTGACTCTATCTATAATTCCCGCTACCTCGGAAAGGCAGCCAGCATAATTAAGGACCCCACACACCCCGGACATACTCTCTTCCACCTTCTTCCGTCAGGAAAAGGATACCAAAGTTTGAGGTCACGTACCAACCGACTCAAGAACAGCTTCTTCCCCACTGCCATCAGACTTTTGAATGGACCTACCTCGTATTAAGTTGATGTTTTCTCTTCACCTATAACTGTAACATTATATTCTGCAGTCTCTCCTTCTTTCCCTATGTACGATATGCATTGTTTGTACAGCATGCAAGAAACAATACTTTTCACTGTTACTAATACGTGTGACAATAATAAATCAAATCAAATCAAATCATTTCAACCTTCATTGGCAGTCATGCATGACTGTCCGCTGTTCACACACCTGAGCTGCTTTGTGAAAAACTCCAACTGTATCAAAACAAAACCAAGCTCTTCAGTTGGCATTCCTTGTGTCAGCAGATTCCCTCAGAAAGTTTCGAGAGCAGTCGGACCCCCCGTGCACCTGTGGAGGTATGTCCCGTCTCCACAACGCCACACGGTTCAGGGTTCTGAAGAAGAGACTATTTTGACTTGAAACGTTAATTCTATTCCTCTCTCCATAACCCAAAGATGTGACGGGTATCATAGAATCACAGAATTTACAGTGCAGGAGGAGGCCATTCGGCCCATCGAGTCTGCACCGGAAAGACCAACCCACCGAAGCCCACACCTCCACCCTATCCCCACAACCCAGTAACCCCACCTAACCTTTTTGACACTGTGGGCAATTTAGCATGGCCAATCCACCTAACCTGCACATCTTTGGACTGTGGGAGGAAACCGGAGCAGCCGGAGGAAACCCACGCAGACACAGGGAGAACGTATAAACTCCGCACAGACAGAGACCCAAGCCAGGAATTGAACCTGGGACCCTGGAGCTGTGAAGCAACTGTGCTAACCACTGTGCTACCATGCTGCCCCAGGTGGATTGGCCATGTTAAATTGCCCCTTAATTGGAAAAAAAGAACTGGGTACTTTAAATTAAAAAACATCCTTTACAATTGACGTCTGGACTAGAAGACATGGATGTTGGCATTTACTACCTGTCAACCTATCAATGTTTACTACCTATCAACCCTGCTGGAAATCCTGAGTGTGCTGATGTCACTTGAGGACAGGAGTGGGATTATCTACAGACATTCACCCCATGAAAAAAATAGCGTGAAAATATTGGTTACTGAGGTACACACTGTGTGGACAACCAGCTTAGACAAGGTACCGCAAATTATAGCTGAGAACAACTTGTTTGACTCGTAGCCTTCAGAAATTAAAGATTAACCAGAAGGAAAAATATGCAAGCAAAATGTCAAATAAAAACATATATTACTTTCATCTCCTTTAATCACGTGTTTAGTTATGAAATATTGGAGATGAGGGGGGCGGGGGGGGGGGGGGGGAATGTAATTGGGGGAGGTGGGAAGTCAGTTGATTGAACCCCGAGGGATGTGTCCAGCCAGAATTGGCAACACGAACAAACAGGAGTGAAGCAGGGTGAAGGGAAAACATAAACATTTTAATTCTTTGTCAAAGCTGGAGAGGAACTGGAAATAGGGTCAGATTTATACTGTTGGGGGGGGGAGGGGGGGGTGGCGTGGAGCGGTGGGGCTGGATCGCGGGCCAGCGATAGGTGCAGGTTGACAAAGATGTTGTGGACAGAAAGACAACAGGAATGTAAATGGGGATGATTGAGGCTAAAAAGGGCACTGGTAGTCGCACATAAAGAGATTAGAATGTGTTAATGTGCCACTATCATCACCCTCTTTAGCCTTAATTATCCCCATTTATATTACTTTGGTCTTCCTGTCCGCAACATCTCTTTATCAATTTGCACCGATCACTGGCCATCTATCCAGCCCCACTGCTCCACCCGCCCCCCTCCCCCCCACAACCGTATAAATCTGACCCCATTTCCATTACTCCCCAGCTTTGACAAAGAGTCACCCAGACTCGAAACGTTAGCCCCCTTCTCTCTCCACAGATGCTGTCCAACCTGCTGAGGTATTTTAGCTTATTATGTTGCAAAGAAGCAAGTCCGAGGATTTGGAGTGTTTTAGGAACCAGCAAAGGGCCACCAAAACACTGTTAAAATGGGGGGAAAAATAGAAAATGAGAACAAACTAGCTAGGGATATTAAAACGGATTCTGAAAGCTTTTATAAGTAGATAAAAGGGAAGAGAGTAGCTGAAGCAATTGTTGGCACCTCAGAAGGAGTAACAGGATAAATTATCATGGGAAATGAGGAAATGACAAAATTAAAGAAATATTTTGTGTCTGCCTTCACAGGAGAAGACAGAAGTTACAGGCCAGAAGTAGAAGGTGACCTGGGGGCTAATAAGGGTGAGGAACCTAAGGTACTATCAGCAGAGAAAAATTACAGGAGAAACTCAAGGAACTAAAATCAATCAGATATCAATCATCAGGAATGTACGTGCAGGGTGGCACGGTAGCACAGTGGTTAACACTGTTGCTTCACAGTGCCAGGGACCCAGGTTCGATTCCCGGCTTGGGTCACTGTCTGTGCGGAGTCTGCACGTTCTCCCTGTGTCTGCGTGGGTTTCATCCGGGTGCCCCGGTTTCCTCCCACAAATCCCGAAAGACGTGCTGTTAGGTGAATTGGTCATTCTGAATTCTCCCTCCATGTACCCGAACAGGCGCCGGAATGTGGCGACTAGGGGCTTTTCACGGTAACTTCATTGCAGTGTTACTGTAAGCCTACTTGTGACAATTTAAAAAAAGATAATTATTATAATTATTTATTAAAGTATGGGAATCTATTATTAAGGAAGCCTCAACAATACACTTTGAAAAGCATAGTATTTGGCAAATTAAAATATTTTTTGAGGATGTAACTACTGTGTTTGAGGGGGATCAAGTAAATGGAGTGTACTTGAATTCCCAAAAGGCAATCTATAAGGTACCCCACAGACGTTTAATAGGCAATATTAGGGCTTGTAAAGTTGGGGGTAATATATTAGCATGAATAAAGGATTGGTTAACAGAGAGGAAGCAGATAGCAGTTCAAATGGGGCATTTTAATGATCAAGCTGTAACTAGTGGATCAGTGCTGGGGCCTCAGCTCTTTACAATCTATATTAGTGACTTAGATGGGCAGCAGAGAGTAATGCATCTAAGTTTGCTGCTGATGCAATGTTAGGTCAGAATCTAAGCTGTGAGGAGGACACGAAGAGGCTGCAAAGAGATGGGGGGCAGAATTCCCTGGGTCTCATCCGCCCTGCCAGTGCTGCCAGTGAGAACGGGGAATTTTGGCACTCAGCCAAAACTCCATATACTGCAGCGGGACAGGAGAATCCCAGTCACGGGCGAGGTCGTCCATAGGCTGGATAAGTGAACGGGCAACAAGGTGGCAGATGGGAGTATAATGTGGGGCAGGCGAGGTTATTCACTTTGATCATAAGAATAGAAAGGCAAAGTTTATTTTTAAATGTGTGGAAATGTTAATGCCCAGAGAGACTTGGATGTATTTGTACAAGGAACATAAAATATAGCATGCAACAATCAATTACAAAAACAAATAGCATTTTGGCCTATTTTGCAAGGGAACTGGAGTTGAAGAATTAATAAGTCTTGCTACAATTCTACAGGGCTTTTGTGAGACCAAGACTGGGACACTGTGTGCAGTTTTCATCTCCATATTTAAAGAAGCTTTATTTGCATTGGCGGCAGTGCAGTGAGGGTTCCCTAGATCGGTCACTGAGACCAGAGGGTTGTCCTATGATGAGAGGCTGAGCAAATTGGGTCCATGTTCTCTGAAGTACGAGCAGTGATCTCACTGAAACGTTCACGATTCTGAAGGGATTTATATGGTAAATACTGGGACACAATTTCATCTCACTCAGGCATCTTGAACTTGGAGGCACAGTCTCAGGACAAAGGGATGATCATTTAGGACAGAGTTGGGGAGACATTTCTTCACTCAAAGGGTTTTGAATCTTTGGAATTCTCTGCTTAAGAGGGCTATGGAGTTGTTCCATTGTTGAATGTATTTAAGGCTGGGATAGACAGGTTTTTCATCTTAATCAAGCAATACGAGGTGCGGGGTGTGTGGAGGAAGTCAAGTTGAAGCACAAGATCATCCACGATCATATTGAATGATACAGCAGGCACAACCGTCTGTACAGACCTCTGCTCTTATCTTCCTGTTGTCTGGAGTCATAGAAACGTAGCAAATAGGAGCTCGAGGAGGCCATTTGGGCCTTCAAGCCTGCTCCGCCATTCATTATGCTCATCAACTCAGTAACCTGTTCCTACTTTCCCCCGTATCCTTTGACCCGTAGAACCGTTGAAAAGTTACAGCACAGAAGGAGGCCATTCGGCCCAACTTGTCCATGCCAGCCCGAGGACACCCAGGTGCCCTTTCCAATCCCCCCTTCCTGCACCCGGTGCAGTTCAAGGTACTTTTTAAAAGCGTTTAGGGTCTCTGCCTCCACCAACAACTAGGGCAGCGAATTCCAAACTCCCTTCAGCCCCAAGAGCTATATCTAACTCCGTCTTGGGGCTGCTTCGCACGACTCGCGTTGGAATGGAGTTTGCCACAGGGACCAACAGCTTCGGCCTTCCCGCACAGAATGTAACAGGAGTAGCCCACCAGAGGGAGCTGTTGACATGTTTATTAAATGGTTTAGTGGTAAATTAGTGGGGGTTTCCGTTCATAAAGCACAAGTGATTAACTTTATGATCATTGATGATTACAATCGTTTCTTCTTATGATTGCTTTTCTGATTATGAAGTGGCTCAGTCTGCAGTATCCTCGTCTCTCAGTCAGGTGAATGTGAATTGTAATACCACTCCCGGTACCTGAGCACAACACTAAGGCTCCCACTTCAGTGCAGTGCTGAGGGATGAAATGTTAAACCAATCTCCTGCCTGGCTTCGCAGGTGAACCCAGGATGTCCTGGCCAATATTTGTCCCTGAACCAACATGACCAAATCAGACTGATTGGCCGTTATCGCATTGCTGTTTGTGGGAACTTGCACTGCAGAAAGTGGCTGCTGTGTTTTCCCCACTGCAGTAATGGCTGCGTCTCAAAAATGTTTCAATGGTGTTCACGAGATTTGAGACATTCAAAAGACCATGAAAAACAGCAGAGCAAATCTTATTCCTATTTTGAGCTGTGCAGTCCAGGAACATCTGCAGGTTTGGGATGCAGTCTGGATTGTGCTGGCTGGAATCAGCAGTAGAGAGGGTGGGAGCAGTGAATTCAGACAGGAGAGCTGGGATCAGCCAGGATTTAGGTTCCTGACCAGCACTGGTCGATCCATGTTAAAAGCACATGTATGTGAATGTCAGCTGGGAACGTCGGTTTGAACTTCCAAGTCAATCCATCATTCTCATGACTGTGTGGCAAAATTCGGCTCCAACTCCATCTACAAGTTTGCGGATGACACAACCGAAGTGGGTCAGATCTCAAACAACGATGAATCAGAGTACAGGAGGGAGATAGAGAACCTAGTGGTGTGGTGTAACGATAAGAATCTCGCCCTCAATGTCAGCAAAAATAAAGAGCTGGTCATTGACTTCAGGAAGTGAAGTGTCGAACACACCCCTGTCTGCACGTGGAGATGGTTGACAGCTTCAAATTCCTAGGTGTGCACATCACCAACAATCTGTCCTGGTCCACTCACGTCAACGCTACAACCAAGAATGCACAACAGCACCTATATATGTGGGTGGCACGTTAGCACAGTGGTTAGTACTGTTGCTTCACAGCACCAGGGTCCCAGGTTTGATTCCCGGCTTCGGTCACTGTCTGTTTCCTCCAGGTGCTCCGGTTTCCTCCAGGTGCTCCGGTTTCCTCCCACAAGTCCCGAAAGATGTGCTGTTAGGTAATTTGGACATTCTGAATTCTCCCTCTGTGTACCCGAACAGGCGCCGGAATGTGGCGACTAGGGGCTTTTCACAGTAACTTCATTGCCGTGTTGATGTAAGCCTACTTGTGACGATAAAGATTATTATTAACTTCCTCAGGAAACTAAGGAAATTCAGCATGTCCACATTGACTCTTACCAATTTCTACAGATGCACCATGGAAAGCATCCCATCTGGCTGCATCACAGCCTGGTATGGCAACTGCTTGGCCCAAGACCTAAAAAACCTACAGAGAGTTGTGAACACAGCCCAGTCCATCACGCAAACCCACTTCCCATCCATTGACTCCATCTACACCTCCCGCTGCCTTGGGAAAGTGGGCAGCATAATCAAAGACCCCTCCCACCTGGCTTATTCTCTCTTTCAACCTCTTCCATCAGGCAGAAGATACAAAAGTTTGAGAACACGCACCAATTGATTCAAAAACAGCTTCTTCCCTGTTGTTACCAGACTCCTGAATGACCCTCTTAGTGTCTGAAGTGGTCTAATGGACTGAACTGATCTTCCTACACATCTTCTCTACAGTTTTAGCAATATATGCTGTATAATTCACCCGCTGTCTATGTTTATGTATTTTCATTATGTATCCTCATATATTTATCGTATGTTCTATGTTTTCATGTAAGAGCGATCTGCATGGATTGTATAGAACCTTGGTAAGGCTGCACTTGGAATATTGCGCAGAATTCTGGTCGTCACACTACCAGAAGGATATGGAGGCTTTGTAGAGGGTGCAGATGAGGTTTACCAGGATGTTGCTGGTCTGGAGGGGGTTAGCTATGCGGAGAGGCTGAATAGACTTGGACTGTTTTCATTCGAGGTTTCATTAGGTTGAGGGATGACCTGATAGAGGTCTACATGATTTTGAGGGGCATGGATAGAGTGGATGGGCAGGCACTCTTTCCCAGGGTGGAGGGGTCAGTCACCAGGTGGCATAGGTTTAAGGTCCGTGGGGCAAAGTTTAGAGGAGATGTGCAAGGCAGGTTTTTTACACAGAGGGTGGTGAGTGCTTGGAAAGCGTTGCCAAGGGTGGTTGTGGACGTGTGACAGATTTAGGTTATTCCGGACCTGATAATACTTTATTATTAGCCTATGTTTTAGGTTAAACCACCAAAAGAGGGAAATCTGTTTCTCTGCTAAGACTCCAAATAGATCTCACGAAGGGAGAATGCTTTTCCGGATCTCAGACAGTTAAATAGGATCTCAGTTACTTTTTATTGGAAAAGTTCAGATGCGTCACTCATAACTAAATCGTTACCTCTGTCGTCGTGGGTCCCAGTCATTTAAGACTTCCTAAATGAGTGTCTAGGATTTTAAACTTTGAGAGTAAGTCTATACAGTATAATTTTTAATAAAGGTATTTTTATTGTAAAATACTCTCAATTGATACACACAGAATTGCAGAGTTAAAAATTGATTAACAGTCTTTAGTTATCTATTAATAATACAAAACCATTAACAGTCCTTTGTTATCTGCTAACACACTAACTTCTCTTAAGAGAATGAGATATCTAAAACAAGGAAAATCCTGAAGTATCTCCAATCAATTTCTAATGCATTTCTAAGAAGTTTAACAGAAACATACTTACAAAAACCACAAGGTCTTTGTCTGATGAGGCAAGCTGGTTTGAACAGAACTTTACTCCCTTCAGTAGTTCTGAAGGAGAAGAGAGAGTAACTTTTGCTAAAGTGCCTCCTCCTTATAAACATAAAATGTTCTATTCGGTCAAGGACTTTTGCTGTTATCTCATCACTTATTGTTGGTTAATTGCCTAAAGCCAAATGGATAATTTGATGTATTATCATCAATATATGTTTTAATGATCTTAGTGTCCGTGTGAATGACAGATGTCTTAAGATATATTAAGGGACTCGTATACGAGATCTGTCTCTTTTCAATGTTGTCATGTTTCTTAGATGTATAGATTGTCAAACAGACACTTCTTTGAGGGTGTTATTCTAAGTTTCAAGAGTTAAATAGTTAAGGAAAGATTTGTTGTCTTGTTTATCTGAAGAATGTTCCTGTCTTCATGGTTTGAGTAATTATAATTGTAGGGGGGTGATTTAGAGAATTTACGGTGTGTCAATGCAAGGATTTCCTTATCCTGTATTTGTTTGGATTGTCTTAATGATCCTGGGGTCAGCTAAAAGTTTATTTCGGCAAATGTTGACTTCTGGACGGCCTTTAACTGAAGTGGTTTTATTCTGCTTTGAATTAAAATACTTGACATATTAATTTCTGTAGCCTTATTTCGAACTGAATTCTGCGGCAAACATGATATCCATCACAGACGCAGATGCATTAACGGCTTTCAAAAGGCATCTCGACAAATATATTGATAGGATGGGGAGAGGGATACGGCACTAGGTAGTGCTGAGGGTTTTGGCCAAGGGTGGTATCATGATTTTTTTTTTTTTTAAACAATATTTTATTGAAAATTTTTGGTCAACCAACACAGTACATTGTGCATCCTTTACACAACATTGTAACAATACAGATAATAATGACCTTTTTAAATTTAAACAAAAACAACAACAAATAAATAAATATTAAATAACAAAAAAAAAAAAAGAAAAGCTAGCCCTAATTGGCAACTGCCTTGTCTCAGGCCACCCCCCCCCCCATCCCCCCCCCATCCCTCCCCCCCCCCCCCCCCCAAGTCCTGGGCCGCTGCTGCTGCCTTCTTTGTTCTCCCCTATCTATCTTTCCGCAAGATATTCGACGAACGGTTGCCACCGCCTAGTAAACCCTTGAGCCGACCCCCTTAGGACGAACTTAATCCGCTCCAACTTTATGAACCCCGCCATATCATTTATCCAGGTCTCCACCCCCGGGGGCTTGGCTTATTTCCACATTAGCAATATTCTGCGCCGGGCTACTAGGGACGCAAAGGCCAAAACATCGGCCTCTTTCGCCTCCTGCACTCCCGGCTCTTGTGCAACCCCAAATATAGCCAACCCCCAGCTTGGTTCGACCCGGACTCCTACTACTTTCGAAAGCACCTTTGTCACCCCCATCCAAAACCCCTGTAGTGCCGGGCATGACCAAAACATATGGGTATGATTCGCTGGGCTTCTCGAGCACCTCGCACACCTATCCTCCAGCCCAAAAAATTTACTGAGCCGTGTTCCAGTCATATGTGCCCTGTGTAATACCTTGAACTGAATCAGGCTTAGCCTGGCGCACGAGGACGACGAGTTTACCCTGTTTAGGGCATCTGCCCACATCCCCTCCTCAATCTCCTCCCCTAGCTCTTCTTCCCATTTCCCTTTTAGTTCGTCCATCATAGTCTCCCCTTCGTCTCTCATTTCCCTATATATATCCGACACCTTACCGTCCCCCACCCATTTCTTTGAGATGACTCTGTCCTGCACCTCTTGTGTCGGGAGCTGCGGGAATTCCCTCACCTGTTGCCTCGCAAAAGCCCTCAATTGCATGTACCTGAATGCATTCCCTTGGGGCAACCCATATTTCTCGGTCAGCGCTCCCAGACTCGCAAACTTCCCATCCACAAATAGATCTTTCACTTGCGTTATACCTGCTCTTTGCCACATTCCATATCCCCCATCCATTCCCCCCGGGGCAAACCTATGGTTGTTTCTTATCGGGGACCCCCCCAGTGCTCCGGTCTTTCCCCTATGTCGTCTCCACTGTCCCCAAATCTTCAATGTAGCTACCACCACCGGACTCGTGGTATAATTCCTTGGTGAGAACGGCAATGGGGCTGTCACCATAGCCTGCAGGCTGGTCCCCCTACAGGACGCCCTCTCTAATCTCTTCCACGCCGCTCCTTCCTCCTCTCCCATCCACTTACTCACCATTGAAATATTAGCGGCCCAATAATACTCACTTAGGCTCGGTAGTGCCAGCCCCCCCCTATCCCTACTACGCTGTAGGAATCCCTTCCTCACTCTCGGAGTCTTCCCGGCCCAAACAAAACCCATGATACTCTTTTCTATCCTTTTGAAAAAAGCCTTCGTGATCACCACCGGGAGACACTGAAACACAAAGAGGAATCTCGGGAGGACCACCATCTTAACCGCCTGCACCCTCCCTGCCATTGACAATGCTACCATATCCCATCTCTTGAAATCTTCCTCCATCTGTTCCACCAACCGCGTCAAATTTAGCCTGTGCAATGTGCCCCAATTCTTAGCTATCTGGATCCCCAGGTAACGAAAGTCTCTTGTTACCTTCCTCAACTGTAGGTCTTCTATTTCCCTACTCTGCTCCCCTGGATGCACCACAAACAGCTCACTCTTCCCCATGTTCAATTTATACCCTGAAAAATCCCCAAACTCCCCAAGTATCCGCATTATTTCTGGCATCCCCTCCGCTGGATCCGCCACATATAGTAGCAGATCATCCGCATATAAAGATACCCGGTGTTCTTCTCCTCCCCTAAGTATTCCCCTCCATCCCTTGGAACCTCTCAGCGCTATCGCCAGGGGCTCAATCGGCAGGTGGTATCATGATCTCTTTGTTCTTTGTACGCAGAACAATGCTTTTCACAGTACCTCGGTACACATGACAATAAATCTAAATCTCTCCCGTGTTCAGTGCTTTCCTATCCTCACTTAATCTCTCCCTCCATGTGAACTCCCCACAACATATTCCTGGCACCTCCTTGACCTTGCCATCTCATCATGATTAATCACAGATCGGGCCATCTCTGATCCCTCCCTTGTAATGCTCTCCATCCACATTCCCCCAACCCCAACCCTACTTCCTTCTGTATCCACCCATGGAAAAACGCTCCCTCCCAATTTACAGCTGCAGTTTCAAACTCCCAACTGGCCAGTCTTTGGCCCTTTGTTCAGTGTACGCATCTGTAAACTCTCTTCCATACCAACCAAAACCATGCCTCTCCTTGGCAACTGTCTGTGGCTGAACTAGACTTTTCAAAGCCTAAAAGGAACTTCCGACTGTGTCACTGCCATCACTAAAATTGCTATTTCCACCTCCGTAACATCGTCTGACACCCACCCCCTTGCTTCAGTTTAACTGCTGTTGAAACCTTCGTTCATGCGTTTGTTCACTCAAGACTGAATCATCCAAAACACTGCCGTCTGTGTCCTACTTTGCAGCAAGTCTTGTTCTATCACCCTCTGCACTCGCCCACATTGGCATTGTCTTAATTTTAAAATCCTCATCTGTGTTTTCAACTTCCTCTGTGACCTTATCCTTCCGGCTCTATAACCTCCTCCATCCCCACAGCCCTCTGCAATATATGCACTCCTCTAAGTCTTCCCGCTGAGCGTCCTCCATTTCATTCGCTCCAGCATGCCCACGATTGCCAAGGCACCAAGTTCTGGAAAGCGCTTCTTATGGGCAGCACAGTGGCACAGTGGTTAGCACTGATGTCTCACAGCGCCAGGGACCCGGGTTCAATTCCGGCCTTGGGTGACTGATGTTAAGTATTGGGTTAAGCGACATTACAATTAGTTGTCTCATTTATGTTTAAGTATCCAATAATTGACACTGATATGTAAAGGGGCTTCAGGTGGCCTTTGTGTCAAGTGATGTGATGATAGAGTTTTGTGCAGAGTCTGTTAAAGTAAAATAAAGGTGTTTGTGAAAAGGAGCAGAACCTTTGACTCTTTATACAACAGCAACTAAACGTCTAACAAATGACTGTGTGGAGTTTGCACGTACTCCCCCTGTCTGCGTGGGTTTCCTCCGGATGCTCCGGTTTCCTTCCACAGTCCAAAGATGTGCAGGTTAGGTGGATTGGCCATGTTCAATTGACCCTTAGTGCCCAAAGATGTGCAGGCTTGGTTAGAGGGACAGGACGGGGTGGGCGGAGGAATGGGCCGAGGTGGGGGGCTCTTTCGGAAGGTTGGGCTGAATGGCCTTCTTCTGAACTGTAAGGATTCTATGACACACGTCTCCACCTCTCTCCCTACACTTCTCCACCTCTCTCCCTACATCCCTCCACCTCTCTATCCACATATCTCCACCTCTCTCCCTACACCCCTCTATCCAGTCCCCCGCACCTCTCCATCTCCCTCGCTACATCTCTCCACTTGTCTCCCTCACTTTTCTCCTTTGAATCACTTAGTCCTTTGTTTCAATACCTCCTCATGTGGCACAGTGTCAGATTTTGTCTGGTAACGCTCCTGTGAAGAGCCATGGGAGAAATTGCAAACTCCACCCATTCAGTGACCCAAGCCGGGAATCGAACCCGGGTCACTGACGCTGTGAGGCAGAAGTGCCGACCACTGTGTCACCGTGCCGCCCAGGTGCACTTAACAAATGAGCCATCAGCAGATATCTGTGGCAGAAGTTCACTGTAGAGTTTCCAGATTTCATACCAGGTCTGGAAAGGACAAATCCAGTTGAAAAAAAAGAGAAGTTTGCAGCGCAATGATGTCAGCTCGGGAGGCTGGCACTAATTGGACAGCTCTTTCAATGGGTTAGCGCAGGCAAGGTGGGCCAAATGGCTTATTTCGGTCCTGCATTCTACAATTCTATCCTGTATTGTCCTCTGTTCAACAGCCCATTCCTATCAAAGATCATTAGAGAGGAATCGCAAAACACTGACTGGTTTTCCGCGGCCCCAACAATCATTTAATCCATACAATTAGCCGGATGGAATCCATCCCATCATTGACACTGGCCTCGTGATAACAGGGATAATAATCAAACATCAACTCTTATGGGTGCCCCCGGCACAGCAACATCTCACTTTTAAAATCCCTGAACCTTGTGTTCAAAACCCTCGGCGGCTTCGCTCCTCCCTATTGCTGCAAACTCTAATTTTTAAAGTTTGTTCATGGGGTGCGGGCTTTGCTTCTAATGTCAACGTTTTTTGCCCCCCCTTTATTGCGGTGGCGAGTCACCTTCTTGAACTGCTGTGGTCCATGCGGTGTAGGTACACCCACAGTGCCGTTAGGGAGGGAGTTCCAGGATTTCGACCTGGCGATAGTGAAGGAATGGCGATATATTCCCCAGTCAGGGTGGTGAGTGGCAGAGAGGTGGCTTTTCCATGCATCTGCTTACTGCCTTTGATCTTCTTGGTAGTTGACGCTGCGGGTTTGGGAGATGTTGTTGAAAGACGCATGTTGAATTGCAGCAGTGCATCATGTGTATGCTACACACTGCCGTCTCTGTTTGGGGGACTTCATTCAAAATAATTGTGGAAATTGGTTTCGACAAACCTTTAAGACTAAGGAAACCGGAAGGGGGAGGTGTTAAACCTGAAACCGAAACCTTGATGGAAGCAGCAGAGGGAAAGCATAATTTAAAAGAAGATTCGAAAGATTGGCTTGTGAGAGCGGAATTTGAAATCTGTCTTGTGGAAACTGGAGTTCAGTGAGCTAATGTGGTCACGGTATAAGAATGATCTGGGGGATTTGAGGAGAAATCCACAGACATTCCTTGCCTTCAGAGAGGAGTGTGTCTTACCACAGTCATCTTGTGCCCTTAAAAGGGACTTTGTATGTTAATGAGACCATTGTCGCTTAAGATGTAGTTTGTGATCCGTGGTATTCTTCAAATCTGTGTAAATGTTAAGCTAAGGGGGTTTAAGGAGTATTGTATCATAATCAATTTTTTCAAGTTTATTAATTTTTTTCTTCTTGTTGTTAAAACTAATCAGCGCCCCCGGGAAATGCCTTTAGATATATGCAGGTGAGGGCTTTTGTGAGGCGACAGGTGAGGGAATTCCCGGCACAAGAAGTTCAAGATAGGGTGATCTCGGGTGAATGGGTCGGGGAGGGCAAGGTGTCAGAAATACACCAGGAGTTGAAAGAAGAGGGGGTAGCGCTGGTAGAAGGGTTGAAGGGTAAATGGGAGGAGGAGCTGGGGGAGGAGATCGAGGAAGGTCTGTGGGCTGATGCGCTAGGTAGGGTTAATTCCTCCTCCTCCTGTGCCAGGCTCAGCCTGATACAATTTAAGGTGGTCCACAGAGCGCACTTGACGGGGGTGAGGTTGAGTAGGTTCTTTGGGGTAGAGGACAGATGTGGAAGGTGCTCAGGGAGCCCGGTGAACCATGTCCATATGTTTTGGTCATGCCCGGCACTGAAGGGGTTCTGGAGAGGAGTGGCGGGAGCAATATCTCAGGTGGTGAAAGTCCGGGTCAAGCCAAGCTGGGGGCTGGCAATATTTGGAGTAGTGGGCGAACCGGGAGTGCAGGAGGCGAAAGAGGCCGGCATTCTGGCCTTTGCGTCCCCAGTAGCCCGGCGAAGGATCTTGCTAATGTGGAAGGAGGCGAAGCCCCCCAGCCTGGAGGCCTGGATAAATGATATGGCTGGGTTCATAAAGTTGGAGAGGATTAAGTTCGCCTTGAGAGGGTCTGCGCAGGGGTTCTACAGGCGGTGGCAACCGTTCCTAGACTATCTCGCGGAGCGTTAGTGGAAGGTTGGTCAGCAGCAACCTTGGGGGGGGGGGGGAGGGGACGTCCTGGGAGGTGGGGGGGGGGGGGAAGGGGGGACTGCCTGGGAGGGTGGATGAGCAAGAGATAACATGAAGGGTTGGTGAAACTGGCACGTACGGGTGAGGGCCAGTGTACAAAGCTGTGTAAATATATCATTTTGCCATGTATATATCTTGCTCTGCGCGATTTCTCGTGTTTTTTTTGTTACGAGGGGGGGGGTTATTGTTTGTAAGGGAGAAAAATTGTGTTAAAAAACTTTAATAAATATATATATATTTTTTTAACTAATCAGCGGTCCGGTGACTCTGTTCCTCCACGTTTTATAAACAAAACGTAAAAGTTACGGCTTCTGGGCCTGGGTTCCATCCTGGGATCTTCCCGCCCAGTTATAACATCATTTGGGGTTGCAGCGCTGTGCTGGTTCTATCACAGCTGCAGCTCTGTGATCATAACAATGTGCTGACTGGCTGGCTCAGGCCTGCTGGTTGCCATGGCATCTTTTAGCCTGCTGAGAACTCGGGGGAGATAGATAGAAGTTCTGCTGCCTCACATTTCCCGCGGAAACGCCCTCTAATTTGAGTTTGTTTTTACCAAGTGGACCTAAGGGGCTTTGTCCAGAAACAGGCTGGCAATCGTTCACCTAACAGGTCTCAGCAGGGAACGTAGATGTCATGGCAACCCATCAGCCACAGATTGGCCGGGCCAGAGGAGCTGAAAACTTTCACGGTGATTAAAAGGAAAACAGACTGGCTGTAAGTAGTCCCCTGATTGTAATAGCTTGCAACTGGATGAGGCGAAGGAGCTCGTAGCTTTTTAATACCACCATTCCAATGGTAAGGCGTGATCAAACCAGATTCTGATTATGCCGAACTCAACCTGTTTAAAGTGAAGTAGATTCAGAGGTTGCTCCCGTCAACGGAAAAGAAAAAATTGCATTTTGATCGTCACTGTGATGACCCTAAGACATCCCAAAAGCGCTTTACGGCCAATTAACCAACCACTGCTGTTGTGCAAGAAACATAATAATAATAATAATAGCTTATTGTCACAAGTATACTTCAAATGAAGTTACTGTGAAAAGCCCCCAGTCGCCACATTTTGGCACCTGTTCGGGGAGGCCAGGATGGGAATTGAACCAGCGCTGCTTGGTTCAATTGAGCAGCACGGTAGCATAGTGGTTAGCACAATTGCTTCACAGCTCCAGGGTACCGGGTTTGATTCCCGGCTGGGTCACTGTCTGTGCGGAGTCTGCACGTTCTCCCCGTGTGTGCGTGGGTTTCCTCTGGGTGCTCCGGTTTCCTCCCACAGTCCAAAGATGTGCAGGTTAGGTGGATTGGCCATGCTAAATTGCCCTTAGTGTCCAAAATTGCCCTTAGTGTTGGTTGAGTGGGGTTATTGGGTTATGGGGATAGGGCGGTGTGGGCTTGGGTAGGGTGCTCTTTCCAAGAGCCGGTGCAGACTCGATGGGCCGAATGGCCTCCTTCTGCACTGTAAATTCCATGCTGGCATTGATCTGCATTGCAAGCCAGCTATTTAGCCCACTGTGCTAAACCAGCCCCAGAAAAGCCGCAAGTCGCCACATTCCGGCGCCTATTCGGGGAGACCAGGAGACGGGAATTGAACCAGCGCTGCTGGCATTGTTCTGCATTGCAAGCCAGCTATTTTTCCCACTGTGCTAAACCAGCCCCATGGCCGCCAATCTGAGCACAGCAAGGTCCCAGAAACCCCGATGTAATAATGACCAGATAACCTAATTTTGTGACGTCGATTGAGTGAGAAATATCGGCCAGAGCACCCGGTGGAGCTCTGAAATAAAACCAGGAAATGCAGGAAATGCTGAGCCAGTCAGGCCATGCATTTACAGTATTTTGCTTTCGCACCCCTCCCGCTCTCCTTCAGAATAGCACCATGGAATCATTCGGGTTCACCTGAAAGGGCTGAATGGGGACTTGGTTTAACAGCTCATCCAAAAGAAAACACCAACCCTGCCCGACCGTCTCCACCCCCCACCTCTCCAAATGTCAGCACGCCTTTGGTGCTGAAGTCGCAGGAGCAGGATTATGAGCACACTGCCTTCCAAAGCAAGGGCTAGAGTCCTACCCACTGAGTCACAGTTGCAACTGCCTTGTGTCGAATCCATGTTGTCAACCAGACATTCACAACCGACAAAGCTGGTGGCAGTCACTCAACTTTCCCACTCAGTCAGGAGATGGAGGATGATGACAGGCAGGAGATGGAACGGTTTGCCACCAGAGCCATTCTTGGCAACGTGAAAAAAACAAAGGGAGTGATAACCGGTGCCACACTTATATTGCCACATTACTTCCATAAACACACTTCAGTATAAATTTGCGGATATTGTATTGATTCACCAGATTGAGCACACAACGTCTTCAGCTGCCCAATCCTTCCCATTCACTGTCTCCACAGTCTCTACAGCACCTACAGTCCCAGTATTGAAACCAGACAAGACCATTCACATTTTAGGTGATTATAAGCTAACAGTTATTCAGGCCGTGGAAGTCAAGGCAAAGGCAATAAAGGAGGCGCCTACTCCCACAAAGGCAACTAAACTCAATTTGTTTTGGGGGATGGTAAATGACTATGGACGTTTTTGGTAAATGTATCGACATCATTGGCCCCCTTGAATGTGCTGGCATTGTTGAAAGCAGATGACTAAACAACTTCATGGAACCTTCATATCTCCTTTCTATAAATGTTCTGGCCACACTGACACAGCAGTTTGTTTCTGTCCTGAAGCAAACTTAAAACCAAAGTTCCCAACCTAAATCTCTCCACCCCCACCTGGGCATGGCTGAAGGTTAGGAGGGATTCCGGTGAGTGGAGGAGGCACCAGTTCAATAACTCCAGCTGGGGTTCTAACTGTACCCAGCGTGGGTGTCCCACTACACATCACAGAGTCATAGAGGTTTACAGCATGGAAGCAGGCCCTTCAGCCCAACCATATCAACCGTGCCATCAGATTCTCCTGGCCCCAAAATATTATTTAGCAAATGCATCTGTGGGGAAACAGCCTTGGAAAGTGAAAACTGCAATCCCGCAGGGTGTATTTATACACTGGGGGTCAGTACTTGACTGGACCGCTGGTTTGTGATGCGGAGCGATGCCAACAGCGCGGGTTCAATTCCAGTACCGACTGAGGTTATCCATGAAAGCCCCTTGCCTGAGCTGTGACGACCCTCAGGTTAAATCACCACCAGCCAGCTCTCAATAGAGGATCGTGGCCAATGACCCTGGAGGACGATGGTGACTTTCATTTCATTTATACAGAAGAGTGCAATGGTTTGGTTTGGCACCAAAGCTGCCAACGGAGCACACAGGAAGCTGGAATCCTAAACTAAGAGGCAGCTAAATGAAACACCCTGGACAAGACTGCCTCACTTCAGTCAGTTCTCTCCCCAGTTAGCAGGCATTGTACCAACAATGTATTTGCAAAGTTTGAATTCGACCTGGCTCCATTTCATTAAGGCACTTAAAAAAAAAAATTCTGTTGCTAGTGAAAACAGTGGGGACTGAATCTCCCATCCCGAGCCTGGTGGTTGGACACTCAAGCTAACCACTGCTGACAGGAACCAAACTTACCTAATATCGGAGGGTGCAGGTCACTCTCGGTGCTGGAACACCTTTTGCAAAGGGCTTGAAGCTGAAGGTGAACAAGGATGTGTAACAGTCACTGCTTTCATGATCTTAGTAACTAGACTGTCCCTTCTGGTTTCAATATCCAGCCTGCTTTTAAAGACAGTGCTAACCTCTTGATACTCCAGTGTTTTTGTGCCTGCCCTTAATCAGACCCTCATACCCAAGAGTGCGAGCACTAAGGTCCATTTACTGTGGACACCAGCAAATATATCTTCCAATACAGTGTGTTTGCATCTGAACATTTGTATCAGCAGCAGGAGTAGGCCACTCGGCCCCTCGTGCCTGCTCCGCCATCCAATAAGATCATGGCCGATATGATTTGTAACCTCAACCCCACAGTCCCGTCTCACCCCAGCAATTCCCCCCCCCCCCGCTCCCCCCCACCACCACCCCCCGCCCCCCCCCCCACCCCAACCCCAATATAACCTTTCATGCCCTGATTCAATCTACCACCGGCTTAAAAATAATGGAGATCTCTGCTTCCACCACCTTTTGTGAAAGAGAGCGCCAAGGAACCACGAATGACGACCTTCAAGACAAAAACATTCCCATTTTCAGCTGCTCCCAGCCTGGAAAATAACAGCCGGGGAATAAAACAAAAATCAAACCTCAACTGCAGATGGCTTCTTGATTATACAGTCAGAGGTGTTCGATAATAAAAGCTGAATGACACCGGAATGTGGCTGGGAGATAAAAGCCCCTTGGAGACGCCCCCCTCCCCCCCCCCCCCTCCAATTAATTCATATTTACAATCCCTGGGATAATTGTCTCATGGCAGTTTTCTTGCTCTTCCGACCCGTCTCAAAATTGATTTCGGAGAAGCAATTAGCCCCCGATTAATGTGTAACTTAGAACTAATCTTGCCTGACACAGAGAAACACAGTTTCTTCTTTTGGTAAAGGACGTAACTAGATACGGCACCTCCCAAAGCCAGCAGCACACCTGATATGATACCAGCGAGGGTACCTTCAAGGATACCATCATCTAAAAAAAATGTTGGGTGGGGGGGATGAGACAATAAAATTAATTCTGCTCAAAAAGATCCTGCCTATTTTCAGCATCTCTATAACCTCAGTGATCTCTGATAACTTTTGCAGCCAACACCTTCATGTAGGAGAGCGCATGATCCACAAGGTGGCAGCACGTGCAAGCACAATAGTAGTTTTCCCTCTCGCGGTGCCTCAAGACAACCGTATGTTTTATGGCAATCCTGAGTTTTAAAAAATGTGTTCATGGGACGTGGGCGTTGCAGGCTGTGCCAGCATTTATTGCCCTTCTCTAATTGCCCTTGAGGGGGTAGTTAAGAGTCAACCACATTGCTGTGGGTCTGGAGTCACATGTAGGCCAGACCAGGTAAGGATGGCAGATTTCCTTCCCTAAAGGACATTCGCGAACCAGATGGATTTTTACGACAATCGACAATGGTTTCCTGGTCATCATTAGACTTCTAATTCCTGATTTTGTTTTATTGAGGTGGGTTGCCTCATATCCTTTAAAAAGTACCTGGAAGAGCACTTGGCACGTCATAACATTCAAGGCTATGGACCAAGTGCTGGCAAATGGGATTCGATAGGGAGGCCAGGTGTTTCCATGCGTCGTTGCAGACACGATGGGCCGTAGCGCCTCTTCTGCGCGATATTATTCTGTGATTCCAGTGATGAAACAGGCAGAACAAACAAGCCATAGTCACAAGGAGTTACAATAAGCAGTTACAACAGGGGAGCTCAAAGTTGGCAAATCAAGATGTTACGATTGTATTTTACGACTGTATCTTTCAACTTACCATCTGATTATATTTTGGGAGTATAGCTTTAAAGTTACAGCAAATAAAGGGGGGGAGGTTAGGTACCTGTTCTTAAGTAATCCAATGTGGTTTGATTGTTAGAGGTCATTGTAGAGAGCATTCTACTGAGGAAGATGCAAGATATTTACATTTAGGGACAATAGCCACAGTCTCAGAGAAAACAGTGAATGATTAACAGTCTCCCGAAGTTCAAAAAAGGTGTTATAGACATCATGCTGTAAACAGTGGTGAGGCAAACTATCTATTTACTTCTAAGTTGAAGGGGTATTGTGATTAAAGTTATAGAATTTACAGTGCAAAAGGAGGCCATTCGGCCCATCGAGGCTGCACCGGCTCTTGGAAAGAGCACCCTACCCAAGGTCAACACCTCCACCCTATCCCCATAACCCATAACCCCCACCCAACACTAAGGGCAATTTTGGACAATAAAGGCAATTTTGGACACTAAGGGCAATTTATCACGGCCAATCCACCTAACCTGCACATCTTTGGGCTGTGGGAGGAAACCGAAGCACCTGGAGGAAACCCACGCACACACGGGGAGGATGTGCAGACTCCGCACAGACAGTGACCCAACCCGGAATCGAACCTGGGACCCTGGAGCTGTGAAGCAATTTGTGCTACCCACAATGCTACCATGCTTAGCATTTCTGCTTAGATACAAGGCTAATGTTTTTCATGTTGCCATGGGTAAATGAGAGCGGGTTGCAGGCTTCTCTACAAGCCGTAAATTTTTTGACAGGCAGCAGATTTTGCAGTTTAGTCTTGCGTGGTCAGCAGCCGCCTGAGAGTTATAGAGAATAAAGGACAGAGGCAACCAGACCTTAAGCAGAGGAAATGCTATCATTCACCAAATAGAATTCAGGTGGGAGTTCATACGCAGAGTGAAGAAAGAGTTTGTGAGCATTGAAAGGTGGCTGGAAGATTTGCCTAGCATAGATCTAGAATGAGGGACCTACAACATAAAGACAGTTTTTAAAATGTATTTATTCCTTCATGGGATGTGGGCTTCGCTGACGAGACATGAATTTATTGCCCATCCCTAATTGCCCTCGAACTGGTGACGGTGAGCATCTTCTTGAACCACAGCGTTCATGTGTTGAGGGAAAAGGAGTTCCAGGATTTTGACCCTGCTACAGTAAAGGGACAGCAATATAGTTCCAAGTCAGGATTGTGCGTGACTTGGAGGGGAATTTGGAGGTGGTGCTGTTTTCCTGCATCGGCTGCCCTAGTCCTTCTTGGTGGCAGAGGTTGTGGATTTGGAGGATGCCGTTGAAAGGATCCTTGAGGAGTTGCTGCAGCGGTTCTTCTAGATGGTGCACACTCAGTGGTGGGGGAAGTAAATGTTCAAGGTGATGGAAGGGGTGCCAATCAATTGGATAGCTTTATTGTAGAAGATTAGTTCCAGAAATTACAATTTACTTGGCTAGGAAAGGAAAATGGAAGGAATATTTGAAGTCAAATAGAGTAACTGGAGAAGGACATGTGACCTACTAATAGTTCTTCCTGGTGGCAAGCCAAGGTAATCTGGTTGTCATGGGGACTGAGGTCGATGTGGTATATTTGGACTTTCAGAAGGCGCTTGTCAAAGTCCCGCGTAAGAGATTATTGTGCAAATTTAAAGCGCATGGGATTGAGGGAATTGTATTGAGGTGGATAGAAAACTGGTTGGCGGAGAGGAAACAAAGAGGAGGGATTAATGGGTCCTTTTCAAATTGGCAGGCAGTAACTAGTGGGGTGCCACAGAGATTGGTGCTGGGACCCCAGATATTCACAATATATATTAATGATTTGGATGAGGGAATAAAATGTGACATCTCAAAGTTTGCAGGTAATACCAAATTAGGTGGGAGGGTGAATTGTGATGAGGATGCAGGGATCCTACAACAAGATCTGGACAGGTTGGGCTAGTGGGCAAACCAATGGCAGATGCAGTATAATTTGGATAAGTGTGAGGTTATTCATTTTGGAAGCAAAAACAGGAAGGCAGATTACTACCTGAATGGTTGTAAATTTGGAGAGAGGAGTGTGCAGCGGGACCTGAGTGTCCTTGTGCACCATTCGCTGAAGGTAAGCATGCAGGTGCAGCAGGCGGTAAAGAAGGCTAATGGTATGTTGGCCTTCATTGCAAGAGGTTTCAAGTATAGAAGCAGGGATGTGTTGCTACAATTGTACGGGGCCTTGGTGAGGCCACACTTGGAGTATTGTGTGCAGTTTTGGTCTCCTTCTCTGAGGAAGGATGTTCTTGCTCTCGAGGGAGTACAGCGAAGGTTTACCAGACTGATTCAAGGGATGGCAGGGCTGTCATGAGCAGAGATTGACTAGGTTGGGATTGTTCTCGCTGGAGTTCAGAAGAATGAGGGGGGATCTCATGGAGACTTATAAAATTCTAACAGGACTAGACAGGGTAGATGCAGGGAAGATCTTACCAATGATGGGTGTGTCCAGAACCAGGGGTCACAGCCTGAGGATTCAGGGTAAACCATTTCGGGCCGAGATAAGGAGACATTTCTTCACCCAAAGAGTGGTGAGCCTGTGGAATTCATTACCACAGGAAGTAGTTGATGCTAAAACTTTGAATATATTCAAGAAACGGTTGGATATAGCACTTGGGGAGAATGTGATCAAAGGCTATGGGGAGAAAGAAGGATTAGGCTATTGAGTTGGATGATCAAGCCATGATCGTAATGAATGGCGGGGCAGGCTCGAAGGGCCAAAAGACCTCCTCCTGCTCATATCTTCTATGTATCTATGTATCTTTGGCCATTCTTCGGTATCCATGCTGGCTGACCTTCATGCTGCCCCACCATTTTCACTTACCTTTAATTTGCAGGTGAGCTTGCTTGATCCTCACGATCTCACTTGCTTTGTCATTCAATGTTACATTTCTGAAAATGACTTCAGCTGCCGATTTAAGATCTCCCTGCATCCATTGTACAAAATAAAGAGGTTTGTCCTCGAACTCGCTATGCTTAGTCTTCAAATGTCTTTGATGTTTTGAGGGTATTAAACTTCCATTTGCCAGTGAGGAAGAGGCAGAGTGGCAGGAAGCTCAACAAAGTCAACATCAGGGACAACAGGAGGGCATGGCGCCGGTGCATGATCTCGTAGCGAGCGCGGAACCAGACGAAGGGCCCGCTGATTACGGCGGCAAATGGAGCCATCAGGCATACGAACCAGGAATGAGCGGGGAGCCACGTGGCGGAGAACCTCAGCGGTTGCCGACCAGCCACCCTCCGGTATGTGTATGCGGACGTTGTCTCCAGGCGCCAGGGCAGGAAGATCAGTCGCCCGAGCGTCATGTGCTACCTTCTGCTGAGCACGCTGTTGTTGCATCCTTCGCAATACTGGAGCATGTTCAAGGTCAGGAACATGAATGGACGGCACAGTGGTCCTGAGGGTGTGACCCATCAACAGCTGGGCTGGCGAGAGGCCCGTGGACAGTGGGGCCGAGCGATAGGCCAGCAGGGCTAAACAGACGTCAGATCCGGCATCAGCAGCCTTGCAGAGGAGCCGCTTCACAATGTGGACGCCCTTTTCCGCCTTGCCATTCGACTGAGGATGCAAGGGACTGGACATCACGTGTGTGAAGTTGTACGAAGTGGCAAAGGAAGACCATTCTTGGCTCGCAAAGCAAGGCCCGTTGTCAGACATGATGGTGAGTGGAATTCCATGGCGAGCAAAGGTTTCTTTGCATGTCCGGATGACAGCTGATGACGTTGTGTCGTGCAGGCGTATGACCTCCGGATAACTTGAGAAGTAGTCAATCAGAATAATGTAGTCCCTGCCGAGCGCATGAAAGAGGTCCACACCCACCTTCGCCCAGGGGGACGTGACCAACTCATGGGGCTGAAGGGTTGTACCGGCTGAAACCTTTGGCAGGTGGGGCAGTTGAGCACCATGTTGGCGATGTCGTCGCTGATGCCCGGCCAGTACACAGCCTCTCGGGCCCTCCGCCTGCACTTTTCAACTCCAAGATGGCCTTCGTGCAGTTGTTCGAGGACAAGCCGGTGCATGCTGTGTGGGATCACGATCCGGTCCAACTTCAAGGGGACACCATCAATGACGGCCAAGTCGTCCCAGACGTTGTAAAATTGTGGGCACTGCCCCTTGAGCCACCCTTCCGTCATGTGGCGCATCACACGCTGTAGAAGGGGATCAGCCGCAGTCTCACGGCGAATGTGGGTCAGACGTGCATCAGTGGCTGGCAGATTGGCCGATGTGAAGGCTACTTGTGCGTCGACCTGACAAACGAACCCCTCCGAGTCGGGCGGTGTGTTGACCGCCCTGGACAGAGCATCTGCGATGATGAGATCCTTCCTCGGGGTGTAGACAAGTTGGAAGTCGTACCTCCGGAGCTTGAGCAGAATGCGCTGGAGGCGAGGGGTCATATCGTTGAGGTCTTTCTGAATGATGCCGACCAGGGCGCGAAGGTCGGTCTCCACGGTGAACTGCGGAAGACCATATACATAGTCGTGAAACTTGTCGATGCCAGTCAAGAAACCTAGGCACTCCTTCTCAATCTGCGCATCGCGCTGTTCTGTGGGGGTCATGGCCCGCAACGCATAGGCGACCGGGGCCCATGATACGGTGGCGTCCCGTTGCAGGAGTACCGCCCCAATGCCGGACTGGCTGGCGTCAGTTGAGATCTTTGTTTCCCGAGTGGTATCGAAAAACGCCAGTACCGGGGCGGTGGTAAGCTTGACCTTGAGCTCCTCCCATTCGCTCTGGTGTGCGGGCAGCCACTGGAATTCCGTTGTCTTTTTGACCAGGTGACGAAGAGCAGTCGTGTGTGAAGCATGGTTAGGAATGAACTTCTCCAGGAAGTTGCCCATCCCGAGAAAGCGCAGCACTGCCTTCTTGTCTGACGGCTGCTGCATGGCTGCGATGGCTGCCACTTTGTCGGCATCCGGCCGCACACCCGACCGGGAGATGTGGTCCCCCAAAAACTTTAGCTCAGTCTGGCCAAAAGAGCACTTGGCTCGGTTGAGGCGCAGACCCTGATCCCGTATCCGTGCAAAGACACGCTGGAGACGACTGACATGCTCCTGTGGTGTGGTGGACCAGATGATAACGTCGTCTACGTAGACGCGCACCCCTTCGATGCCCTTCATCATCTGTTCCATGATGCAATGGAACACTTCGGAGGCCGAAATGATGCAAATGGCATCCTATTGTAGCAGTATCTGCCAAATGGAGTGTTGAAAGTGCACAGCCTCCTGCTGGACTGATCCAGTTGAATCTGCCAAAAGTCCTTTGAGGCATCAAGCTTGGTGATTATTTTTGCCCGAGCTATTTCGCTCGTGATTTCTTCTTGTTTGGGTATGAGGTAGTGTTCCCTCATAATGTTGCGATTCAAATCTTTTGGGTCGATACAGATCCGGAGCTCGCCGGAGAGCTTCTTGACGCACGCCATGGAGCTGACCCATGGCGTTGGCTCCGGGGCCCGGGAAAGCACTCCTTGGTCCTGCAGGTCCTGCAGCTGCTGCTTGAGGCGGTCCTTGAGTGGTGCTGGGACCCTACGAGGTGCGTGAATGACCGGGGTGGCGTCCGGTTTGAGCCGTATTCTGTACGTGTGGGGCAGTGTGCGCATGCCCTCGAAAACCTCCTGGATGTGCGCGAGGAGTGAGTGGAGCTGCGCCCTCAAGTCTGCATCCGGGAAATCGGACGTGCGTTCTGGAGACAGAGTGTGTACCCGCTGAACGAGGTGGAGGATCTTGCACGCCTGTGCACCTAACAGAGAGTCCTTCGAGGATCCTACGATTTCAAATGATAATGTGCCTTTGTGTGAGTTGTGTGTAACATCGAGCTGGCAGGACCCCGTGGCCGGGATGATATTTCCATTGTAGTCAACCAGCTGACAGTGGGATGGCAGAATCGGTGGTTTAACTTTCAAAGTCTGGAAGGCTGACCATGCGAGGAGATTGGCGGAGGCATCAGTGTCCAGGCGAAATTTGATCTGTGATCGGTTGACCATTAGGGTGGCACACCACTCATCGCCCGGATCAATGCTGTGCGCTGGCAGCGGCTGGTGGTTCCGACTTGGGGACATCCGGTTCTTGTGGATTACCGCAACGCGGAAGGGCTCCCTGTCTTCGGTATCGCTGGTCTGCATACTATCTGGATATGACTCACTGTAGGGGGGCTGAATCGCCCGCACGTCCCTGCGAGGCTGGCGGAAATTTTGGGAGTTGGCAGGTTGAGCTGCTCGACAGCAGGCAGCATAGTGGCCCGTGCTGCCACAGCGGAGGCATTGGCGCGCTTTGACCGGACATTGCCGCTTTAAATGGGCGGAGCCACAGTTGCCGCACGTCGTGACGTCATGGCGTTCGTTGCGCCACCGCGCATGCGCGGTGCGGTCCTGCGTAGAACGCGCCTGTGCATCACGTCCCTCTACGTCAACGTCCCCTCTTTTGGCGCGTACAAGCGCAGGAGGCCTCGGAAAGCGCTCAAAATGGCCGCCCTCGTCCGGGCCGCGGGCCGGAGGAACTCGATCGACTGGACCCGCTCCGCCTCGTAGGACCCGTGCCGTGCTGTTTTGGCCACCTGGATTTGGGAGTACCGGCTGGTCGTGTTCTCGTGGAGGACGCAGGTCTCGATGGCAGTCGCTAGGGTGAGGCGCTTTATTTTAAGGAGCTACTGGCGTAGGGTGTCCTAGATGACCCCCAAAACTATCTGATCCCATATCATGGAGTTGGAGGTGGCCTCATAGCCACATGACTGCGCGAGGATACGGAGGTGTGTCAAGTAAGATTGGAAAGGCTCATCCTTACCCTGCAGGCGCTGCTGGAAGAGGTACCTCTCGAAGTTCTCATTGACTTCCACGCTGAAGTGTTCGTCGAACTTGAGAAGCACCGTCTTATATTTTGTTTTGTCCTCGTCTTCCGCGAATGCCAGGGAGTTATAGATGTGGATGGCGTGTTGCCCCGCCGTGGAGAGGAGGAGGGCGATCTTGCTGGTGTCCGATGCATTCTCCCTGTCTGTGGCTTATAGGAAGAGCTGGAAGTGGTGTTTAAACAGCCTCCAGTTTACGCCAAGATTTCCAGCGATTCGGAGCGGCTGCGGCGGGCTGATGTTTTCCATGGAGCAGGATGGCGGATTTCTGAAAGGGTGCAGGTAGGTCTCACAGTCGCTGGTTAGCGTCCACTACTGGTATCATGTCGTGTTGAGTGTTCTGATGCACAAATGATCCAACACGGCTGTAGATGGTACAACTCTGTTTTATTGTCTAAACAACGGTAACAACTAACTGCTGACTTGTGTACGTGCTTCACCAGCTAACCTGTGAACCCAGCCCAATCACTATCTTAGTGAGGCACTCAGCACATGGTGTATGTCTGAGTGGCACGCTGTGAGCTCTGTGCTCTGAGCTATCTCCTGGTAGAATGAGCGGGAACTGTGGTGTTCCCTGTTTTATAGTGCGTGTGCTCTCACTGGTGATTGGCTGCGATGTTATGTGTGTGCTGGTTGGTCCAACTGCCTGTCCATCAGTGTGCGTGTGATTGCACCATGATATGCTGATGTGGATATCATGACAGAGTTCACACCAGCACTGCTGGCAGCTACAAAATGGAGGAAACTCTCTCGTGCCCAGAACATGTGATTTCAGTGTACGGGGCGCGTGACCTGCTCTCTGCCATCGCTCCAGTCAGGAAGACTCCAGCAACTTAAAAAATAATCTGTTCTTGGGTCAGCACGCTGACATCAGGAGGAGGTGTTTAGCCCCGCTGGGCTCCGGGCCTGCGCACTGCTGAGGGAGCACGCATGTGCGGAATGGCTGGCATTCTGAAAGCCGGCCGTGGCCCGCATTTTTAAAAGCCAGTCGCGCCATTGGGTACTTCTTCCCATGATAGGGAACGCCCCGCGACCCTCCCGACACCCGCCCACGACTAACCCGTGAGTTGCGACCCTGGGTTTGAAAATGACCGTTCTACGTAACATTCGGCGAGGTTGATTATAGCGTCTTTATCATAGTAGAGGTTCTAAAAATGTGAAATCATGTTTCGAGTGTGTTGGACTGGGCCAAGCCTCGTGCTGTGATTGAGATCCTGTTGCTCCCTAATGCTTCGGACGTCCTTTCTTGAAGGCACTTATTAGGGACATCCCCAGAGGCTGACTTATTTAGGCATTTGAAAATCCCTGGTTTATTGACTCAGTGCATGGGGGTGTAGGGCTGAGCCGGGACCTGCACTGCGTGTGGGACATTTGCTTACTTGAACGAGCAGTTTTTATTCTTCTTCACCCTTGGGATGGGCGTGCGCCAGGGGAATACGGACTTATGGTTGGTATGTTGGTCCTCTTATCCCGAGACCTTTTGCTCCTTATAGCTCTTGCTTTTTTATCCGGCCTTGCTTAATATGTGTTGGGAAGCATTATTGCCAGAATCCGAATTTAGAGCTGTTGGTCCTGTCTGTATAAACATGGGGAATGATGATCATTCAATAGTGTGTCTGTGGTTGGGATAAGGTGGCATTGCACGGTGCATGTAAAACATCCTCTCAGGGGGCGGCATGGTGATGCAGTGGTTAGCACTGCTGCCTCACAGCGCTGAGGACCCGGGTCCGATCCCGGTTCACTGTCCATGTGGAGTTAGCACATTCTCCCCATGTCTGCTTGGGTCTCATCCCCACAACTCATGTAGGTGCTAAATTGTCCCTTAATTGGAAAAAAATAATTGGGTACTCTAAATTTATTTATAAAACACCCTCCAGAGCTGGGCCTCGCACGTATTTTCTCTGCATTTTTGTTCCCGTGGGGTTTAAGAATCTGTGATTCACTCCAGCAGGGATACAGATGGGTCTTACATCTGGGGGAGCAGGTTACAGTATGTCATTGTTGCCCCTGGAGTTGAGCGGGATCTGTTCTGGTTGTCACCTGACTATGGCGCAAAATATTTAGCCTGAACTCTCGTGGCCGTCACGGATTGCCACGTGGGAGGCTGTGCATGTTTTACCACGTTTTCATGGCCTTCTTCCCTTCCCCTCTCCTCTGGTGGTGCGTATAGAGGCAGCAAGTCACCAAGTTGAGTCTATTGATTGTACTGAGCCAATTACATTGCTGTTCTCCTGTTCCCCACTGTATCCAGATGTGTTGAGACTTCTTGTGCTGAGCTGTACCATTCCTGTGGTTTTGAAGAGCTATTTGTTAAAATGAAAAACTTCAATAAAAATTGTGAGATCCTTGAGTCAGTCAAAGAGAATTGAAATCTATTGTTAAATGTTATTGGTGTCGACAAGAATCGTAATACGTATTAGACCATTTATTCAATAACACACCAAGGTACACGGTCTGCACATTGAAAAGGAACCAAGTAACGATTCTAAAAGACAAAGTGTTACCTTTAGCATTGGGCTTGTCAGGGTTGTAAGCATCGCCGGCAGCATGTGCGAGATCATCATCCCCAAACTGACGATCTGCCAAATGAAAATGAGTCAAGGTGAGGAACTCATTACGAGAGACTGAGGGAACACCGACACTGACGATTACAGCAAGTCTTATTCATATCGCCTTTTGGAAACAACCTGTCACAAATAGGCGAGGGTTAACCAGACTAGGGGAATAAGAACAAGTTAAGACAATCTCTGACATACCGATTAAACTTGAAGAATGACGTCAGAACTCTTATAAGGAACAGTGGTGCAATTTACAAGGCAATGTTTTACACTCCTCTGTGCAGATGTTGCCTTGCACATTTCTCCTGTGCAGGCAGCCATGATTGGCGGAGCAGGCTCAAAATGGTTGAACAGCGTACTCCTATTTCCTTTGTTAAATCTCTACAGTAAATTCCGGAAGAAAACCACAGGCTGATTGCCAAGAGCAATGGAAAGGGAAATGGAAATGGAACACATTTTGTTACTCTGATGCTATATCTGACTGGGGCCGTTCTGATTCTCACATTAGGCAACAGCACTGACCTCCCTCTTAGTTAAGAACATTCGATCACTTGGCAACACAATTTTTCTCCAATTACCATAAACACGCACACCCACGTAGACACTCGATCAAAGACTTGTGCCATTACCTGGATCACCCTTGGGTGGCTGCTTAGGACGCTTCGTTGGAGTATGTTTAAAAAAATAAAACTACAGTTTAGTGTTTGAAATCCATCACTGCCCAAGAGCAGATAATGCACCGAGACACCCTCAAACAGTGCAGTTTGCTTAGGCCATCTGCTCCATTCATCTTCTTGAGTTCAGAACAGAAGCAGATTGATCCCCAGCTACAAGTAAATATCACAGAAGGGAAGAAATATACATCAGCACACCCCAAATGTTTAACGAACCAGAGGCTGGATAAGCTGCCTATTGACATGCAAAGGAACTCCGCGAGGAGTCCGACAAGCAAAGAGTCTGTCTACTGAGCTACATAAGTACAAAGCCAAAGCCTCCGTCCATCCCTCCAACGTTGTAAACACAGAATATAAAGTCAATGGGTTATGCAAATCAAAACTTGGCCTAACATCACATGACTGCAAACCATTTTGGCCCCTCAATGCTCATCCGTCGCAAGTCACGGGAGATTCTGCACATACATAGAAGGTGGGGCGAACCCGGCAAGCTCGGGGCAAGCCCAGAACATGTGGGTGTGGGTGGCCGGGCCCCTCTGGCACCGCTCACATTTGTCCTCCACCTCCGGGAAGAACCTGCCCATTCGGGTTTTGGTCAGGTGCGCTCTGTGCACCACTTTGAGCTGCATTAGGCTTAGCCTTGCGCAGGAGGAGCTGGAGTTCACCCTGCTCAGTGCTTCGCTCCAGAGTCCCCATCCTACCTCTGTCCCCAGTTCGTCCTCCCATTTTTGTCTGATCTCGTCCAGTGGAGTCCGGGCTCTGTCCAGTAGCTGTCCGTATATTTTCCCACATAGCCCCCCCTTCTCGCTGCTTGTGCCTATCAGGTCCTCTAGTCGTGTGGTTTCTGGGACCCCGGGGTACCCCACTGTCTCTTTGCGGAGGAAGTGTTTTATTTGGAGGTGTTTCATTTCCTGTCCTTTTGCTAGCCTCCACTTCCTTGTCAGTTCGTCTAGTGTCGCCAGTCTGTGCCCTACGCAGAAGTCCCGGACCGTCAATGTGCCCTCGTCCCGCCTCCATCCTTTGAAGGTGCTATCTAGCATGGCTGGGGGGAATCTGTGATTGCCGCAGATGGGGGCCATGGGGGACATTTTAGTTATCCCGAAGTGTTGTCTGAGCTGGGTCCATGATCTCAGCGTGGCCGCAACCACTGGGCTCGTTGTGTATCTTGTTGAGGGGGATGGGAGTGCTGCTGTAGCCATGGCCCGGAGGGTCGTTCCTTTACAGGATGCCTCTTCCATTTGTATCCAATCTGTGTCAGGTTCTTGTACCGATCCCCTCACTCTTTCTGCCGTTGCTGCCCAGTGGTAGTATTGTAGGTTTGATAAGGCCAAGCCCCCTTTGATTTTCCTTCTTTGCAGTGTCTGTTTTGGGATTCTCGGGTTCTTACCCCCCCCCCCCCCCCCCCACACACACACACACACACACAAACGCCATGATTAGACTGTCTACGTTTTGGAGAAAGGCCTTGGGGATGAAGATCAGAATGAATCTAAACAGGAAGAGGAACCTTGGCTGTACGTTCATCTTGATCGTCTGCACTCTCCCCGCCAGGGAGAGGTTAAGGTTTTTGTCCAGGTTAAGTTTGTAGCCCGAGAAGGTTCCAAACTCTTTCAGTATTTGCAGTATTGCCTTCAGTCCCTCCTGTGGCTTCGAGACATAGAGGAGCAGGTCATCTGCATAGAGTGAAACTCTGTGCTCTCTGTCTCCTCCCCGGATTCCCTTCCAGCTTTTCGCGTCCCGCAGGGCTATCGCCAGGGGTTCTATGGCTAGCGCGAACAAGAGTGGGAACAGGGGGCAGCCCTGTCTTGTTCCTCTCTACAGCTGGAAGTATTTAGAGCTGGTGGTGTTAGTTCGGATGCTCGCTTTGGGAGCGTTGTACAGGAGCCTCACCCAGGCGGTGAACCCCGCTCCTAGCCCAAACCGTTCCAGTACCTCGAGGGGGTATTTCCATTCGACTCTGTCGAAGGCCTTTTCTGCGTCCAGGGAGACGATCACCTCTGGTGTTCTCTCCCCGGGGGATCATTATCACATTCAGCAGCCGCCTGATGTTCGCTGTGAGCTGTTGACAAAGCCGGTTTGGTCCTCTGCAACCACCTCTGGTACACAGCCCTCCAGCCTTTTGGCCAGGACCTTTGCGAGTATTTATGCTGTATAGAACCTTAGTTAGGCCACACTTGGAGTATAGTGTTCAATTCTGGTCGCCACACTACCAGAAGGATGTGGAGGCTTTAGAGAGGGTGCAGAAGAGATTTACCAGAATGTTGCCTGGTATGGAGGGCATAAGCTATGAGGAGCGATTAAATAAACTCGGTTTGTTCTCACTGGAACGAAGGAGGTTGAGGGGCGACCTGATAGAGGTATACAAAATTATGAGGGGCATAGACAGAGTGGATAGTCAGAGGCTTTTCCCCAGGGTAGAGGGGTCAATTACTAGGGGGCATAGGTTTAAGGTGAGAGGGGCAAAGTTTAGAGTAGATGTACGAGGCAAGTTTTTTACGCAGAGGGTAGTGGGTGCCTGGAACTCACTACCGGAGGAGGTAGTGGAAGCAGGGACGATAGGGACATTTAAGGGGCATCTTGACAAATATATGAATAGGATGGGAATAGAAGGATACGGACCCAGGAAGTGTAGAAGATTGTAGTTTAGTCGGGCAGTATGGTCGGCACGGGCTTGGAGGGCCGAAGGGCCTGTTCCTGTGCTGTACATTTCTTTGTTCTTTGTTCTTTGTTTATTTTCACATCCACGTTCAGCAGTGAAATGGGTCTGTATGACCCGCATTCCGTCAGGTCTTTATCTTTTTTGGGTATCAGAGAAATTGTGGCCTGCGCTAGCGTGGGGGGCAGGGTGCCCCTTGCCAGTGAGTCCGCGAACATGTCCCTTAGGTGTGGGACCAGGACTGGTGCAAATCTTTTGTAGAAGTCCGCCGGGAACCCATCGGGTCCCCGTGCCTTCCCCGCCTGCATGGAGCTGATGCTCTCCGTGATTTCTCCCAGGTCTATTGGTGCTTCCAGCTCCCCCCGTCTGTCTTCCCCCACAACTGGTAGTTCCAGTCCGTCTAGGAACAGTTTCATCACCGCGTCCCCGTTGGGGGGCTCGGAGGTGTACAGTCCCCGGTAGAAGGTCTCAAATGCCCGATTAACCTCCTTTGGTTCTGTTACCAGTCTGCCTCTGCTATCCTTTACCTGCGCTATTTCCCTTGTGGCTGCCTGCTTTCTCAGCCGGTGAGCCAATAGGCGGCCAGCCTTGTCTTCGTGTTCGTAGAAGGTCCCCCGTGTCTGACGGAGTTGGTATATTGCTTTCCTAGTGGATAGCAGGTTAAAGTCCATTTGCAGCTTTTTCCTCTCCGCCAGCAGCCCTACGGTCGGGGCCTCGGAGTATTTTCTGTCGACTTCAAGGATGGAGTCCACCAGTTGTTGCCTGGCCATCCTCTTTTCCCTATCTGCTTGCCTTGTAGGCTATGATCTCTGCTCTAATCACGGCCTTCAGTGTCTCCCAGAACGTGGAGGGTGAGACCTCCCATTTTGGTTGTTACTCACGTAGTCGCGTATGGCCCGCAAAGTTTTCTGACAGAAGGCCTTGTTGGCCAGGAGGTCCGTATCCAGCCTCCATGTCGGGCGCTGGGCACGGCCTGTCTCCAACCTCACATCCATATAGTGTGGAACGTGGTCGGAGATAACGATCGCGGAGTACTCCGTTCCCGTGATCCCTGGAAGCACCGATTTCCCCACTGCAAAGAAGTCGATACGGGTGTGTAACTTGTGTACTTGCGAGAAGTATGAAAATTCCTTCTCTCCCGGGTGCAGGAACCTCCATGGGTCCACTGCCCCCATCTGCTCCATAAATGCTCCTAGTTCCCTAGCCATGCCCGTCTTTTTCCCTGCTCTGGGGTTTGATCGGTCGGTCAGTGGGTCCTGTACAAGTTGAAGTCGCCCCCCATGATCAGTCGGTGTGTGTCAAGGTCGGGGATTTCTGCCATGGTCTTCTTTATGAATCCAGTGTCGTCCCAGTTGGGAGCGTACATATTTACCAGTACGACCGGTGCCCCTTCCAGGACACCGCTGACCATGACGTACCGTCCTCCTGGGTCCGTAACTGTCTTGGTTTCCATAAACATCGTCCTCTTACTAATTAATATTGTTAGTAGCATGAGTGATATGTCTGTCCCACCCAGCCCTTCCTTACCAGTAGTCGGTCCTTCTCCCTCAGGTGCGTCTCTTGTAGGTAGATTATGTCTGCTTTCAGGCTTCTTAGGTGGGTGAAAACTCTGGATCTTGTGACCGTGCCGTTGAGTCCCCTTACGTTCCAGGTAACAATCCTGGTGGGGGGTCTTTGACCCCTCGGTCCTGCGGGGTCACCCATACTTACCTGGTGGATGCGCCCCTGTCCTCTGGGGTTTCCCTTCATTAGGGGGCCGTACAAAATGGCCGCGATCACCTCTCTCACCATGAGGTCGGGCCCCAGGGCTCCGGGGTTTCCTTTTGTCCAGGGGGCACCCACCATGGCTGCAGTTGTATGTACACCACGTGGCCGCACCCCTGCACTCCAGGATCTCCCTTCGTCCTGAAGCCCTCCCGAGTAGCTTTTTATGGCACCATCTTGCTTCCTCGTCCTGCTCATGCCTGCCGAGGCCTGTGTTCGTGCTGCTTATCAACCTCACCCTTCCCTTTGCTTCTCTTTTGTTCTGCGCTCTCCCCCCGACTCCTCTCCCCCCCCTTAGTCCCTGTTCCTCTGTCCCCCCCCCCGTGTTCTTCCCCCCTTCTGCCCTGCCCCCCCCTTCTCTTTGTGCCAGGCGTTCCCTCTCCCCTGAGAAGCGCGTCGCGGCCCTCCTTTCTTCCTGCCCTCCCGTGTTAGCTCTCCTCGCTAGCACGGTGACCCCCCCTCCCAGCACTTGCCCTGCTCTGGTCCTGTTTTACCTTCCTTTCGTTAGCCCTTGTCTCGCCCTCCTGCCCGCCTTTTTCAGCCTCATTCACCTTGCTTCGCTCCACCCCATTGCAACACTTCTCTCTTATTGGGAAGCTGCCATTCTTGTGATATCAAAAATGTGTCACGCAGGAAATATTTCTCGAATGGACTGGGGAAAAAATAAATGCAAACCATGCCTCCCATTTCTGACCACAACTGTAACTGCAATATCCAGGAGACCCGGACAGTAGAACAAAAGCAAGATAGAAGGTGTGACATTATGTAGAATGTCTAGTACATAAAGGGTTAATGTAATATCATAATTGGCCACTAGATGGAGCGGGGGAGCAGACCTATAAAAAGTAATGTCTCTCAGGCTTCTGGGAGAGAGTGCAGAGAAGGCGAGAATTGGTTAATGAGACAAGGAGCAGAGCAGAGTACAATTTAAGATAATGAGCATGAAACAAGTGTCAGTATCGTGTAGATTATAATTTAGTTAGAATATTGCTTGCTTTAGGAATAGTGTTTGAACTGTATAATAAGTAGTGTAATAAATTTAGCTTTGTTTATTTGACTTAGCTTTTTGTAATCTATCTGTATAAGCAACACAAAGAATGACAATATCAAATTTCTTTACCCGTCAGTCTGGCCTCAATAAAGCTCGAGATGGATTTGTAGGCATAGCATTCGTTATTTTTATTTGACTTGCAAGTCTGACTCGTTTCACACAGACACAGAACACAGAACCAGTCTCCTGGACCCCTGGGAAACGAATGAGGAAGGAGACAAAGGGATCTCTGCCAATACATTCAAATGGCATCAAGTTTCACATACACGATTCCCATAGGTCATCCTATACCCCTCCTGACCTGGCCATACATCCTGATTGGCTCACTTCTCATCCTTTTCCCTGGCCTCCTATTACCCAGCATCCTTTTCTCATCCTCCACTGGACACCCCATTCCCCCCCTCCTTTGCCATGAGTTCTGAAATCCTTTGTCTGTGAACTCACTAGAATTAGATCGGCATATATCTACATTACAGTAACTAATATCTTTAAAGTAACTATTTTATATCACATTCGTCATTCCCTCCTTTTATCATTTCATGATCACCTATCTATTCAATCCGTAGCTACGGTCCCTCATCTAAAAAGATGCGTCACTGCATTTCCAATTCCTGTTGTAGCCCCCCCTCATCCGCTGCACCCTCGTGGATCCTAACAGCCAAGATTCTTGGGGCGTCTATCTGTTCCAGTGCACCCCGCATTCTACTCATCACGCATTTAAGGATGGCCTGGCCCACAAAGATGCAGCCGAGTGCCACTGCTAAATACATGGCCATATTTATCAACCATTCCTTCCAACTTCCAAATCCCCAGTTACCCCAAGAGCCAGGGTCCTGCATTCCGTCCAGGTGATCCCGTATGCGATCCATAAATCTAATGATGTGAACGGTTAGGTCTTGAACTCCCATGATACACTTGCCCTGCAGTATGGCACATACCCCACCCTCACGGACCAGAAGATAGTCAAGAGCATACCGGTTCTGCATTGCAAACAACCGCAGCTACAAGACGCTCAGAATTCCCCACCCGGCTGAGTGGCCCCGGTTGGGTGCGAGAACCTGAGGTTGTTTCCAGTTCTCGCAGAATTCAGCTGAGACTGCCTGGCGTGCTAACTGATTGTACAGCATCCACGCCGAGGGGCAGGGAACTGTGGTAGGGACTAGAGTCCCAATAGCAATTTGGCGGGGAAATGGGGGTGACAAAACATTGGTCGCTGTGCCATTAAATAAAAAGTAGTATCCTTGCTCCGTGTACAGGCTAGCATCACAATCAGTATATCGGTTGCGTAGGGATCCACCAGTAGCCCAGTTTATCCAGCTTTGGAACGCCCATTCAGGCCGCCTAGCAATGCGGAAGCCCTAGTCCCAACAGTGATATGAGAGACATTCGCCCAGCCACAAAGGAGCATTGGCCAGACGCCTGGGTGATATGACACCTCCTGTCCGTACAGGTGGGGAACAGACATGTTATATTCGTTTCCACCTCTACCAGCAAACAGCTGTGTCCTTCACTGCTGAAACAATTCTCGTACGACCGGGAGTCCCTATTGGGAGTGAAGTGGCTAGGTATGTACGCCCTCCACCGTTGCAGCCTATCATACTGTGAGTGGGAATTATCCCGAGGAAGGGGAAGGCAAATAGCCGGTGGTGCTGAACCCGGATCGTAAGGAAGAGTGACTTGCTGGGTGGTGGCTCGGAACGCTGACAATGAACCACCGTTTGGGGAGTGCCCCAAAGCGGTGAAACAGAAAATAACCTAGACCCCGCTGCGGGGTTCAGGTAGCAGACAACCCGTCCCTGGCCATACAAGCGGTGGTAAATCTGGTAGAAGAGATTCATACTACCCGGGTTTTCCTCAGTTTGGCCTCTAAATGAATTAAGTGTATGTCCTGATAACCTACGTTCTAGTTGTACTCCCCTCCTTACTTCATGAGCCCAATCACCACTGGGGGGGTGATAGAAATATAGCACTGTTGTCTCATCCTCTATGATTGAACCGTTACCCCTTCGTCTCCGCACTCTAGCTGTAGCTGAAAGATACACAGTAAATCTCAGGCCAACAATTTACAGTCCAATCCAGTAGTCACCACAAACTGGTGATCTGCAGACTTATTCTCGTAAGTGACTGTCACAGGTTCAGAAATAGGATACTCACACACCTGTCCTTGGAACCCCGACAAATGCTGCGTGTGATCAGATAGTGGTAGTCGAAGTTCTGATTGCACTGAAGACATGGCTGCTCCAGTGTTGATTACAAATGGATGATGTTGATCTCCTATCTGCAGAGAGATAATAGGTTCCCTGTCCGATTGGAGAGTCCTTATGGCTAAATTAGCTAGTCAATCCTGTGTTGGGAAAGGGTTTGCCTGGGAGAAGTCAGTGTACCTCGTCTGTCCTCCCCTTGGTGGGTACCCCCTCCTTTGGGTCGGGTAGTCTCCTTCTGCTGCCCGTCTTTTGAAGGGGCATTCCTGTTGCCAGTGATCTGCACGGCCGCAATTAAAACATGCATGGTTCCCTCTATATCTGCCCCGCCCTCTTTTCCCAGTAGACCAATGGCCCCTCAGAGGGGGCGGCGGTTGTAAAGCTGTTGGTGCATACGGTGGGCCATAAAGAGGAGCTGAGGGTCCATTTGGGTGGGTTTGATATCCTCCCCGTGTTGATCCACTAGGGCCCAGAGGTCCCTAGAATCAGCTTGATAAACTGAGATGGTAGTTCTCAGATGATCCACGAAAGCAGCAGGAGATTTTTTCTGTCTGGGTTTGCAGCCATAATAGCCATCATCTCACTGGGTCTCCATGGGAAATAAACATCTATCGTGGGCTGGGCCGCCGCCGTCACAGCGTCAGGGTTTGGTATTTTCCTAATCGGCAACTGTCTCCGAATCTCACCAGGGGGCACTCTAGCTATTTCCTCTGGCTCTTCCAAGACTTTGACGTCCCTCCCTGACACTAGAGGGAGCTCCTTCTCCTCAGAACCATCCCTTTCCTCTCCCTTTGTTCTCGGACTTTTCTGTCCCCCCCTATCGGTCTGAAGGGATTTAGGTGGTATGCGTGATTGTTTCTGGATAGGATCAGGCCCTTCTCTCGCTGTCTGAGATCGGGTCCTAGAGCTAATTGGGCTTGTGGAACAGAGCCCCCCTTCTCTCTCAGACAGTGAAGATGGTACCGAAGGGGCTGGAGGGGCTGGCATGATTTGAATCTGGGGAGCAGTGACTGGATATAAATTATGATACTCTGGTGGTTCCGGAATTAGTGCAGACAATGCTACTGGTGCAGTCGGAACCCTAGCCAACCTTGTCAAATTTTCAAAATCTTCATCCTCTGTCTCTGTCAATGCAAGGCCAGCCATTGAACTACGTAGCCCATTGTTTTTTTTTTTTCCCCCCTTCACTAATTGGAATCCCCATTTTAAGGGCATTTTCTTGCCAACTTAATAACATGATCTTATCCCTCTCATGTTGACAATATTGTCTCCATAATCGAATTAACTCTTTAGCTTTCATACTTTGGCTCTCTTTCTTTTTTATTATTATTATTTATTTTTTTATTTGCCTATTTATAACCAATGGCAATTTTTGCTACTTGGCAAAATTATAGAAAAGGTTTTAACAGTGCTCTTTTAAAAATTAAAATGTTTGAAAATTCAAATTGAATTACTGCAACCTGCAAGCTTAGCTCTGATCTCAACTCAGAACTAAATTTACGATTTGCTTAACACAAACTTGTATAACTTTTACAACTTAATTAATTCTTTATCTTAACAATTTTTCTTTTAACAAGTTTTTCTTACATTCACAAAAATGTTGGCTGCTATCAATGAGGGAACAGTTAGCTGCGGTGATGTATACCGGAGCAAAATCAACTGTCATTTCCAGATTTACACTTTTTAAAATGGTGTCAGTGAGTTTCTTTAAGTTTCTATTAATTCACAAATAAAATGAGATAAACATTATTTCAAGTAAGTAAAACTTAAGATTCTGGCAATTTCAATCAATTGCTTTCGAAAATAATAAACTTTTATCAAAGAGGTGGAGAAACCCACTGGTTTCCTTTAATTAATTCAAAACGTAACTTTGCTGGAGTTCACTGACTCGAAGGAAAGGTATCCAATTACACCACAAGCTGCTTGTTATCTCAAGCTGCTGTTAACCCTTTGAGAGACTTCTGCTTTAACTAACATGCTGCATCCAGTTTGTTTTAAAATTTATCGTTTCTCTCCACTACAGTCCAAGGATACAATTTTAGCTTAATCAACTATAGATTTAAAACACTCACACATGGAATTAAACCATCTTTTTTTTGATGTCACATTAATCCCAAAACCTAACCCAAAACCGAATCATAACTCACACATGGGATTAAACCATCTTTTTTAGATGTCACATCAACCCCAAAACCTAACCCAAAACCGAATCATATTATGAAATCCCATCAGTTAAATTTCTAATCCCCAGACTGACCTTTGATTTCGTCGCGACGATCTTTCCGTACCAACCGCGAGTGACCAGACTAATCAGACCATAAGAAGAGGGGAAAAATCAATGCGCGGTCATTTTCCAGCTATACATTGTGGGCCCCTTTTCCACTCTCCTTTGTCAAAAATCAGTCTAATTCTGATTTCGCAGCTGGCCAATGACCGTCTGGAGAAATCCCGGGTTTCCGGCACCAAATGACAATATCAAATTTCTTTACCCGTCAGTCTGGCCTCAATAAAACTTGAGATGGATTTGTAGGCATAACATTAGTTATTTTTATTTGACTTGCAAGTCTGACTCGTTTCACACAGACACAGAACAAAGAACCAGTCTCCTGGACCCCTGGGAAACGAATGAGGAAGGAGACAAAGAGATCTCTTCCAATACATTCAAATGGCATCAAGTTTCACATACACGATTCCCATAGGTCATCCTATACCACTCCTGACCTGGCCATACATCCTGATTGGCTCACTTCTCATCCTTTTCCCTGGCCTCCTATTACCCAGCATCCTTTTCTCATCCTCCACTGGACACCCCATTCCCCCCCCTCCTTTGCCATGAGTTCTGAAATCCTTTGTCTGTGAACTCACTAGAATTAGACCGGCCTATATCTACATTACAGTAACTAATATCTTTAAAGTAACTATTTTATATCACATTCGTCAAGAACACCACATGGTACACAGGAGTGGAAAATCCACACAGTACCAGGCGTGTTTCTTAAAAGCATAGCAAATAGTTTAGTTAGTCATATTAGTTTTAAAGACAAGAAGAAGAACCATCGCACTACTGAATAGACCTCGAGGTCAGCACCGAGTTCCAGCCTGTAAGATGGAAGGTCGGCAAAAGCCAAGGTGCTTCCAGACCACTGGTAAACTCGATCTAAATTGAAAAACTTTCAAACAACAGTGTGAGGTTTTTTTATCTGCCTCCGCACTTGAATCAGCTCCTCACCAGCGAAAAATTGCGCTTCACCTAAATGTAACAGGGCCGCAAGCAATCGAGTTGCATAATTCGTTCCAATTTGAAGGTAGTGAAGATAAAAAGAAACATGTGCTGGTAATGAACAAGTTTGACATCCATTGTAAAGCACAAGTAAATGAAACTTATGAGCGCTACATGTTTAAGAAAAGCTACAAGATTGATTAATTTGTTACTAGTCTCAGAGTTCGAGCTCAGTCTTGTAATTTTTCACCCGTAACGGATTCACTCATCTGTGATCAAATTGTTTTTGCCGTCAATGATATGTGGTTGCGTGAACGTTTACTTCGACGAGCAGTTCTGTCTTCAGATTAAGCAATTAATCGCTGAAAGGCTAGCGAACAGGCTACAAATCTACATGCAGAGTTTAAGGCGAAAGAAAAAGGCCCAAATTCGGAAAATGTGGCCGACGCCATTAGCTCAGTGATGCAGTCCAGAAGTCAGCGCACCATTGATGGTCGCCGTTTTGAACGTGACGCAAGCAGCGGGATGACATGTATGCATTGTGGACACGCTCACTTTAGAAAACACTGCCCTGCACACGAAAAAAAGGCTCGCAATGCGGGAATCAAATCATTTTGCCTCACAATGTTGTTCAACGTCAGAGAAACCAGTGAAAGACTCTAAAAAATTGCACAAAGTGAATAAGAAAGTACCGAGTGTTACAAAGGTGCTGAAGAAAAAAAATTTCATTCATATTTAGAATCACCTAAGTATCTCGACAACACACTTTCATGGTTGATGCGGTTACAAGGGTAAATAAATTGGACACTGAAGAAAATAAAATACTTCAAATTACAGATCTGAAAAAAGACTGGACTGTTACACTGAACGTAAATGGTTCAGATGTTTCATTTAAGCTTGACACAATGCACATGCCAACTAAATTACAGATGCGGATCTGACACTGATAAACAAAGAACAAAGAAAAGTACAGCACAGGAACAGGCCCTTCGGCCCTCCAAGCCCGTGCCGATCATGCTGCCCGACTAAACTACAATCTTCTACACTTCCTGGGTCCTTATCCCTCTATTCCCATCCTATTCATGTATTTGTAAAGATGCCCCTATCGTCCCTGCTTCCACCACCTCCTCCGGTAGCGAGTTCCAGGTACCCACTACCCTCTGTGTAAAAAACTTGCCTCATACATCTACCTTAAACCTTGCCCCTCGCACCTTAAACCTATGCCACCTAGTAATTGACCCCTCTACCCTGGGGAAAAGCCTCTGACTATCCACTCTGTCTATGCCCCTCATAATTTTGTGGACCTCTATCAGATTGCCCCTCAACCTCCGTCGTTCCAGTGAGAACAAACAGAGTTTATTCAACCGCTCCTCATAGCTAATGCCCTCCATACCAGGCAACATTCTGGTAAATCTCATCTGCACCCTCTCTAAAGCCTCCACATCCTTCTGGTAGTGTGGCGACCAGAATTGAACACTATACTCCAAGTGTGGCCTAACTAAGGTTCTATACAGCTGCAACATGACTTGCCAATTCTTATACTCAATGCCCCGGCCAATGAAGGCAAGCATGCAGTATGCCTTCTTGACTACCTTCTCCACCTGTGTTGCCCCTTTCAGTGACCTGTGGACCTGTACACCTAGATCTCTCTGACTTTCAATACTCTTGAGGGTTCTACCATTCACTGTATATTCCCTACCTGCATTAGACCTTCCAAAATGCATTACCTCACATTTGTCCGGATTAAACTCCATCTGCTATCTCTCCGCCCAAGTCTCCAAACAATCTAAATCCTGCTGCATCCTCTGACAGTCCTCATCGCTATCCGCAATTCCACCAACCTTTGTGTTGTCTGGAAACTTACTAATCAGACCAGTTACATTTTCCTCCAAATCATTTATATATACGACAAACAGCAACGGTCCCAGCACTGATCCCTGCAGAACACCACTAGTCACAGCCGTCCAATTAGAAAAGCATCCTTCCATTGCTACTCTCTTCCTTCTATGACCTAGACAGTTCTGTATCCACCTTGCCAGCTCACCCCTGATCCCATGTGACTTCACCTTTTGTACTAGTCTACCATGAGGGACCTTGTCAAAGGCCTTCCTGAAGTCCATATAGACAACATCCACTGCCCTACCTGCATCAATCATCTTTGTGACCTCCTCGAAAAACTCTATCAAGTTAGTGAGACACGACCTCCCCTTCACAAAACCATGCTGCCTCTCACTAATACATCCATTTGCTTCCAAATGGAAGTAGATCCTGTCTCGAAGGATTCTCTCCAGTAATGTCCCTGAGGCTTAAGGTTCACCGGCCTGTAGTTCCCTGGATTATCCTTGCTACCCTTCTTAAACAAAGGAACAACATTGGCTATTCTCCAGTCCTCCGGGCCATCACCTGAAGACAGTGAGGATCCAAAGATTTCGGTCAAAGCCTCAGCAATTTCCTCTCTAGCCTCCTTCAGTAATCTGGGGTAGATCCCATCAGGCCTTGGGGACTTATTTACCTTAATATTTTTCAAGACGCCCAACACCTCGTCTATTTGGATCTCAATGTGACCCAGGCTATCTACACACCCTTCTCCAGACTCAACATCTACCAAAAGGGCAGCACGGTAGCATAGTGGTTAGCATAATTGCTTCACAGCTCCAGGGTCCCAGGTTCGATTCCCGGCTTGGGTCACTGTCTGTGCGGAGTCTGCACGTTCTCCCCGTGTGTGCGTGGGTTTCCTCCGGGTGCTCTGGTTTCCTCCCACAGTCCAAAGACGTGCAGGTTAGGTGGATTGGCCATGCTAAATTGCCCTTAGTGTCCAAAATTGGCCTTAGGGTTGGTTGAGTGGGGTTACTGGGTTATGGGGATAGGGTGGTGTGGGCCTCGGTAGGGTGCTCTTTCCAAGAGCCGGTGCAGACTCGATGGGCTGAATGGCCTCCTTCTGCACTGTAAATTCTATGATTCTATGAATTCCTTCTCGTTGGTGAATACTGATGCAAAGTATTCATTTAGTACCTCGCCCATTTCCTCTGGCTCCACACATAGATTCCCTTGCCTATCCTTCAGTGGGCCAACCCTTTCCCTGGCTACCCTCTTGCTTTTTATGTACGTGTAAAAAGTCTTGGGATTTTCCTTAACCCTATTTGCCAATGACTTTTCGTGACCCCTTCTATCCCTCCTGACTCCTTGCTTAAGTTCCTTCCTACTTTCCTTATATTCCACACAAGTTTCGTCTGTTCCCAGCCTTTTAGCTCTGACAAATGTCTCCTTTTTCTTTTTGATGAGGCCTACAATATCTCTCCTTATCCAAGGTTCCCGAAAATTGCCGTATTTATCCGTCTTCCTCACAGGAACATGCCGGTCCTGAATTCCTTTCAACTGACACTTGAAAGCCTCCCACATGTCAGATGTTAATTTACCCTCAAACATCTGCCCCCAATCTAGGTTCTTCAGTTCCCGCCTAATATTGTTATAATTAGCCTTCCCCCAATTTAGCACATTCACCCGAGGACCACTCTTATCCTTGTCCACCAGCACTTTAAAACTTACTGAATTGTGGTAACTGTTCCCGAAATGCTCCCCTACTGAAACTTCTACCACCTGGCCGGGCTCATTCCCCAATACCAGGTCCAGTACCGCCCGTTCCCTAGTTGGACTGTCTACTTTTTGTTTTAAGAAGCCCTCCTGGATGCTCCTTACAAACTCTGCCCCGTCTAAGCACCTGGCACTATGTGAGTCCCAGTCAATATTGGGGAAGTTGAAGTCTCCCATCACCACAACCCTGTTGATTTTACTCTTTTCCAAAATCTGTCTACCTATCTGCTTCTCCATCTCCCGCTGGCTGTTGGGAGGCCTGTAGTAAACCCCCAACATTGTGACTGCACCCTTCTTATTCCTGATCTCTACCCATATATCCTCACTGCCCTCTGAGGTGTCCTCCCGTAGTACAGCTGTGATATCCTCCCTAGCCAGTAGAGCAACTCCACCATCCCTTTTACATCCCCCTCTATCCCACCTGAAACATCTAAATCCTGGAACGTTTAGCTGCCAATCCTGCCCTTCCCTCAACCAGGTCTCTGTAATGGCAACAACATCATAGTTCCAAGTACTAATCCAAGCTCTAAGTTCATCTGCCTTACCCGTAATACTTCTTGCATTAAAACATATGCACTTCAGGCCACCAGACCCACTGTGTTCAGCAACTTCACCCTGTCTGCTCTGCCTCAGAGCCTTACTGTCCCTATTCCCTAGTTCTCCCTCAATGCTCTCACCTTCTGACCTATTGCTCCCGTGTCCACCCCCCTGCCATACTAGTTTAAACCCTCCCGTGTGACACTAGCAAATCTCGCGGCCAGGATATTTATGCCTCTCCAGTTTAGATGCAACGCGTTAGCACACTGGGCTAAAACGCTGGCTTTGAAAGCAGACGAAGGCAGGCCAGCAGCACGGTTCAATTCCCGTACCAGCCTCCCCGAACAGGCGCTGGAATGTGGCGATTAGCGGCTTTTCACAGTAACTTTGTTTGAAGCCTACTTGTGACAATAAGCGATTTTCATTTCATTCATTTCATTTATATAGCTCATACTTGCCCCGGAAGAGCTCCCAGTGGTCCAGATAACAGAAACCCTCCCTCCTACACCAGCTGTTTAGCCACGTGTTTAGCTGCTCTATCTTCCTATTTCTAGCTTCACTGGCACGTGACACAGGGAGTAATCCCGAGATTACATCCCTAGATCTCCTGTCTTTTAACTTGCTGCCTAGCTCCCTGAACTCCTGCTGCAGGACCTCATGCCTCTTCCTGCCTATGTCGTTAGTACCAATATGTACAACGACCTCTGCCTGTTTGCCTTCCCCCTTCAGGATGCCCTCTACCCGTTCGGAGACATCCTGGACCCTGGCACCAGGGAGGCAACATACCATCCTGGAGTCTCTTTCACATCTACAGAAGCGCCTATCTGTGCCCCTGACTATAGAGTCCCCTATGACTATTGCTCTTCTGTGCTTTGACCCTCCCTTCTGAACATCAGAGCCAGCCATGGTGCCACTGCTCTGGCTGCTGCTGTTTTCCCCTGATAGGTTATCCCCCCCGACAGTATCCAAAGGTGTATATCTGTTCGAGAGGGGGACATCCAGAGGGGATTCCTGCACTGACTGCCTGCCCTTTCTGGTGGTCACCCATTTCTCTGCCTGCACCTTGGGTGTGACCACATTTATATAACTGCTATCTATGACGCTTTCTGCCACCTGCATGCTCCTAAGTGCATCCAATTGCTGCTCGAACCGAACCATGAGGTCTGTGAGGAGCTCCAGTTGGGTGCACTTTCTGCAGATGAAGCCATCCGGGATGCTGGAAGCCTCCGGGACCTGCCACATCTCACAGTCAGAGCACTGCACCCCTCTAACTGACATTGCATCAATTAATTAGTAAATTAAAGTTAAAAGTTACAATTTTTTAAAATAAGTTTCTGTTAACTATCTGTTTCCTAGCACTAGATTTCTACTATAAATGTGAAAGCTAAATACAGTACTCTCTGATCTCTGGCTTAGATACCCCTCTAAGTTATAATTAAGTAATTATGATTATTTAGTTTACCAATACTTAATTTTTTTAATTTAGTGTAGATTTCCAACCAGCCACTCAGGTCACAGCTTTTCTGTGATGTCAAAGAACAAAGAACAAAGAAATGTACAGCACAGGAACAGGCCCTTCGGCCCTCCAAGCCCGTGCCGACCATGCTGCCCGACTAAACTATAATCTTCTACACTTCCTGGGTCCGTATCCCTCTATTCCCATCCTATTCATGTATTTGTCAAGATGCCCCTTAAATGTCACTATCGTCCCTGCTTCCACCACCTCCTCCGGTAGCGAGTTCCAGGCACCCACTACCCTCTGCGTAAAAAACTTGCCTCGTACATCTACTCTAAACCTTGCCCCTCTCACCTTAAACTTATGCCCCCTAGTAATTGACCCCTCTACCCTGGGGAAAAGCCTCTGACTATCCACTCTGTCTATGCCCCTCATAATTTTGTATACCTCTATCAGGTCTCCCCTCAACCTCCTTCGTTCCAGTGAGAACAAACCGAGTTTATTCAACCGCTCCTCATAGCTAATGCCCTCCATACCAGGCAACATTCTTGTAAATCTCTTCTGCACCCTCTCTAAAGCCTCCACATCCTTCTGGTAGTGTGGCGACCAGAATTGAACACTATACTCCAAGTGTGGCCTAACTAAGGTTCTATACAGCTGCAACATGACTTGCCAATTCTTATACTCAATGCCCCGGCCAATGAAGGCAAGCATGCCGTATGCCTTCTTGACTACCTTCTCCACCTGTGTTGCCCCTTTCAATGACCTGTGGACCTGTACTCCTAGATCTCTTTGACTTTCAATACTCTTGAGGGTTCTACCATTCACTGTATATTCCCTACCTGCATTAGACCTTCCAAAATGCATTACCTCACATTTGTCCGGATTAAACTCCATCTGCCACCTCTCCGCCCAAGTCTCCAAACAATCTAAATCCTGCTGTATCCTCCGACAGTCCTCATCACTATCCGCAATTCCACCAACCTTTGTGTCGTCTGCAAACTTACTAATCAGACCAGTTACATTTTCCTCCAAATCATTTATATATACTACAAAGAGCAAAGGTCCCAGCACTGATCCCTCTGGAACACCACTGGTCACAGCCCTCCAATGAGAAAAGCATCCTTCCATTGCTACCCTCTGCCTTCTATGGCCTAGCCAGTTCTGTATCCACCTTGCCAGCTCACCCCTGATCCCGTGTGACTTCACCTTTTGTACTAGTCTACCATGAGGGACCTTGTCAAAGGCCTTACTGAAGTCCATATAGACAACATCCACTGCCCTACCTGCATCAAACATCTTAGTGACCTCCTCGAAAAACTCTATCAAGTTAGTGAGACACGACCTCCCCTTCACAAACTGTGTCACTTCAGTCCCCCCCCCCCCCCACACACACACACACAGACAATTTGAAAAGGTGATAAAAGTAAAAATGAGTAAAACTCTCTTACTTACCTCCTGAGGGTCTCAGATGCTCTCTGGTTCTCTCCCTGCAGATTAAAAGTTACAGGCCAGAAGAAAGAGAGAGAACAAACCAGTAGGGAAAAAGTACTTTCTCCCACTCTGCACTAAATTACCTCACTGCACCTAATTACCAAGTTTCAAATTCCCACTCTGGATGTGTCTTACTCACTCAGGCTGTGTCTCTTTGACCTGCGCAACGCTTACTGAGTCCGCTTTCGGTCTGTCTTTTATACAAACTTCAGGATGACTCACACTAAAACGTCAAAGAGAAGAATACAATGTGTACCTTTGTGCCCCTAAACAGGCCTCAGGTGACTGCCAGATAACTGCCTCTCAGCAATTAGGGTGGGGGCAGCTTCAGCCAATCAGACACTAATCTACACTGCACTTTGAACTGAAAAACAGCAGAATTAAATTAACCACTTACTTTTCCTGGTTACCTCACTGCACCAAATTACCAAGTTTCAAATTCCCACTCTGGATGTGTCTTACTCACTCAGGCTGTGTCTCTTTGACCTGAGCAACGCTTACTGAGTGCACTTTCTGTCTGTCTTTTATACAGACTTCCAGATGAATCACACTAAATCTTCAAAGAGAAGAATACAATGTGTACCTTTGTGCCCCTAAAGACGTCTCCAAAGATTGAAACGTCCAAATGTCATCCGACTGACTACAATGGAAACGCAATTGCAACAAGAGATTCCTGTTGCCTCACAGTAAAGAACTGTGAGTTATGCATTCACTTGGAGTTTGAAATAGGTGACTCCACAAGATCGTCATTGATGGGTGTGGATGCTTGCATACAACTAAATTTGGTGCAGAGAGTCCATACTGCCAGCACATTCAATGGTTCCCTCAGTGATGAAAGAGAAGAGATCCTGAGCAAATTCCCGAATGTATTCAGTGGAATGGGTACGTTATCGTTCACTTATAGCATTCAGAGAAAGAGCAATGCTAAGCCAGTGATACATTAATCTTGTAGAGTGCCTGCACCTTGAAGATACCTGGCGAAATTCTCCGTTATCGGCGGAAAGTCCGCCGATCGGCGCAAAAAACGGCGCAAATCCGACTTGCGTCACGTCGTAAAAATGGGTCGAAAGTCTCCGGCATGAAATGGGCTAGCAGCGACGTAACGGGATCCGCTCTTGCGCAGTGGTTCACACCGTGCAGCGTCAGACGCGCCGAACGGCGTGACGGGTCATAAGGCCGCGCTGCTCCCCCCCACCCGACCGAAACACCCAACCGCAACACCCGACTTGATGGCTGGCCACCGCTCAGCCCCGAGGTTCGAGTCACGCGATGTGGAGGCGCTCCTGGACGCGGTGGAGCAGAGGAGGGACGCCCTGTATCCCGGGCACGGCCGCAGAGTTGCCCCACGCCACAGCCGGCGTCTGTGGAGGGAAGTGGCAGAGGCCGTCACCGCTGCGGCCCTGACACCACGGACAGGCACCCAGTGCCACAAGAAGGTGAACGACCTCGTCAGAGCAGGCAGGGTGAGCCTCCCCATATCCCCCCTCCCCCATATCCCCCCTCCCCCATATCCCCCCTCCCCCATATCCCCCCTCCCCCAAATCCCCCCTCCCCCATATCCCCCATATCCACCCTCCCCCATAACCCCCATATCCCCCCTCCCCCATATCCCCCATATCCCCCTCCCCATATCCCCCTTCCCCCATATCCCCCCTTCCCCCATATTCCCCCTCCCCCATATCCCCCCTTCCCCATATCCCCTCTTCCCCCATATCCCCCATATCCCCCCCGTATCCCCCCTCCCCCATATCCCCCTCCCCGTATCCCCCCTCCCCATATCCCCCCTTCCCCCATATCCCCCTTCCCCCATATCCCCCATATCCCCCCTCCCCCATATCCCCCCTCCCCATATCGCCCCTTCCCCCATATCCCCCCTCCCCCATATCCCCCCTCCCCCATATCCCCCTCCCCCATATCCCCCCTCCCCATATCCCCCTCCCCCATATCCCCCATATCCCCCTCCCCCATATCCCCCATATTCCCCCCTCCCCCATATCCCCCCTTCCCCCATATCCCCCCTCCCCCATATCCCCCCTCCCCCATATCCCCCTCCCCATATCCCCCCTCCCCCATATCCCCCCTCCCCATATCCCCCCTTCCCCCATATCCCCCTCCCCCTTATCCCCCCTCCCCCATATCCCCCCTTCCCCCATATGCCCCCTCCCCCATATCCCCCCTCCCCCATATCCCCCCTCCCCCATATCCCCCCTCCCCATAGCCCCCCCTCCCCCATATCCCCCTTCTCCCATATCCCCCCTCCCTCATATCCCCCCTTCCCCCATATCCCCCCTTCCCCCATAACCCCCATATCCCCCTCCCCCATATCCCCCCTCCCCCTCCCTCATATCCCTCTCCCCCATATACCCCCATATCCCCCCTCTCCCATATCCCCCATATCCCCCCTCCCCCATATCCCCCATATCCCCAAGTAAATCCAGCCCTAACCTTAACCTCTGCAATGCACGCGCAACCGATGGCATGCATTCATATGCCTGCCTAACAGTGTTGCCTTTTACCCCTGCCACCCCCACCCACCCACAGGAGAAGCGCGCACACAACAATAGGGAGCATGTGAGGACTGGAGGAGGCCCCGCTCATGAGAGGCCACTGACCGAACACGAGGAAAGGGCCCTGGAACTGGCTGGCGGACCTGACGACCGGGAGGTTGCTGATGCAGATGTCGGGGGCGTACTAGCAAGTGAGCCACCGACAGCCCGTTCCCATATCCCCCCTCCCCTATATCCCCCTCCCCCATATCACCTGATCACTGCCTGATGTCTAACCATGCATGCTTCATTGTGTATCGCAGGACCAAACGTCCAGGCACCCATCCCCGCAGGTGCAGACCGCCCGCAGGATGCCCCTCGGAGGCCACAGGAGACGGAGAGACACGGACCCTCCAGCATGCGACGCCCGCAGGATGCCCCTCGCACACCACGGGAGACGGAGAGACACGGACCTTCCAGCATGCGACGCCCGCAGGATGCCCCTCGCACACCACGGGAGACGGAGAGACACGGACCCTCCAGCATGCGACGCCCGCAGGATGCCCCTCGCACATCACGGGAGACGGAGAGACACGGACCCTCCAGCATGCGACGTCCGCAGGATGCCCCTCGGAGGCCACGGGAGACGGAGAGACCCGGACACTCCAGCATGTGACGCCCACAGGATGCCCCTCGCACACCACGGGAGACGGAGAGACCTGGAGCAACAGGGAGACGACACCCCTGTCACGTGCGGGAGCGACCACCCAGCGATGAGGGGAGCAGCCACAGGCCCCCGTCACATCCGAGCCAGGACACCACTACCCAGGACACCACTACCAAGGACACCACTACCCAGGACACCACTACCCGGGACAGCACTACCCAGGAAGACGAAATACCGGACAGTGACTCAGAGTGGATGGGTGGAGACGAACCCCCACCCCAAAGTGCCATAGACTCAGAGTGGGACGAAGAGCACGGCACAACGCCACTGCTGTCACCAACACCCTCCACCATCACAGAAACACTCACCTCGGTTGGGCACTTTAGTGATGAGGCGTCTGGTACACTCACTGGTGCGCACAACACAGCCATCCCGGTACAGCAGGTGGAGGTAGGAGCAGCAGAGGGGCCGGGCGGTCGGAGGGCAGCCCAGCCCAAGCGAACATCTGCCGCCCAGATAGATCCCGGGTTCCTGGAGTTACCACACCCACACATAGATCCGATGCAACCACCGACCCGGAGACGAGCGAAGAGGGTGACGGCCGGCTTGCGGCGGCTGCAGTCGCAGGTGGAGGAGTCTACCCGCGTCCAGGAGCTGGGAGTAGTGCCGGTCATGCGTGCCACCCAGGCTGACACCGCACGGGTGGCGTCCGCGGTGGAGGCAATGGGTGCGACGGTGTCAGACATGGGGAACGGTTTGCGAGGCCTGGGGCTTTCCGTGCAGGCGGCGTCTGTGGCCCAGGACATGGCTGCCCTCTCACAGGAGGCCATGAGCCAGTGCCAGATGGCAGAGGCGCTCAACGCCATAGCCCAGTCTCTGCAGGCCATGGCCCAGTCTCAGCAGGCCATGGCCCAGTCTCTGCAGGCCATCGCTGAGGGCATCGGCGCCAGTAGCCATGTGCGAGCCGGCGTCGCACTGTCACTGACAGGGTTTGCCAACCCCCTGGGCTCCATGGCTGCAAACCTGCAGACCCCTGTCGATACCAGCACGGGCCTCCAGGACTGGTAGCGCCAGATGTCGGGGGGGCGTCGGATGGCCAGTCCGTTCGCATCCCCCACCCATGTAGAGGCCTGGGGGCCATCGGGCACCCCGAGGGAGGAGGAGGTGGTGTGGTCCGTCCCGGCTCCCCCTGTAGGGGCGGTCCCGGTACACCGCGACACCTCGGACTCCCCCCTTCCGTCCCAGGTGCATCGGGTGGGCAACTGGCAGGACAGGCTGGCAGCTCCCCATCCCAGTCGCCCGGGCCGCAGCCTGGCCCATCTAGGCCAGGACGCCCCAGGAAACGGCCGCCAAAGGGATCCAGTGTCAGAGGGCAGGAATCACAGGAGTCCACCTCCAGTTCTGCTGTACCGTCTGGGGAACCACGTAGACGTAGTCAAAGGGCCCGTAAGGCCAAACAATTAGACACTGAGTAAGTTGGCATGGGTGCAGGGCACAGATGAGTTTTAGGGGCTAGGGCACGTGCATGAACTCGTTTGGTTATTAAAGTCAATGTTACACCTACAGAAACTGCCTTTGTGCTCTGTCCAAAGCGTGCGGGGGTGTCATGTATGTTGAGCGCAAGTGTGTGTGTGAGGGGTGGTCTTACCTCAGCCCCAGGTGAGTCTGCCCCCTTCACCCTGGGCCGCCATCAACATCCCCCGGGCAGAGGACGGGACCGTGCGCTGCAGTGTCACAGCCGCATGCAGGGATGGTCCGGGAGGATGGTGGTACTGTGGCCATGGGTCAGATATTGTCCAACGATGTGGAGCCAGGAGGTCACCGCAGGGCGGGTTGTCATCATCCTCCATGGCCTGCAATAGACACGCGTCCACACGCAACTGTGTGAGCACGGCCCGTTGTGCCGCAGGTGGATCGGCAATGGGGGGGGGGGGAATGTGCATGCGGGTGGGGTGGGTGGGGTTGGGGAGGGGGGTGAGGGTGCTGGGTGGGTGGATGGGTGGGGGGTGTGGGTGGTCGGCTGTTACCATGGTGTGCGCTCTGTGGCCATACTACCCGATTCCCACGCCCATCTAGTCAGTGAAGCGGGCGGCTATCAGTCTGTCCCGTGCCCGCTGGGCCAGCCGGTAACGGTGGACAGCCAACCGCCTGTGTCTACCCCGTCTGCCCTGACCATTGCCCCCATCCCCCTCATCTGGGGAGGACTGCGCCTCTTCCTGCTGCTCCTCCACTCCGCCCTCCTCTGCCTGCGGCACATCGCCCCTCTGCTGGGCTATGTTGTGCAGGACGCAGCACACCACAATGATGCGGCCGACCCTATCTGACCGATACTGGAGGGCGCCCCCAGAGAGGTCCAGGCACCTGAAACGCATCTTCAGCACGCCAAAGCACCTCTCTATCACTCCCCTTGTCGCTACATGGGCATAATTGTAGCGGTTCTCCGCCTCATTGCGTGGCCTCTGTATAGGCGTCATCAGCCACGATCGCAATGGGTAGCCCCTGTCGCCCAGCAACCAGCCCCTCAGCCGGGGATGGCGCCCCTCGTACATGCCGGGGATGGATGACCGCGACAACACGTATGAGTCGTGTACACTGCCTGGGTAATGGGCGCAGACGTGCAGGATCATCATGCGGTGGTCGCAGACCACCTGTATGTTCATCGAATAGGTCCCCTTCCTATTGGTGAACACGGCCCTGTTATCTGCCGGTGGCCGCACAGCGACGTGCATCCCATCGATCGCGCCCTGGACCATGGAGAACCCGGCCACGGCAGAGAAGCCCACGGCCCGGGCATCTTGGCTGGCCCGGTCCATGGGGAAGCGGATGTAGCGGTGCGCCATGGCATATAGGGCATCTGTCACTGCCCGGATGCACCGATGCACCGATGTCTGCGATATGCCGGACAGGTCCCCACTCGGTGCCTGGAATGACCCCGTTGCATAAAAGTTCAGGGCCACCGTAACCTTGACGGTCACGGGGAGAGGGTGTCCCCCGCCAGTGCCACGCGGTGACAGGTGTGCCAGCAGGTGGCAGATGTGTGCCACGGTTTCCCGCCTCATCCGGAGTCTCCTCCTGCATTCCTGGTCCGTGAGGTCCTGGTATGACTGCCGGGGCCGGTACACACGGGGCGCCCTCGGGTGCCTCCGTTGCCGTGGGGCCGCGACGTCCTCCTCCCCCTCCTCGTCCTGTCGGTCAGGTGTCCCTCCAGCCTGGGCAGCTGCCGCCTGTCCCTCTGCGGCAGCCTGTGCCGCCTCTCTGGCACGCTCCTCCTCCTCCTCCTCATCCAGGGCAACATAGACATTAGCGGCTGCCGCCACGGCGGCAAACATCGCTGGATGATCGGAAAACATGACGGCCTGGTGGGGGGGAGGGGAACGACGACATGGCATCATTGCCCATATCCCCTCCTCCCCCCAGCCAGGTGGCATGGACCGCATGAGTCCAACTGTTGGAGGCTGGCACCTGGCCAGGTGGACCAACTCACTTGCCCTCGCATCCCCCTCCCCGGCACGGACCCCCCCCATCCCCCTCCCCGGCACGGAACCCCCCCCAACCTCCATCCCGGCACGGACCCCCCCCCAACCACCACCCCGGCACGGAACCCCTCCATTCCCCTCCCCGGCACGGACCCCCCCCCAACCTCCACCCCGGCACGGACCCCAACCTCCTCCCCGGCACGGACCCCCCATCCCCCTCCACGGCATGGACCCCCCCCATCCCCCTCCCCGGCACGGACCCCCACCAACCTCCACCCCGGCACGGACCCCCCCCCAACTTCCACCCCGGCACAGACCCCCCATCCCCCTCCCCGGCACGGACCCCCCCCCAACCTCCACCCCGGCACGGACCCCAACGTCCTCCCCGGCATGGACCCCCATCCCCCTCCCCGGCACGGACCCCCCCCCCAATCTCCGCCCCGGCACGGACCCCCATCCCCCGCCCCGTCACGGACCCCCCCCCAACCTCCTCCCCGGCACGGACACCCCATTCCCCTCCCCGGCACGGACCCTCCCCCGACCTCCTCCCCGGCACGGACCCCCCCCAACCTCCTCCCCGGCACGGACCCCCCATCCCCCTCCCCGTCACGGACCCCCCCCCCAACCTCCTCCCCGGCACGGACCCCCCATCCCCCTCCCCGGCACGGACCCTCCCCCAACCTCCTCCCCGGAACGGACCCTCCCCAACCTCCTCCCCGGCACGGACCCCCCATCCCCCTCCCCGGCACGGACCCCCCCCCAACCTCCTCCCCGGCACGGACCCCCCCCATCTTCCTCCCCGGCACGGACCCCCCCCCCAACCTCCACCCCGGCACGGACTCCCCCCAACCTCCTCCCCGGCACGGACCCCCCATCCCCCTCCCCGGCACGGTCCCCCCTCCCGGCACTCCCCCGGAGCCCAGCCCACTCTAACCACCCCCCCCCCCCCCGCCGCACACACACACACACACAACCCGAGACACACCTCTCCTCACGCATTCAGACTGCGGCCACGCCATCGCCTGCCCAGAGCCAACCCCCTAGGCCGTCACTCACCTCCACGCTGGTCGGCGTGAACCTGGAGCACAGGGTCACGCCCATGAAAAGGAGGTTTAATTTACGTCGACGTGAACGATCATCACGTCGACGGGACTTCGGCCCATCCGGAAGGGAGAATATCGGCAGGCCGAAAATCGGCTGCCTTGCGCAGACCCGTGCCATTCTCCGACGGCAGCGGCGACATTAACGCCCCGCCGACTTTTCTCCCTTCGGAGACTTCGGCAACCGGCGGGGGCGGGATTCACGGCGGCCAACGGCCATTCTCCGACCCGCTGGGGGGTCGGAGAATGACGCCCACCGTCTGAAGGATGAATTGGACAGGATGTTGCAGTGCAAAATCATATCAAAGGTGAGCTCAATGGTGTGTGTTCGCAAACCAAATGTTGACTTACGCATATGTATTGATCCAAAAGATCTCAATAACAATATCAAACGAGAACACTGCCCAATCCCGAATAGAGAAGGAATCACGGCAGAAATGGCTCATGCCAAATACTTTCCGAAACTGGACGCCTCGAGAGGATTTTGGCAGCTACAGTTATATAATAACAGTAGAAAGCTGTGCACATTTAATACTCCATTTGGAAGGTACTGTTTTAGCAGGCTACCATTTGGCATAATATTTGCTTCGGAAATATTCCACCGAGCGATGGAGACAATAACTGAAGGGATACCTGGTGTTCGAGTCTATGTTGATGACGTGATTGGATGGTCAAATTCTCCTGAAGAACATTGTTCGAGACTCATAAAAGTCATGACAAGAGTTAAATCGGTGTGGCCTGAAATTAAACAGAGACAAATGCCAATTCGGCTTACCGAAATTGACATTTCTAAGTGATGTAATCTCGAAAGAAGCTGTGCAACTGAATCAAGATAAAATACATGCAATTGGTCAAATGCCAATTCCGAACGATAAAAAGGCGATTCGAAAAATGTCATACATTTTCTGGGCAAATTCATTCCCAATCTATCCACCAGAACGACAGCATTATGAAATCTTATCAAGAAGAATGTTTCATTTGTGTGGACGTCACAGCATGAAGCTGAATGGAAAAACATGAAGTCGTCTTTAACAACAGCCCCTGTATTAGTGTTCTTTGATTCGACCAAAGAAACCAAGATCTCAACTGATGCCAGTCAGAATCCGATTGGAGCTGTACCACTTCAGAAATCTGAGGTCGATCTCTGGAAACCTGTTGCATATGCATCAGAACAGAGATATGCACAAATAGAAAAAGAATGTCTGAGTTTACTCACTGGCATAAGCAAATTCCACGATTATGTGTTTGTCATAGATTATCATAGAATTTACAGTGCTGAAGGAGGCCATTCGGCCCATCGAGTCTGCACCGGCTCTTGGAAAGAGCACCCTACCCAAGGTTAACACCTCCACCCTATCCCCATAACCCAGTGACCCCACCCAACATTAAGGGCAATTGTGGTTACTAAGGGCAATTTATCATGGCCAATCCACCTAACCCGCACATCTTTGGACTGTGGGAGGAAACCGGAGCACCCGGAGGAAACCCACGCACACACGGGGAGGATGTGCAGACTCCGCACAGACAGTGACCCAAGCTGGAATCGAACCTGGGACCCTGGAGCTGTGAAGCAATTGTGCTATCCACTATGCTACCGTGCTGCCCCATTTCGCAGTTGAAACGGATCGCCGTCCTTTAGTGAACATAATTAGAAAAGATCTAAACGACACGTCACCATGACTACAAAGGATGATGATGAAGCCGTGTAGATATGGTTTTACGTTATCGTATACCCCAGGCAAAGATCTTGTCCTGGCTGATGCTCTGTCACGTGCCACTAGTTACACCAATGAGACAACGTCAGAAATAATCTTAAATGTAGAAACCCAAGCCAAGTTCATAGCAGACATGCTAGCAGTGTCTGATGCACAACTTAGCCTAATTCGGGAAGGAACAGCAAAAGATGCAATCCTTCAACGTGTGATGAAACACTTGACAGAAAGGTGGACCAATGGCAGCTGTGTAAAGGATCACCTAACTGATGTAAATGGTTTTCTGCTGAAAAGGGATAGAACTGTCATTCCATCCTGCATGCGAAGATGTATCCTAGCTTGGATACATGAAGGAAATCAGGGCATGGAAAAATGCAAAAGACGTGCATTGCAATCAGTCTATTGGCCAGGCATAAATAAGGATGTAGATAATTTTGTTCAAGGTTGTATTGTCTGCCAGATGCATCAATTGTCCCAGCGCAAATAATAATAATAATAATCGCTTATTGTCAAAAGTAGGCTTCAATTAAGTTACTGTGAAAAGCTCCTAGTCGCCACATTCCGGCACCTGTTTGGGGAGGCCGGGTATGGGAAATGAACCCGCACTGCTGCCTTGTTCTGCATTACAAGCCAGCTGTTTAGCCCACTGTGCTAAACCAGCCCCTAGACATTTGCATCGAGACATTTGCATCGAGTGAACTGATCACTAACCCATGGTCCAAAGTTGGGGTGGACTTATTTTATTTTAGAGGAAATGACTACCTGATAATAATCGACTACTGTAATAACAATAATAATAATCACTTATTGTCACAAGTAGGCTTCAATGAAGTTACTGTGTGATGCACGATCAATTACACTCAAAGACGAGGTTGTATCATAACCGAAGGCCTTAATCGACTGGAACTGTTCCCCAGCAGCTTCGGTACAGAAAGTTGTTGCTCTTTTTAGCCTTAGTTTATTAGCTCTGATTACGTCACCTTTGCTCACGAGTCGCCAGGTATCTTTCTGATACCGCCACGTGGTTCAAGTTCAAGTTATGATTAATAAGTCAGCACACCGCTTAGTAAGATTGAAATCAACGGTCATTTATTATATACAACAAGTAATGTTTACACAATAATCCTACTATCTATATAATAAACCTATCACTACTGGCCAATACTTAACTTTAGGAAGAGCCCACCAGGTCAGGGAAACGAATGGCTTATCTAGTCGAATCTGGCCCGCAGGATTCAATCGGCTGCTACAGGTCGATGGCTAGGAGTCTTTATCAGATAGCGATCGCTGGACTCAAACTTACGGTTGCCGGTTGCTGTTCTTGCGGAGGTCTCGAGCAGGCGAAGAAGGGAGAGAGAGAGAGATCTGAACTTGGCCCCTCACTTTATAGGGCCCAGGGGCTTCCCGCCTCCCGGGGCGGCCCTTGACCCTGAGTCCCAAGTGATTGGACTTGTTCCCAATCACTGGGTTCGATACGTCCAATTGCGAGGCGATTCCCCGATCGGGGGGGTGGTCGTTCACCTGCCTTTGTTTCGGCCACTGCAGGCGCCGACAGGTCTGGCCCGGTATTCAATTGCTAATATGTTGCAATTGTTCCCGGGGATAGCTGATTAAACTGCAGATGCCTGGGTGGATGGGCTGTTAATAGCCCTGAGGATCGATCTGGGCCAACTTCCTCAGAGCCGAATATGCTATTCTGTCTGCAGCTGTCCGTTTCTGTCTTGTTACCTGCTTTTCCCAGCAGCCTTTCCGGTTAGCCATTTTAAATCGGGTTTTGGCCAAATTAATCGGGAAGCAGCCATTTTACGTGGCTACAAAGTGAGGGCTGCTGGGATGGCACCGGTTCTTATACCCCGCCTGTCAAGGCGGAGCTACATACCAACAGCCAATGGTAAACTCCTAAGTTTAACCAATGGTCTTCGGCCTCTTGGTCACTGAAATACCCGATAATACCACATTCACCCCCTGTTAAAAAAGAGTCCAGTGGGGGTGGTGGCCAGTGGTTACAATTGCATCTACATGGTATGATCAGATATGGAGGTACCGTGATACCTCTTTACAGAGTTGTCGAGAATATTTTACAAGCGTGGAAGATATATACATTCAGTGTTCATTTACAGTTACAGTGAAACAATCAGCATCCTCCTGGATCGTCTGGGCTTCGGTGGTGATTCTGGTGGGGTTCCGGATGTCTGCGACTCCGGGAGCGTGGCGTCGGTCTCCATGCCAGCTTTGTCACCCCTAGACGGCGCTGGTGGGGCCAACGGTTGGGCCGAGTGGGGGCGCCTGTAGGGGGCGTCGGAGGGTGGGATGGCCTAGGTAGGAGTGGTGGGAGGACTGACCCTCCAGTGAGGTGCTGTGGGGGAGGGGGGTAATGGTTCGGGTGCGTGTGGGGTTCCGGCGGGCGCCAGGTCCCGGAGGGAGACTGTATCTTGCCGGCCGTCAGGGAACGCCACGTAGGCGTACTGGGGGTTAGCGTGCAGCAGGTGGACCCTCTCGACCAACGGGTCCAACTTGTGCGCCCGCACGTGCTTCCGAAGCAGGATGGGTCTGGGTGTCGCTAGCCAGGTTGGGAGCGAGGACCCGGAGGAGGACTTCCTGGGGAAGACAAGGAGACGTTCATGAGGTGCCTGATTGGTAGTTATACAGAGCAGCGACCGGATGGCGTGGAGGGCCTCCGGGAGGACTTCTTGCCAGTGGGTGACTGGGAGATTCCTGGACCATAGGTACAGTAGAACGGTCTTCCAGACCGTTCCGTTCTCCCTCTCCACCTGTCCATTTCCCCGGGGGTTGTAACTGGTTGTCCTGCTTGAGGCGATGCCCTTGCTGAGCAGGAATTGATGCAGTTCGTCGCTCATAAAGGAGGACCTCCTGTGACTGTGTATGTACACGGGGAACCCGAACAGTGTAAAGATACCCTGGAGGGCCTTGATGACGGTGTTTGCGGTCATGTCGGGGCAGGGGATGGCGAATGGGAACCGGGAGTACTTGTCAATCACGTTCAGGAAATACGTGTTGCGGTCGGTGGAGGGGACGGGGTCTCTGAAGTTCATACTGAGGCATTCAAAGGGACGGGAAGCCTTTATCAGGTGCGCCCTCTCTGGCCGGTAGAAGTGCGGTTTGCACTCCGCTCAGATTTGGCAGTCCCTGGTGGCTGTTCTGACCTCCACGATGGAGTAGGGCAGGTTGCGGGTCTGAATGAAGTGGAAAAAGCGAGTGACCCCCGGGTGGCAGAGGTCCTCGTGGAGGGCTCGGAGGCGGTCCACTTGTGCAGTGACACACGTGCCGCGGGACAGGGCATCGGAAGGCTGGTTTAGCTTCCCCGGACGGTACAAGATCTCGTAGTTGTAGGTGGAGAGTTCTATCCTCCACCGTAAGATCTTGTCGTTCTTTATCTTGCCCTGCTGTGCATTATCAAACATGAACGCCACCGACCGTTGGTCAGTGAGGAGAGTGAATCTCCTGTCGGCCAGGTAATGCCTCCAGTGTCGCACAGCTTCTACTATGGCTTGCGCCTCTTTTTCGACCGAGGAATGGCAAATTTCTGAAGCATGGAGGGTACGTGAGAAGAATGCCACGGGTCTGCCCGCTTGGTTGAGGGTGGCGGCCAGAGCTACGTCGGACGCATCGCTCTCGACCTGGAAGGGGAGGGACGCGTCGATGGCACGCATCGTGGCCTTTGCAATGTCTGCTTTGATGCGGCTGAAGGCCTGGAGGGCCTCCGTCAACAGGGGGAAGGTTGTGGACTGGATTAGGGGTCGGGCTTTGTCTGCGTAGTTGGGGACCCACTGTGCGTAATAACTGAAAAACCCGAGGCAGCGCTTCAGGGCCTTGGGGCAGTGAGGGAGGGAGAATTCCATAAGGGGGCGCATGCGTTCAGGGTCGGGGCCTATAACTCCATTTCGCACTACGTAGCCGAGGATGGCTAGGCGGTCGGTGCTAAATACACATTTATCCTTATTATACGTTAAGTTAAGGATTTTTGCGGTCTGGAGAAATTCCCGGAGGTTGGTGTCGTGGTCCTGCTGGTCATGGCCGCAGATGGTGACGTTATCCAGATACGGGAACGTTGCGCGTAAGCCATATCGGTCAACCATTCGGTCCATCTCGCGTTGCAAGACCGAGACCCCATTAGTGACACCAAAGGGCACCCTTAAAAATTGGTAGAGCCGCCCATCTACTTCGAAGGCAGTGTACTTGCGGTCACTAGTGCGGAGGGGTAGCTGATGGTAAGCGGACTTGAGATCCACCGTGGAGAAGACCTTGTATTGTGCGATCCTGTTCACCAGGTCGGATATGCAGGGGAGAGGGTACGCATCCAGCTGCGTAAACCTGTTGATGGTCTGACTGTAGTCAATGACCATCCTATGTTTCTCCCCGGTCTTCACCACCACTACTTGAGCTCTCCAGGGACTATTGGTAGCTTCAATGACCCCTGGATAACAAGTGAACAGCGCCTTACCGTGTCGGGGTGTATAAAGCTCTCCGTGCTCCCAGTGTCGATCAGGCAAAACGTCTCGTGGCCGTTGATTTTGGTCCAGCGTCACCGAGGCCAGATGGAGCACTTGCGGGTTGTGATCGGGCAGCGTGTAGTCGGCCGTGCTGGAGGCCTGGGGCCCCATCCAAGATGGCGTCTCCCATGGATCGCATATGGTGGTTGGGGATGGACAAAATGGTGGCGGGGATGGACAAAATGGCGGCGCCCATCCGTCCAGCGTGGTGTCCGAGGGGCAGGATGGCTGCACCCGTGGGTCGGACGTGGCCCAAGGATGGAGGAGGTGGCGGTGAGTGCTGGCCGCCTGGGGCCCGTGGGGAAGATTGCCGCGGTGGTCCTGAGTCGCTGGAGACCGCGGCCACGGCTCGTGCCTGGCAGACCCCCACAAAATGGCCCTTCTTGCCGTACCCTTTGCAGGTGGCTGTGCGGGCCGGGCAGCGCGTGCGGGGATGCTTCGCCTGCCCGCAGAAGAAACAGCGGGGCCCGACGGAGTTAGCGGGCCGTCTTACAGCGCAGAACTGCGTGGACACGGGGAAGGTCAGTGGGGCCGCCGCTGCGGGATGCCACACAGCCCAGGGGGCCGTCGCATGGCCGGGCGCATAGGACTGCGCGTTTCTGGAGGCAACATCCATGGACCCTGCCAGGGCCCGTGCCTCTCTCAGTCCCAGGGTGTCCTTTTCTAAGAGTCTTTGGCGGATCTCTGAGGAGCTCATACCTGCTACAAAGGCATCCCAGATTAGAAGTTCCGTGTGCTCGCTCCCCGAAACTTGCGGGCAGCCACAGTTTCTGCCCAGCACCAGTAGCGCACGGTAGAAGTCCTCCAGTGATTCCCTGGGGCTTTGCCGTCTGGTTACGAGCAGCTGACGTGCGGAGACCTGGTTTACAGGGCGGATATAATGTCCTTTTAACAGTTTGATCGCAGCATCGTTGTCCTACGTTCTCCTGAGGGGGTGCCTCCGGCCGTCTTGAGGTAGCCTTGAAAGCACGCCAGCCAGTGCTTAAATATCGCCGCCGAGTTCTCCGCGTGGGGGCTGAGTTGTAGACACTCCGGCTTGATTCGGAGATACATTCTTTCAGCTTAAGTGTAGCCGATTAAATTGATGCATGATCAATTACACTCAAAGACGAGGTTGTATCATAACTGAAGGCTTTAAACGACTAGAACTGTTCCCCAGCAGCTTCGGTACAGAAAGTGAGGGCTGCTGGGACGGCACCGGTTCTTATACCCCGCCTGTCAAGGCGGAGCTACATACCAACAGCCAATGGTAAACTCCTACATTTTAACCAAAGGTCTTCGGCCTCTTGGGTACTGTAATACCTGATAATACCACACTGTGAAAAGCCCCTACTCGCCGCACTCCGGCGCCTGTTCAGGGAGGCCAATCCGAGAATTGAACCCGCGCTGCTCGCCTTGTTCTGCATTACAAGCCAGCTGTTTAGCCCACTGTCCTAAACCAGCCCCTGTTCAAACTATCCAGAAGTAGTGACGCTAAAAGATTCAACAGGCCAATCAGTCATCAGAGACGCAAAATCTATATTTGCACAACATGGCATACCCCTAAAGATCATGGCAGATAATGGTCCCTGTTTTAGTTGTTGGGTGTGGTTGTCCCTTGCTACAATGTCCAGCACATTATATCAAGTCCATTGTACCCATAGTCAAATGGGAAAGCCGAGAAAGGTGTTGGAATAGTCAAGAACCTATTTAAAAAGGCATATGATGACCAACAGGATTTTTCTTTGACACTGTTAAGTTACAGAACTATTTCTTTGCTATCAGGCTTATCACCAGCCCAGCTGCTAATGGGTAGAAAGCTATATATGCCAGGGATAACCATTCTGAATCTGGATGAACAGATAGTACAGGATAAAATGCATCAACAGAAGAACAAACAAGGTTCACACTATAATCGGCATACAAAGGAACTACCTCCACTTAAACAAGGAGATATCGTTCGGATACCAAATCGAAATGGTGTATGTTCGGAAAGTGCAAAGGTTACGAATGAAGTGCCACGTTCATATGTTGTCCAAACGAAAGCTGGAGTGATGTATAGAAGGAATCGTAGAGGTTTACTCAATATCAAGAATCCAGTTCATACTCCAGACCTACGTCCAACACAACCGGACTCAATGTTTTGTAATGTTGAATTTCCAACAGCATTTTTGTCTACCATGACACATGAACAGACAAAGGACAGTTCTAATGATACCCAGTGTGCATTAAGAAGGTCGACAAGGATAAAAAAGAAGCCGAATTGTCCGAATTTGTAAAAAATAACCTGCTACTCTGTAACTGTGATATTATGCTCATTGACGTGACATTGTAAATGCCATATACATATTCATACATGTATAGATGAAATGTTTGATATTGTTTCAAACATGTTGAAAGAAAGGGGGATGTGACATTATCTAAAATGTCTAGTACATAAACGGTTAATGCAATATCATAATTGGCCACTAGATGGAGGTGGGGAGCAGATCTATAAAAAGTAATGTCTCTCGGGCTTCTGGGAGAGAGTGTACAGAAGGCGAGAATAAGTTGGAGAGAAAAGGAGCAGAGCAGGGTACATTTTAAGATAGTGTGCATGAGACAAGTGTGAGTACAGTGCAGAATATTGCTTGCTTTAGGAATAGAGTTCGAACTGTATAATAAGTAGTGTAATTAATTTAGCTTGGTTTATTTGACTTAGCTTTTTGTGGTCTTTGTGCACACTATAAATCCATCCTGAGTATAAACAACACAAAAAACACCTCAGAAGGGTCAACATGTCTTAATCTGTCTCGCAATTAGCTGGTATTCATCAGCTCCAGTAACAGCGCCACAGTCAGGCTATGAACACCTCAATAGAGGGAGAAGCCCTCGGCAGCTGCATTGTGAAAGAAGGAACTCGATTGGTGGCTATTACAATGATAAAGCTACTGCCTTCTCAAACACCAAAATAAAAACTGAAGGTTTCATAAATCTTTTCACTGCTGCTATGGCTGCTTCGCTGGGACATTATTTGGTGGGAAATAAAATAGGCTTTTCTCAACATTATCCATCTACCCTGTAAATTTTTGTCTTCTCTACCTCCAGCAATCAAAAATAAATGAAATTCCTGATGGTCAAATTGAAACTCCGAAACTGAAGAAAAGAGACTTACATTTATATTTATCTTTTCAAAGTAATTTATTGAGTGTCATGTTGTGAGAGATATGGTCGTGACTTGAAACAGGGAAAGTTCTTCGGCAGGGTTCTCCGTTTTCTGAGACTAAGTGTTGACGCCGGCGCAGGATTTGTGGACTTCCAGGCCAGCAAAATAGCGCCGCACCTCAGCTACTGTTACGGAGCCAGCACCGGCGCCATGTGGAACGCAATCGATTCCAGTGAGAAATGGTGCCAGATTCGCCGGGTCCATGATTCACCCTCAGGAGGCTGACAAGCTGCAGCCGCATATTCACACTTCACCCCCCCCCCCCCCCCCCCCCACCCCCCGCCCCCCACCCCCCCCCCGCCCCCCAACACACACTCATCCCAGCCAACAAGATGGCAGCAAGAAGAGCAGGCACCCCGTTTCGCGGACGGCGAGCGGGAGACCCTCCTGGACGCAGTAGAGGAGAGGCAGTTGACCCTGTACCCCGGAAGGAGGCTGCCAGCCGCCACTGTCTGCCATGACAGAGGTGGCAGAGGCGGTCAGCGGCGTGAGCATCACCATCCAGACCGGCCAGCAGTGCCGTAAAAAACTGCACGGCCTCCTCAGGGCTGCTATGGTGAATAGGCAGCCCTGTGCCCCTGGCAGTAACGCTTTTCCCGCACACATGTAACCCGACACCCCCCCTCCCACCAAGAGGGTGGCCGGATTCCCACCCTGCACCCCATGGCGGCACCCATACCGACCGGCATGGCCGGGTGCCCTGACCACTCAGGCCGCCCGCGACCCACTCCCGGGGCTGCCTGCGTCGGACTCTCTAACACTGTCATTTTCTGTTTCCCAACCCCCAGGAGAAGGCTGCTCATAACCACCGGGAGCGGGAGAGAACTGGAGGGGGACCGCCAGACCTGCAGCCCCTCACCATGGCAGAGGAGAGGGCCCTGGACGTGGTCGACGGGCCAGAGGAAAGAGAGGTCGCCGGGGTGGAGATTGGCCACAGGCAAGGAAGTGAGTCCCAGCTCAGTAGCGGTTCCTCGTGACACGTGTGTCAACCACCGCCCCCCCCCCCCTCAACCTCACCCCTGCCCCCACCCTCACCCCCACATCACCCTCACCCCACCACGCCCCCCCCCCTCCCCGGCCTGCGGTGTAATCATGTGTTTTGTCTTCTGTCTTGTAGGACCTACCCCCCCCCCCCCACCTCCCCCCCCCGTGAGCTGAGCACAGATCAGGAGAGCAGCATGGGCAGCAGCCCTCGACCTGAGACTCCAGAGATCCCGGAGGATGACAGTGATTTCCCGTCACAGCTGTCTCCAACACCCTCCACCATCCCAGAGACACTCACCTCGGTCGGGCACTTTAGTGAAGAGGCTCCTGGGACACTATCTGGTGCGCATCACACAGCTGATTCGGTACAGCAGATGGAGGTAGGAACTTCCGAGGGGGCGGATGGTCCAAGGGCGGGCCGACCCGAGGAACTAGCTGTCGTCCAGATGGGTTTCAGGTTTCTGGAACGGACAGTCCCATCGATTGTGGCGGTGCAGCACAGAACCAGGGCCTACATGAGGGGTTGTCGGTGAGCATCCAGCAGCTGCGGGTGCAGGTGGAGGAGTCCAACTGCGTGCAGGAGCAGGAGGTGATGCCGACCATGCGCGCCACCCAGGCCAACATCGCACGGGTGGCGTCCGTGGTAGAGGCATTTGGGGCCAGGGTTTGACTATGGATCATCATGCCCAAGGCCTGGGACATTCTGTACAGGTGCTGGCCGAGGCCCAGGGTGGAGTTGCCGCCTCACAGGCAACTATGTGCCATAGCCACCAGGAAATTGCAGCGACGTTTCTGAGCATGGCCCAGACACAGTGTGGTACGTCGGCAGCATTGCCCAGGCATGGTCGACATGGTGCAGACACAGAAGGTGGTGGCACAGTCAATGGGTGATGTGGCGCAGTCCCATACGGAGCTGGTCCACTCCTTGGGCCCACCCAAGCCCGGTCATCCCAGAAGACAGCCGCCAACGGGGACCCAGGTCGCAGGGTGGGAGTCACAGCAGTCCGCCTCCACTCCTGATGTCCCATTCGAGATTTTACCAGAAAGGAGATACAAAGCTTCCCAGTAGATCTGGCTTACATATTGCTGGAGAGGTGCTGACGACAGGGGGACTGGTGAAGGGTGTAGTATCGGCGGTTTACGGGGCTATTTTGGAGGAGGAAAAGGCACCGCTAGAAGGCATCAAGGGAAAGTGGGAGGAAGAGTTTGGAGAGGGTATGGAGGAGGGGTTCTGGTGTGAGGTGCTCCGGAGGGTGAACGCTTCCACCTCGTGTGCGAGGTTGGTGCTGATACAGCTGAAGGTGGTGTATAGAGCAGACCTTACAAGGGCGAGGAAGAACCGGCTCTTTGAGGGGGTAGAAGATGTGTGTGAACGTTCTGGCAGGGGAGGGGCGGGGGGAGAGAGAGGGTTGCTGGAAGGAGGTTTTCAGGGTAATCTCTAAAGTGATGCACGTGAAGCTGGACCTGGGCCCTCGGGAGGCCATATTCAGGGTGTTGGACCAGCCGGGGTTGGAAACGGTAAGGAGGTAGATGTTGTAGCCTTCGCCTCATTGATCGCCCGAAGGTGGATCCTGTTAGGGTGGAGATCAACCTCTCCACCCTGTGCCCTGGCATGGCGGGGGGGGTCTGCTGGAATTCCTGACGCTTGAGAAGGTCAAATTTGAACAGAGGGGAAGGATGCAGGGGTTTTACAATTCATGGGCGTTATTCATTCTGCCCTTCACGAACTGGATTATATCGAACATTAAGGGGGGGGGTGCCTGGGAGTGTTGGGGGGAGAGGGACTAGATGTGTTAATGGTGGCTATGAAGGGCAGCACGGTTGCGCAGTGGATTAGCCCTGCTGCCTCACAGCACCGAGGTCCGAGGTGCAATCTCGCTCTAGGTCACTGTCCGTGTGGAGTTTGCACATTCTCCCAGTGTTCGCGTGGGTTTTGCCCCCACAACCCAAAGATGTGCGGGTTAGGTGGATTGGCCACACTAAATTGCCCCTTAATTGGAAAAAATTAATTGGGTACACTAAACTTTTTTTTTAAATGGTGACTATGGGTGATTCCTAATTCCTTTCTGTTAATTGTTTATGTTAACATGCGGGCTAATGTTTGAGGGTTTGGTGGGAGGATGGGATCGTTATTATTGATATGGGGATTGACATTACATTCGTTACTGATTATTGTTTATTGTTGGGTGTAAATTTGAGAGAAAATGTGAAAAAGGAGAATTTTAAAACATTTTAGAAAGAAGTTTACACAGGTGCAGGGCACAGTTTAGTGATAGGGGCTAGGGCGCAAATTTGTGTGTACGTTGTCACATTTAACACCTGTTGACAATGTTACAACCTGCCTCGGTGCTCTGTCAGCTGGGTGTGAGGGGTGGTCTGGTCTGGGTTGGCCGCGGGGGTCGGGGGCTGCATGTGAGGGTGTGATGTGGTGTCCATGCCCCTGGCCAGTTTTCCTCCCCCCCCCCCACCAGTTGGTGAACCTGGAAGCGTTCAGAGAGTTCCATGCCTGGCGGCCCTGGGAGCGCACGTTATGTGGCCTCCCGTGCCTGCCTGGGCCCCACATCCTACCCATCCTCCGCCTCCCCCTCATTGTCCTTGCCAGAGGAGGCCTGCTGTTCGTCCTCCTCCTGCAGCTCGTCGGCCCTCTGCTGCGCGATGTTGTGGAGGACGTAGCAGGCCGCCACGATGCGGGTGACCCTCTCAGCATCATACTGGCGGTCCCCTCCAGAGCGGTCCAGGCACCTGAACCACATCTTCAGGAGGGAACAGCATCGCTCGATCACGGTCCTGATTGCTGCATGGGCGTTGTTGTAGCGGGTCTTGGCTGCAGTCGTGGTTGATGACACCTATCTGGAGGCCACAGACCCCGTGCCTGGTGGAGTGAGTGCCCCGCTCTCCTCATGGAGAGCAGGTCAAAGTCCATCTGTAGCGTTTTCCTCTCCGCCAGGAGCTCTATGGTCGGGCCAATGGAGGGTGAGACCTCCTTGTTCTGGTTGTTATTTGTATATTTGCTCCGTAAAGGGACCGGGTTCCTTTGCCACACTGGAGGTCCTTCCCATTTTGGGGTTCGACCTGTCCATCCGTAGGTCCTGTACGCAGTTAAAGTCCCTTGCCATGATCAGTCGGTGCGTGTCTATGTTGGGGGAGTCCCAGTTGGGAGCATACACGTTAACGAGTACTACCGGTGCCCCGTCGAGGACACCGCTGACCATGATGTTCCACCCCTCTGGGTCCGTAACCGTCCTTGTCGCCGTGAACACCGTCCTCTTATTAATTAGTATGGTAACCCACCTGGCCCACGCCCTGTAACAGGAATGGTAGGTCTGTCCCACCCAGTCCTTCCTTACCCGCAGTCGGTCCTTCTCCCTCAGGTGTGTCTCTTGGAGGAAGATGATGTCGGCTTTCATGTTTCTCAGTTGGGTGAAGACGCTGGATCTTTTCACTGGGCCGTTAAGTCCCCTGACATTCCAGGAGGCTATCCTAGTGTTTTTTTTTGTCCCCCCACTCCTTTGGGATTAACCATACTTACTTGTTGGATGTGCCCTGCACTCCGGGGTTTCCCTTTGTTAGGGGGCCGTCCAGGATGGCTACGGTCACTGTTCTCCACATGTGGTCTAGCCCCTGCGCTCCGGGGTTTCCCTTAGTCCAGGGGGCATCCAACATGGCCTCCAACAGTGTGTCCGCCACGTGGATATGCTCTGGCACTCCGGGGTCTCCCTACGCCCAGTGACCGTTTTAGGTGGTTGCTTACAGTGCCATTTTGTTCCAAGTCCTTGGTCGCGGCCCGTTGTAGCCATACTTCCTTTATCAATCTGCCCTTGTCTGTTTCTATTTCTCCGTGCTTCCCCCTTCCCCTTCCCCCACTTCCTGTAGCCAGCTCCCCTCTATCCCCTTTCCCCCTGCTTCTCTCCCCGCTTACCCTGCCTTTCCCCGTTGTGTCCCCCTCCCCTCCTGCCAGGCACTGTCCCCCATGCCGAGGGCGCGCCACGGCCTCTGTCCTTTGCATGGGTCGCGTCGCTAGCTGTCCCACTAGTGTGGTGGCTCCCCTCCCGGGGGTTACTGTCTTTCCTTTACTCGCCTGCTCTCTGGAATTCCTACCCGCCCTATCCCCTGTCTTACCCTGTACTTTACTGGGCGCCACTCAGCCTGCCCTCTGTCGCCTCCCTCGTTGTTCAGAATGAGGCCACGTTCACCGGCATAAAGCGGTCTCTTTGGTGGTGGCTTGCTGTTGTCGTACAGTTTGTATTAAGGGTGGAAAGGTTCTTCTCTGTCCCCCCCCCCCTCCACCCATGCCAACCCATTGCAGCGTTGCCGTTTCTTCCCATGAGCTTTCCCTGTTGCGGCTTCTCCAGCCCGCATTCCACGGTGAACCTATCCGCCTCCGCAAGGACTGTAAAGAAATGTTCTTTGCCCTGGTATGTAACCCAGAGCTTGGTCAGTGTACCAAATCGTACACCGCTCTTGTATAGTTGCCTTTTTGAACTTGGCCTGATGCTTGGACAAGTACGCCCCAATGTCCTGGTAAATTCTTATCTTATATTCTTCCCAGCTGCAGTTTTTGGACTGCCTGGCCCAGCGCTGGATTCTCTCCCGATCTTGGTACTGGTGCAATTTCCCTTGGCTGGTCGCCGGATTTCGGCTTTGGTCGTAGCGCCCGGTGTGCTCTATTTCTGGTGGCTTGGGGAATGTCTCCCTTCCCACCAGGTTACCCAGCATTTGGGCCACATAGTCTGTGGGGTCCCTACCTTCGATCCCCTCCGGCAGGCCCACAATCCGTAGATTTTGCCTCCTCAACCGGTTTTCTTGGTCCTCGACCTTTCCTTTTCGGCTGCCCTGTGTACCAGCCTCGCCACCTCTTTTTCTAGGGCGAAGATCTGTTCACTCTGTTCCGTTGCGGCCCATTCCAGGTCTGTGATCGTCGCCTCCTGGGCCTCCAGTCTCTTTGCAGCTTTGTCCAGGGCCAGCTGCATGTGTGCCACAGCTTCGGCAACTGGGCCTTTCATCGCTGTCTGGATGTCCGTTTTTGTCTCGTGCCCGTGCTCCTGCAGCGTTCTTGAAGGGAACGTCATCCAGCCACCCCCCAGTGAGGGACGGCCTTGTGTGTGGCTGGCCGGGCCCACTCGCTCTGGCGAAGCTTGGGCACTAAAAAGATAAGAGAATGCAGCAGTGATAGGAGGTGCAGCTAATAATTTGTAATGGGTTTTGATTCTTGTGCAATTGGATGGGTATAAATCTTTAATACGAAACGTTTTGCACATTTGTAGAAACATAAGCAGCATTTAAATCAAATTGTTAACTCCAAATAATTCTAAAATTAATGCAATAGTGTCAGCACCAACAGGGCCACAATAGGCAACAAGGACTACATTATCCAACTGCTAATTAATGTTTGAGATAACCTCATTGCAAGTAAGTTTACTTTAAGTACTGAAAATGATACTCCCTCAAGAATAGAATATGTTCGGTTTGGTTCCGATCCAATCAAGAAACATTCTAATATCTCTGAATTAACATATTCTGTAGAGCCATCATCTGAAGAACAATGGGTGGAATTCTCCGCCTCTCCGGCCCGGGCCGGCGCGCCGATTCTCTGGCCCGGATGGGCCAAGCGGCCGTCAACAAAAAGCCGAGTCCCACCGGTGCCGTTCTAACATCCTCTGAGCCGGTGGGACCTCGCCGTTGAAGGGTCTGGGGGCGACCTGTGCGGGGGGGGGAGTGGGTGCCCGACCTCGGGGCGGGGGGGGGGGGGGGGGGGGCCTCCGTGGTGGCCTGGCCCACGATCGGGGCCCGCCGATCGGCGGACCGGCCTCTCTGTCGCGGGGGCCTCCTTTCCTCCGTGCCGGCTCCTGTAGCCCTGCGCCATTTGGCGTTGGGGCCGGCGCGGGGAAGAAGGCCACTGCGCATGCGCTCGTTGGCGCCGGGCCAACTGCGCATGCGCAGACCCCGCGGCGCCGGGTTCATGCCGGGATCGGCAGCTGGAGTGGCGTGGGCCGCTCCAGCGCCGTGCTACCCCACTGTGGCCCGGAGAATCGAGTCTCGGAACGGGCGACGCCGCCGGAGTAAAACACTCACGTTTTTACGCCGCCGTCGGGACTTAACCGCCCGATGGGAGAATTGCGCCTCATATTTCAAGTCAAGTTATTCCTGTGCAAAAAGGCATAAAAATAACTTACCAACATCAGGAAAGCCAGGATCCACAGCTGCAGAAGAAAATAACATGCAATTAGAACAGCGTGGCACACTCTCGTACACATCTGCAGAATATAGTGAGGTAATCGAAATTGTTAAATTTATGTTTTTGAGGCAGACCCCATCTCAAAATAGAAACTGAATTGGAAATGCAACTGAACAGGGAAGTAGATAAGGTAAACACAAATAAACCTTCCCAGTCACGAGGAAATCAGGGGCAAGCTGCGGTTGGAAAATTGAAGCCGAAACCTTGGTGAAAGATATTAAAGCACACAGATCAGTCCAAGTTGTGCAGCAGCAGATGTTGAGTCCATTGGAGTAGAACAGACAAGCTGAAGACGACTGAAGAAAAGACTAGATTCAGAAGCTGAGAATAAAGAGAATATAAAGTTTCTGCAGCTGTCTCCATCACTTGAACAAAACAGTGATGGATTATTCTAGACTATCCAGACTGAGTGGAGCAGGTTCTTCAGACTGATGCACTAGCAAGTACGGCGAGACGAGAGTAGAGCGTAATCGAGGCTTTATTACGCAAAGATGTGGAGCCTCCCGCAGCTGCTGCCGAAATGGCTGCAGCTCGGAGAGCACACACATTTATACTCCGCCTACTGGGCGGAGCCAGCAGGCAGGGATCTACCCCCGTACCTGTAGTACAGGGGCCTTACCGTAATACCCTCGTATGCAGTATACACAATACAACAGTGGTGACTACCACACAGCCATGTGCCATTTGTGGTGGAGACCATGCCTTGGAACAAGGTTGCTTTTGTGCTGTTGTTGGTTGGAGATCAGACGAGCTTCTAGAAGGAGCAGAGCTGAAATTCTTTACGAGGACTACAGAGTTTGAAAGGCTTCGTGACTGAGTGTGATCACGATCACTAAAATCCAAGTGGACTGCTGCAGTATTTCACAAGATCTGCCTTTGTGATATCTTGTTAAAGTGCAACAGGTTTGTTTCGAATCACTAGTTTTCAGAGCACAGCTCCATCCTCAGGCGAATTAAGAGGTGGGTTCCAGAAACATATGTATAGACAAAGTCAAAGATGCAAGACGATACTTTGAATGCGAGTCTTTGCAGGTAATTAAGTCTTTACAGGTCCAGATGGAGCAACTGGAGAGAGGGATAATCACAGGTTAAAGAGGTGTGAATTGTCTCAAGCCAGGACAGTTGGTAGGATTTCGCAAACCCAGGCCAGATAGTGGGGGGTGAATGGGATGTGACATGAATCCAAGGTCCCGGTTGAGGCCGTACTCTGCTCAGACGAGGAGGAGCATAACAGACATCTGCAGACGCTGAAAGATGCCCTCGTTTGAACGGGATTTGGCGCTCGACTCATCGATCGACAGTTTCAACATGCCACAGCAAAAAACTGCACCGACCTCCTCAGAAGACAAACATGGGACGCAACCGACAGAGTACCCTTCGTCATCCAGTACTTATCCGGAGCGGAAATACTATGTCATCTTCTTCGCAGCCATAAACACGTCATCGATGAAGACAGACATCTTGCCAAGGTCATCCCCACACCCCCACTACTTGCCTTCAAACAACCGTGCAACCTCAAACAGACTATTATTTGCAGCAAACATCCCAGCCTTCAGAACAGCGACCACGACACCTCACAACCCTGCCATGGCAATCTCTGCAAGACCTGCCAGATCATCGACATGGGTACCACCATTACACGTGAGAACACCACCCACCAGGTACGTGGTACATACTCGTGCGACTCGGCCAATGTTGTCTGCCTCATAGGCTGCAGGAAAGGATGTCCCAAAGCGTGGTACCTTGGCAAGACCATGCAGATGCTGTGACAACTGATGAATGGACATCGTGTGACAATCACCAGGCAGGAATGTTCCCTTCCAGTCAAGGAACACTTCAGCAGTCAAGGGCATCAGCCTCTGATCTTCGGGTAAGCGTTCTCCAAGGCAGCACGGTAGCATTGTGGATAGCACAATTGCTTCACAGCTCCAGGGATCCAGGTTCGATTCCGGCTTGGGTCGCTGTCTGTGCGGAGTCTGCACATCCTCCCCGTGTGTGCGTGGGTTTCCCCCGGGTGCTCCGGTTTCCTCCCACAGTCCAAAGATGTGCAGGTTAGGTGGATTGGCCATGCTAAATTGCCCTTAGAGTCCAAAATTGCCCTTAGTGTTGGGTGGGGTTGCTGGGTTATGGGGATAGGGCGAAAGTGTTGACCTTGGGTAGGGTGCTCTTTCCAAGAGCCGGTGCAGACTCGACGGGCCAAATGGCCTCCTTCTGCACTGTAAATTCTATAATAATCTAAGGCGGCCTTCAGGATGCGCGACAACGCAAAATCGCCGAGCACAAACTTACAGCCAAGTTCCGCACACATGATTATGGCTTCAACCAGGACCTTGGATTCATCTCACATTACATTCACCCCCCACCAACTGGCCTGGGTTTGCGAAATCCTACCAACTGTCCTAGCTTGAGACAATTCATACCTTTTTAACCTGGGGTTACCCCCCTCTCTGGATCTGTAAAGACTTAATTACCTGCAAATGCTCGTATTCAAAGTATTGTCTTTCATCTTTACTTTGTCTATATATATGTTTCTGGAACCTACCTCTTCATCCACCTGAGGAAGGAGCAGTGCTCCGAAAGCCATGATTGTAAAGAAACCTGGTGGACTTTAACCTGGTGTTGTCAGACTTCTTACAGTGCTCACCCCAGTTCAACGCCAGCATCTCCACATCTTTGTGATATTTGTCAGACACTGAACAATTTCTAGTTTAAATTCACGCACACTTTGCCTGTTAATTAATGTTTCACTCATATTAATTCTGGATGTTACAGCAGAGGATAGACACTATTAAATGTTAGTGTTGTTGACTCTTTTACGGTACAAATGCTTTTTTTTAAGTTGAGGAGACTTGTGGTTTCATTCCCTTAGTAAATAACTGAGATTTCTTATTTCTTTCTTGTTACTTGTCTCTACTAAGATTGTAGCAATAAGGTCAAATATTAAAGTTTCTGTGTGAATAGATTTAGAAAGCATTCTCCCAGTGCATATGGGAGAGGGAGAGGCAGGGGAGAGCAGAAGGATTTGCAGTCAGGTAATATTTCACTAATTCAATAAAGCTTCAAAGTGTTTCCAAAAAAAGAAATAGAATATTGCATATGGAAACCTGCCACCCATTCCATTTTATTCCAACTTTATGATTAGAAGTAGGATGAATGTAGAAATACTTAATATTTTTTGTAATCTGCTTCAGTAATGTTCATAAAAACCCTGGTTTAAAATACATACAGGCAGTGTGTCGACTAAAAAAAAGAAAGCAAATGAAATGTCGGCATTCTTATCTGAAGGAAAAGAATATAAAGGTAAGGAAGTCCTGTAGCAGCTATACAAGGCATTGGTAATTAATTAATAATCTCTTAAATATTTTTTTATTGGCATTTTCAAAGTTATGTACATTGCCGTTCATCTCCGTTTTGTATTTCACTCTACAAATTCTTGCCATCTGATACAGCGAGTCCTCCCCCCTGCCCCCCAGCCCCCCTTTCCCTAATCCTCCCTCCCCCCCCCCCACTCTTTTTATCCCTCCACCGGCTTCAGCCGTGTCTTTTCTATGGATGGGGGGTGGGGGTAACCCCCATCCCCCCTCCCTCCCTCTGCGTTGTTTCTCTTTTTCCCTCTCAGTCTTCTTCTCCCCCCCTGGATTGTGCTTCCCTGATATTCCTCCTTGTCTTTTTTTTCCCTTTCTACTCCTTCCAGTTTCCCTCTCTATTGACTGTTGTTGGCCTCGAACAGGTTTTGGAACAGATCGACAAATTGCCCCCATGCAGTAGGGAAGCCATCCTCTGACCCTCGGATGGAGTATTTGATCCTCTCCAGGTGGAGAAATTCCGAGAGGTCAGCGAGCCAGTCTGCAGCTGTGGGTGGTGCTGCTGTTTGCCAGCCGAGCAGGATTCTCCGGCGTGCGATTAGGGAAGCGAAAGCGAGGGCGTCGGCCCTCTTGCCCATGTGTAGCTCTGGCTGCCCTTATAACCCGAAGATTGCCACATTTGGGCATGGCTTCACCCTCACCCCCACAACCTTGGACAGTGCCTCGGAGAAGTCTGACCAGAACCCAGCAAGTTTGGGACATGCCCAGAACATGAGGGTGTGGTTGGCTGGGCCCTTCACATTTGTCCTCCGCCTCCGGGAAGAACCTGCTCATTCGGGTTCATAGAATTTACAGTGCAGAAGGAGGCCATTCGGCCGATCGAGTCTGCACCGGCTCTTGGAAAGAGCACCCTACCCAAGGTCCACATCTCCACCCTATCCCCATAACCCAGTAACCCCACCCAACACTAAGGGCAATTTTGGACACGATGGGCAATTTAGCATGGCCAATCCACCTAACCCGCACATCTTTGGACTGTGGGAGGAAACCGGAGCACCCGGAAGAAACCCACGCACACACGGGGAGAATGTGCAGACTCCGCACAGACAGTGACCCAAGCCGGGAATCGAACCTGGGACACTGGAGCTGTGAAGCAATTGTGCTATCCACAATGCTACCGGTTCTGGTCAGGTGAGTTCTGTGCACCACTTTGAACTGCATGAGGCTGAGCCTTGCGCAGGAGGAGGTGGAGTTAGCCCTGCTCAGTGCTTCGCTCCAGAATCCTACCCCACTTCTGTCCCCAGTCCGACTTTCCATTTCCATCTGGTCTCGTCCAGTGGTGTTTGGGCTCTGTCCAGGATACTGGCACTAAAAATCAATGTGCAATTTGTTTGCACTTGATTCCTACGCTCCTGATCTACAGGGAACTGGTGCGGAGAGGGGCGGGACAGGAAGAGGACATCCTCATGAACTTGATGAGGATGTTGCAAATATGCTGTTGCAAATACTGATGTAATTTATTGTACCGTCCCCTGTTTAATAGTCAATGTGTATTTTGTTTCCTTTATCTAAATGCACTGTTTTGGCTTTGCATTTACAGAAATGTTCTGTTGTGAAATGGTGCTTGCGCAGATATGACACGGTGCCTCTTCCTTATTGGCCGGAAAGAAATGGAATGGAGACCTGAGAATTTGCATGGACCCCAAGGACCTTAACATGAGCATCAAAAGAGAGCACTACCCCATCCCAAGAAAGGAGGAAATTGTGTGCGAGGTGGCTGGGGCGATATGCTTCAGCAAGTTGGATGCATTGCAGGGCTTCTGGCAGCGCAAGGTCAATGAGGCAAAGACAAGACGGCACACTTTCAACACGCCCTTTGGCCAGTGCTGTTTCCAGCGGATGCCGTTTGGTATTATCTCTGCATCGGACATATTTCATCGGGCCACGGAACACATAGTGGAAGGACTGCAGGGTGTCTGTATATATGTGGATAACATCATAATCTGGGGTCCACGCATGAGGAGCATAATGCACGCCTCTTTTAAGTGCTCCAATGGGTCAGTGACAATGGCCTCAAACTCAATCAGCCGAAATGCCAAGTTGGCGGGATACCATCACCTTCCCAGGAGATAGGATATCATCGAAGGGTGTACAACCGGATGATGAGAAAATCAAGGCCATCATCAAGATGCCGAGGCCCACGGATAAAAAGGGCGTCCTGTGAATCTTGGGCAGGATCAACTTTCCGGGAAAGTTCATTCCCAACCTTGCCTGCAAGATGGCACAGCTCAGGGAGTCCATGAAGAAGGATGTTGTCTTCCAGTGGTCACTGAAGCATGAGCAGGAATGGAGAGCGTCTGTGTTCCTCTAACGACGGTGCCCATCCTGGCTTTTTTCGACCCGGCCAAGGAGGCAAAAATCTCCAGGGATGCATCTGAGGATGGGATCGGGGCGGTACTGTTGCAACAGAGTGCGAGTGGGGATTGGCTGCCTGTGGCATATACTGTGAGGGCCATGACGGACACAGAGCGCTGATATGTGCAAATCGAGAAGGAATGTCTGGGACTTGTTATGGGGCTCGAAAGTTTCACACTTATGTATATGGCCCTCCCACATTTTTAGTTGAGAATAACCACAGGCCGCTGGTTGCAATAGTCCACAGGAACCGCTGCCCAAGGTATCCCGCGCATACAGCGACTCATGATGAAGCTCCAGCGGTCTGACTTCACCTTGATTTACACACCAGGCAAATTTCTGGCTGTCGCTGACACACTCTCAAGAGCTGCGTCCGTAAATAAAGTCTGTCCAGGGGGGTGGGGGGGACGAACTTCAATTACATGTCGACATAGTGGTCGATATCTGATGAGAAAGCGAAGCTCATCAAGGCAGAAATGAACAAGGATCCGGTACTTCAAAAGATTAGCAGGTGTCTAAAGAAAGGTTGGCAAAAGGCTCGCGCCAAGCTCAGTGAGGTGGACAGCCTGCTTTTAAGGCAGCACAGGATTGTTATCCCCCACTCGCTGAGGCCAATCACGCTAAAAAAGCTTCACGAAGGACATTTGAGATTGAAAAATGCAAGCGCAGGGCCCGGGAGGCAATATTCTGGCCAGGCATTACCCAGGACATAGCAGGTATGGTGGTGCAATGCGATATCTGTCAAAATGTTCACTGCAGGCAGAGCAAGGAGCCCATGCAAGTGGAAGACGTTGTTGCCAGTTTGTGGTATAAAGTCGGTATGGACTTGTTCCACTTTCAAGGTGGAGACTACCTGGTTGCCATTGACTACTTCCCCAATTACCCAGAGGTTACTCAGCTGCCCAACGCAACAGTTGGCTGTGTAATCCAGCAGATCCAATCAATCTTTGCCCGGCATGACATACCATCCATTGTCATGTCGGACAATGGTCCTTGCTTCATCAATCATGAATAGACTGCGTTTGCATGTGATGCATGTCACATCAAACCCACTCTATCCACAGTTGAAAGGGAAGACGGAGAAGGGCGTATACATAGTTAAACAGCTGCTGACGAAGGCTCTGGACAGCCGGGAAGACATGTACATCGCCCTGCTCAGCTACCGGGCAGCCCCACTGGTAAATGGCCTGTCACCAGCACAACTGTAGATGAATAGGCAGCTGCAGACAACCCTGACCTCCATGGTGGCCCCCACGGTCAATCAAAAGTTCCAGAGGAAGCTTGTTCTTCAGAAACAAAAGCAGAAGGAAACCTATGACAGGTCTGCAAGGGCACTCCAGCCTTCCCAAATATGAGACACAGTCAGAATCGAGGATCCCAATGGCAAAGGATGGACAAGACTAGCAACAGTTGTTCAGTAAGCGGATCCGCATTCATTTAGGGTGCTTACTGAGGATGGATCTGCGCCCAAACCGAAGGGCGTCCTTTTTGTCTCAACCCAGCAGACGAGTCTGGGTACACTCCTAAGGTGGAAACAGGCACAGACGGTCCAGCACATCCTGGCGTAACCGATGCTTCTGCAGTGGTGCCGGGGGAAAGGCAAGCGAATGATGCAGATGGGGCACACTCACCAGCCCAGCTGGTCTTCAGACAGTCAACCAGAGTTAGGCGAAAGCCTGATAGACTGAACCTGTGACTGAATGCTCAAAAATGTGGTTGTAAAGAGAATGTTTAAGACATTTGAGTGTAAACACATGTTTCTCCAAAGGAAGGGCGATGTGGTGATATGCACATAGACATACATGAGTATAATTGTACATAGCTGCACCAATATATATATTTGTATGTAACAGTACCAGTGTATATGGGCAGCACAATGTGTGGATAGCACAATTGCTTCACAGCTCCAGGATCCCAGGTTCGATTCCGGCTTGGGTCACTGTCTGTGCGGAGTCTGCACGTCCTCCCCGTGTGTGCGTGGGTTTCCTCTGGGTGCTCCGGTTTCCTCCCACAGTCCAAAGATGTGCAGGTTAGGTGGAGTGGCCATGATAAATTGCCCTTAGTGTCCAAAATTGCCCTTAGTGTTGGGTGGGGTTATGGGGATAGGGTGGAGGTGTTGACCTTGGGTAGGGCGCTCTTTCCAAGAGCTGGTGCAGACTCGATAGGCCGAATGGCCTCCTTCTGCACTGTAAATTCTATGATAATCTATGATTAATCTAGGACAAAGGTTCGGCACAACATCGTGGGCTGAAGGGCCTGTTCTGTGCTGTATTTTTCTATGTTCTATGTTCTATGTAGCCACCAATCAATAGATGTAGTGACAGTCATGACCCCCTGCCAATAGATGGAACCAGACACCCAAGAGACATATATATACTGGAGGAACAGATGAGACAGGGGCACTTGATAGCAGGATGGACAACGAGACAGTCGCATCTCACCTTAGCTTCACCGTAATGTAAACATAGTTGTTGGTACATAGAATTACATGGTCAACTTTCTGCGTGTCAAGAATAAATATTACAACCACATCCTCATGTTCTCTTTATGCAAACATGATCAGGCGAGCCATAGAACACAACAATCAGGGGCAACATTTCAATATGTTGACCTCTCGCCAACAAAGGAAGAGAGTTCTGGTGGTTTTCCGCAAGCTTCGTTGAACTTTGGCGTATGGGGTGGTGAACTATCTCTCAGGTAAACGTCAGTTGGGCGCTGTTTAAAATAAAATACGGTGAAAAGAAAGAAGGTTTGCATGTTTAGTGAGCAATGCAGGAGATAATTGTGATGTCTGTGGTGATATGCATCACTGTAAATACACAGGGGGTTAATGTAGATACACTAGGGCACTGTAAATACACAAGAGGTTAATGTAAATACACTAGAACTAAATAAACACTAGAGGGAGCACCACAGACATCATGACACACAGACATTCAACCAATAGGTCAGTGAGATAGGACACGACCAATGGGCAGTCAAGAAACACCCAGAGGTGACACTACCACAAGGGGGCTACCCATATAAAAGGACAGGGCACACATGCTCTTTCTCTTTCCATAGGCGACACTCAGAGACACAGGGGCAGATCAGGGAGGCATCACGCCCACCGCATGAGTTAGAGCAGACTGGTTAGTTAGATCGAGTTACTATAGGTAGATTAGCAGGAGAGTCGAATCCAAGTAGGAGAATTGTTAACTGTTCAATAAATGTGTTAAACCTATCTCCAAGTCTGAACCTTCCTTTGTCAGAGTGTACATCAAGGAAGCAGCTTATGCTACGTCAAGAGCATAACAAAACAATGTCCATGAGCACAGAGCAGAATTATGATGTCACAAATGATGATCATGCGATCAATTCACATTGGATGTAGGTTGGAGATGAGAATTAACAATAGCTCATTGTCAGATTGGCGTCACAATCGAATAAGCTCATTCTTGTTGTAGGAAACTGACACATTTTGTAAATCTAGATTTTTGATTTTTATAAAATAAAGCCTTGCAATTATATCACACCTTCCGATACCTTAGACTGTCCCAGACACCTTTTATATTCACCATTGTGGAAAACGTAGCAGTTCATTTGTGTGTTGCAACTTTCCACAGCCAGCAAAGTGCTAATAACCAGAGAATCTGCTTTTTCCCTGATGGTTGAGGGATAAATTCACAAGAATCGTTCCTGGGATGTGACACATGAGTTATGGAGGTAGATTGGAGAAGTTCGGATAGATTAGTGTGAGTCCACACTGCAATGAAGTCGCCCCCTAATCTTGATATTGCCGTCACCCAAAGCATTACACACACACGCACAGACTCAGGGCAAACAGGGGGACCTGGTTTCGAATCCCGTCACAGCAGATGGTGGGGTTTGAATTCAATTTTTAAAAATCTGCAATTGAAAGACTAATGATCACCATAAAACCACTGTCGATTGCTATACAAACCCATCTGAGTCGCTAATGTTGTTTCGCGAAGGAAATCTGCTGTCCTTACCTTGTCTGGCCTCCATGTCACTCCAGATCTGCAGCAATGTGGTTGACTCTCAAAAATTGCAAGCCAGGGCAATTAGGGATGGACGGTAAGTGCTGGCCAAGCCAGCAATGCCCACATCTCATGAACAAAGTTTTGAAAAAATGTACGCTCACGTACACACGCACACTTGCCAGTGCAGTCACTGTGGGGAGCAAAGAGCAACACACACTCTTGTAATTCTTCTTCCAGTCCACCACCTACCCTGACTGAAAGTAAAGATGAAGCTGAGACGGCCCAGATCTCACCATCTATTATCATAAGAACATAAGAACTAGGAGCAGGAGTAGGCCATCTGGCCCCTCGAGCCTGCTCCACCATTCAATGAGATCATGGCTGATCTTTTGTGGACTCAGCTCCACTTTCCAGCCCGAACACCATAACCCTTAATCCCTTTATTCTTCAAAAAACTATCTATCTTTATCTTAAAAACATTTAATGAAGGAGCCTCTACTGCTTCACTGGGCAAGGAATTCCATAGATTCACAACCCTTTAGGTGAAGAAGTTCCTCCTAAACTCAGTCCTAAATCTACTCCCCCTTATTTTGAGGCTATGCCCCTTAGTTCTGCTTTCACTCGCCAGTGGAAACAACCTGCCCGCATCTATCCTATCTAGTCCCGTCATAATTTTATATGTTTCTATAAGATCCCCCCTCATCCTTCTAAATTCCAACGAGTACAGTCTACTCAACCTCTCCTCGTAATCCTTTACAAAATGCATCCTGAGTTGAGAGAATGTATAAAACAAAATTATTTGAATGAAATTTATGATTAGATTCAGACCAGGATTAAGTCAGTTCCAAATGAAAATAAGAAAATCCTACATTCTCATTTTTACAACATGAAAGTAGATAAAACCGAGCCGTGATAACAAGGCACACGATGCTCAGCCATTTGCTCCCCAGAGTCGAAGGAACTCTGATTGTGATCCCATCATTGGAGGGGATGACAGTCGAAGCATTTTAGCAGAATAAAGGCAGCTCAAACCAACACCCAGCCTTATCTGTAGGAGAATTGATCCATCGTTATTCCAAGGTCAGTTGTTACAGGTTGGAAAAGGAAAAGAAAGACATGCATTTATATCCTGTGTAATAAGGACACGGGGAGTCCACACCAAGTTAAATAAAGAAACGCAATTTTATTTTATTTGCAGCTCAATGTATACACTGTCCGGTAAAACCTTACTGGGTTCCTGTTCTGCTCACTGCCTTACTTTTATGCAGAGGTTAATAAAGATCTCCGGCCCCTAGCTCGAACTCTGAAGGACCACGGGGAAGATAATCATTCCCAGCCCGTAGGCCCCGTGCCAGCTATTATTGCTTATCAAATTACTCAGGAATGTTTCTGATTGCTTTACATATGATGTGGGGCAGCAATGGTTTAAATGTAGGTGTTGCAGAGCAAGATTCCACAATCAGCAACAAGGTGATGCCCACTGCTCTGCAAATAATAACGTGCTGCTGAACAAGTGGATAATGTCATCATCATCCCTTTAAGGGCAACACAGCACAGTAAGGGTCACCTGACCTGTATGATCAATCACGACCCAGAGTGTGGATTCACCCTATGGTGAAAGAGGCCCTTCGGCAAAGTGACATTTGGGAACTGGCTACAGCTCATTAATTCTAATTAATAAATATCTTTCAATAAAAGTCTCTGAACGGAGATCTTTACAACAAAGTTACAAAATAGCTCCTTTGTGGTACTTGGGTGGGGTGTTCTGTACTGTCAGAACTGGCTTTCAGATGAGGCATTGAAACCAAGGCCCCTTCTGCTCTCTCAGTTAGAGGTAAGAAACCCCTTGAGATATTTTAAAGAACGCGAGGTGGGGGGAGTTCTCCCCAGTTCCCTGAGCAATAATTTTCCTTCAACCAATATATCAATAAAGCAGATAATTGGGCCATTATCTCAATTCCTTTCTCTGGGAGCTTGCTGCGTGCAAACTGGTTGCCGCATTTCCTACATTACAACAATTGCTTTGTTTGAAAAATATTTCATTAGCGGTGAAGCGTTTTGAGAGGTCCTGAGATCATGTAAGCAATATTTAAACGTAGAACCTTTTAAAAAATTCAGTGTTAACATAACTGAAGCGCTCAGGTATTAGAAATAGATTAGAAAAGGGGAACTTGATAAGGTGGCTGAGCTGTAGGAAGCAGAGGGTGATGACAGTTGGCTGCTTTAGTGAGTGGAAGCCAGTGACATATAAACAACATAGATGACTATGTGGGGGGGTAGGGTCAGTAAGTTTGCAGATGACGCAAAGATTAACTGGGTGGTTAACAGTGAGGTTGAGAATCTTGGGTTACAGGAGGATATAGACGGGATGGTCAGATGAGCAGAAAAGTGGCAGATGGAATTTAATCCTGAAAGGTGTGAGGTGTTACACTTTGGAAGGAGCAATTTGACAAGGAAATATTCAATGAATGACACCACACTGGGAAGTGCTGAGGAACAAAGAGACCCTGACGTGTTTATAAATAGATCACGGCAGCACGGTAGCATTGTGGATAGCACAATGGCTTCACAGCTCCAGGATCGATTCCCGGCTTGGGTCTGTGCGGAGTCACTGTCTGTGCGGAGTCTGCACGTTCTCCCCGTGTGTATGTGGGTTTCCACCGGGTGCTCCAGTTTCCTCCCACAGTCCAAAGATGTGCAGGTTAGGTGGATTGGCCATGCTAAATTGCCCTTAGTGTCCAAAATTTCCCTTAGTGTTGGGTGGGGTTGCTGGGTTATGGGGATAGGGTGGAGGTGTTGACCTTGGGTAGGGTGCTCTTTCCAAGAGCCGGTGCAGACTCGATGGGCCAAATGGCCTCCTTCTGCACTGTAAATTCTATGATAATCACTGAAGTCAGAAGGGTATGTTAGTAGGCTGGTGAAAAAGGCATACGGTACACTTGCCTTGGTCAATCATGGCAGTGCAGACTCAATGGGCCGAACGGCCTTTCCTGCACTGTATTTTTCTGTGATTCTGGGATTCTGTGATTAGGGGGATGGTAGCATAGTGTTGATGTCACTGGACTAGTGATGCAGAGGCCAAGACGTATGCTCTAGTGACATTAATTCAAACCTCAGCCACAGGGGAAATTTAAATTCAATGGACAGGATTCTCCGTTGCCCCACGGCGAAATCGAGAATGGCGATCGGGCAGAGAATGGCTCCCCACGCCAAAATCAGCGCAGTCGCCGGTTTGATGCTGGTTCGCGATTCTCCGCCCCCACCAAATCGGCGTCATTGGGACCCGCGCCGCGCACAGTCGCAAGGCCGTTTGAGCGTCATTGGCCAGCCCACCCGGGATGCTCTGGGTCAAGCTCCCAATGGCGCGAGCCATGTGTGGTCTCCGCCATCGGGAGTCTGGTGTGCCGGCTGCGGAGTGTGTCCAGCACCACCACATTCGGCCGAGATCCATGCCGCTTGTCGGGGGGACTTCTGTTAGGGCTGGGGGGGGAGGGGGGGGGGGGTCAGGAGGTGGTCTGTGTGGTCGGGGTGGGCGGGTGCCCGATCCAGCACGGCCGGCGCCATGTGTTCGGACACGATCGGTGCGCGTGTGAGGGGTGTAGGCGTGCGCGGCTGCAGCTTGTCTGCCCTGTGCCATATGCGGTCCGGGACCCTGTGATTCTCTGGCCACTTTCCGCGCATTCCACAGGTGCTAGCCCCTCACCGGTACCGGAATCGGTGAGGATTCCCCACCGGCTTTCCCGTCGTGAAACACCACGGATCCTCAGTTGGTGTCGGCACTCAGTCTCAGAAACGGAGAATCGAGCCCAATGAATTAATAAATCTGGACTAAAATGCTTATAATGACCATGAAACTATAAGACTGTCGTAAAAACCAGTATGGATTATTAATGTCCTTCCCCGGTCTGGCCTACACACCACACACCCACAGCAATGTGCTTCACTCTTGATTGTCCTCTGAAATGTCCAACACGTCGGTTGTATCAAACCACAACAGCAAAAAAGTCTACGCAACATAGACGTCAGCAGTTCATGTGGACGGCTCACCACCACCTTCTGAAGGGCAATTTAGGGGTGGCCAATAAATGTTGGCCTTGCCAATGATCCCAAGAATGAATTCTAAAACACCACCTCGGTAAGTGGCCTTTATTCAGTGACGTGGGGTGAATCTAACCTGAGGGCTTTTCGCTACCCAGTTAATCATTTGATCTATTTTTCAGTTGAACCTTGGTAAACATTCAATGGATTTTGTTACTGAGCAAGTAATCATTACAGTGATAATGAGGTCATATTGAACTAAATCATTTCAAGGGTTTTGTGAGTGGAAGAGCAAACACATTGATTGTTTTATCATTCTGAGACAGCAAGTTCATGCGTCTTATGTTTATCAGGGAAAAGCTGTGCTGGGAAGTGGACAATAGACTATGGTTCAGCTCTAGTCGGATGTAGTTTTCCACAAGTTATCTCGGAATCCCAGTTAGAATGACTGAATGTTTTCTGCAGCATCATAGGGCCCTAATTAATTTGAAAGAAGAGTTGAGTTCTAAATGCTTCTCTATTGCAAAACTCCTGCAGACATAATAGAATAGTCTTGACCTAAGCTCCAGGTGTAGCTCGGCCTTTGAAGGATGGAGCTCTTAAAGATTCAGGCTGCTGCGTAAAATTGGTAGGATAATGGAGCCACAAAATTCAGGTGAGCACTTGAAATACCATAGCATACAAGGCTATGGACCAAGTGTGAGAAAATGGAATGAATCGACAGGTACTTGATGGGCTGAAGGGTCTCTTTCTGCTCTGCAAAACTTTATGACTCTACAAAATCATACCTGGCATGCCTACCTTAAAGTCGTATTGAATCGAAATACTAACTTTGTTTCTCATTCCACAGATGCTGCCAGACCGGCTGAGATTTTCCGGCAGTTGTTTTATTTCTGGGATGTGGACGTCACTGGTTGGGTCAGCATTTATTGTCCATCCCCAATTTCCCTTGAGACGGTGGTGGTCTTCTTGAACCGCTGCAGTCCATGCGATTTGTTGTTTATTCCAATCAACTCTGTCTTATTTTGGTGGGCACAGTAAGAGGTCTCCCAACACCAGGTTGAAGTCCAACAGGTGTATTTGGAATCACTAGCTTTCGGAGGGTAGCTCCTTCATCGGATGAGTGAAGTTTTGGCGGTATCATACACTGTGTGCCTTAGCCATTGTAACATATTGGGTTTTTATCAATATAGCTATTTTTTAAATGTTCTGTTGTCTTCCTCAGGTACTGTTCTCCTCCCCTTCTCAAAAACTTCCCCTTAATTATTCGGCCTTTCCAAACTACAGTTCCATCTGTAACTCCCCTTTCATCTTTGAACTTGAATGTGTTGTCGATTCTCCAATCCATGCCTAATTTTTCTTCATTGCTGTATTTGAATCCCTCCATTTAGGTTTCCATAGCACTGAAACTCCCCTTTTCAAAGTCACAAATGACCATATAATCGACAGCACCTTCACCGCCAAGATGGACAAGGGCAGCAGATACGTGGAAACATCACCAGTTGCAAGTTCCTCTCCAAACCACACACCACCTTGACTTGGAATTACCTCACCGTTCCCTCACTGCCACTGGGTCAAAATCCTGGAGCTCCCTCCCTAACAGCACTGGGGGTGTACCTACAGCACATGGATTGTAGCGGATCCAGAAGGCAGCACATCACAACCTTCTCAAGGGTAATTAGGGACGGGCAATAAATGCAGGCTCAGCCAGCGACCCCCACATCCCATGAAATGATGAAAAGAATATTCCTCGTCCTTCTTTATCTGCACTCAATCTTTCACATGGTTTACCATGCCATCCTCCTCCAACACCTCACCAAGTGGGACTTCTCCTGCCTGGTTTTATTCTTCTCCATCCAATTGTAGCTAAAGAATCCTCTACAATGGCTTATCTTCCTGTACTGTCACCTCTGGTATTCCCCAAGGATCAAAATGTGGTCCACTTCAATATCCGATCCATGTGCTGCCCTTCAGTGACATCAATCAAAAGCATGTCAACTTCCAATGGAACACTGTTGACACCCAGTCCTACCTCAAGACCATCATTCACGACCCCTCCGCTATCTCTGATTTATCATGCTGCTTGCCTGACATCCAGTACTGGATATGCAGGAATTTCTCCCCGCTAAATATTCAGAAGACTGACGCCATTGTCTTTGACACACTGTGTGGTAGTCTGTGTAGAGGTATTACGGTATCTTGTAATGCTGGAACACCATTGGTCGATATTGTACATTTCTTATTGGGCAAACTGTATGGTAGCTCCGCCCTGCAAGGCGGGGTATAAGAGCCCATGCCGCCCCAGCAGCCTTCTTTCTGTACCTGAGCTGCTGGGGGAAACATCTAGCTTATTAAAGCCTTCAGTTGGACTACAACCTCGCTTTAGTGGTCATTGATCGTGCATTAATATAATAAGCTAGATTTAAAAGGATGGAGCTCCGAATCAATCCGGAGTGCCTGCAACTCAGCCCCCACGCTGCAAACTCAGCGGCAACCTTCAAGCTCTGGCTGGCGTGTTTTAAAGGGTATCTCGGAACGGCCAAAAACACACCCACGGGAGAACAGAAATTGCAAGTCCTGCACTCGAGGGTGAGCCCTCATTTACACCCTCATTGAGGATGCGGACGACTTTGATGCAGCAACGGAGCTGCTAAAAGGACCTTATATTCGCCCGGTAAACCAGGTCTTCGCCTGACATCTGCTAGCAACGAGGTGACAAATCCCTGGGGAATCGCTGGAAGAATTCTACCGTGCGCTCCTGGTGTTGGGGAGAAACCGCAGCTGCCTGCTGGTTTCGGCGAGCGACCACACAGAACTCTTGATCCGGGATGCTTTCGTGGCAGGTATGCTGTCCTCCCAAATCCGCCAGCGATTGCTGGAAAAAGACACTCTAGGCCTCAAGGAGGCACGGGCCCTTGCAGGCTCCCTGGATGTGGCCTCCAGAAACACCCACGCTTACGTTCCCGACCGCGCGGCAGTCCCATGGGTAGCGTGGAACCCCTCTGCAGCCGACCCCGAGACATCCCCCATCCCCTCTCAAGCTTGTGCTGCAAGGCGGCCTGGCAACCCTGGGGGGCCCCGCTGCTACTTTTGCGGGCAGGCCATGCACCCCTGGCAGCGCTGCCTGGCCCGCGCATCTACCTGCAAGGGATGCGGTAAAAAGGGCCACTTCGTGGTGGTATGCAAGGCCCGTGCGGTCGCCGCGGTCTCCGGCGGCGAATACGGACCGCCACCACAAACCTCTCCACGGTACCCATGCGGCCAGCGGGCGCTGCCATCCCCCTCCTCCAGGGCCACGTGCGGCCCCCGGGCGCCGCCATCTTGTCCCGCGGACGCCACGTTCGATGGATGGGCGCCGCCATTTTGTGCACCCCCAGCCACGTGCGACCAATGGGAGCCGCCATCTTGGATGGACTCCCAGGACCCCAGCTCGGCTTCGCTCACCGCCCGAAGAGAACACTCAACTGCTGCGATTAGCCTCGGTGACCCTAGACCGGTCCAGGCCTCAAGCACTCTCAACTGCTACAACAACAGTACTAATCAACGGGCACGAGATGTCCTGCTTAATCGACTCTGGGAGCACGGAGAGCTTCATACACCCTGACATGGTAAGGCGCTGTTCTCGACTCGTCCACACCGTTAATCAAAAAATCTCCCTGACCTCCGGTTCCCACTCAGTAGAGATAAAAGGGTTTTGTGTAGCAAACCTCACTGTCCAGGGAAGGGAGTTTAAAAATTACTGGCTCTACGTCCTTCCCCACCGCTGCGCGGCCACACTCCTAGGTTTAGACATCCAGTGTAATCTCCAAAGTCTAACTTTCAAATTCGGCGGCCCTATACCCCCCCTCGCTGTCTGCGGCCTCGCGACCCTCAAGGTCGATCCGCCTTCCCTGTTTGCGAACCTCACCCCGGATTGCAAACCCGTCGCCACCAGGAGCAGACGGTGCCCAGGATCGGATCTTTAGTAGGTCAGAGGTCCAAAGGCTACTGAGGGAAGGAGTCATTGAAGTTAGCAACAGTCCCTGGAGAGCTCAAGTAGTGGTGGTAAAGACCGGGGAGAAGCATAGGATGGTCATCGACTACAGTCAGACCATCAACAGGTTTACGCAGCTGGACGCGTACCCTCTCCCCCGCATATCCGACCTGGTAAACAGGATCGCGCATTACAAGGTCTTCTCCACGGTGGATCTCAAGTCCGCCTACCACCAGCTCCCCATCCGCACTAGTGACTGCAAATACACGACCTTCAGGGCAGATGGGCGGCTCTATCGCTTCTTAAGGGTGCCCTTCGGTGTCACCAATGGGGTCTTGGTCTTCCAGCGCGAGATGGACCGAATGGTTGACCGGTACGGTTTACGGGCAACATTCCCGTATCTCGATAATATCACCATCTGCGGCCACGACCAGCAGGACCAGGACACCAACCTCCTAAAATTCCTCCAGACCGCAAAGATCCTTAACCTTACACATAACAAGGATAAATGCGTGTTTAGCACCGACCGCCTCGCCATCCTCGGCTACGTAGTGCGAAATAGAGTTATAGGCCTCGACCCTGAACGCATGCGCCGCCTTATGGAGTTTCCCCTCCCTCACTGCTCCAAGGCCCTGAAGCGCTGCCTAGCGTTTTTCTCTTACTGTGCCCAGTGGGTCCCCAACTATGCAGACAAGGCCCATCCCCTGAAACAATCCACAGTTTTTCCCCTGTCGATAGAGGCCCGCCAGGCCTTCAGCTGCATCAAAGCAGACATTGCAAAGGCCACGATGCACGCCATCGACGAGTCCCTCCCCTTACAGGTCGAGAGTGACGCGTCTGACGTAGCTCTGGCGGCCACCCTCAACCAAGCGGGCATACCCATGGCCTTCTTCTCATGTACCCTCCATGCTTCCGAAATCCGCCATTCCTCAGTCGAAAAGGAGGCCCAGGCCATAGTAGAAGCTGTGCGACAGTGGAGGCATTACCTGGCCGGCAGGGGATTCACGCTCCTCACTGACCAACGGTCGGTTGCTTTCATGATCGAAAATCCACAGCGGGGCAAGATAAAAAACGATAAGATTTTACGATGGAGGTTCGAACTCTCCACCTACAACTACGAGATCTTGTATCGTCCCAGGAAGCTAAACGAGCCTCCTGATGCCCTGTCCCGCGGCACATGTGCCAACGCACAAGTGGACCACCTCCGAGCCCTCCACGAGGACCTCTGCCACCTGGGGGTCACTCGCGTTTTCCACTTCATCAAGACCCGCAACCTGCCCTACTCCATCGAGGAGGTCAGGACAGCCACCAGGGACTGCCAAATCTGCGGGGTTTGCAAACCGCACTTCTACCGGCGAGAGAAAGCGCACCTGATAAAGGCTTCCCGTCCCTTTGAACGCCTCAGCATGGACTTCAAAGGCCCCCTCCCCTCCACCGACCGCAACACATACATCCTGAACGTGATTGACGAGTACTCCCGGTTTCCATTTGCCATCCCCTGCCCCGACATGACTGCAACCACCGTCATCAAGGCCCTCCATAGCATCTTTGCACTGTTCGGGTACCCCGCTTACATACATAGTGATGGGGGTCCTCCTTCATGAGCGACGAAATGCGTCAATTCCTGCTCAGCAAGGGCATCGCCTCGAGCAGGACGACCAGTTACAACCCCCGGGGTAACAGACAGGTAGAGAGGGAGAACGGAACGGTCTGGAAGACCGTCCTACTGGCCCTACGGTCCAGGAATCTCCCAGTCTCCCGCTGGCAGGAAGTCCTCCCGGATACCCTCCACTCCATCCGGTCACTGCTTTGTACCATAACCAACCAGACACCTCCCGAACGTCTCCTTGTCTTCCCCTGGAAGTCCTCCTCTGGGACCTCGCTCACGACCATGATGGCAGCTCCCGGACCCATCCTGCTCTGAAAACACGTGCGGGCGCACAAGTCGGACCCGTTAGTCGAGAGGGTCCATCTTCTACACGCTAACCCCCAGTACGCCTACGTGGCGCACCCCGGCGGCCGACAAGATACAGTCTCCCTACGAGACCTGGCACCCGCCGGATCCCCACGCACACCCCAGCCACCAGTCCCACCCTCCCTCCCACCAGTGCACCTTACAGGAGGATCGGTCCTTCCGCCGGCCCCGTCTAGACCCCCCAACCACCGACGCACCCCGTAGACGCTCCTTCCCAGGTCAACCGTTTTCCCCACCAGCACCGTCTAGGGGTGTTGAAGCTGCCACAGAGATCGAGGCCACGCTCCCGGAGTCACAGACGCCCGAGCCTCCACCGGAGTCACCACCCGAAGCTTCGACGATCACAGAGGACGACCAGGGCCCCCGATCGACTGATTGCTTCATTTTAAAGTGTATACTTAATTATGAATCTGTAAATAGTTACAAAACGGAGGTATTACGGTACCTCCATAATTATCATTTCTACCACGTTACCATGTTGTAATATCAAGCCACCACCCCCGCCGGACACTTTTTTAACAGGGGGTGAACGTGGTAGTCTGTGTAGAGGTATTACGGTACCTGGTAATGCTGGAACACCATTGGTCGATATTGTATGTTTACTATTGGTCAAGCTGTATGGTAGCTCCGCCCTGCAAGGCGGGGTATAAGAGCCCGTGCCGCCCCAGCAGCCTTCTTTCTGTACCTGAGCTGCTGGGGGAAACATCTAGCTTATTAAAGCCTTCAGTTGGACTACAACCTCGCTTTAGTGGTCATCGATCGTGCCTCACACTGCTTTCTCTCCACTGACTCTCCCGGCAACTGTCTGAAGCTGAATCAAAACCGTTTACAATTTTAAAAAATATATATTTTATTCCAAACATACTCAATGTCAACAAAAACAACAGACCAACAAGACATAATTAACAGTCTGCACAATTTTCCCCCTTTTAATCTCCCCTTCCCTCTGTGATGAAGAGTTCCTCAACTAAAGTCAAGAACAGCCTCCACCGCACTTCGAAGTCCTCTTCCAACCCCCTGAGAGCAAACTTAATCCTCTCCAACCAGAGAAAGTCAAACAAGTCCCCTAGCCAGTCTGCTGCCCCCCAATCCCGCCCCCCCCCCCCCCACAGTGGGTTACCTGACGTCCATTTAAAAGGATTTTTCGCCTGCCGATCAGATGGGCGAAGGTCACTACATCGGTCCCCTTCCCACTGCCGCTGCCCACACTACTCACGCCCATCTGTTACCCCCTGAAAGAACCCACTCATCCTAGCCCGAGTCATGGAGAAGGTTGGGTTCACTCACCGCCTCGCCTCACACCAGAGTCCCCATCCTATCTCCCTCCCCAACCCCTCCTCCCACTTACACTTTATCCTCACCACCTGTGCCTTTCCCTGCCCCCCCTCCCCCCAACCATCCCATATATGTCCCCAATCCTGCCCTCCCCCACGTCATCAGGGGGCAGCAGTTACTTCAATAATGTGTATTCCAGTAGTTGAGGGAATGTTTGAAATTCCTTTTACCATTTGCAATCTTGGTGTCATATTTTATTCTGATCCCATATCTGCTCCATCACCAAGTCTGCCTGTTCCTACCTCCATCATATCAACAGCCTGTGCCCCAGAATCTGCTAATCTGCCTCTGAAATCCTCACCTATGCTTTTGTTACCTCCAGACCCAACTATTCCAATGCTCCCTGGCTGCCCCCCCCCCCCCCAACATTCCACAAACCTGATGCGGTCCAGATTTCTGCTGCCCATGTTCCAACTTGCACCACGTCCCTTTCACCCATCATCCGTGTTCACTGACCCGCATTGGCCCCCGATCCATCGATTTTCAAACTCTCATCCTTGTTCCCGTCCTTGTTTTCTAATCCTGTCATGGCCGTGCTCTGAAATCTCTTTTGGGATAACATTCTGAGACGTCTGCGCTCCTGCGATCTGGTATCGAGCGCGTCATCAATGTTATTTGTTCCACCATTCAGCCTTCAGCTGCCTACAAACTAAATGCTGGAATTCCTGGTCCATCTACAGGTGCCTCATTCTGCCTCCTTCAAACCTCTCTCTTTTGCCAAGTTTATGACCACCTGTCCTAAAATCCCCTTCCGCGGTTTGTCAAAGCTTTGTTTGATGCCGTCGCCTGTGAAGTGCCTGGGACATTTTTGCTACATTAAGGGTGCTCTATAAATGTAAGTTTTTATCATTGCCAATTTTCCTCCCCACATAAGCTCAAAGAAAATTATAACATTTTCATTCTGCATTAGCCTCATCGTTCAGACAATCCAACTGTAGTCACATTGTCGCAGACAACCTTTTCCAATGTCATTGGTTCCCATGAGAGAGTAGATGAAAGAGCTGTCACTCGGGATGAAATTCTGGGATGTGAAATATCGTCCTCCACAGAAATAAAGTGACAGGAATTCTTTCGCTAAAAACTCCCAAATTGGACAGTTTCCAAGCGCACACATTTCACTAGCCATTGCAAAGATTATGATGCAAATCTTGAAAGCGCTTGCACTATATTCCGCTCTGCTATTCTAATGGCAGTATTGAAAATAAACAGGTTAATTCTCCACAAAAATAGCAGCGAGGAAGTTGGCAAGAGAATGGTAAACAGCAACCGCTACGATCCAGTTCCTGCACTGTGTCCCAAACTGCAGTTTTTTTTATAAATAGCACATTTGCCTGATTTTGAAAGAAAAGATCAGTCTTGCATTTATAGAACATCTTTCACAACCTTGGGTTGATGTCCCAAGTGGTTTCACAACCATTGAAGGCAATGCCGTAATGCAGTAAAAGCAGCAGCCAATTTGCGCACAGCAAGATCACACAAAGACCAATCAATAAATTATGAAATAGTCTACATTTTTGGCATTTATTGAGGGATAAACATTGTACCACACATACCATCAGGTGTCAAGAATATGGTGCAAGAGGCTACTTCAGTGGCGCAATCATTCATAATAATAATAATAATATTTGCTTATTGTCACAAGTAGGTAAACTTAACATGGGCAACTTGCATGGAACATACACTTTAGTTTCATTTCAAATCACTTCATGACCTCGTCCTTTCCTATTTTAACCCCACCCTTTCCTATTTTAGTAACCTCCTCCAGCCCTACAACCTCTGAGATCTCTGCACTTCAATTCTGACCTTCTGCACTTCACTGGATTGCATTGTTTCACGGTTTGCTCTTGTGTTTTCAACTGCCTCGGCTCAAGGGTACCAATTCATGATATTATTAGGCCAGCAGCTCTTCAGTATCACTAATCATCGGGTGTGGTGGCCGCTGCAGTAGGTCCCAGGAGGAGCAACAGCCATTGAACACCAGAACCCAGGTAAATGGGGTGGCCCATAAGGGCCTGCCTGGCTGGTTCCTGCAATGGAGGGAAAGAGGGGTCAGTTTGCAGGGCAAGGATTGTCATTGTGTGGGGACAGCCCCAGCCATCGGCTGGATCCTCCATTGGGTACAGGGGGCGCAAGCAGGAGGCACCGCCCAACCCCTAATGAGGTGCGACACAATTGGGTTGTAGGGATGCGACCCACTGCGCAGGCCCAGCAGGATACACCTGGTGACTTGCCCACGTGGCATTGGCCTCCTGTGCTATTCGTAGAATGCCATCAGTGGCAGACTGGGTTCCCAAAGTATCTCTTAATTGGCTACTTTAAGGCCCAAATTCGTCTCCAATTTTGTACAAAGGCCATTCTTGACCATTCCTGTCCTGGACTTAATCAAGCAGAATTGGGCAACGCGTTCTTCACCCCCAAGTCTTACCACTTCATTATCTCCCCCTCAGTCCTCTTCCAAGGAGGGTGGGAGGCGTTAAATGCTGCCCAATATAGGGCGGCACGGTGGCACAGTGGTTAGCACTGCTGCCTCACGGCATGAGGACCTGGGTTCGATCATGGCCCGGAGTCACTGTCTGTGTGGAGTTTGCACATTCTTTCCGTGTTTGTGTGGGTCACACCCCCCACAACCCAAAAAGATGTGCAGGGTAGGTGGATTGGCCACGCTAAATTGCCCCTTAATTGGAAAAAAATAATTGGGTACTCTAAATTTATATAAAAACATAAAAATAAAACTCTGGAAGCACAAGACGAATAATGAGCATAAAAGCATTGATTAGAAACCCATCTGGTTCACAAATGTCCTTTAGGGAAGGAAATCTGCCGTCCTTACCTGGTCTGGCCTACATGTGACTCCAGACCCACAGCAATTTGGTTGACTCTGAACTGCCCCCTCAAGGGCAATTAGGGATGGGCAATAAATTCCTGCCTTGCTACTGATGCCCATATCTTATAAAAAAATAATACATATATTTTAAAATGAAAACTCACAGAAACCAATATAAAATGAAATTCTATTCGACCACCCTGCTCAGCAAGCAGCTTCTCTCAATCGCAGTATCACAGCTGTTTCATAGCAAATGTTACCCAATATGTATGACTTTAAGAAATAATTGTCATGATGATGGAATGGTTTCATCGTCGCATCTAAATGGAGCAAACATGGCTAAACTTGGCTAAACAGATATTCAAGAGCTTGGAGATCCCATCAAGCAATTGGCATCTCAATCAGTGATTGATTGACAGCTCAAGAGGCGGAACCTTCTCTCCAACATGGAAGTTCCAGAGGATATTTTGCTCTGAGAGATACCAGACGAGGTAGGCACAAACCTGTAATTAGAGAACTAGAACCAGTAATTTTTGGATTAGCATGCTGGTTTGAATGGGCCTTTCCTTCAAAGCATGAGTACATTTTGTGTTTTTAGCATTGCTTCGAACGCAGAGCAATAGAAACAGATCTCATTGTGAAAACTATTCAGCTCATTTGCTCATGTGATGTAAAATAAATCAGCTTTGTTGGTTTTTCAATTGTGTCGCACCTCATTAGAGTGCTCTGTGGTCCTTTTGATGCTGTCCAACTTTGCCACAGACATGTTAATTAATTCCATTTAAACTGGTGCCCTCTAAAGAGTATGGAGAAGAGTGAAACCTTGGCAGAATATCACTTTGCCAAGAATAAAAATCAGGGATTGAGCTCTCGAACAACTGTTAAGGAAATGCACCATTCTTTGTTCCAATTTCAATTCCTTGTCAAGATGTGGATATTGCTGGCAACTTATTGCCCAACCTGAAACCTAGTGATTTGTCAGGCCCCTCCAGACTTGGGGGTGTATCTAAATCACGCAGGTTGTATGCACATAGGGTTGGGATATGACCGGGGCGTCATGGTGGCACAATGGTTAGCACTGCTGCCTCACGGCGCCGAGGACCTGGGTTCGATCCCAACCCCGAGTCACTGTCCATGTGGAGTTTGCACATTCTCTCCGTGTTTGCGTGGGTCGCATCCCTACAACCCAAAACTGTACAGGGTAGGTGGATTGGACGTGCTAAATTGTCCCTTCTTTGAAAAATAAGATTGGGATATGATCTAACCGCTCATGATTAAAGCTTTTCGGTTTCTTTTCATATAATGAAATGGTTAGAAATTGCTCATTGCCATGATGTTTTAGGCTTTAATAAATTAAATTATGACTAGGTTGACACCCTTGTTTAGCTGTCCGCTGGAAGTGCAGGATGTCGGATTACTCTTAACTAGCTTTCCTGGTTACATTGGGGATCAGTTAGCCAAGGCAATTTTGAGATAAGGAATGGAATGAAGGACAAACAGAATTCAAAGCATGTTGGCCTCTTTTGTTTTGATAACAATGCATCACTCTGTACCTCCTGTCCTCGTGCCAGAATCAATTATAAATTGCAAGCTTTTCAGAGAATCAGACTGTAAAGATCAAAAGCTTTTCTGAACAGGTGGTGGAGAGATTTTGTGTAGGAAAGAACAAGAAGAAGGTTATGACTATTTGGAAAAAGAAAAGGCAGTAGAATTATTTTATTTTACTGTACGTCTGCTGCTTAAAGATATTGTGCATAAATGGACTTAATCACATGAGATTAAACTGTTGTTGTCAACCATAATCTGCCTCAGGAATCAAACATATTACAAACTGCAATGAATAGTCAGGGGTTCCACTGAAGAAAGCCTTCATGATTTCTTCTGAGTTGTCTGATTGCGGCAATCTAGACGTGCTGCCATTTCCTGAATCTGTATTCATTGAACTTATGAACTTGGCAACACGCGCAGTCGAGTTCAGTTTTTTTTTTAAATTTAGTACCCAATACATTTTTTCCTATTAAGGGGCAATTTAGCGTGGCCAATCCACCTAACCTGCACATCTTTGGGTTGTGGGAGTGAAACCCACGCAAACACGGGGAGTATGTGCAAACGTCACACGGACAGTGACCCGGGGCCGGGATCGAACCTTGGACCTTGGCGCCGTGAGGCAACAGTGCTAACCACCTGCGCCACCGTGCTGCTCAGTCGAGTTCAGTTTTAATGACACAATGCATGTCTAAATGGATGGTTTAGTTCTGGGATCCGCTCACGATCCAGCATTCGCTAACGTGCTTTATTGGTTTCCAGAAGAAATATGTTTTTGATGGAATGGTCCCCTACGTCCCACTGTGTGCACGTTACAGATACATAGATGACGTGTCCGTGCCCTTTGAATCTACAGGATTTCCTTACACCACATAATACGTTCCATCCTATACTGATATTCACTTTCGAGAAGGAGCAATCCAATGATCTCCCTTGCCTTGGGAAATTCACTACAGGGCTCTCCACTAAAAGGCTAAATTCACCGGTCAATATAAATATTGGGGATGTATATAGGCTGAGACTTTCCAGGCCCCACCAACCCCGCAGCAGATATTCCGCGGCATCTGCGGCAAGCCAGCGGGATACTCTAGCCCCGTCAAAGTCCAGGGGCTTTTGCATGGCTCACCCGCCCCGCTACCAGGGAATCTGCCATGAGGAGCTTCCTTCAGCGGGACTGAAAGATCCCTCCACCAGAAAGGGCCAGAAGATCCCGCCCGTAGCTCCACGCCCTATCAGATTGGCCTCATCAGCACTCTCACAAATAGGGCCCAAGACATTTGATCACCTTGCAAACTTGATGTCGAAAAGAGTGCAAAGATATTCCACCAATGGCCATCCTAATCAGACCATTGGTCACTGTGTATTGCGCAAACTTGCAAATAAGCCAAAGACCACCGCTTCCACCTCAAATTACCCAGGAAAGGAAAATAATCCATGAGGAAAAATGCATTATATTTTCCACCAACAGGGAGCCGCTGTCAATCCAGAAAGATGTCCTGCCTACCACATAATTGTGCGAAGTCAGGTATGAATTTCAGCGCAGGTGTGATGCCTGATATATAGGCTCTATGACCCAATGATTGATTGATCAAATGAAAGAGCATGTTGCTTCAATTATTCATGTTAGGCAGCGTACAGGCTGTACTCAATCAGCCTGCGCTTGCAAAACCCCAAATCAAAATGTCACTGTTCAATGAGATTCCATGATTGGGGAGCACATGCTGAACAATCCTGATGCTTTTAAAAAAATATTCTTTCATGGGATGGGGGTGTGCTGACCCAGTGTTTGAGAAGGAATGGTGATATTTCGAAGTCGGGATGTTGTGTGGCTTGATGGGGAACACGCAGGCTCCGGTGTTCCCGTGCATCCGCTGCTCTTATCCTTCAAAGGTAGAAGAGGTCTCAGGTTTGGAAGATGCTGTTGTAGGCGCCTCAACGAGTTGCTGCCGTGAATTTTCTAGATGGTGCTTTGTGTGTTGGCGGTGGACGGGACCAATGTTGAAGGTGGTGGATGGGGTGCCAGCCAAGCAGGAGGCTGCTTTGTCCTCAATTCGTGTTGAGATTTTTGAGTGATGTTGGAGTTGCGGGCAAACAGGCATTGGAGATTATTCCATCACTCTCTTGATTTGTGTCTCGCAGATGGTGGATCGGTTTTGGAGAGTCAGGCGGTGAGTTACTCACCTCAGGATTTCTGGCCTCTAACTTGCTCTTGCAGCGACAGCATTTAAATGGATGGTCCAGTTCAGTTTCTGGTCAATGGTAACATCCAAGATGTTGATAGTGGGGAATTCAGAAATGGTAATACCATTGAGGGCCATGGGGAGATGATTGGATTCTCTCTTGGTGGAGATTTTTATTGTCGGGCGCTTGTGTGACACTAATGTTACTTGCCACCTCTTAGATCAATCCTGATTGTTGTCCAGGTCTTGCTGCATTTTGACATGGACTGCTTTAGAACCTGAGGAATCGAGAATGGTGAACATTGTGCAGTCACCTGTGAACATCCCCACTCCTGACTTTATGTTGGAAAGGAGATCTTTGATAAAGCAGCTGAAGATGGTTGGGCCTGGTTGGACACTACCCTGAGGAACTCCTGCAGTGATGCCCTGAAACTGAGATAATGGACCTCCAAAAGCCACAACCGTGGTTGTGGTTCCTTTGTGCCAGGTGGGACTCAAACCAATGGAGAATTTCCCCCCTGATTCCCATTGACTCCAGTTTTGCTGGCGCTCCTTGATGTCACACTTGGCCAAATGCTGTGTTGATGTCAAGGGCAGTCGCTCTCACCTCACCTCTTGAATTTTCTCCGTGTTTGGTCAGGTGTCAAGTTGCCCTGGTGGAGTCCAAATTGAGCATCAGTGAGCAGGTGATTGCTGGGCAAGTGCTGCTGGTAGCACTTTCAACAGTACCTTCCTTCACTTTATTGATGGTCGAGAGTAGACTGATGGGGCAATAATTGGCTGGGTTGGATTAATCTTGCTTCTTGTGTACATGACATACCTGGGTAATTTTCCACATTGCTAGGTAGATTACTATTATAGCTGTACTAGAATAGCTTGGCTAGATCTGGAGAACAAGTCTTCAGTACTACTGCTGGAATGTTGTCAAGGCACATAGGACTAGATTCCCTGCCACGCCACATTTCTGTTTCACCCCCCCCCCCCCTCCCCCCCCACCCCCCCGGGCGGGATGCTCCGTTACGCCGGTTGGTCAATGGGGTTTCCCATTGTGAAAAAATGAAATGAAATGAAAATCACTTATCATCACAAATAGGCTTGAAATGAAGTTACTGTGAGAAGCCCCTAGTCGCCACATTCTGGCGCCTGTTCGGGGAGGCTGGTACGGGAATTGAATGCCCGCTGCTGGCCTGCCTTGGGTCTGCTTTAAAAGACAGCTATTTAGCCCTGTGCTAAACCAGCCCCTGGTGTGGTGCAGCCCCACGCCCGGGCTGCCGGCAAAACGGAGCATCCCACTGGCGGAGAATCCAGCCCATCGTCTTTACAATATCCACTGCTTTCAGTAGTTTCCTGATATCATATGGAATGATATCATGTGGAATGAATCAAATTGGTTGAAGACTAGAATCTGTGATGTAGACCTTGGGGGAGGCCAAGATGGATCGTCCACTTGGCACTTCTGGCTGAAGATTGTCACAAATGTTTCAGCCTTATCTTTTACACAGGTGTGTTAGGTTCCCCCTTCATTGAGGATGGCGATATTTGTGGAACCTCCTCCTGCAGTAAAGTGCTTAATTGTCAACCAACATTCATGACTGGATGTGGCAGGACTGCAGAGCTTGGATCTGATTCATTAGTTGTAGAATCACGTAGCTCTGTCTATCGTAGTCCTCTGTTGGAACTTTATCAGCTTGACCCCTCATTTACAGGGATGCCTGGTGCTGTTCCTGGCATGTCCTCTTGCACTCTTCATTGAACCATGAGTGCATTAATAGCTACACTAACAACCAATTTAAGTTAATCAGTCAAATTTGCTCATTTACACTTACTCGCAGTGAAGCACATTCATACACAGAGACTCGTTCTCTGCAAACAATAGGAATATGTTCACGCTTTGCCTGGGAGCTTGGGGAGCCTATAATCAGTTCTCCAAGGCAATACCTCAGCCAATCACAACCAAGCACCCTTTACGCCTGTGGTATGAATTGTGGTGATTGTTTGAAATTTGGCATTCTTGCATTTGTGCTGATGATTGCAAGAAATAAAACTTCGGCAATCTGTCTCTTTTCAGCAATATGCAGGCTTTGTATTTCCAGTTTCAAAAAAAGTTAGAACTGATTTTATATTTCTAGCTACCACGTTGAGTTAGCTTTGCAGGCAGGAAGGAGCCAAGTTTAATTCCAGGTCTACAGCTGAATTAGTTTGATCGTGGCAAAACAGATGATTTTTAGGATAAGTAGCCATAGTCCACAAAGGAACAAAGGCATCTCCATTATAGAGAGACTATTTGTTATATATAGCTTGAGGGGCACCACTCAGCCAGTGTGGAGGTGAGGAGAGGAGATACTAGGCCTCCAATAACTAAAGCAGCAGCAGCTTAGGCATTGCATTTATTCTCAGCAGCCTTTGACTGTAGAAAGAAAGATCGACAAGCATTCCCCTTCTTTGCGAGCTGTTCAATGTTGGTGCTGTATTCGCTTCCAGGTTCAGCTGTATTGCTCCTGTGAGTGACGTTCTCTGGCCAGGCACCCATGCCAAGTCTGCCAAGCTGGCTGAGGTAGCAGATGGTGTCTGCCACCTGTGGTTATCGTACCACAGCCTAATGGGCAAGGTACTTCAGGGAAGGGAGAGAAGAACATTTTGTAAAACCCAAGGAAAGTGCGACCTTCTGTTGCTTCTGCAATGTGAATGTAAAAGGGCAGAGTGGTTAGCACTGCTGCCTCACAGCGCCAAGGACCCGGGTTCGATCCCGGCCCCGGGTCACTGTCTCTGTGGAGTTTGCACATTCTCCCATTGTCTGCGTGAGTCTCACCCCCACAACCCAAAGATGTGCAGGGTATGTGGATTGGCCACGCTAAATTGCACCTTAATCGGGGAAAAACATGAATTGGGTACTTTAAATGTATCAGTAAAAAAAAAAAAGAAAATTGCAACCCCTTCAAAACATTTTTTGGCAAAAACAAGGCTTTAACACCTTGCTCGTGAAATTGGCTGTATCAATGTAAAATGGGACAGTACTTACATGACGCAACATGAAGTTTTACAGAAAGAGCGCACCACTACAGTATTCTGGTGCTCCTTACTGCAGGAAAGTGTGGGTCCAGTATAATTCCTGGAGTGTTTTCACACTGAGGAAAATATAGCAAGACAGATTTATCCAATTTTACAATTTGATGGAATCACTCTTTCGGCTTTGGCAAACTCCAGCAGTAACTGACAACACAAACTGAGCAATACAAATAAAGTGAAGGTTTAGTGCCAAGAGTGCAAGTCATTAAACAAGGATGAAAAGATTAGAAAGGGAGAAAGTGTGATTATGTGTTGCCAAGCCAATTTTCTTTAAAGCAGATTTTCTGGCGATTCATCTCAGTGGGTGTTTGGCAGTCAGCAATCCCATAATATTATGGGGATTACATTGTTTGCTATGTTACAGAAGCGATGTTTCGGCTGTGATGTCAATGAAATCTTTCTTTAATAACAGTACCTTTGGATACGGATACCAGGAAGATCCCATTCCTGTTGTGTAGTGAGCTGTTGAAATAAAGGTTAAATCATCTCCTAATTTTACTCCTGACGGCCCGCAGTGAGGTTGTTCGCAGGTGAACGAGAGAGAATTATCTGGTGAGGATAAAGTTGGACTGGACTGCAATCCCCTGCAGTTAAATAGAATGTCGACACTAACTGTTGAGAATGCCGTGTGAGGAATGGCTAATTTGACACATCACTTGAGGTTGCACTTATTATTCCAACCAATTGTCATGGATTACTGGATCTGTAACAGAGCCACTGCACTACTGCACCCATCTGTGCCCTCGCACTGCTCTTCATCAAACCCCACCGGCATATCCTTCTATTCATTTCTCTCTCCTGTGTCCATTTAGCCTTCCTTAAATACATATAGACTATTAGCTTTAACTACGGCCTATGGTAGCGAGTTCCACATTCTAACCATTCTCTCCTGAATTCTTTATGGATTTATCAGTCACTATTTTATAGTGAAGACTCAGAGTTTCAGACCTCCTTTCCCTCTTCCCCACATTAAAAAAAATAAATTTAGAGTACCCAATTCTTTTTTTTTCCAATTAAGGGCCAATTTAGTGTGGCCAATCCACCTACCCTGCACATCTTTTGGGGTTCTGGGAGTGAGACCCAGGCAGACATGGGGAGAATGTGCAAACTCCACACAGATAGTGACCCGGGGCTGAGATCAAACCTGGGTCCTCAGCGGCCACTGCGCCACCGCAACGCCCCCTCTTCTCCCCTTCTAACCTAATCAAATCTTATTACGATATTAAAGATTCCTTTTTGATCACCCCTGAACACCTCTTTGTGAATGTTCAATCTTTCCTGTCGGTATAATCTCTTAGTTCTGGTATCTTCCCTCTAAAATAATTTTGCATCTTCATCAGTTCCTCTACGTTGGATTATAAGGTGGAGATCGGGCGGGATTCTCCGATCTCCCGCTGGGTCGGAGAATCCCTGCGGGGCGACGCGAATCCCGCCCCGCCGCCAGCTGCCGTATTCTCCGGTGCCGGTTTTCGGGCGGGAGCGGGGTTCAAGCCTGCCGGGGACCGTTGGCAGCGCACCCCCCCGGCAACTCTCCGGGCCTTGATGGGCCGAGCGCCCGCCAGTTTTTGGCCAGTCCTGCCGGCGTGGGTTAGACATGGTCCCACATGGCGGGACCTGGCTGGTAAGTCGGCTGGGGCGGTCCTCTGGGAGGGGGGGGACGCGGGGGTTCCGACCCCGGGGGGGGCCCCACAGTGTCCTGACCCGCGATCGGGGCCCACCAATCTGCGGGCGGACCTGTGCCGTGGGGGCACTCCTTCTTTCCGCGCCGGCCCCTGTACGGCTCCACTATGGCCGCGCGGTGAAGACACCCCGCATGCGCGGGATAACGCCGGCCCTTTGGCGCATGCGCAGACTCGTCCAGATCCTCCAGCGTCCACCTAGCCCCCGGAAGTGCGGAGGATTCCGCTACTTCCGGTCGGCCCGACGCCGTAGTGGTTCACGCCATTTTTGACGCCAGCGTCGGGCCATCGCGCCGATTCTGGAGAATCCCGCCTCAGAACTAGTCATGGTACACTGAATAGGGGCCGGAATTCTCCGTTGGTTTACGCCGGCGGGATTCCCCGATTCCGCTGCAGTGAATGGATTTACCCAAATTCTCTGTTCTCGGTGGCAGCGATCGCAGGGCGAATTCGGATCGGAGAAGCCCGGCCATGGTCTAAGCTCGGCGAGAAAACTGTAAAGGATTTTGGTCATCGGTTCCAAGGTTTTCGCTGACGTTACGGCGGTCACCAGGAGAATATTTGTGGAATTTCTACCCCATTTCACCTCTGCAACATTTTTATCTCCGGATGCGTTGGGGTTAAAACTTGCTAGATTTTCTTACACTTGCAGATTTACATGTCAAAAGTTAAACATTTGACCTTTTTGTATAACATTCTTTGCAGAACACTTTTTTCCCCCTTATTCATAATTTAGCTATATATAGAAATAAAGAGATGAATGGCGGTTGCCTCACTTTATGAACAAGCCCAACTGTTCTTACTCAGACTTCTCAAGATAGGCTTTCTTTACCCAACACCAAGCCTAGCCCGATAGGCAAGTCTGGCTCTGAATTTCAAGTCAGCCCGAGTCACTCAGCAACTTAGAAAATGGTTCATGCAAATATTGACCAGAGAAATATATCAGTGGACTTTCATGGATTGGGTCTCTTTCCAGATCGTTCTAAAAATAAATGGATAAACACCTTTTTGGATTGATTGATCTGACTGATTGATTTGATTTGTTGTCACATGTACCGAAGTCGAGTGAATAGTATTTTTCTGCGGCCAAGGGGACGTACACAGTACGTACATAGTAGACAAAAAAAATAATAATCGACAAATGGTACATCGACAAACAGTGATTGGTTACAGTGGGGAACAAGGGGCCAAAACAAAGCAAATACATGAGCAAGAGTGGCATAGGGTGTCACGAATAGTGTTCTTACAGGGAACAGATCAGTCCGAGGGGGAGTCGTTGAGGGGTCTTGTAGCTGTGGGGAAGAAGCTGTTCCTATGTCTGGATGTGCGAGTCTTCAGACTTCTGTACCTTCTGCCTGATGGAAGGGTCTGGAAGGCGGCAACGCCTGGTTGGGAGGGGTCTCTGATAATGCTGTCTGCCTTCCTGAGGCAGCAGGAGGTGTAGACAGAATCAATGTGGGGGTGGCAAGTTTGTGTGATGCGTTGGGCTATATTCACCACACTCTGCATTTTCTTGCGATCTTGGGCCGAGCAGTTGCCATACCAAGCTGTGATGCAGCCGGATAGGATGCTCTCTAGCATTCTATAGGAACAGTGGTGTTATAACCTGCCTGCTTACCATTGGCTGGGGACTAATGACACTCCCACAATCCTGTGGGAGTATGAGCTTCCCCAATGAGGGGGGGAGGAGAAACCATTAGTAAACTCCAAGTATAAATAAAGCTGGCCAGTTTGGAACCAGCAGGAAGGAGTGTGCAGCAAGGGAAGTTGCTGCTGCTGTATATATATATATATATGTTGTTGTAAATAAATGTTATTACTTTGTATCCTTAAAACTCGTGCTGGATTCTTCGTGGCCCTCACAAAAAGTGGTGTTGGCTGGATTTTCCTCAGAATTATATGGGGATCCTACCTGCTCTGAGCTGTGCCTTGTCTCCACATTATTGCACTTAGGTCAAAATGGTAACCAACTGTACATCAAAAGGGTTGGATTCTTGAAAGTCTCCCCTTTTAAAAGTAATCTGCATGAGAGAGATGCTTTTCTTGGGACAGCGCACTCTGCAACACATGCACAGGAGTACTGTGGTGTTTGGCAAGTGCTCTCTGTGTCAGCATGATCCTAATTAGGCCAAGTCATAAATTTACAAAGCACAGAAGGCCGCCATTCAGTCCACCTAGTCTGCGCATGGCGGGTCCCACAACTCTGCTCTTGACCTCCTATCCCTATAATATTCTCTTTTTTTTCTTTATTCAGCTTTCGAAAGGAAGCTGCTATTGAATCTGTATCCACCACCCTATCGGGCAGTGCTTTCCAAACAATGATCACTACTCGCGTTTAAAAAGATTCCCTCAAGTCGTCTCCGATTCCTTTGCCACTCACCTTGAAAACTGGGCTCTTTGGGTATCGGCCCTTAGTCATCGGAAACGGTCTCTTTATTTACTTTATCGAAACCCTTCATGACTTTAACATCTCCGTCAAATATACTCTTGGTCTTTTCTGCTCCAAACGAGACATTGAACTTGCGGTGGGTACCTGCGGGTTCTGAGTTCAGCCCACGAGACATTTTGTATTTTGAACTCAGTCCGTAATAATTTCAGGAGGCGCGGAGTGAAAGGCCAAACTGGTTTATTTTAAACTGAAAATAAAGCCGTTACCACGTGATGCATAACAAACATCCCAGCCCGGAGCTATCAGGAACGGCCGGTCCGGTTCTGAGAGCCGCAGTTAAAGGTCCTGCTGACGAGCTCCAGCTGGGTCAGCCTCCGCCCTCTCACCATGGGAACACGTATTCTACGAAGCCCACAGGAAGATCAGGGCAACATGGTGGCACGGTTCAGAATTCCTGCATCCCCGTTCTCAGAGTGAGCAGCACGGTGGCACAGTGGTTAGCACTGCTGCCTCACAGCTCCAGGGACCTGGGTTCAATTCCGGCATCTGCACAGTCACCCCGTGTCTGCGTGGGTTTCCTCCGAGTGCTCCTGTTTCCTCCCGCAGTCCAAAGATGTGCACGTTAGGTGTATTGGCCGTGCTAAATTTCCCGTTAGGGTGGGGTTGCAGGAATAGGATGGGGGATTGGGCCTAGGTAGGGTGGTCTTTCAGTGGGTTGGTGCAGACCTGATGGGCCGAATGGCCTCCTTCTGCACTGTAGGGATTCTATGATCAATCAGCGATTTTCCCCAAGGGCCTCATAAGGATTATCACATTTTCCATTATTATTACCCCGCCACTCGCAATATCGGTACTCCAAAACAGCAGATCCGTCTATTTGTAATACCGTGGCTCACAGAGCAGAGGTAGGTGACACGGTCTGTCACTCGGGCATCCCTCACTGCCGTGGTACTGAGCCTACTGTCTCCCCGATTAAAGCAATGATCCTTTCTTGTTGACCCGCGCTGATCCATTAACAATTATCCTCTGGAGCGTATAAGGTGAGCATTAAATATTTATTTTGTTTTTTCTTACCATTTGAAGTTCTTTTAATATATGAATGATTAAGCGTTTTCTGTAACTCATTATGAAATATTCGGCATGTATTAAATGTGTTTAACCAGGTCATGGTTGGTGCACATATCCCACTTTGATCACGTGTCCCGCCGAGATGTAGGAAAGCGACTCATGCGACCCACTCACTGGCCGAGGTTTTCCCCTCACTGCATGGAACTGATTATGGCTTCTCTCTCTCTTTCTGAACACAAGTGTAATAAAACTACCTACCGGTTAGATATTTCTTTAAAACTAATGACACACGAAAAGAATAAAAATTCAAAGCCACTTTATTTGCATGGTTACAAGCCATTCAGACAAGTTCGACAGGCTGTGCTCAGTGTAACTCATATTTAAGTAATAATAGTAATTCCCGGTTCTAAAAATGGCATAAATAAATATCGAAAGAAGTTTTCTTTTGTGAATTGAAACCTGACCATCACACGAGTTACATCCTGTGAATTAGGGACCAGTGCAAAGACTGACCCCAAGGCTGCCGGCATTTGTGGCAAATTAAACCAGTAATGTAATAAAATCTGACAGCATTCCTCTCTCCAGGTGCTTATTCTTCCAAATCAAATGATAGGAGGGGGCTTTTTAAAACAAAAAAAACACTTAACTTATGGAGACTGGATAGATTCCATCAATTTACCCCATCTCCTAACACATTCATGTCATTTAATAAGAACTCCTCTTACCCTTTCCCTTCACACTTCCCCGCAGAAAGAGCTGGAATACTCCCCACATTTCTCCCCTCTCTAATGAGTAAGCAAACCACATCGAACTTTACGAAGGAGAAAATAAGTATTTAATCCTCAAAAAAATACAAACACACATAATCCCCCAAAACATTTCTACTCTATTGCTACATCAAAATATGTCCAGCTGCAAGTCTCGTGAAACCTTACGGAAACAGTTTGAATGAGATTTATAAATGTTCACAATTTAAAAACACCAAGGACCTGCCAGAAGTCTTCCTGCCATTATATAAACACTTAAACCACTTGACATTCTTCGGTCTGTTCTGTTAACAGAAGAAGTAATGGATTTAACGGATTCTGTTCCTTGGTGGAACCCAACTCCCTTCGCACTACCTTCGGTGACCGTTTCTGCAGCAGCCCAAGCCCCCAACTCAGGCATTCCCCTCTCACCCCTCTCGGTAAAAGAGGTTTAAGGGGTGTCCTGACAAAGCTTTGGGGGGGTACCGGTCCTGACATGCCCAGGGTCAAATTTTGTCTGCCACATACTCTTTGAACTACAGAAAAATCACGGTGCGGGACGAGGCCATTCAGCCCATCGTGTCTGCGGCGGCCAAAAAAGAAAGTAGCTGCTCACTTTAATCCCACTTTCCAGCACCTGTGAAGCAGTCTTGTGAAGCACCGTGGGAAGATTTGGCAGTGTTAAAGGCAGCGTATATGTTGTTGCTGTTGAAAAAACACCTCCACTGATAGAGCAAAAGTGATACAATTGAATTAATTGTTCACACACGAGGATAATGAGCAGCCTCCCTCCCCTAAGGTTTGGTTCTTTGGACAGCCAGTAGCATGACCAACCTTTGAACTTGTGTTCAACGCATTTCATCAACTATTCACTGTCAGCTATTCTGTGGTGTTCAGCTACATTCACCACACACTGAATACTTCCCATAGGAGCGGAAATAATTAAGCACAGGTATTTCAAGATTCAACATTTCTGTAAAGCTCTCCCAAGTGCATTAATATGTATCATGTATACAGCCGTTAACGGGAATACAGTGGTTGTGCACAATTCTGAATTTCTATTTGGGACCACTTACAGCAACTGTTCCATAATTTCTTCATGAAGAATATAGTTTGAAAATTAAAGTTTTCAAAAACGAAGACAGACAGGAAAATCCTCAAGACAGGCCTCCCAATGGTTCCCAAACCAACAAAAACAGGTTTGACAAGAAGTTAAAAACAGGTGCGAACCATAACGAGCGCCCAAGGAAAGAAACCTGAAGCAGGATCCAAAATGTCTCAAGTTCAACAGCAAAACATCTGCTTCCAGTCTCTTTACGACGATCGTTCCTAGTTCCACCGGACAGGTCTGTTGGCAGGAGAGTACGGCAAGCTGGAAGAGGGGCAGGGGGTGAAGAACACACAGAAATGAGAAACCGACTTGATAGTCTTTGCCCCACATTTTGCAACAGACCATGGCAAAGAACACAGCATTATGATTGGCCATAAGCACTCTTGGGCTGGGTGGGCAGCGGGATGGGGGGACTCCAGCCAGAGTTCCTGGTCTCACAGCCCAGGTTGATGGGTTTTCATGGTCAGAATTGGTCCTCCAGAATTGAAAATCCGCCAAGGTTAATCACAGATGTCCCACAGGCCGGGACGAATGCTAGCTGGCTCAGGAGTCATTTACAGTTCAAACAAGCACCTCCTGCAAATTCCTGGTCTGTTACCCATTCCTTGATGTGGCTGGCTACAATCAGGATCGGCCGGCTGTACTGAGGGAATGACATACCGTCAGAGGCTGAGGGATTGCTGCACCGTCAGACGCTGAGGGAATGCCGCACTGTCAGACGCTGAGGGAATACCGCACCGTCAGAGGCTGAGAGAATGCCGCACCGTCAGAGGCTGAGAGAATGCCGCACCGTCAGGAGCTGAGGGAATGCCGCACCGTCAGGGGCTGAGGGACTGCCACAGGGTCAGACGCTGAGGGAATGCCGCACCGTCAAGAGGCGGAGCGAATGCCGCACGGTCAGGGGCTGAAGGAATGCGTCACCGGCAAGGGGCTGAGGGAATGCCGCACCGTCAGGGTCTGAGGGAATTCCGCACCACCAGGGGCTGAGGGAATTCCGCACTGCCAGACGCTGAGGGAATGCCGCACCATCAGACACTGAGGGAATGCCGCACCGTCAGGGGCTGAGGGAATTCCGCACTGCCAGACGCTGAGGGAATGCCGCACCGCCAGACGCTGAGGGAATTCCGCACTGCGAGACGCTGAGGGAATGCCGCACATTCAGACGCTGAGGGAATGATGCACCGTCAGTGGCTGAGGGAATGCCGCACCGTCAGACGCTGAGGGAATGCTGCACCGTCAGACGCTGAGGGAATGCCGCACCGTCAGACGCTGAGGGAATTCCGCACTGTCAGGTGCTGAGGGAATGCCGCACCGTCAGACGCTGAGGGAATGCCGCACCGTCAGACGCTGAGGGAATGCCGCACCGTCAGACGCTGCGGGAATGCCGCACCGTCAGACGCTGAGGGAATGCCGCACCGTCAGACGCTGAGGGAATGCCGCACCGTCAGACGCTGAGGGAATGCCGCACCGTCAGACGCTGAGGGAATGCCGCACCGTCAGACGCTGAGGGAATGCCGCACCGTCAGACGCTGAGGGAATGCCGCACCGTCAGACGCTGAGGGAATTCAGCACTGCGAGACGCTGAGGGAATGCCGCACATTCAGACGCTGAGGGAATGACGCACCGCCAGGGGCTGAGGGAATGCCGCCCCGTCAGGGGCTGAGGGAATTCCACACCGCCAGGCGCTGAGGGAATTCCGCACCATCAGATGCTGAGGGAATGCCGCACCGCCAGTTGCTGAGGGACTACCGCATCGCCAGGGGCAGAGGGAATTCCGCAACGTCAGACGCTGAGGGAATGCCGCACCGTCAGACGCTGAGGGAATGCCGCACCGTCAGACGCTGAGGGAATGCCGCACCGTCAGACGCTGAGGGAATTCAGCACTGCGAGACGCTGAGGGAATGCCGCACATTCAGACGCTGAGGGAATGACGCACCGTCAGGGGCTGAGGGAATTCCACACCGCCAGGCGCTGAGGGAATACCACACCGCCAGGCGCTGAGGGAATTCCGCACCATCAGATGCTGAGGGAATGCCGCACCGCCAGTTGCTGAGGGACTACCGCATCGCCAGGGGCAGAGGGAATTCCGCACCGTCAGACGCTGAGGGAATGCCGCACCGTCAGACGCTGAGAGAATGCCGCACCGTCAGGGGCTGATGGAATGCCGCACCGTCTGACGCTGAGGGAATGCCGCACCGTCTGACGCTGAGGGAATGCCGCACCGTCAGGGGCTGAGGGAATGCCGCACCATCAGGCGCTGAGGGAATGCCACTCTGCCAGGTGCTGTGGGAATTCCGCACCGTCAGACGCTGAGGGAATTCCGCACCGTCAGGTGCTGAGGGAATTCCGCACCGTCAGACGCTGAGGGAAGTCCGCACCGCCAGGGGCTGAGGGAATTCCGCACTGTCAGACGCTGAGGGAATGACGCACCGTCAGGAGCTCAGGGAATGCAGCACCGCCAGACACTGAGGGAATGCCGCACCGTCAGACGCTGAGGGAATGCCGCACCGTCAGGGCTGAGGAAATTCCGCACTGTCAGACGCTGAGGGAATGACGCACCGTCAGGAGCTCAGGGAATGCCGCACCGCCAGACACTGAGGGAATGCCGCACCGTCAGACACTGAGGGAATGCCGCACCGTCAGACGCTGAGGGAATGACGCACCGCCAGGGGCTGAGGGAATTCCGCACTGTCAGACGCTGAGGGAATTCCGCACCGTCAGGAGCTCAGGGAATGCCGCACCGCCAGACACTGAGGAAATGCCGCACCGTCAGACGCTGAGGGAATGCCGCACCGTCAGGGCTGAGGAAATTCCGCACCGTCAGACGCTGAGGGAATTCCGCACCGTCAGGAGCTCAGGGAATGCCGCACCGCCAGACGCTGAGGGAATGCCGCACCGTCAGACGCTGAGGGAATGCCGCACCGTCAGGGGCTGAGGGAATGCCGCACCGTCAGGCGCTGGGGGAATGCCGCACCGTCAGGGCTGAGGGAATGCCGCTCTGCCAGGCGCTGAGGGAATTCCGCACCGTCAGACGCTGAGGGAATGCCGCACCGTTAGACGCTGAGGGAATGCCGCACCGTCAGGGGCTGAGGGAATGCCGCACCGTCAGGCGCTGAGGGAATGCCACTCTCCCAGGCGCTGAGGGAATTCTGCACCGTCAGACGCTGAGGGAATGCCGCACCGTCAGACGCTGAGGGAATGCCGCACCGTCAGACGCTGAGGGAATGCCGCACCGTCAGACGCTGAGGGAATGCCGCACCGTCAGACGCTGAGGGAATGTCGCACCGTCAGGGCTGAGGGAATTCCGCACCGCCAGGGGCTGAAGGAATGCCGCCCCATCAGGGGCTGAGGGAATTCCACACCGCCAGGCGCTGAGGGAATTCCGCACCATCAGATGCTGAGGGAATGCCGCACCGCCAGTTGCTGAGGGACTACCGCATCGCCAGGGGCAGAGGGAATTTCGCACCGTCAGACGCTGAGGGAATGCCGCACCGTCAGACGCTGAGGGAATGCCGCACCGTCAGGGGCTGATGGAATGCCGCACCGTCTGACGCTGAGGGAATGCCGCACCGTCAGGGGCTGAGGGAATGCCGCACCGTCAGGCGCTGAGGGAATGCCACTCTGCCAGGTGCTGAGGGAATTCCGCACCGTCAGACGCTGAGGGAATTCCGCACCGTCAGGTGCTGAGGGAATTCCGCACCGTCAGACGCTGAGGGAAGTCCGCACCGTCAGACGCTGAGGGAAGTCCGCACCGTCAGACGCTGAGGGAATTCCGCACCGTCAGGTGCTGAGGGAATTCCGCACCGTCAGACGCTGAGGGAAGTCCGCACCGTCAGACGCTGAGGGAAGTCCGCACCGTCAGACGCTGAGGGAATTCCGCACCGCCAGGGGCTGAGGGACTGCCACAGGGTCAGACGCTGAGGGAATTCCGCACCGCCAGGGGCTGAGGGAATTCCGCACCGTCAGACGCTGAGGGAATTCCGCACCGTCAGGAGCTCAGGGAATGCCGCACCGCCAGACACTGAGGGAATGCCGCACAGTCAGACGCTGAGGGAATGCCGCACCGTCAGGGCTGAGGAAATTCCGCACCGTCAGACGCTGAGGGAATTCCGCACCGTCAGGAGCTCAGGGAATGCCGCACCGCCAGACGCTGAGGGAATGCCGCACCGTCAGGGCTGAGGGAATGCCGCTCTGCCAGGCGCTGAGGGAATGCCGCACCGTCAGACGCTGAGGGAATGCCGCACCGTCAGACGCTGAGGGAATGCCGCACCGTCAGACGCTGAGGGAATGCCGCACCGTCAGGGGCTGAGGGAATGCCGCACCGTCAGGCGCTGAGGGAATGCCACTCTGCCAGGCGCTGAGGGAATTCTGCACCGTCAGACGCTGAGGGAATTCCGCACCGTCAGGGGCTGAGGGAATGCCGCACCGTCAGGGGCTGAGGGAATGCCGCACCGTCAGGGGCTGAGGGAATGCTGGACCGTCAGACGCTGAGGGAATTCCGCACCGTCAGGGGCTGAGGGAATGCTGGACCGTCAGACGCTGAGGGAATTCCGCACCGTCAGACGCTGAGGGAATTCCGCATCGTCAGGTGCTGAGGGAAGTCCGCACCGTCAGACGCTGAGGGAATTCCGCACCGTCAGGGGCTGAGGGAATGCCGCACCGTCAGGGGCTGAGGGAATGCCGCACCGTCAGGGGCTGAGGGAATGCTGGACCGTCAGACGCTGAGGGAATTCCGCACCGTCAGGGGCTGAGGGAATGCTGGACCGTCAGACGCTGAGGGAATTCCGCACCGTCAGACGCTGAGGGAATTCCGCATCGTCAGGTGCTGAGGGAAGTCCGCACCGTCAGACGCTGAGGGAATTCCGCACCGCCAGGGGTTGAGGGAATTCCGCACTGTCAGAGGCTGAGGGAATTCCGCACCGTCAGCAGCTCAGGGAATGCCGCACCGCCAGACGCTGAGGGAATGCCGTACCGTCAGACGCTGAGGGAATTCCGCACTGTCAGACGCTGAGGGAATTCCGCACCGTCAGGAGCTCAGGGAATGCCGCACCGCCAGACGCTGAGGGAATGCTGGACCGTCAGACGCTGAGGGAATTCCGCACCTTCAGACGCTGAGGGAATTCCGCACCGTCAGACGCTGAGGGAATTCCGCACCGTCAGGTGCTGAGGGAAGTCCGCACCGTCAGACGCTGAGGGAATTCCGCACCGCCAGGGGCTGAGGGAATTCCGCACTGTCAGACGCTGAGGGAATTCCGCACCGTCAGCAGCTCAGGGAATGCCGCACCGCCAGACGCTGAGGGAATTCCGCACCGTCAGGAGCTCAGGGAATGCCGCACCGCCAGACGCTGAGGGAATGCCGCGCCGTCAGACGCTGAGGGAATGCCGCACCGTCAGGGGCGGAGGGAATGCCGCACCGTCAGGGCTGAGGGAATGCCGCTCTGCCAGGCGCTGAAGGAATTCCGCACCGTCAGACGCTGAGGGAATGCCGCACCGTCACACGCTGAGGGAATTCCGCACCGTCAGATGCTGAGGGAATTCCGCACCGTCAGACGCTGAGGGAATTCCGCACCGTCAGACGCTGAGGGAATTCCACACCGTCAGGAGGTCAGGAAATGCTGCACCGTCAGACGCTGAGGGAATGACGCACCGTCAGTGGCTGAGGGAATTCCGCACCGTCAGACGCTGAGGGAATGCCGCACCGTCAGACGCTGAGGGAATGTCGCACCGTCAGACGCTGAGGGAATTCCGCACCGTCAGGGCTGAGGGAATTCCGCACCGCCAGGGGCTGAGGGAATTCCGCACCGTCAGACGCTGAGGGAATTCCGCACCGTCAGGGGCTGAGGGAATGCCGCACCGCCAGTTGCTGAGGGACTACCGCATCGCCAGGGGCTGAGGGAATTCCGCACCGTCAGACGCTGAGGGAATGCCGCACCGTCTGACGCTGAGGGAATGCCGCACCGTCTGATGCTGAGGGAATGCCGCACCGTCAGGGGCTGAGGGAATGCCGCACCGGCAGGCGCTGAGGGAATGCCGCTCTGCCAGGCGCTGAGGAAATTCCGCACCGTCAGACACTGAGGGAATGCCGCACCGTCAGGGGCTGAGGGAATGCCGCACCGCCAGGGGCTAAGGGAATGCCGCACTGCCAGGGGCTGAGGGAGAGCCGCACCGCCAGACGCTGAGGGAATGCCGCACCGTCTGACGCTGAGGGAATGCCGCACCGCCAGGGGCTAAGGGAATGCCGCACCGTCAGACGCTGCGGTTGACCATGCTAAAATGCCCTTTAGTGTCCAGGTGTGCAGGATAGTTTATGTGGATAGGGTGGGGTGGGCAGGGCACTGGCCTGGGTGGAGTGCTCTTTCAGAGGATCGTTGCACTTGATGGGCTGACTGGCCTCCGTCTGCACTGTGTAGATTCTATGATTGTGAAAGGTGCTCAATAAATATAGATCTTTCTTTCTAATGCCAAGCAAACCACTCAAGGGGGAAATTGAGCAGGAACAGTTGTATGACAGAAAATTAATGAACTGTTTATAGCACACCAGGATTAGTGATCAAATCCTGCAATCTCCGTGGTCAGATCGGGGGCCACGACTATCCCTGTTGTGGTCCCAAGTCAGATTCATGTCCTCTACCAGTGAGGCACCTCCTGAGAGGTCGCAGGATTGTCGAATAGCCCTCTCCTCTGGTTACAGAAGGAGCATTTTTCAGTCTCCCTTGACGGTCAATAATATTACCATTGTTGAATCTCCCACCATCATATCCTCCAGGTTACCATTGTCTAATTGCTGCTGTTGTATAAATACTAGAGCAGGCCAGAGGCTGGGAATCCTGCAGCAAGTAAGTAACTCACCACCTGACTCCCCAAACTCTGTCCATTAAGCAAGAGGCAGGAGTGAGATGGAATACTCCCCACTTGCCTTGCCTTTGCAGCCCCAACAATACTCAAGAAGCTCGGCACCAACCAAGGTAAAGCAGCTTGTTTGATCAGAACCCCATCCACCATGTTTAACATTCACTCCCTCCACCACCAGCGCACAGGGGCAGCGGTATTTACTATCTGCAAAGCAGCAACTCACCAAGGCAGCACCTTCCTAACTCACGTCCTCTACCTCCTAGAAGGACAAAGCCAACAGACATGTGGGGACACCGCCACCTGCAAGTCCTCCCCCCACCCCAAAGTTAGTCAGCATCCTTCCCAGTCATAGAATCATCGAATTTACAGTGCAGATTCCGCACAGACAGTGACCCAGCCTGGAATCGAACCTGGGACCCTGGAGCTGTGAAGCAACTGTGCTAATCACTATGCTACCGTGCTGTCGCTGGGTCAAAGTACTGGAACTCGCTCGAACAGCACAATGGGTGCACCAACAGCAGCGGTTCAAGGTGCCTGCACTTGCCAGTGATGCTCACATCCCAATAAATAAGTACCCCAAGTCTTTCAGGTCTAAAACTCTGAACTGGGAGTGGCTGGTGTGTCAGAGTCCCAGCATGCATCCACAGCTTCCTCTCTAACATTTTCCACCGTCGATGAAAAGTCATCGGCCTGAAACGTCAACTCTTTCACTCTCCACGGACGCTGCCTGACATAACGAGTGTTTCCAGCATTTTGTCTTTTTAACGTCAAATAAAGATTTTGGGATCGTGCTTAATCTGAAAGCGTTTCTGATGGAGAAAGCCTGTTACGTTTGAGACTCTATACGTACCATTGAGCATCCTCTCACAGCTCCTTTGCGTTGCTGGACTGGTCGGTGAACATGTCTGATAACAAAGAGAAAATTAATTAATGACTCAGTATGTGAACTTCCTGTTTTTATCTCACATAATAACAATCTTTATTGTCACAAGTAAGCTTACATTAACACTGCAATGGGGTTACTGTGAAAAGCCCCTAGTTGCTGGTGGGTTTGCAAGTGGGCGGGATGCGATATACATCGGCAGGACTGGAATTTCTTGCTGGTGGCCGATGGTGAGCCATCACCGGAAACACGCTATGGGGAGTGGGGGGGGGGGGGGGGGGGGGAATCCCGCCCAGAATGTTACACCCCTGTAACATTTTCATCAGTTATCTTCCCCCTGAAATGCTACATGTTAATACCATCGGGTACGTTATCATACTGTATGCTGGTACGGTATTGACATTCACCGCACCATATTCAGGTCTCCTGACAAAATTTGTCACTTCCTTGTCAGACATTGGAATAAAGTCCAGGGGCGAAATTCTCCCGAAACGGCGCGATGTCCGCCGACGGGCATCGCGACGCCCCAAAGGTGCGGAATGCTCCGCATCTTTGGGGGCCGAGCCCCAACATGGAGGGGCTAGGCCGGCGCCGGAGGAATTTCCGCCCCGCCAGCTGGCGGAAACGGCCTTTGGTGCCCCGCCAGCTGGCGCGGAAATGACATCTCGGGGCGGCGCATGCGCGGGAGCGTCAGCGGCCGCTGACAGCTTCCCACGCATGCGCAGTGGAAGGAGTCTCTTCCGCCTCCGCCTCCACCCCCGGCGGGGGGTCGGAGAATGACACCCCAGCTTACTAACAAGTAACACAATGGGCGGGGTTGTCCGGTCCACCAGCCGCGTTTTCCGATGCGGCGTACCCCTGCCAGCTGCGGGATTTTCCGCTCCCGCAGCCGGCCAATGGGGTTTCCCATTGTGGCCGCCCCCACGCTATCGGGAAACCCGCAATAATCTTACCCAGCAAACTGAAGCACAATCTCTTCACTTGTTCAGTTGTTCCACCTATTAAAGCCACCACCAGTTCACTGACGAGGTCAATCGCTGTGCGAGGGTCCTGACCTGGACAAGATTGGAAAGATGTCACATATTGTCATGACAACAAAGAACAAAGAACAAAGAAAAGTGCAGCACAGGAACAGGCCCTTCGGCCCTCCAAGCCTGCGCCGACCATTCTGCCCGTCTAAACTACAATCTTTTACACTTCCTGGGTCCGTATCCCTCTATTCCCATCCTATTCATGTATTTGTCAAAATGCCCCTTAAATGTCACTATCGTCCCTGCTTCCACCACCTCCTCCGGCAGCGAGTTCCAGGCACCCACTTCCCTCTGTGTAAAAAACTTGCCTCATAAGTCTCCTCTAAACCTTGCCCCTCGCACCTTAAACCGATGCCCCCTAGCAATTGACCCCTCTACCCTGGGAAAAAGTCTCTGACTATCCACTCCTGTCTATGCCCCTCATAATTTTGTAGACCTCGATCAGGTCATCCCTCAACCTCCTTCATTCCAGTGAGAACAAACCAAGTTTATACAACCGCTCCTCATAGCTAATGCCCTCCATACCAGGCAACATCCTGGTAAATCTCTTCTGCACCCTCTCTAAAGCCTCCACATCCTTCTGGTAGCGCGGCGACCAGAATTGAACACTATACTCCAAGTGTGGCCTAACTAAGGTTCTATACAGCTGCAACATGACTTGCCAATTTTTATACTCAATGCTCCAGTCAATGAAGGGAAGCATGTCATATGCCTTCTTGACTACCCTCTCCACCTGTGTTGCCCCTTTCAGTGACCTATGGACCTGTACACCTAGATCTCTCTGGCTGTCAATACTCTTGAGGGTTCTACGATTCACTGCATATTCAATACCTGTATTAGACCTTCCAAAATGCATTCCCTCACATTTGTCCGGATTGAACTGCATCTGCCATCTCTCCGCCCAAGTCTCCAAATTATCTAAATCCTGCTGTATCCTCTGACAGTCCTCATTGCTATCCGCAATTCCACCAACCTTTGTGTCGTCCGCAAACTTACTAATCAGACCAGTTAAATTTTCCTCCAAATCATTTATATATACTACAAACAGCAAAGGTCCCAGCACTGATCCCTGCGGAACACCACTGGTCACAGCCCTCCAATTAGAAAAGCATCCTTCCATTGCTACTCTCTGCCTTCTATGACCTAGCCAGTTCTGTATCCACCTTGCCAGCTCACCTCTGATCCCGTGTGACTTCAACTTTTGTACCTCCGGCTGTTGGTATTCTCTCTTCCAGCCGGAAGCGCACCTCCGCCCGCGGGATTCCCGGCGGAGTGGGGTGACTTCATGGGAAATCCCACTGACAAGTGGCAGGAACAGAGAATCCCGCCGCCAGCGAATAGTGCGCCACCAAGGAACACGCTGTCAGGCGGACCGGAGAATCCAGCCCCAGAATTTACTGTGTCACATACACGACAAGCATAGAATGCATTTAATATATATTGTCAGCGAAAGAACGAGATGACAGCAGCAGGCCCTACATGTACAACTGGCAGAGCGAAGAAAGCATCGAAACCAGGAACAAAGAAGCATAGGAATGGGCCATTCTGCCCATCCGTTCTGTTCTGCCATTGAATTAGATAACGGCCGATTGGCATTTCAATCCTATTTACAATCCTTTGCTCCCTATTCCTGTACATCCTTGTTTGCAAAATCATATCAATCTTTCTCGAGGAAAGAGAACACCACATTTCCACTACCATTTGTGTTTTCGCTTTAAAAGGCCGAAGTCTTATTTTAAGATTGCTCCTGCAGAGCGATGGGTTTCTCTGTATCATAACTATTTTAAAAAACTTTTCCGAATTTTAAAACGTCTGCACTGAAGGGATAAGGAAAACTATCACTGGTCTCTTGGCATCTGAAAAGAGAAAGGTTTTGGGGGCAGAGTCTTAATCAGAAATTGAAGGTTGGAAATGAGGAAGTCCTTATTACAATTGGAAAATGAAGGGCAGAGAAAGGACAAAGAACCAAGACTTCAGTAAACTAACCAGTATGACCAGGAAACAGGTAATGTTTGCATTTCTATCGCGCCTTTCACAACCGGCAGTTGTCCCAAAGTGCCTTCCAGCCAATGAAGGACTTTTGAAGTGTAGTCATTGTTGTAATGTGGGCAATGTGGCAGCTAATTTGCAGACAGCAAATCCCCACAAATAACATGTGATAATCAGTGTTTAACTGGTTTTCAGTGCTGAAAAAAAGAGAGTGGGACATGTCACCGAAGCTTTTGATCTTGCACCCAGCAGGTCAAACGGGAATGCCAAATTTCAAACAATAACAATTGATGGGTACAGGAGAAAAGGGGTGCTGATTGGTGAACAAGTGGGCTCCAATTGGCCATGGCATTGCCCTGGATAAAGCGACTGGGAGCTACAGGCTACTCAAGCTCCCAGATCATTCAAAAAAGAAATGCAAAACCTGGTCATATTTCTTTTGTTTGCAGAGAACAGGTCCCGGCATATGAATGCATATCGCTTCTAGTAAGCATAAATGAAAGGGCCACATAATGCAAATGTGGGAATAGATGTGTTCCCTTGAGCTCTGGCGCTACTTAGCTGAATTCCTAGTACTTTTTGTGCTCAAACAGCTCATACTCGGCTAACTCGGGAGTGGAAGCTCCATATTATGTCCCTGGAGGATTTTTGGTCAAACTTTGCTGACAAAATGCCGGGAAATATGAAGAAAACCAACGACAAGAAAGGGTTGTTGGAGGCAACTGGGGCGGAGTCGACGCCTCAACATGGCGACTGGGTGAGTGAGCCAGACCTCGACCCGGCACTTTCAAATGAGTTACAACTGACGACTGCTAATATTAGCAAGGTAATTGATGAGAAACTCGGTCTATTAGCACACCATATCAGTGTTTTTTTGAGAACTGCTGCCACGTTTTCTCAACATAGAAATGAAAGCCGGGCACATTAAAGAAGAAAGGGCACACCGTCTACTTGCTTTCAAGCTTCGAGACGATCAACGGCCCCAGCCCTTAATTATCCATTGTCATAACTTCAATAATCGCCAAAATGTGATGGGAGGCAGCTAGATGTAGTGGGGCCTGGCTTTTTGATGGAGCGAAGGTCTCTTTCTTTCAAGACCTTTCAGAGGCGATACAGCAAGGGCGCAGGAGTTGTGATGACTTTCGAAGATGACTGAAGGCCATTGGAGTACAATATGCCCTGTTGTATTCTGCGATATTGAGGGTGACATTCAACAATTTGTCATGTGAGAGTACCTTAAGACATGGATGTTTAAGCAATGTACCTTTAAGAAAACAGTGATGTCAGAGAGTGGGTGGGGCTGGGCTTTAGGTCACCCATTTTGCAGGTTTTTAGTTTCAGTTTAAAACGCAGTGTGTGTGTGTCTGTGTGTTTCCAGAGAGCTGTAAGTTTTGAAAAGAGCTGGGTGTGTGTCTGTGTTTTGCAGTGAGCTGGATCTCTCCCATGAAAGACTATCTCTGGATCATTTGGGTGATTTAAAGTAAAGCCTTTAACCTGATGTGATTTTGTTTAAAGGTGTTAAGTCTCTTGGAAGTTTGAAGGAACCTTTTAAGGAATTATTTACTGTTGCAATATTTTCTGAGTTATCTTTGAAGGGGTGTTAAGAGATCCAATGTTTATTTAAAATATTAAGTTGAGTTCATGGAATAAACAGTGTTTTGTGTTTAAAAACCCACGTGTCCATAATTGTAATCCCACACCTAGGGAAAAAGCCGTGTGCTCGGAAAAGCAACAAATCCATTAAAGGGAGAGGTTGTTTGAACTCCATGATACATTTAGGGGTTCTGAAAACGCCTCGCCCATAACAAATTCTATAAAAACATTTAATACCCCTGCTAAAGCCATGACTTTCGTGAACTCCGTGGAAGGCAACAACTCCGCTCCCCCAGCTAAATGTCATTAGTAACAGATTGCAGCTGATATTAAAGTCTGGATTTTGTCCCTTTTCATTCTAACTTTCTTTTATTCTGGGCTGGTACTTATCACTCTGATAGGGTTAGCCCAGTAACTGAGCACTACGACAAGAATTGTACTTGCCTTTGATAAATAATATTCCTCCGCATGTTCTTTTGAGTTAAGAAATACGCGTTACAGGCCGTACGACCTGGGGCTGTATGATGAACATCCTTCTTTCTTTTTTATAAATACACTTTAAAAACTGTCTACATCTTCTGGTGTCCTTTGTTCTTACCTTGATAAATGGGAGTGGCGCCACTGCTGGATGGTGGGCGTGTGACCTCAGTCTCAATAGGGGAGGTTAGACTACAGAGAACATGTTCTCTTCCTCCTCATATTGCAGTTTGCTCCTCTTGAAGAGAAAGGCTCCTTGGTGAGAAGGTATGTTCGCACTGATCAACTAGGCCTCATATTTGGTGAGGAAAACCCCAAGGGTTATTGGCTTAGGATCATTTGTTTTCTGGTTGGGAATGGTTCTTGCGTGTTTGTTTTACTTTGGGTTGAAAGAATGGTTAGTAGGCGGCAGAGTGGTGCAGTGGTTAGCACTGCTGCCTCACAGCGCTGAGGACCCGGGTTTGATCCCGGCCATGTGTCACTGTTCATGTGGTGTTTGCACATTCTCCCCGTGACTGCACGGGTCTCACCCCCACAACCCAAAAAGATGTGCAGCGTAGGTGGACTGGCCACGCTAAATTGCCCCTTAATTGGAAAAAAGAATTGGGTACTCTAAATTTTTTGAAAAAGAATCGTTAGTTGGTAACTGGTGTTTCTGTAAGGGTACGAACAAGTCTAATTTACTCAAACAGCTATATAATGGCCGCGATTGCATTGCTGCCTCACGGCGCCGAGGTCCCAGGTTCGATCCTGGCTCTGGGTCACTGTCCGTGTGGAGTGTACACATTCTCCCCGTGTTTGCGTGGGTTTCGCCCCCACAACCCAAAGATGTGCAAGGTAGGTGGATTGGTCACGCTAAATTGCCCCTGGATTGGAAAAAATTAATTAGGTACTCAAAAAATAATGGCCGCGATTCAGCGGACTTGAGTTAGTCCGCTGAACGGCATGTTTAACAGCGCCAAGAAACACTCCACTATTTGTTTTGGCCTCGGGGAGGTTCTCTCCGCCGAGGTTGCATTTAGAGGGGTTTCCTGCTGCCGAGCTTTAACAGATCAGGGTGCTTCGAGAAGAGACTTTCTCTTTGATTTTCAAAGCACACAAGGGTCCAGAGGAGTCGGCAACCTCTTGACCAATCTCACTCTTCAACGTAGATTTGAAATGATCATCTAAAATACTGGCATTGCATCTGGAAAACAAATCTTCCCTTGATCATCCAGTATGGGTTTATAAAAGGCCGAAATTCATGTAACAATGCCAGGAGATTATTAAATATTATTCAGGTTTCTCAAAAACAAGCGATGGACAGCTTGCCGACCTCATTAGTTGCAGAGACAGCATTTGATCGGGTTGAGTGGAACTATTTATTCCACAGAAATTTGGGATGGAGGGGAGTTTGTAAAGTGGATACAAATGGATTTTAAAAACCCATTTGCAGCAGTTCTCACTAATGATTAAAAATCCAACGATGTTAGACTTGAGTGGACACCAGACTTCGGTATTCAGCTTAGCTGGTGGTGGAAAGCAGAATAAGATTACTTTACAAGCGGATGAGTGTTATTATTTCTGTCCAAGCCAGAAATCTCTGTTCTAGACGTTGTGGGTCGGTTTGGTTCATTTTCAGGTTATAAACTAAAAATTTGCTAAGTCTGAGGCTGTGCTATTGAGAAGGTTTAGGAGGAGGCCTCCTCTCCTTGTTCCCTTCCTCTTCAGGTGGTCCCCTTCAGGGTTTACCGATTTACCTATTGGTGTTTCTATTACCCCTTCATTCCATCAGTTGTATAAAGCAAATTTACACCCTCACTTTCATCTATAAAATGGGACCAACTCGCTGGTCTTCTCTGCCTATATCATGGGTGGACAGGATAGCTCTGATTAAGATGAATACATTACCGAGGTTGCTGTATCCTCTACAGATGCTACCAATTTGACTTTCTGCTAAGGTCCGGAAAGGAATTAATGGGTGGGTTCAACTCCTTCACATGGAACAAAATGAGAGCTTGCTTAAAATTGGCCAAATTAAAACCTCCAAGTTCAAAAGATGGCCCTGGTGAGGAAAATATTAAATTGTATCAGCTGAGGGCAGCACGGTGGCGCAGTGGGTTAGCCCTGCTGCCTCGCGGCGCCGAGGTCCCAGGTTCGATCCCGGCTCTGGGTAACTGTCTGTGTGGAGTTTGCACATTCCCCCCGTGTTTGCGTGGGTTTCGCCCCCACAACCCAAAGATGTGCAAGGTAGGTGGATTGAACACGCTAAATTGCCCTTTAATTGGAAAAAAATTAATTGGGTACACTAAATTTTTTTTTTTTTTTTAATTGTATCAGCTGACTTTGAGTGGAAAGAGGGACCCCAATTCCATAGAATCATAGAATCCCTACAGTGCAGAAGGAGGCCATTCTGGGCATCAGGTCTACACCAACCCTCCGAAAGAGCAACCCCCGCCTCATTCCCGTCACCCTGGGCGCTTAAGGGGCAGATTAGCATGGCCAATCCACCCAACCTTCGCATATCTGGACTGTGCGAGGAAATCGGAGCACCCGGAAGAAAGTATTTTTTTTATGAAGCGTTGGCATCCATTTTACAAACCCACGCAGACACGGGGAGTAAATGCAAACTCCACACAGACTGTCACACAAAGCCGGAATTTAACCAGGGTCCCTGGGAGGCAGCAGTGCTAATCACTGTGCCCCTGAGCCGCCCACTCATTACCATTTCTTCAACAACACATTATGACATGCTGTTTGGCTCCTTTGCGACCACAAGAATATAAAGTCAGTGCTGAAATAAAGGCTTACCTTTAGAATTGGTCTTGTCAGGTTTATAATCACCATTTACAACATCCTGAAGATCCGAATCATCAAAACCACCAGCTGCCACATGAAAATAAAAAGAATTAAAACATTATTGGAGAAAAAGGGATCAAATGAAGTTCTACAATTTTGAGCTACTAGTGAAAATATTTCTTCTCTAACTTGGAGTTTCAGACCAGTGTTTAAGGTACGGTAGCTTAATGGTTAAAATAGTGAATTAATCCAGTGCTTACGTGGAAATGTGAACTCATAATCCCATCACAGAAACTGGTAAATTTAATTTTGATTGAATAAAGAGCGACAATGAACAGTGCCCATGAAACTAGCGGACGGTTGTAAAATTATTATAATTTTTATTATTATTATCTTTATTAGTGTCACAAGTAGGCTTACATTAACATTGCAATGAAGTTACTGTGAAAAGCCCCTAGTCGCCACATTCCGACACCTGTTCGGGTACACAGAGGGAGAATTCAGAATGTCCAATACATCTAACAGCACATCTTTCGGGACTTGTGGGAGGAAACTGGAGCACCCGGAGGAAACCCACGCAGACACGGGGCGAACGTGCAGACTCCACACAGACAGGAATCGATCCCGGGTCCCTGGCGCTGTGAGGCAACAGTGCTAACCACGGTGCTACCGTGCCGCCCACAAGGGGTCACTGATGTCCTTTATTCCCTGAAGGGAAATCTGCCGTCCTACCAAGTCTGGCCTACATGTGGCTCCAGACCCACGGCAGTGTGGTTGATTTTTAACTGCCCCATCTGAAACGGCCTGGCAAGCCAATCCGTTGTAGTCAAGAAGACTGCTCATCCCCATCTTCTCAAGGGTGATTGGCATTGACCATACTTGCTGGCGTGCCAGTGACACCCACATCCTGTGGGCGAATGTAATGTAAGAACTGAAATGAGTCATCACTTCCGATGATTAGAGTGAGCCGTTGCCTGCTCAACATCCAGTTGTTCTGAAGTAAGTTCGGCAATTGAACAGAAAGCCAGGTTCATTGTTTTGCTTCTCCGTTATATCACTCTTATCAATCGTCTAATGTTTTTTTTCAAGCATTACCTCAACAATGGGAATCCATAGGGTGGGTGGCTGCTGTGTATGCGCGTGTGCACGTACGCGCCTCTGGGTTTGAGAGTGCCTTCGCTTCTCAGCTGGACCATGGGTGGCCAGGACCTGTCCGCCTTCAAGTACCTCTGCGGCCATAGTCAGAGTCTCCTGGAAGCTTTTTGGAAATTTCTATTGGATCAGTGCAAGTATGGAGTCCATGAAATGTTCAGGGCCAAACGAATACCCAGTAGGAAAACCCAAGCCTGGCTCAGTTGGGCATAACAACATTGGGCAGCACGGTAGCACAAGTGGATCGCACTGTGGCTTCACAGCGCCAGGGTCCCAGGTTAGATTCCCCGCTGGGTCACTGTCTGTGCGGAGTCTGCACGTTCTCCCAGTGTCTGTGTGGGTTTCCTCCGGGTGCTCCGGTTTCCTCCCACAGTCCAAAGACGTGCCGATTAGGTGGATTGGCCATGATAAATTGCCTTTAGCGTTCAAAAAGGTTAGGAGGGGTTATTGGGTTACGGGGATAGGGTGGAAGTGAAGGCTTAAGTGGGTCGGTGCAGACTCGATGGGCCGAGTGGCCTCCTTCTGCACTGTATGTTCTATGTTTGGTCAGTGGCTTTTGACAGTACCACTGCAAGACTTGAGCTCATAATCTGGACTGGCGCTGCAGTACAACACTAAGGAACTGCTGCAGTGTCAGAACAGACCATTTTTCGTAGTGAAAACATTAAACCAAAGAAAGATCTATGGATATTACTTTGAAAGAACACAGGGAGTGCCCAACCACCTCCCTCCCTCCCCCTCCCCTCCCTCCCCCCTCCCCTCCCATCCCCCCTCTCCCCTCCCCTCCCATCCCTCCCCTCCCACCCCCCCTCCCCTCCCCTCCCATCCCTCCCCTCCCACCCACCCTCCCATCCCCTCCCCTCCCATCCCTCCCCCCTCCCACCCACCCTCCCATCCCCTCCCCTCCCATCCCTCCCCCCCTCCCACCCACCCTCCCATCCCCTCCCCTCCCATCCCTCCCCTCCCATCCCTCCCCTCCCATCCCTCCCCTCCCCCCCTATCCCCCCCTCCAATCCCCCCCTCTCCCATACCCCCCTCTCCCCTCCCCTCCCATCCCCCCCCTCTCCCCTCCCCTCCCATCCCCCCCTCTCCGCTCCCCTCCCATCCCCCCCCCTCCCCCACTCCATCCCCCCCTCCCCCCTCCCCCCCCTCTCCTCCCCTCCCCCTCCTCCCCCGCTCCCCCCTCCCCCTCCTCCCCCCTCCCTCCTCCCCCCTCCCATGAAACAAGAGACTGCAGCTTTCAGTTGAAGTAAAAAAAAGATACCTGCTGCTGGAGTGCCATTATGAATGCTGTGCTGAGTTTCAAAAGCTCCCAAAGTCATTATCTCAACAGAAGGGTAGAATTCAAATTTTGATATTTTAAGAGGTTATTAAAGGACGAGCTGTCTTTGATCTGGTAAGTCAAAATTTGTTTTTACTTTAAAAAAATAAATTTAGAGTACCCAATTAATTTTTTTCCAATTAAGAAACAAATTAGTGTGCCCAATTCACTGACCCTGCACATTCTTGGGTTATGGGGGGGTGAGACCCTCACAGATACGGAGAGAATTTGCAAGCTCCACGCGGGCAGTAACCCGGGGCCAGGATTGAACCTAGGTTCTCGGCGCCGTGAGGCAGCAGTGCTAACCACTGCATCACCATGCCGCCCCCTTATTTTTACTTTTTCAGTGTGCAGAAGAGTTCTCTTGGATTGTAAGAAGTATATTTTTTTCACCTCCACATTACTCCTGAGGGCTGCCCATAATGGACACTGGATAAATGGCTGTGGAGGTGGGATGAGGGGCTTTTGGGAAATCTCAGAGAACTGAAATGAGCGTCCTAACCAGCCCACCTCAGCATTTATTTGCTTCTGTGGCCACCTCTGAACTACGGCGGGAGGCAGAAGGTCCAAAATCATCATAACCCTGGCCGCACCACCCCTCGGAACAAAAATCAGACATGCAGAGATTTCCAGATTCGAGCTTCCCATCTCAGTGGTGAAATATTGTCCACAGTAACTGCTCATTTGCAATTTTCACTCATCTTCCTTTGTGCAAAATAGCCGCACGCAGTGTTTCCGTACGTAAACAAATCCTTTTATTAAAAAGATGACCCCTCAATGCACACCTGCTGGCTTCAAGGGATCATCATTCAAAGCATCGCTAAGATCAAAATCATCATCGTTACCTGGAAAATAAATATTTATAGTTATTCCAATGAGCTCCTCACAAATTTCTGCATGCCCTTTGAAATATTAAGAGAGAGTTACTTACACTTTCAATCTTTGATGTAGAAACTTAACACCTGCCCAGTTTTCCCATAGAATCTATTTTGACCATCGAGTCTGCACTGACCCTTCCAAAGAGCACCCTACCTACCGCCCCCCCCCCCCCCCACCCCAACCCAATCGCATTGATCATAGTCAATCCACCTAACCTGTACATATTTGGACTGTGGGAGGAAACCGGAGCACCCGGAGGACACCCACGCAGACACAGGGGGGAAAGTGCAAACTCCACACAGTCACCCGAGGCCAGAATCAAACACGGGTCCCTGGCGCTGTGAGGCAGCAGTGCTTAACAACTGTGCCACTGTCTCGATTGATTCCAACCAAATGGATACTTGGCAGCAGTGGCAAGTCACCAAAGGTGCCCGAGATCAAAATCAGAGCCGCTGGGAATACGATTCAGAGCATCCAGAGAAAATGTTAAGTATCATCGTTTCCCATCGATCTTCAGATGTGTCGATGGCAAAGCCAGAATTTATTGCCTATTCGTAATTGCCCAGGAGAAGGCCAAATCTTTCTGCAGTGATTTGCTACAATGGTGTGCCTCAAATGGGCCATTTTCGAACCAGTTAAGAGTCAACCATATTACAGTGAGTCTTAAGTCAACGTAGGCCAGACCGGGTATCGGTGGCAGATTTCCACCCCGAAGGACACAAGTAACCCAGGTGTTTCGATTTTTTAAAGAAACGACAATCTGGTTACATCATGGCCATTATTAACGAGACAAGCATTTTGTTTCTATGCCAGCAAGATAGGGCGGTACGGTGGCGGCACAATGATTAACACTGCTCCCTCACAGCGCCAAGGACTCAGGTTCGATTCCGACCTTGGGTGACTACCTGTCTGGAGTTTGCACATTCTTCCCATGTCTGCATGGGTTTCCTGCGGGTGCTCTGGTTTCCTCCCACAGTCCAAAGACGTGCAGGTTAGTTGGAGCGGCCATTCTAAATTGCTCCCGAGTGTCCAAAAGGGTAGGTGTGGTTACGGGGATAGGGTGGGGTCGTGAACCTAGGTAAGGTGCTCTTTTGCAAGGGGTTGATGCCGACCCAATGGGCCAAATGGCCTTCTTCTGCACTGTAGGGATTCTATGGATGGATGGATAAGAGATCCCAGCTCTCAGCTGATTTAACTAACTTTGGCTCCAGTTGTTATTGAATTGCTACCATTGGTGTAAATGTGCCTGCAACAAGGTGGGAGCGAATGTTGAAGAAAAAGATGGTATCGAGAAGGAGGCCATTCAACCTACCGGACCTGTGCTGACTCTGAGAATGCAACCAAAATATTTCCAATTGCTGATCAGTCTCCACAACTCTGTAAACGTGTTCCCTTAAAGTATTTACAGCAGCTGGTGGAACTCAAATTCAATTGATACATCTGGAATTAAAACCTAGTCTACTGGTGACCACAAAACCATTGTCGGTTTTATGCGCATTCAGGTCTGTGCTTGCACTTCGGTCTGTGCACATTCAGGACCCTGACCTCCCTGTTGCTTGCCATTTCAACAAAAGACCCTGCTCCCATGCCCACGTGTCTGTTCTTGGCCTGCTGCAATGTTCCAGTGAAGCGCAACGCAAACTGGAGGAACAACATCTCATCTTCCGGTTAGGCACGCTACAGCCTTCCGGCCTGAACATCGAATTCAACAACTTCAGATGATCAGCTCTACCCCACCTCCACCCATTTGTTTTCATTTCATTTTAACTGTCTTTTACCATTTCTTAATATACATTTAAATCCTCCCCCCCAATCTTATCCACCTTCCCTTCACCTGTCTCCTCTTTGCTTCCCCCTTCCCCTCACCCCACATCTACAGTTCATCCTCTGATGTTAGTTTCCCTGCTGTTTGGCCTTTCACATCTTTTGTTCTGTCTGCGGACTGCCATTCGCACTCTTTCCCCTTGTTTCTGTGGCCATTAGCACCCGGTTTCCCTGGGTTTCTGTGGCTATGACTCATCTTTCATTCTCACTCCACAGTATAAATATTTCCCACTTTGTCTGTTAGCTTTGACAAAGATTCATCGGACTCGAAATGTTAGCTCCTTTTTCTCTCCCTACAGATGCTGCCTGACTTGCTGAGATTTTCCAGCATTTTCTCTTTCGTTTCAGATTCCAGCATCCGCAGTAATTTGCTTTTATACAAAACCATTGTCGATTGTTGTTAAAAACCCATCTGGTTCACCAATCTCCTTGGGAAGGAAATCTGCCATCCTTCTCCCATTTAAATTGGGGATGTAGAGAAATGTTTTTCCCGCAAAAGCTCCTGAGTCTTTCCGTAACCCAGAGGGCAGTGGAGGCGGAGTTATTGAATACTTTTAAGGTAGAGTTGGTAGCTTCTTGACTAACAAGGGAGTCAAAGGTTATCGTGCATAGGTGGGAGTGTGGGGTTGAGGCCATGATCTGGTTGAAATGGTGGAGCAGGTTCGAGGAGCTGAGTGGCCAACTCCTGCTCTTAATTCATATGTCTGTGTGTACAGACATCCCAGACTCGAGCTTCCCATCTCATTGGTGAAATATTGTCCACAGTAACTGCTCATTCGCAATTTCCATTTGTCTTCCTTTGTGCAAAATAGTCACACGCAGTATTTCCGTACGTAAACAAATCCTTCGAATACAAAGATGGCCTCTCAATACACACCTGCTGGCTTAATGAGATCATCCTTGAGAGCATCGCTAAGGTCAAACCCATCATCGTTACCTGGAAAATAAATATTCCAATGAACGCCTCACAACTTTCTGTACGCCTTTTGACATATTAAGACAGTTACTTAGACTTTCAATCTTTGATGCAGAAATGTAACCTTGCCCAGTTTTCTATCAGGGCATTCCTAAAAGTTTTTCCCTTTTTGGCTTAACCTCTAAATAAAACTTCAACAGGGTCGGTCAGCAAGCATGAATGCTTCGGAATAAAATCTCCATCAAACATTCCCGTTGTCCTCTCATCAATTTGGAAATACTTTTCCATAAAAGACACAGAACTTCAAAATTAGCTTAATGTACAAAACGGATTCGATATGTTTGACCATGAGGCAGTACGGTGGCGCAGTGGTTAGCCCTGCAGCCTCACGGCGCCGACGTCCCAGGTTCGATCCCGGCTCTGGGTGACTGTCCTTGTGGAGTTTGCACATTCTCCCCGTGTTTGAGTGGGTTTCACCCCCACAACCCAAAGATGTGCAGGGTAGGTGGATTGGTCATGCTAAATTGCCCCTTAATTGGAAAAAATGAATTGGGTACTCTAAATTTATAAAAAAGATATGTTTGACCATAAAACAACCTTCAACAAATGAGTATTAGTCATCATCTATGTGCAATCAAATCCTTCCATAAAAACAATCCTCATGAATACATACTGGGGCGTTTAGTGGAATGGTCTTTGAGAGCATCATTGAGATCAAACCCATCATTGTAATCTGGAAAATAAATGGTTAGAGTTATTTCAACTTACTGACTTAATTACCCAGTAGAACAGCGGCAATTATAGATAAGGCCTTCGAGCGTTAGTCAGGCTTGCCCTCAGTTTCATATATTCATCCACAAGAACCTGAAGGGTAAACATAAACCAGCAGCATGTCTGCTTGATTGGCACTCCATCCACCATTATCAGACCTAATGGGTGGACCTGGGAGAAAACACCCATGTGCCAATTGTCACAAAGATGTAGAGTAGCAACAACAAAACACTAATCAATAATGGTAAATCAGCCATAAATACTCCATCTGGATGATGCTACAGCTGATTGACGGTGTTGCCATGAAGATACATCAGCACTTCCGACACCAGGATTCTGACATTCCCGAGATGATGTGGTTTCCCTGGACCATGATGAGTTTTTCCTTGATGGCCTTTGCCACCCACGTATAGTGGCCGCAGTGAGTATGTACACCAGCAACTCACCAAGGCTCCTTTGGCAGCAGCACCACCCAAACCTCTACCACCTGGAAGGGCAAGCAGACACATGGGAACACCACCAGCCGCAAGTTTCCCTCCAAGGCACACAACATCTGGGACTTGGAACTATAATTGCTGTTCTTTCACTGTCACTGGGTCAAAATCACTGTAACTCCTTCCCCAACAGCGCTGTGGCTTAGCTGCAACCATGTAGACAAAGCACTTCAAGAAGGTGACTCACTACCACATTCTCAAATGCAATTAAGGATGGGCAAAAATAGCCACATCCATTTCAAAAAGTTACCATCAGCAGCCATCCACTGAAACTCACCCACCCAACAACAAATAACCAAACAACAGCATCAACAACCAATCACTCTTGCTTCCTTAGAATATGATGAACATGTCCCATTTCTTGAAACTTAAATGGGCGCAGGAAGCTATTTCAACTACGAGTTTCAGTTCAATGTGTTTATACTATCTTAATGTCATTATTTTGACGACATTAAAACAATTTCCCTAATGTTTATTGTTTTTAATATTGAATCATCCACCCAACTATATACTACCCAATAATCTTCCAGGGTCGCTGGGGATTATTTGAAATTTATTTGGAGTTGGGCAAGACAATCCTTTGAAATAAACTTTTCAACAACTTTTATTGAGTAATACGTTGCTGTTGCTGGCCTGAATTATTTCCTCCCTGTCCCCCACCGCCCACCCCTCACCGACCCATCAGTAGTTACAATAATGCCATCATTTGTGAGAATCCGATCAACGTCGGGTGTTTTTGGAGGAAGGGGGAGGAAGTTGTTGGGATAGGTGGGAAAGAAGGTTGTGGAGCAGAGGAGGTACAGCTTCTGAGAACTCTGTAGCCACATTTACATGCAGAGGTATATAAACTTGTTAAGAGAAGCAAGACTTGCAAAGGGCGTGGTTCATCAGCAAGACTGATGAAAGAAAGAGCTGTGCCACAAGCTGCAACATGGCCCACAGCCAAACATGCTCATAAAGCACCACACTGACGGTTGCTGCACACATGCCGTAACTATGACATATCAAAATGATACCAAAGTGCCACTGGCAATATTAGCCAATTTGGAATGCAGAGGTGTCTAAAGTAAGGAGCTTGACTTGCTTCACCCAATGACTGACGCAACATGATAATAGTTTGATTTCTAATAGGTGGTTGGATTTCCAAAGGACCAGGGAAACATGCATTGCTCAGATGTGATACAGGACTAGGTTTTAGTTTAACTCAACCATTTTTCGATTAATTTCTCGTTATATTCATTGTAATAAGCTAACAAAGTCAAAACACCCTTTTGCGGTAACAGATAAGAAGTCAGTTTGTGTTCTAGACTTTATAAATGGCTCAAAATGTATCAATTAAGGGTTATTGCATAATTAAGAACCATCCAGGAACAGATGACGACCAAATAGTGTACCTCAATTATATCTGAACAAATAATGATTCAATCAAATTTCTACATTAAAGCTGGATTTCAGACTTTACAAGTTGAAACACTATTTTGATATGTCTGCTTTGGATGAGTAAGAATCAGATATGCTGTGCTAAGCTCAACAGAAGGCATGACCAAAGGGACAATAGACAATTGTGCAAAGTCAAATAACAAGACACTGCAAAAGAAACATTGTCCTTTCACGAGACGATGTATGTAGGATGTCAAAGTCCAATTAAAACAAGCCAACAATTAAATTAACCAATTATGAAATTGCAGACGTCCGAGATGAGGTATTGATAATTTAGGGGATAAAAAAGTAAAGGTTTTAAATGACATCTTTGCTAGCTAGTCATTCACTAGATGCTTTTGAGGGAGAATTTAAAAGAATGGCTGTCAACGAAGGAACAGGAGGACAACTTCATTCTTCAGCGACCTGGTCGCTCGTTTGAAGCTATTTGTCTATTGTGTGTTGTTAAATATACTTTATCCTACTTTCTCTTTTAATCTGCCACTCGAGAGTCCACCTTGCCTTCTGGTCATGTCTTGTTTGAACCCAATTGATTATACTGGGCTACTGGGAAGTCAGAAGATTGCAGGGAGCAATCTCGGGAACAGGGCATGGAGACAGCTCCCAAGTCTACCACGGCCAAAACGGGAATCAAACCGTGCTGTCGGCATTATTCTGAACCAGCTAGCCAACTGAGCTAACCAGCCCCCTTATCAGCGGATGATGCAAGTCGAATGTTTACTTTCCAACCAGCTGACAGGATGCCTCCAATTTAAGGCCCAAGCTTCCACTAATATTTGACCAACCAAGGCAAGATTTAGGGTGGTGGAAATTGTCGAGAGGGGAAAATGGGTTGAGTGGTGGCATTCACATCATTATGTATGCGTTCTGCTGATACCCTGCAAGCCATGGCTTCCTTGATCAGCCATGGCTTCCTTGATCACCCAGAAGCCACCCAGAATCTGGTCTATGTTGGTAAAATATTGGTGGAACTGGCAAATTCCAAACAAACCCTCACTAAATCACGTCCCATTATTACATACCCCTGGGTTCAGTGGTGTCATCATTCAAAGCGTCATTCAGATCGAATTCGTCCTCATTCGCTGAAAGATAAAATTTACAGTCATGTTAGGGGACAACAACAATATGCTTTTATATAGTGCTTTTGGTGTAATAAAACATCCCCAAAACATTCACAGAATTGTAATCAGACAAAAATAAAACTCACTTAAACTTTCAGGTACAACTTGGGAGGTATGCGTCGCTCAATCAACTTCACAAAAAAACAGTCAATCTGGTCATTGTCACATTGTTTGTTTGTGGGAGTTTACAGAGCATATATTGAGTGCCATGTTCCCATATTACAGAATCACAGAAGTCTTGTAGCAAAGAAGGAGGCCATTTGGCCCAGCGTATCTGTACAGGCTGTCCAACTGAACAACTCACCCAGTATCATTCTCCCCGTAATCCTGCACATTCTTCCTCGTCAGGTAAGAGTCTAATTCCCCTTTGAATGCTCCTATTGAATCTCTTTTCACCATACTTTCAGGCAGAGCATTCCAAACCCGAATCACCTTCTGCGTGAAAAACTTTTCCTCCTATCACTTTTTATAAATGAATTTAAATCTGTGCTCTCAGGTTCTCGATCCTTTCACTAGTGAGAACAGTTTCTCCCTATCTACTCTGTCCAGACACCTCGTGACTTTGAACATCTCGGCCAAATCCCCTCTCAGTCTTATTTCCTCCAAAGAAAACAGTCCTAACTTCTCCAAACCATCTTCATAACTGAAGCTCCTGATCCCTGGAACCATTCTCGTGAATCTTTTCTGTACCCTCGCTAATGCTTTCATATCCTTCATAAAGTGCAGCCCCCAGAACTGGACACAACTTTCCAACCGAGGCCAGACGAGTGAGTAACCTCCCTGCTCTTGTGCTCGAAGCCCCCCCCCCAATTAATAAACACCAGGATTTATTAACCGTGCTCGCAACCTGTCCTGCCATTGCCTTTCACTCTCAGGAGCAGGACAAGGAGACAGATCCTAAGTCTACCACAGCCGTAATGGGAATCAAATCTGTGTTTTGGGCATTATTCTGAACCATGCAATAGCCAGCTAGCCATCTGAGCTAACCAACGCCCTCAGCACTGGATAACGCAAGTCAAAAGTTCACTTTCCAACCAACTGGCAAAATACTTTCAATTTAAGGTCCATGCTTCAGTTAGGAAATCAAAAGTAGCTTTAAGGGATTTATATATTTGTATTGGTAAACATTGTAAATAAGGGACAGTTTTAAGTGGGTTTACTTTATTGTTTCTGTGCCTGGAAGGTTAATACCTACAGTTCGATTCATGCTGGACAAAGGTGTCTGTATGTATGGGGATGGTTAAGTTACAATTGTGTTTAGAGAGGGCTACAGCGTGAAGATAAATAAAAGGCATAAGCATGTGGGGGGTTTTGGGAGCAGTTGGAGACAGGACACTGGGGAGTGAATGGCTCTCAACACTGCCAAGAGAATCGGGGCAGGATAAGGGAATTGCAAAGGTGCAAGCTTCAAAACAAACAGGTGGTTAGCACTGCTTCCTCACTGTGCCAGGGACCCAGTTTGATTCTAGCCTTGTGTGACTGTTTGCGTGGAATTTGCATGTTCTCCCCATGTTTGCGTGGATTTCCTCTTGTTCTTTGGTTTCCTCCCGCAGTCCAAAGATGTGCACGATAGGAGGATTGGCCATGATCAATGCAAGGGGTTACGGGGATAAGGTAGGGGAATGGGCCTTGATAGAGGGCTCTTTTGGAGGGTCGGTGCAGACTCAATGGCCCAAATGGCCTCCTTCTGCACTGTAGGGATTCTATCGATTCCAAGATTCAATTCAGATAACCAGGGAATTGGGATAGAAAGAATGTTTAAAATGACTGGAGTCAAGTGAACAAAGGCCAAGACATTATTCAGAAGAATTCAAAGAAGAGTAAACAAATTGATGATTTAAAGAGTCAATTGCAGCAAGCATATTTAAAGTGGAACAGAAGCCATCAAAGGTAAAGCAACCATCTGATTCCATTTTAATACAGTCTGTGATTCGAGAGTTAAAGCAATTGTGGGCAATTTGCACAGCAGTCAATACAAAGAGATCCTAAAGAGGTTGGTGTAAAATCCTGGACTTGATTCGCTGTTCAATGTGGAGCAGGAGCTTTATTTAAAAGTGGAATTTGGAAAACCCGGTCCGGAGTTCAGAATTCAAACCATTAAGGGAAAGCATAATTGAGAGAAAAAGTTTTCAAGCGTGTTTTTGGGTGTGGAGTTTGGAAACTCTCATGTTTCGGAGGAGATATCCACAAACTTCACTTGGGATTCAGAGTGGAGTGTATTTGCCCACAGTCACCTTGTGTGCTTAAAGGGAACTTTGTGTTAATGAGACCATTGTAGATTAAGGTGTACTTTGTAATCCATGTCAATCCTAAAACCTGTGAACTATCAAGTTAAGGGGGGAGTGGGGTGGCGCGGTTGCACAGTGGTTAGCACTGCTGCCTCTCAGCACTGAGGACCCGGATTCAATCCTGGCCCTGGGTCACTGTCCATGTGGAGTTTACACATTCTCCCAGTGTCTGCATGAGTCTCACCCCCACAACCCAAATATATACAGGGTAAGTGGATTGCCCATGCTAAATTGCCCCTTAATTGAAAATTATTTTTTTTAAGTTAAGGGGGGAGTAAACGCGTATTGTACCATAATCCAATTTTTACATATTAATAAATGCTTTTTTTGTTAAACCTCACGACCTTGTTCCTCCACAATTTATTTTTTTAAAGTTACGGGGCTGGATTCTCCGCTGTTGGGATTCTCCATTGCGCCAGCAGCCCACTGGTTTCCTGACTGCGTGGGGCTACCCACAATGGGAAACACCATTGGCCAGCTGGCGAGATGGAGAATCCCAGGGGCACACCGCACCAGATTCCTGGTGTGGCGGGACGGAGAATCCCGCCCACGGTCTTTTGAGCCACGGTTCCATTCTGGGATCTTCCCATCTAGTTCTAACATCAACTGGGATCGTAACACTTCCACTATTATTTGACCAACAAAGGCAAGATTTAGGGAGGTGAAAAGAATCAAGAGAGGAAAACGGGTTGACGGTGGCATTCACTTTGTTATGTATGTGTTCTGCTGATACCGTGAAAGCCGTGGCTTCCTTGATCACCCAGAAGCCACTCTGAGTCTTGTCTATGTTGGTCAAATATTGGTGGAACTGGCAAATTCCAATCAAACCCTCACTAAATCACTACCCAGTGGGATCATCTTTCAAAGCGTCTTTCAGATCGAACCCGTCCTCATTCTCTGATAGATAAAATTTACTATTACTTTAACTTACAACAACAATGTGATGATAAAACACTCTCTTCAATGATCTATGCACATAAACACCCAGGTCCCTCTGTACTCTTTATATTACATTGTGTCTCCATGTTCTTCCTGCCAAAAATGAATCGCTTTGTATTTTCTGCACTGAACTTCATCTGCCACCTGCCGCCCATTGCACCAACTTGTCAGAGTCCCTTTGAAGTTCTACACTATTCTCCTCACAGTTCACAGTGCTTCCAAGTTCTGCACCATCTGCAATCTTTGAAATTGTGCCTGTGCTCCAAGGTCTAGGTCATCAATATATATCAAACAAAGCAAGGAGCCCAACACTGACCCCAGGGGATCTCCACTACAAACTTTCTTCCAGCTCAAAAAACATCCATTGACCACATCTCTTTGATTCTTGTTATCCAGTCAATTCCCCATCCTCGTTGCTACTGTCCATTCTATTCTAAAGCTGTAGGTTTGTTCACAAGTCTAATGTGTGGCACTGTATCCTTTTGGAAGTCCATGTACACCACATCCACAATAGTACCCTTATCAACCCTCTCCTCTCTTCAAAAAACAACTCCAGTAAGTTAATTCTCCCTTAAAAAATCCATCCCTTAATTAACCTGCATTTGTCCACGTGACTATTAATTTGGATCAGAATTATTGTTTCTATAAGTTTCCATCAAAGTTAAGCTGACTGGCATGTGGCTGTTGAGTTTATTATTAGCCCCCTTTTTTGAACAAGCGTAACGTTTGCAATTCTCCAGTCCTCTGGCACCCATCCCAGAGTCTAAGGAAGACTGAAAAATCTGGCCAGTACCTCAGTAATTTTCACTCTCACATCCCACAGTATCCTTGGATACATCTCATCTGGTCCATGTGCCTTATCACCTTTAAGTACAGATAACCTTTCCAGTACTTCCAACTTTTCAATTTCAAACCCTTCCCGTGTCTGGATTACCTTCTCTTTTACCAAGGTCTGGGTAGCATCTTCTTCCTTAGTAAAGTCAAATACAATGTACTCATTTAATGCCCGCTGCCTCCATGTGTAAATCCTCATTTTGGTCCCTAATCTGCTCTACCCCTCCGTTGACTATTTATGCGTGATATAACCTGCACAAGACCTACAGCGATGGACCAATTAGCTTCCCCCCTGAACCTCGTAGAATACAAACGCCCTCACGGAGGGGCAGAGGCAGCAGCGGAGTAACGGGCTCGGTCTTAAAAGCTGGCCCAAATAGGAAGCCAGCATAGCCCAGGCCAGGACCTAAAGCGTATTCTCGTCGCCAGTTTAGTGGCCGGCTTTTCCGACAGCGTCCACATGAGGGGCCCCTGCCCCTGAACGGGGAAGTTCGTATTCTACAAGGTTCACGGGGAGCTGAATTGGTCCATCCCTGTAGGTCTTGTGCGGGTTGTAACAAGATGACTACAGAAGACTTTGGGATTTGCGATTCACTTTTATGTTTTCTTTTGCTTCTTTTATTTGCTTCTTCACCTGCCCTCTGAAACGTTTACATTCAGCATGGTTTTCAATTGTATTTTCTACCTGTCATAAGCCGACCTTCTCTTCTTTATCTTAATTTCTATTTCCTTTTGTCACCCAGGGAGCTCTGGATTAGTTTGCCCGACCTTTCCCTTTCGAGGGATTATACCTTGCCCGTGCCCGAATTATCACTTCATTGAAGGTTGCCCATTGTTGAACCACCGTTTTTCCTGCCAACCTTTGGCTCCAATGTATTCGGCCGGACCACCGCACTTTAAACAGTACTTGCTGGCCTGTAAACCGCATCCAAAAGGCAGGTAAAGTGTTGTCCAAATGCAGGTCTTTATTTATTTTTTCAGCCGTTAACATTTCAATTTCCTTAAATTGTCAGATTTTCATTGGAAGCTACAGGAACACCCAAGTGGGCTGATTGTGGGTTTATATATATGCCAACTATGCACATTGAAAACAGATTCAGCATTGAAGGCCCCGGTGCAGAAAGCCAATGTGGATGAGGCCTCCGGTCACACTCTGGCTTCCACCCAAGTTCTGATGTGTGGGGGAATTCTTGCACTATGGCTGCAGCTGTGAAGCTGATTGTTTATTCCCTTCTTGGAATGCGTGCATCTAATTGGGTCGTCTTCGATCTGGAGAAAAAAAAATCCCTCTTTTCAAGGACACACTTCGGTTCAGGACCAACACTTCACAAATTTAACCCTTAGTGGGCCGGGACGTACAGTGGTCCGGGGTCGAACTCCGATTGCTTTGAATCCATTAAGCCACCCGTCCAGAACCTCCCAACTCATTGGTGGCCTAAGTCAACGGGAATTATTTCCTTTGTCAAATGTCCCAGGAGCTTTTTGTAACGCACAGGAGCCACTGTGAGCATTTAATCACTTCACTGAGACATTGACCGTGGAGTGTTGGAACATTGAAACCATCATTTTACATGTGGAGTTCTCATTATAGTCCACAATTAGTCCACTAATAAAGATTATTAATATTATTCTCTCCAAATGCATTACCACATTATTCTCGGGATTGGACACAATTTGCCACTTTTCTGCCCACTCGTGCCTATCGATGCCTTCGTGCAGACTGCTGCTTTTTTACTCACCATCAGCAACCTGACCATCTGCAAACAACTTAATGGCATCAATAGTTCAATGTCAAACGCGACATATGCACCATCTGGGTGCACACCACTGAATGGCGCAAAGAACAATAGAATGAAACTTTGGAACAATGTGCACCGAAACATCGAGTGAACCAGCCTGTGTGTTTTGGTGACTGTTCCTCACACCTGACCGAGTGTGGCGTTGCCTGCAATACGCCTGACCGAGTGTGGCGTTGCCTGCAATACGCCTGACCGAGTGTGGCGTTGCCTGCAATACGCCTGACCGAGTGTGGCGTTGCCTGCAATACGCCTGACCGAGTGTGGCGTTGCCTGCAATGTGCCTGACCGAGTGTGGCGTTGCCTGCAATGTGCCTGACCGAGTGTGGCGTTGCCTGCAATATTGTCAGTCACTTGTCTCTGTGTGACAGTCAGCAGAATGCGGGATTACAGCAGAGCAAGTGCAAATGTCTCCGATTTCACTTCCTTTTATATTGCAGCCCTTCCCTTCACAAACCAATACTCGTTTGCAGAGGACTTGCATTTGTCATGTTCACCACAACAGAACACAGTTGTCAGCCACACCAGGAGTCGACTATTCAACCCATTCTGCCCACCCTGGAAGCTCGATCTTGTTAAATCAGATTTATTACTTTCGCCATAAACCCACACCCCCATCTCCTTTTTTAAACACTTCCAGTTTGTTTGGCACTTGTATCATTACGGGCCAACAGATTCCATATTCTAACAAATCTTTGCTTTTCACCACGTTCGATTGAATTTAAAGATTCCCTTACCTTAGAAGCACTCCCGATTTATCTCCCAACTCTCCTTATTTTAAATCAGCTCAATTAATAATTCCTGCTCAGCTTCCTATTTTTTATTACATTCCTCGTGATGAACGTAGAAATTGTTACATGTCACATTTTATATTTATGGCAGTAATATTAACCTAGGTTTGTAGGTTAAGGTATCCAGGCAGTGTGTCTGCTACAGCTGTAATTAACGAGTCATAAAAGATGAGGTCATGGTTCATTCCAACTAGTTAATTGGTACCGATAAAGGGCCAATGGGATATTATTACGATTTCTGGAGATTCCCTGGAGAGTAGATAATTTATCAGGGGTTATGTTTAGTCCTAGCTACAGGGGGACTGGAGAAGGGGGTAGTGTTGGTGATTACGGGGCTATTTTGGGACAGGGGAAGGCATTCTGGAAGGGATCAACGCAAAGTGGGAGGAAGAGTTGGGAGAGGGTATGGAGGAGGAGTTCTGGTGTGAGGTGCTCTGGAGGGTGAACGCCTCCACATCATGCGCGAGGTTGGGGCTGATACAGCTGAAGGTGGTATATAGAACGCACCTCACAAGGGAGAGGATGAGCCAGCTCTTTGAGAGGGTAGGAGGTGCGTGTGAACGTTGCGGAAGGGGGGCCCCGCAAACCACGTTCATATGTTTTGGTCCTGTCCAAAGCTGGAGGATTAGTGGAAGGAGGTTTTAAGAGTAATCCCTAAAGTGGTGCACATAAAAACTGGACCCGGGCCCTCGGGAAGCCATATTCGGGATATTAGACCAGCCGGGGTTGGAAATGGGTGCAGAGGCAGATGTTATAGCCTTTGCCTCGTTGATCGCCCAAAGGCGGATTCTGTTGGAATGGAAATCAACCTCTCCACCCTGTGCCCTGGCGTGGTAGGGGGACCTGCTGGAATTCTTATCTCTTGAGAAGGTGAAGTTTGAACTGAGGGGAAGGATGGAGGAGTTCTACAATTCATGGGCGTTATTCATTATGCACTTTCAAGAATTGGATAACATCAAAAATTAGGGGGGATTGGGAGGATTGGGGTAAGGGGGACTGTATGTGATAATGGTGACTATGGGTATTTCCTGATTCCTTTTTGTTATTTGTTTATGTTAACATGCAGGCTGCTGTTTGGGGGTTTGGTGGGAGGATGGGATTGTTAGTGTTGATAAGGGGATTGACATTGCCTTCATTACTGTTTATTGTTTGTTGGTGGGTGTAAATTTGGAAGAAAATGTGAAAAAGGAGAATAAAAATATTTTTAAAAATATATATTTAGCCCTAGCTAAGCAGGTCATGTGACATCTTAGGGGGATACAGATGATGTAATTAATGGGAAGAGCCAGGTCTGTCTGTAGTTTTGCAGTTTGCCATAGGGGTAAAGTCTGACGGGACGGAGGAATTCAAGTTGAACAGCAGTTTCACCAAACGCTGCTAGGTTGCGCAGAAGTGTACGGAATGAAAATGAACTGGTTCAGCTCCTGAAAGGGCATCCCTCTCTCTCTCCAAAGATCTCTACACAGCTAAGCAAGTAATCCGTTTTTTAAAACTTTATTTATAAGTTGCATTTGAACTGTATTAGGTTGCTTAATGGGAGTGAGTAGCAGGTATGGATAGTAAGTTTAAGTTTTTTCTTTTGTTTAAGAACTGTTTAACTGATAATTATAACGCTATTTTCTTTCCTGTTAATATGGTTAATTCGGTGATTGTATCAAAGTTTGTATTCACATAAAGGACACCTATCATCAAACCTGGGTGAAGTATCCTTTCCTCACAGTTTTACAAATTTGGGGTTCTTGTCTGGCATCCTAAATAATGTTGAGGTCCGACACACTGCATCGATCACTGTTTCATCCATTCCCACAACCAAGGGCCTTTTGCAATTTGTTTTGTTCTGCACAATTCATTTCATTTGTTCCTTGTTTGCAAACGTGGATACATTTCCTCCCTCTTCCCAAATCCGGGCTACTTTTGGGCGCCACACTTTGAGAAGGATGTCAAGACCTTTAAAGGTGGCGCAGGACGAGGTTTGTTGGAATAGCACCAGAGATGAAAGATTAGAGAAGCTGGCGCCATTCTCTTGCACATCAGAAAATATTACAGGCAGATTTCTTACCGTTGACAATCATGAGGGGTTCTGTTAAGTATGTTTTATTTGCCACTCATGGGATTGGGGTATGACTGATAGGGGTTGAATCTTTTGTGGATTGCCATTCCATGCCCATTTTCCCATGTCCCGACTGGAACACTACATTTCTCACCTGGACTTCTGGCCTGAGGCTGCTGGGAAGTTTGCAGCGTAATGGCTCCAGGAATCTGGAACGAGCTGACAAAGGCAGTCGTAATTTTGTCTTTTAAAAAGCTTTTAGACAGTTTTATGGGTAAGATGGGTAGAGAAGGATATGGCCCAAATGCGGGCAATTGGGACTTGCTTAGTGGTAAAAACTGGGCGGCGTGGACAAGTTGGACCAAAGGCCCGGTTTCCATGCTGTAAACCTCTATGACTCTATTGTCCCCTTTTACAGCACTAGCTGCTGCATTCCGGGAAGTTTAAATGTCCCAGTCACTTTGAGAAGTTAGGAGAGAAGACAGGAGTGCAAGTTAAGGGCAGCACGGTGGCGCAGTGGTTAGCATTGCGACCTTACGCCGCCGAGGTCCTGGGTTCGATCCCGGCTCTGGGTCACTGTTATTCTTCCCGTGTTTGTGTGGGGTTCGCCCCCACAATCTAAAGATGGTTTGCGAATTTAAGCTAAGTGGGAATTGAATCCAATCCAATTGGTAAGACTGTTCCTTTTAAATTTCAGGAGTTTAAATTAATTTAAATTAATCTAGAATTGTGCAGTGTAGGTTAACAAGGGCTGCCCCACCCACTCACATAACTGGTTGGCAGTTAAGTGTCAGTCACCTTAATCTACTTTGATCTAAAAGCAGGTGGGGGAGGGGAGTCAACTCAGGTCAATTTGAAAAGAGCAACTTGTAACTAACTCCCAGTGAGTTCTCCCAGTGAGCCAGAGAAGACACAGCCAGAGTGAGATACAACCAAGAGTGAGTTTGGGAATTTGAAGCTAGGTGGGAATTCGAGGTGCTTTTTATCCCTGGTGACTGGTAAGTAGGTATTCTTTTCATTGTCTAATTTATTTATTTTTTCTTTCGTTTTTTGGAATTGTAGTTGTATAAGTTTACCCAAGGTATAAGACATGGCAGGAGAACCCAGACCCGTGTCATGCTCCTCGTGTGTGACATGGGAGCTCAGGGACACATCCACTGTCCTGGCTCCTTCACATGCAAGAAGTGTGTCCAGTTACAGCTCCTGTTAGACCGCTTGATGGCTTTGGAGCTGCGGATGGACTCACTTTGGAGCATCCGCAATGCTGAGGACGTAGTGGATAGCACATTTAGTGAGTTGGTCACACCGCAGGTGAAAGTTACTGAGGGAGATAGAAAATGGGTGACCAAAAGACAGGGCAAGAGTAGGAAGGCAGTGCAGGTGTCCCCTGTGGTCATCTCCCTACAAAACAGATATACCGCTTTGGATACTGTTGAGGGAGATGACTCACCAGGGGAAGGCAGCAGCAGCCACGTTCATGGCACTGTGGCTGGCTCTGCTGCGCAGCTGAGCAGGAAGAAGAATGGCAGGGCTATGGTGATAGGGAACTCAATCGTAAGGAGAATAGACAGGTGGTTCTGCGGACGCAATCGAGACTCCAGGATGGTATGTTGCGTCCCTGGTGCAAGGGTCAAGGATGTCTCGGAGCAGCTGCAGGACATTCTGGGATGGGAGGGTGAACAGCCAACTGTCGTGGTGCACATAGGCACCAACTATATAGGTAAAAAAACGGGACGAGGTCCTACAAGCTGAATTCAGGGAGTTAGGAGTTAAACTAAAAAGTAGGACCTCAAAGGTAGTAATCTCAGGATTGCTACCAGTGCCACAAGCTAGTCAGAGTAGGAATGTCAGGATAGATAGGATGAATGCGTGGCTTGAGAGATGGTGCAAGAGAGAAGGATTCAAATTCCTGGGGCATTGGAACCGGTTCTGGGGAAGGTGGGACCAGTACAAACCAGACGGTCTGCACCTGGGCAGGACTGGAACTGATGTCCTGTGGGGGGGGGGGGGGGGGTTTGCTAGAGCTATTGGGGAGGGTTTAAACTAATATGGCAGGGGGATGGGAACCGATGCAGGAAGTTGGAAGGTAGTAAAACAGGGACAGAAACAAAAGGCAGTAAGGGAGAAAGTGTAAGGCAGAGAAGCCATAGTCAAAAATCAAAAAGGGCGACAGTACAAGGTACAGTGACTGAGGGGAGTTCAGTGAATAGGCCCAGTAATACTAAAAGGAAAATGGGAAGTAAAAACATTTATGGTAAGCGACGCGGCAGGTTGTTACATGAAGATATGGGTTCAACGACAAGGAAAATTAGGAGAAAAGTTAAGAGGAAATATAACTTAAGAGAGGTTACTGATAGAGGTGTTAAGATTCAAAACAGAGGTAAAAAGCCAACATAAGTGTACTTTACCTGAATGCTCCTGGTATTCGGAATAAGGTAAATGAGTTGATGGCGCAAATCATCGTGAATGACTATGATTTAGTGGCTAATACTGAAACATGGTTAAAGGATGGTCATGACTGGGAGTTAAATATCCGAGGTTATCAAACGATTCGGAAGGACAGAGTGGATGGTAAGGGAGGTGGTGTAGCTCTGTTATTTAAGGATGGCATCCGGGCAACAGTAAGGGATGACATCGGTGCTATGGAGGATAAGGTTGAATCCATTTGATGGAAATCACGAATAGTAAGACGAAAAAGTCACTGAAAGGAGTAGTCTATAGGCCACCAAATAGCAACATTATGGTGGGGCAGGCAATAAACAAAGAAATAACGGATGCATGTAGAAATGGTACAGCAGTTATCATGGGGGATTTTAATCTACATGTCGATTGGTTTAACCAGGTCGGTCAAGGCAGCCTTGAGGAGGAGTTTATAGAATGTATCCGCGATAGTTTCCTAGAACAGTATGTAATGGAACCTACGAGGGAACAAGCAGTCCTAGATCTGGTCCTGTGTAATGATTCAGGATTGATTCATGATCTCATAGTTAGGGATCCTCTTGGAAGGAGCGATCACAATATGGTATTTACAAATACAGATGGAGGGTGAGAAGGTAAAATCAAACACTAGTGTTTTGTGCGTAAACAAAGGAGATTACAATGGGATGAGAGAAGAACTAGCTAAGGTAGACTGGGAGCAAAGACTTTATGGTGAAACAGTTGAGGAACAGTGGAGAACCTTCCAAGCGATTTTTCACAGTGCTCAGCAAAGGTTTGGACCAACAAAAAGGAAGGATGGTAGAAAGAGGGAAAATCGACCATGGATATCTAAGGAAATAAGGGAGAGTATCAAATTGAAGGAAAAAGCATACAAAGATTAGTGGGAGGCTAGAGGACTGGGAAATCTTTAGGGGGCAACTGAAAGCTACTAAAAAAGCTATAAAGAAGAGTAAGATAGATTATGAGAGTAAACTTGCTCAGAATACAAAAACAGATAGTAAAAGTTTCTACAAATATATAAAACAAAAAAGAGTGGCTAAGGTAAATATTGGTCCTTTAGAGGATGAGAAGGGAGATTTAATAATGGGAGATGAGGAAATGGCTGAGGAACTGTACAAGGTTTTTGGGTCGGGTTTCACAGTGGAAGACACAAATAACATGCCAGTGACTGACAGAAATGAGGCTATAACAGGTGAGGACCTGGAGAGGATTGTTATCACTAAGGAGGTAGCGATGGGCAAGCTAATGGGGCTAAAGGTAGACAAGGCTCCTGGCCCTGATGGAATGCATCCCCGAGTGCTAAAAGAGATGGCTAGGGAAATTGCAAATCCACTGGTGATAATTTACCAAAATTCACTAGACTCTGGGGTGGTCTCGGCGGATTGGAAATTAGCAAACGTGACACCACTGTTTAAAAAAGGAGGTAGGCAGAAAGCGGGTAATTGTACGCCAGTGAGCTTAACTTCGGTAGTAGGGAAGATGCTGAAATCTATCATCAAGGAAGAAATAGCAAGGCCTCTGGATGGAAATTGCCCCATTGGGCAGATGCAGCATGGGTTCGTAAAGGGTTAATTTAGTGGAATTTTCACCCAAAGGGTTGTGAATCTATGGAATTCCTTGCCCAGTGAGGCAGTTGAGGCTCCTTCATTAAATGTTTTTAAGATAAAGATAGATAGTCTTTTGAAGAATAAAGGGATTAAGGGTTATGGTGTTCGGGCCGGAAAGTGGAGCTGAGTCCGCAAAAGATCAGCCATGACCTCATTGAATGGCGGAGCAGACTAGAGGTGCCAAATGGCCTACTCCTGCTCCTAGTACTTATGTGCATGGTAGGTGGAGTGGCCACGCTAAATTGCCCCTTAATTGGAAAAAAATAATTGGGTACTCTAAATTTGTTTTTAAAAAGAGTGCAAGTTAATTGGGAAGTTTGGTGTTGGGTCCAGTACACAAAACTACTTCTAACTCCTGGGTAACTAATGCACCTAACATTTCCTGGATATACTATTCTGCTAAGCATGTCCTAACTATCTAAAGGTACTGACTTTACATTGAAGTATTCCAGACACAGGGTAATTGCCAGAGAGTTGAAACTTCCCAGGCAGTCCTTGCATGGGGACTTCAGAGGAATCCCCCCGCACATCTCCTAGGGAACCTCTGAAGTATGACCCCTCCCCCCGGGAATGGAAGATCTGTGCCAAGCAATTGCTGCCATCTCTAGTTATCCTTGAGAAGGTAATGATGAACCATCTTCTTGAACCACTGCAGTCTGTGCGGTCTACGTTTGCCCACAGTGCTGTTAAGGAGTTCCAGGAATTTGGCCCATTGATGGAGAAGAAATGGAGCTATGTGTTCAAGTCAGAATACTGTGTGAGTTGGAGGGGCTCATGGAGTTGGTGCTGTTCACATTCCCTCGCTGCCCATGTCCTTCTAGGTGATAAAGGACGGAGGTTTGGAAGGTGCTGACGAACGTGTCGGTGAATCGTTCAAGCGCATCTTGTAGATGGCACACACGACAGTCTGTGCACTGAAGATCGAGTGAGTGAATTTTTAAGGTGATGGATGTAATGCCAAGATTGCTTGCTTGCACACGGTGTCACTCTATATGTATATAGAGTGTTTTTGGAACTTCACTTAGCCAGGCAAGTGGAAAATATTCCATGCTGACTTGTGCCTTGTAGATGGTGGACAGGCAATGGGGAGCCAGGATGTGAGTCATTCTTCACAGAACTCCCAGTCTCTAACCTGCCCAATTAGCCACAGTATTTATGTAAATACTGTGCAAATAAGGAGAAACTGTTATACAACAGCGGAAAGGCTGGTGGCCAGAAAAAAACAGATTTAGGTTAACTGGCACAAGAGATGATATGTGCTGTGGATGAAGGGGAACCGGCGGATGTACGGTCCCTTAATGTGATACCTTATCCAATGTCTTCTGGAAATCCAAGGTTATTGCGGAAATTAAAAGCTAATGGTGTTGGGGGTAACATATTGGCATGGATAGAGGATTGGCTAGCTAACAGTAAAACACAGAGGCGACCTATAAATGGGTCTTTTTCCGGTTGGCGGGATGTAATGAGCCGTGTGCCACAGAGATCAGTGCTGGGGCCTCAACTTTTTACAATCTATATAAATGACTTGGATGAACAGACAGATGGTATAGTTGTTAAATTTGCTGATGACACAAAGATAAGTAGGAAAGTAAGGTGTGAAGAAGACACAAGGACGGCACGGTAGCACAGTGGTTCGCACTGTTGCTTCACAGCTCCAGGGTCCTGGGTTAGGTTCCCACTTGGGTCACTGTCTGTGCGGTGTTCTCCCCGTGTCTGCGTGGGTTTCCTCTGGGATCTCCGACAAGTCCCGAAAGACGTGTTTGTTAGGTGAATTGGACATTCTGTATTCTCCCTCTGTGTACTCGAACAGGTGCCGGAGTGTGGCGACTAGGGGCTTTTCACCGTAACTTCATTGCAGGGTTAATGTAAGCCTACTTGTGACAATAATAATAACAAAGAAGGAAATACATAGTGACACATAGGTTTAGTGTGTGGGCAAAGATGTAACAAATATAGTGTGTGGGCAAAGATGTAACAAATAGAGTATATTGTGGGAAAATGTGAAACTGTCTATTTGGCAAGAAGAATAAAAAAAAGCATATGAGCTAAATGGGGTCAGATTGCAGAACTCCGAAAGTCAGAGCAATCTAGGTGTCCTGCACCCATTTTGCATGAATTTCAAAAGTTACAAGGATAGTAATTAGGAAAGGTACGAGAATGTTATTGTTTATTGTGGAGGAATTGATTCCAAAAGTAGGTTATGCTTCAGTTGTACATGAGACCACAGCTGGAGTATTGTGTACAGTATTGGTCTCCTTATGTATGGAGAAATATAAATATATTAGAAGCAGGTCAGGGAAGGTTTACTACACTAATACCTGGAATGGGTGGGATGTTTTAGGAGGAAAAGTTGGAGACGTTAGTCATCTACCCCTTCGAGTTTAGAAGAGTCAGAGGCAACTTGATGGAAACCTATCCTGAAGGGTCTGGACAGGGCGGATTTGAAGAGGATGCTTCCTCGTGTGGGGGAATCTAGTTCTGGGAGTCACAGATTAAAAATAAAGGGGTCACCCATTTAAAATAAAGATAAGGATTTTTTTTTTCTCTCAGAGGGTCGTGAGTCTCTGGAACTCTCTTCCTCAAAAGGCAGTGGAAGCAGAGTCTTTGAATATTTTTAAGGCAAAGACAGATAGATTCTTGATTAACAAGGAGGTGAAAGGTTGGATTCTTGATTAACAAGGGGGCGAAAGGTTAGATTCTTGATCAACAAGGGGGCGAAAAGTTAGATTCTTGATCAACAAGGGGCGAAAGGTTAGATTCTTGATCAACAAGGGGGCGAAAGGTTAGATTCTTGATCAACAAGGGGGCGAAAGGTTAGATTCTTGATCAACAAGGGGGCGAAAGGTTGGATTCTTGATTAACAAGGGGGCGAAAGGTTAGATTCTTGATTATCGGGCTAGGCTAGGCAGGAATGTGAGGTTGAGGTTACAATCAGACCAGCCACGATATTATTGAATGGCGGAGCAGGCTCGAGGGACTGAGTGACCTAGTCCAGCTCCTAATTTGTACATTTGTATGTGCATTGGCAAAAGAAGCAAAAGCAATACGAGAACAAAAGGTTTCACTCTGAATGGTTGGTGTCTAGAAAGCACAGTCCAAGAGGGCAGTGGATGGAGGTTCAATTGAGGCAGTCAAGAGAGAATGGGATGATTATTTGAAGAGACAATCAACAGGGTTATGGTCAGAACGCAGTAGATTGGCACTGGGTGAAATCCTCATTCGGAGAGCTGGAGCAGATACGATGGACCGAATGGCCTCCTGCTGCACTGTAACAACCTGTAATTGGGCAATTACAGTTCAAATGGGCTTTTTTATTCTGGATATGCTGATGTATGGACAGTGTTCCAAACAATTTGCTTCCATAACATTGTGGAATACATTGCAGATAAAAAGCCTTTGATTGCTGGTTTGAAGCATTAGATCTCATAATTACATAAATATTTATGTTTCTGTGCAGCAGGAAATAATAGAACTAGATCATTTTGAAATGATTTCACAGTTTGTGATGATCATGCTATCTGCGTCAGGCGTCACATCAAAAACACTTAAAATAGAGGGACAGTATTTTTCTGACCTTGAGAACCTATCCCGCAGGGCAGGAGCTAGGGACATCCATTCATCTGCAAATCTACAGAAGCTGCAATGAGCAAATAGTGCAATACTTAAACTCACCATGTCTCTGTTTAGATCACAAACCCTTGGGGAGTGCCTTGGCAACAGCCTTAAAAGGGACAGGCCTGCTAAATGTAATTGCAGCCGGAGATTACAAACATCCAACATGATGGAAACCGGGCCTTAGTGGTTATCAAAAGAGAAAATACTGGAAAATCTCAGCAGGTCTGGCAGCATCTGTAGGGAGAGAAAAGAGCTAACGTTTCGAGTCCAGATGACCCTTTGTCAAAGCTCAGATTTTCCAGCATTTTCTCTTTTGGTTGCAGATTGCAGCATCCACAGTAATTTGCTATTACCTCAGTGGTTATGTTCTGTGCCTCTGGGTCAGAAGGTTGTGGCTTTAAGTCTTACTCTCGAGGCGTCAGCCCCAAACAGGCTTCAGTGGTGCACTACTAGAAGTGCCATCTTTAGGAGGAGATGTTAAACGGAGATCTCGGCTGTTCTCTCAGGTGGACATAAATTATCCCGTGGCATTATTTCGAAGAAGAGCAGGAGAGTTATCCCCTATCCTTCAACCAACTAGTGCTAAAGAACCCGATTATCTGGTCATTATCACGTTGTGGTTAGCGGGAGCTTGCTGTGCACAAACGGATGTCCTGCTTTGGCAACATCACAGCGGTGACCATACGTCAAATGTATTTTCTGGGCTGTGTGGCGCTTTAAGGCATCCTAAAGATGTGAAACACATTGTGCAAACGCAAGTTCTTCCTTTGAGGGGGGTCTCTTGCTGGTTATTCTCGAAGCAGCTTTCACTGTAGCCAAGTGTAAGGCACCGTTTAAGTTCAAACCGTATCAACGAACTGTGCTGACTGTCTGGCCACTGTTTCAGTACTCCTTCTTCACCGGAAGACTGACTGAAACGTAGAATGCCAGCACTTTAAAAGATGCTGCTGATTGAAAATCAGGGGCAGTCAGGTAGAAGAATCCATAGAAATGTGCAAAGGTGTGGAGGTTAGGTTTCCCCATAGTGTCCAAGGATGTGTAGTTTTGGTGGGGGGTTTGGGCCTAGATAGCCTGCTCTTTCAGAGGGTCGACGCAGACTTGATGGGCCGAATGGCTTCCTTCTGTGCTGTAGGAATTCTATGGAATGCAAGAGCATGAGCAGGAGTAGACCCTGTTCCGCCCCTCAATATGATTATGGTTGATTCAACGCCATTTTTCGTCGCATTCCCCATATCCTGCGACCAAAGTCGGTCTCAACGTTAAATAAATTCAATGATGGAGCATCCGCAACTCTCAGCGGAAGAGAATTCCAAATATTCACAAGTTTGTTGGTGAGGAATTTTCTCCTCATCTCAGTCCTAAATGACCGGGCCCTTATTTGGGGATTTTGCCAGGTTTTAGATGCCCCTCGGTATCTCTAATGTAAGTTTCAACTAGTCCACGGCATTCTTCTAAAGTCCAGACAATATGGGACCAGTTTTCCACACAGGGCAACCCTCTCGTCCAAGCAACCAATGCAGCAAACCTTCGCTGTGCAGCCTCCAGTGCAAGTCTATCCTTCCTTAAATATGGAGACCAAAATTGCACGCCGTATTCGAAGGGCATTTCGCTTTGCTTGGGTGGGCGATTGCCCGACCTGGAAGCTCTTGAAATCACACGAAAAGACATCGGACCCGTGCCCCGACGTCATCGCGTACTCCCACAGTATTTTAGTCAGTGGGCGCACACGGGTGTCAGAAGGGTGCCCGATAAACAGCCAAGCAAACATAGCCCATTAAGGGACCAATTGAACGCAATTTAACGTGGCCCGTCTGCCCCTTTCTCGCGGTGTCCACCTGCTACCCGTCCTCACCGGCAGTGCTGAGCCTCAATTGGCCAGCCAGCGTGAAATCGCGCTCGGGGCCGACCGCGGGCAGGAACGCATCTCACGCCTGACGGGTGAAGAAATTAGGCCATATGTGGGTCTCACCAATTGATTGGCTGCAACTGAGGCGACATTCTGTTTGCAATTTCCCACAAGGTTCCCCATGCTCCTTCATATACTTTACCCCCTTGGAAAATAGTACAGAGTGCTGGATGCATTTTGTAGGCTGCTTGACAACCCACTTTGAATGAATGCTCATTTTATGGCCAACAAAGTTGGGAGGGGTCTTGAAAGTGAAGTGTTGGGTACTCTGCTACACAGACGAACCAACACGGTTGCGAATGGTACAACTCAGTTTTATTTCAAACATCTATTTACAGTGGTAAACTGTTTACTGAGGTTCGATCATAACCCTAGGATCTGTGGACCTATTCCTACTTCTATCTTGTAGTGGCACTCAGCACATGGTGGATGTCCGAGTGGCTTGCTATGAGCTCTGTGCCCTGAGCTGTCTCCTGCTCGAGTGCCCAGGAAGTGCCGTGTTCCCTGTTTTGTACTGTGTATGCTCTTGCCTGTGATTGGCTGTCGTGTTGTGTGTGTGTTGATTGGTCCGTTGATCTGTCCATCAGTATGTATGTATGAATGCGCTATGATGTTTACCTGAATATCATGACAGAAAGCAGGACCTTCCAGCTCAAAGGTAGACAGAAGCACTCCCAACTGGGCCACTCAGGCTCTCTATGTAGGCTGGTAAGTCCACATTCCCCAGTGCAGCTGGGATGATACAACACCGCACTGCAGCATTGCACAGAAGTACGTACCTCAATTTAAGCACTTAAGCCACGTCGAGCATCTTGAGATGCACAAAATAGGTCAAAGTTGAAAGCGAGGTGGGTGGGGAACTGTCAGACTGAGTCATAGGCAGAAAGGAGGAGAAAATAAAGAATCGACTGTAGCTCAAACTGGTCATGCGTTTCCTCTTGTGGTTTCAAATATTGGCAGAACACAGAGACAACCAAACCAACAGTGGTTAAGTTGAAATGAAAAGACACCGGTTCCAATTGATGCCATGTTATTGCTCACAACATCAGAGAAAATACTAACTGTAACTGAGAACAAGGCTTCCCATTTGACTCGGAAGTGTAGAATGCCTACAGTGCAGAAGGGAGCCATTCGGCCCTATCCCCGTACCCCACCTAACCTACCCATCTTTGGACCGTGGGAGGAAACCGGAGCACCCGAAAACACGGGGAGAAAGTGCAAACTCCACACAATCACCGCGGGCTGGAATCGAATACGGGTCCCTGGCACTATGAGGCAGAAGTGCAAACCACTGTGCCACCATGCCGCCCTGACATTAGGAACAAGTGCAGGTCCCAACCCCATGCCATGTCAACAATGGTCAGCCGACAACCTTCTTGCAGGCCCATGAGTGGACAGAGGGCTAAAATTGCCCCTTAATTGGAGGGGGAAAAAAAAGATGACAAGCAGGCTTTCGAGCCTGGAGAGCCAATAGGAAACCCTCCAATACAGGTGGGAAAGAGATGGTTGATGCCTCCGTATCGAGGCAATTCTCTCGGAGCTTTCGGCAAAAAGAAATGGCCACAGATGTGGGACCACCATTGTGGAGGCCGGGTCGGAATCGTGGCCTCAAAGTGGTCCTGGAGTGCTCGTCTTCTCCCCGGCCTGCTGGCCAAAGGCAGATTCTTAGCCTCTGCTGTGCTCCTGGTGCCACAGAGGCAGGGGGAGGGGTGGAGAGGCAGTGAAAGAAGCTTCCCACTGGTCAACTGGACAATTCTAGCCCTCAGGGACGCTCCTACCCTTCAGGAAATTGACCGGGAGTCAGGACTGAGGCAGGGTAATAGCACAACCACCAGCATTGGGAAATTCCTGGCCTGCCTGTTTCCGCCCCCCTCATATCGGCACCAAAATCCTGCCCCAACTATGTTCTAAACCAGCCTCAAGAAGTAGATATTGTGCACCTTGCTCATTGTAATATTTACTGACAGCGTGAGTGAATCTCAAGAAATAGCACCCCACCAAAATAAAGACTACAAATTTCTGTTCAAATATAGTTTCATTTCCCAGAAAATAGAATCATAGAGCCATTCTGCCCACTGTGTTCAAACCAGCCCTTAGAAAGAGTTATCTGGTTAGTTATCACAGCTCCAGAACAAGTATAAATCACACAATTAGAAAGCCGTACATTAAAACATAGGGTAAACGTTAAAAATATAAGGAATGCTGTATACACAGAGCAGGTTTTCCAGCACCTCCAATGAAATGGGATCAACTGGAAAACATTATAGGGCAGCACGTAGGCGCAGTGGTTAGCACAGCTGCCTCACAGTGGAAATCCACAGAAGATTCATCTGTATCTGTGAAGGAGTTAATTCACCTTCCAGATTCATCCTCTTCACCAGAGCTGAGAAATACATTAACATTGAGGGTCTCGGATACCCTACAGGCCATCCCTCTCTATACCTGCCACAAAAAATGCCTAAAACTCATTCCTCATCCAGTCACATCCAGTGTAGCCCAGATGTCACCGTTCAGTCCTTGCTCTTCACCATTAGAACATTAACGTTTGTCGAACCCATCTGAAGGGATAGGATAGGCTTTTGCAGGAAGATTGACTGAATGGTAACCTTCTTTATTCCATGAACAAAAAGGTTGTGGATTTAAACCCCACTCTGGAATTGATTCTCCAGTACAGTGCTGTATTGTCAGAGAAGCTGCCTTTTTGGAAAGACTACAACCCGAGGCATCATCTGCATTTTTCAGGTGTATCTTGCAACATAACATTATTTGCATATCAACAAGGTGTTTTCACAGTGTTGGGCCAACAGCTATCTCTCAATCAATATTACCATTGTAAGGGCCCTTCCTGTTGATTCCCTCATTTCCTATTTCTTTTTGTCGTTATCGTGTTTGATACATGGATCTTTATGGCCATGCACCTTTAAGTCGAGAAGAGGAAGTAAGGAACTCAAAAGTTGCAAAATTGTACACCGTGCTATTGACGATTTAGCACTTGAACAGAAGAATTCAGACTTTCTGGCATCGAAGAGATTTGGTTGGCTGGTGGTCAATGGATTGGCCAAGAACCATATTCTGCCTGGCGACAGACAGTAATTGGGGCCTGCCATGTTGGGGTTCTCAAGAGAACCTGAGAGAAAGCTCTTGGATGCTGAGAGGCGAGGTTGTGTTTTTCTCTCTCTCTTTCTCCCAAATGTTTCTTGCCTGATGTTTCTGAGTCTGCACAGAAGTCTTGAGACCTACAGTGAACACTATTACAGACTGAAAACAAAGATATCCAACTAGAGGCCGAGACTGAAGAAAAAGCTAACAGGAAGACGTCCATCTGAAACAGAAACTTTTATCCTTTTACTTTTAGTATTACTTTTACACCCCTCTTTCCTCTCTGTGTTTGTTTGTCTTGTGTTTGCGTATAAAGGGTGGTGAGTTGGGGGGGGGGGTTAGAAATTAGATGATAGGTCACTTCCGGTTGCGGCTATGCAGAGCTAAGTCGCAGGTTCGGCAGCTCCCGCTTGGAACGGACTTTTGGGCTCTTTACAGGGCCCCCAACGGCATTTTTCCGACATTTCCCGGAAGAAGACTGCAACATTCCTCCTACAGTGTCCCCCAGGAATGGTATGTCTCTTGGTTACCAGACCCGGCAGAAACAGTAAACGATTTGGCTTTGGCTGCAGGAAAGACAAAAGCCTCTTCCAGCATGCAGGCGGGGGAAGGGCAAGCTTAAAGGCTTCAAGCTGACGTGAGGGCCTTTATTAAAGGTGAATTCTAGCAGCAGAGGGAACTACTGTGAAAAGATCTCAACAAGGCCATTGAAGAAGCGGGGACAAGGCTTCCGGTGGCAGCCATGGACGAGTAGGTCACGCATTCAGCAGCTCCCGTCTGGAACCGACTCAGATCTTTTTCAGGAGTTTCCACAGACTTTTTGAGGCAGATTGGTGAAGCGAACACTGCCAAAAGGATTCCCTCTCGAGACTTCTGGTTGCGGCTATGCGGAGCTAAGTCGCACATTCGGCGACTCCCGCAAAAACTGACTTTTGGGCTCTTTTCAGGGCTTGCAACTGCACGTTTTGACGTTTCCCGGTGCGGGAAGGAGTTAATGACAGCTCCCCGTCAGTATATGGCTTTAACTAGGAGCGGGGCAACAAAAAAGGTGGTGGAGGACCCGAAGAAGGGAGTGAAGGACAAAATGGCGGCGGGCGGAGACCAGGCAGCGTGGAGGCAGTGGGCGGAGGAGCAACAGGAGGGTATCCAGCGCTGCCTCAGAGAGATTAAAACGGACCTGCTAGAGCCGATGAACGCTTCTATTGATAAGCTGCTGGAGACACAGACAGCCCAGGGGGTGGCGATCCGCGAGGCTCGACAAAAGATCTCTGACAATGAGGACGAGATCTTAGGCCTGTCGGTAAAGGTGGAGGCGCATGAGGCGCTCCACAAGAAATGGCAGGAGCGGTTCGAGGAGATGGAGAATCGGTCGAGGCGGAAGAATCTGCGGATTCTGGACCTCCCGGAGGGGCTGGACGTGGGGGCCTATGTGGTCACCATGTTGAACTTGCTGATGGGAGCGGGGTCCTTCCAGGGGCCCCTGGAGCTGGAAGGGGCCCATAGAATGCTGGCGAGGAGGCCCAAGGCTGACGAGCCTCCGCGGGCGGTGCTGGTGCGGTTCCATCGGTTCGTCGATCGGGAGTGTGTGCTCAGGTGGGCCAAGGAGGAGAGGAGCAGCAGGCGGGAGAACGCGGAGGTTCGGATATACCAGGACTGGAGTGCGGAGGTGGCGAAGAGGAGGGCTGGATACAATCGAGCGAAGGCGGTGCTGCACAGGAAGGGGGTGAAGTTTGGCATGTTGCAGCCGGCACGACTGTGGGTTACCTACAAGGACCGGCACCATTATTTTGAGTCTCCGGAGGAGGCGTGGGCCTTTGTTCAGGCCGAGAAGCTGGACACAGACTGAGGGTCGGGATGGGCGATTGGGGACTGCGGTTGATATGTTATGCCTATTTTTTGTTCGGGGGGGGGGGGGCCTTTGCATTGTTTTGGGTTTCTTTTTCTCTGTGTTTTTCTCTTTCGGGTTGGGGAGGGTGGATGGGGCGGGTTAGCACTGTTTTGGTTGGTGGCGGGGCCTGGTAGGTGGAGAGCGCGGGCTTTTTTCCCGCGTCGAAGACTGGGGGGGGCGGGGCCTGGGTGGGGAAGCGAGGATTGTTCCCTGCGCTTAGAATGGAGGGGGGAGGGGGAGAGCCTGTGGTTGGGGAGCGGGAGAGTGCCACACAATGGGAGGAGTTGAAGGGGAGGCGGGAGTGGACGGGGTCAGCAGGACTCAGCTGACTTGCGGAACTGCAATGGGGGGAGTAAACCAGCTAGGATGGGTCCTAGCTGGGGGAGATGGGGGGTGGGGGGGAAATCGAGTTGCTGCTGCTAAGGTCAAGGAGGAGCTGGAGCGAGTGGGGGGGGAGGGTCGAGACGGGGGTATGCTGCTGTGCGGAACGGGCCGGGTGTGGGGTGCGGGCGCATGGCTGGCCGGGGAGTGGTCATGGCTACTCAGCGGGGGAGGGGGGCGGGTAGCCCCCTGATCCGGCTGATAACCTGGAATGTAAGGGGACTGAATGGGCCGGTTAAGCGGGCCCGCGTGTTCGCGCACCTGAAGAGGTTCAAGGCGGATGTGGTTATGCTCCAGGAGACACACCTGAAGGTGGCAGACCAGGTAAGACTGAGGAAAGGGTGGGTAGGTCAGGTGTTTCACTCGGGGCTAGATGCCAAAAATCGAGGGGTGGCAATCTTGGTGGGAAAGAAGGTGTCATTCGAGGCGTTGAGCATTGTGGCAGATAATGGCGGTAGGTACACAATGGTACGTGGTAAGTTGCAGGGAGAGAGGGTGGTACTGGTCAATGTGTATGCTCCGAACTGGGATGATGCGGGTTTTATGCGGCGTATGTTGGGTCGGATCCCAGACTTGGAAGTGGGGGGCCTGATAATGGGGGGAGACTTTAATACGGTGTTGGATCCGGCACTGGATCGCTCCAGGTCTAGGACGGGTAGGAAGCCGGCGGCGGCTACAGTGCTGAGGGGATTTATGGACCAAATGGGAGGGGTGGATCCTTGGAGCTTTGCAAGGCCGGGGGCTAGGGAATTTTCATTCTTTTCACATGTCCATAAGGCTTATTCTCAAATCGATTTTTTCATTTTGAGTAGGGCGCTGATAGCGAGAGTAGAGGATACCAAGTATTCGGCAATAGCCATTTCGGACCATGCCCCGCATTGGGTGGACTTGGAGATGGGGGAGGAGAGGGACCAGCGCCCGCTGTGGCGCTTGGAGGTGGGGCTGTTGGCGGACGAGGAGGTGAGCGAGCGGATCCGAGGAAGTACAGAGAGGTACTTGGAGACCAACGACAACGGGGAGGTCCGAGTGGGGATGGTATGGGAGGCACTGAAGGTGGTGATGAGGGGAGAGCTGATCTCCATTAGGGTCCACAAGGAGCGGAGAGAGCGGGGGGAGAGGGAGAGGCTGGTGGGGGAGATGGTGAGGGTAGACAGGAGGTATGCGGAAGAGCCCAAGGAAGGATTGTTGAGGAAGAGGCGCAGCCTCCAGGCCGAATTCGACCTGGTGACCACCAGGAAGGCGGAGGTGCAGTGGAGGAAGGCCCAAGGGGCGGTCTACGAGTATGGGGAAAAGTCAAGCCGGATGCTGGCGCATCAGCTTCGGAAGCGGGACACAGCTAGGGAGATCGGGGGAGTTAAGGACAGGGGAGGGAGCGTGGTGCGGAGTGGGGTTGGCATCAATGGGGTCTTCAGGGACTTCTACGAGGAATTGTACCGATCCGAGCCCCCACGGGAGGAGGGAGGGATGGGCCGTTTCCTGGACCAATTGAGGTTTCCAAAGGTGGAAGAGGGACTGGTGGTGGGACTGGGGGCCCCAATTGGGCTGGAGGAGCTCATCAAAGGGATAGGAAGCATGCAGGCGGGGAAGGCACCGGGGCCGGACGGTTTCCCGGTCGAGTTCTATAAAAAATATATGGACCTGTTGGGCCCGCTGTTAGTTAGGACCTTTAATGAGGCAAGGGAGGAGGGGGCTTTACCCCTGCCGATGTCCCAGGCACTGATCTCCTTGATCCTGAAGCGGGACAAGGATCCCCTGCAATGTGGGTCTTACAGACCGATTTCCTTGCTAAATGTAGATGCCAAGGTGCTGGCGAAGGTCTTAGCCACGAGGATTGAGGATTGTGTGCCGCAGATCATCCATGAAGACCAGACGGGGTTTGTGAAGAGGAGGCAGTTGAACGCGAATGTGCGGAGGCTTTTGAACGTTATCATGATTCCGGCGAGGGAGGGGGAGGCGGAGATAGTGGTGGCGATGGACGCTGAGAAAGCCTTCGATAGGGTAGAGTGGGGGTACCTGTGGGAGGTGCTGAAGAGGTTCGGGTTTGGGGAGGGGTTTGTCAGGTGGGTTAGGCTGTTGTATGAGGTCCCGATGGCGAGTGTGGCCACAAATAGGAGGAGGTCCGAGTACTTTCGGTTGCACCGGGGGACGAGACAGGGGTGTCCCCTGTCCCCCCTGCTCTTCGCACTGGTGATTGAACCCCTGGCTATGGCACTGAGAGAGTCGAGGAACTGGAGGGGGTTGGTGCGGGGTGGGGAGGAGCATAGGGTGTCGCTTTATGCGGACGACCTGCTGCTGTATGTGGCGGACCCGGTGGGAGGAATGCCAGAGGTAATGAGGGTCCTTAGGGAATTCGGGGTACAAGCTCAATATGGGGAAGAGCGAGCTGTTCGTAGTTCAGCTAGGGGACCAGGAGAGGGGGATTGGCGAGCTCCCACTAAAAAGGGCGGAGAGGAGCTTCAGATATTTGGGGGTCCAGGTGGCCAGGAGCTGGGGGGCCCTGCATAGGCTTAACTTTACAAGGCTGGTGGAGCAAATGGAGGAGGAGTTCAAGAGGTGGGACGCATTGCCGCTGTCCTTGGCGGGTAGGGTACAGTCAATCAAAATGACGGTGCTCCCCAGGTTTTGGTTCCTGTTCCAGTGCCTCCCCATGTTTATCCCGAAGGCTTTGTTCAGGCGGGTTAACAGGAGTATAATGGGGTTTGTGTGGGCGCGATGGACTCTGAGGGTGTTCCTGGAGCGGAGTAGAGATTGGGGGGGGGGGGGGGGGGCTGGCGCTGCCCAACCTCTGTGGGTACTACTGGGTGTGGGTGATGGAGGGGGAGGGGGCTGCATGGAAGAGGCTGGAGACGGCGTCCTGTGTGGGTACGAGTCTGGGGGCGCTGGCAACGGTGCCGCTGCCGCTCCCTCCAAGGAGGTATACCATGAGCCCGGTGGTGGTAGCGGTCCTCAAAATTTGGGGGCAGTGGAGGCAGCATAGGGGGGAAGTTGGGGCCTCGGCGTGGACCCCATTACGGGGGAACCACCGGTTCGCCCCAGGAAGAACAGGTGGAGGGTTTTCAGGGTGGCACAGGGCAGGGATATGAAAGTTGGGGGACCTGTTTGTGGACGGGAAGTTCGCGAGCTTGGGTGAGCTGGAGGAGAAGTACGGGCCCCCGGGGAACACCTTCAGGTACTTACTACTTACAGGTAAGGGCATTTGCCAGACGGCAGGTGGTGGAATTCCCGCGGCTACTGCCACACACAGTACAGGACAGGGTGCTCTCGGGGGTGGGGGGGGGGGGGGGCGGTGGGTAGGAGTGGGGAAGATCTCGGAAACTTACCAGGTGATGCAGGAGGAGGAGGAGGCCTCAGTGGTGGAGTTGAAAGGTAAGTTGGAGGAGGAGTTGGGAGAGGAGATCGAAGAGGGGACGTGGGCAGATGCCCTAGGGAGGGTGAACTCTTCCTCTTCATGCGCGAGGCTCAGCCTCATACAGTTTAAGGTGCTGCACAGGGCACACATGACCGGGACAAGGATGAGCCGGTTCTTTGGGGGTGAGGGCAGGTGTGTTAGGTGCTCAGGGAGCCCAGCAAACCACACCCATATGTTCTGGGCATGCCCAGCGCTGGAGGAATTTTGGAAGGGCGTAGCGAGGACAGTGTCGAGGGTGGTAGGATCCAGGGTCAGACCGGGCTGGGGGCTCGCAATATTTGGGGTGACAGAGGAGCCGGGTGTGCAGGAGGCGAAAGAGGCCGGAATTCTGGCCTTTGCGTCCCTGGTAGCCCGGCGAAGGATTCTCCTTCAGTGGAGGGATGCGAGGCCCCCCAAGCGTGGAATCCTGGATCAGCGATATGGCAGGGTTCATTAAACTGGAGGGTGAAATTCGCCTTGAGAGGGTCGGTACAAGGGTTCTTTAGGCGGTGGCAACCGTCCATTCTTAGACTTTCTGGCAGAACGATAGACATTGGTTAATGGCAGCAGCAGCTCGGGGGGGTGGTTACTTTATTTTTGTTTATGTTATTTACACTGGAGGGTCTGAGGGGGTGTATACACCTGTTGTGTTAAGTCAGGGTGATAATGTTAATTTATTATTTATGTACGGGGGGGGGGGGGGGGGGGGGGGAGGGAAGGGGTTTGGGGGGTTGCTTTTTTAGATTATGTTTTGTACTTAACCCTGTTGGGTTCTTTCTTCTTTCTCATTTTGTTATTGATATTTTATGAAAACCTTTAATAAAAAATTTTTTAAATAAAAAAAAGAAATTAGATGATAGATAACTAGGTATATTTGCTGCCTAGTTAATTGTGGTTTTGTTGTTAATAAATGTTAATTGTGTTTAAATTTACAACCCTAGTTATTGGATAGCCAAAGACCAAGAACTTCAGGTATTTTTAAAATTTAAAATTAATTTTTAATTATGTTACGAGTCTGGTTTAAGTGGGGCTGGAATTGACCGCGCACTAGCCCAGGGTGTCGTAACACCGTAAAGACTATATTTATTTTCTTATTGTTTTGGTGGGGTCTTACTTGCTTATATTTCCTTAATTTCCTTCCACTGGCCATTAAATCCTTTGGAGTCCATAAGATCATAAGTTCGAGGAGCAGAATTTAGCCATTCGGGCCTTCGAGTCTGCTCTGCCATTCGATCATGGCTGATTATGTTTCTCTAATGAGTGCCACAGATTCACCACCCTCTGGCTGAAGAAATTCCTCCTCACCTCAATTTTAAACAATCCTCCCTTCAGTCTGAGGCTGTGCCCTCGGGTTCTAGTCTCTCCTACTAGTAGAAACATCCTCTCCACACCCACTCTATCTAGGCCTCCTAGTATTCTGTAGGTTTCAATGAGATCACCCCTCATCCTTCTAAACTCCATCGAGTATAGACCCAACTCCATCGAGTATAGACCCGGAGTCCTCAAATGACAAGCCCTTTATTCCATGGTTCATTCTTGTGGACATCCCCTGGACCAAGGCCAACACATCCTTCCTTAGATACGGGGTCCAAAACTGCTCACAATATCCCAAATGGGGTCTGACCAGAGCCTTACACAGCCTCAGCAGTACATCCCTGGTCTTGCAGTGCAGCCCTCTCGAAATGAATGCTATCATTGCCTTCCGAACTACCAACTGAGCCTGCCTGTTAACCGAAGAGAATCCTGATCTAGGACTCCCAAGTCTCTTTGTGCTACAGATTTCCAAATCCTTTCCCCATTTAGAAAACACATCCAGTCTGGCACTGTTTTGCTCCACCAATGGGAAAGCAAAAAGACTCATTACCCGATTCTGTCTCATTGGGGAGATGATGGCAAGAGTGGTCATGTTCATGGATTCAGTAATCCGGTGACCAAAGCTAATGCTACGGGGACATGGGTTCAAATCCCACCACTGCAGTTGATGAAATATAAATTGGATTGATAAATCTGGAATATAAAGCTAGTTTCAGCAACGCTGAGCATGAAATTATCATTGATTAAAACCCATCTGGTTCACTCATATCCTTTAGGGAAGGAAATCTGTCCTCATTACCTGGTCTGGCCTACATGTGACTCCAGACACACGGCAATATTGTCGCACTTTAACTGCCCTCTGAAGAGGCCTGGCAAGCCACTGGGTTCAAGGGCAATCAGGAATCAGCTTCCCAATATCCCTCCCCCCAACTTCAAAGATTTTGATCCTGGTAAAGAAATGTGTTCAAGGAAAATGACTTCTTCAAGTTTGTCCAGAAAATTATCTGCAATTCCTGGGAGGGTTGGCACCCCTAACCTCACTGCCACCCTCGAGGGTTACTGACTCTATTTGATTCAACAGATCCTCTTCCCACACTTTTCATCCAGGCTTTCAAATCCACCTGTGATCTCCTCCAACCACACAACCCAGCATGTACATCCCGCAACCCTCCACCATTCGCTTCCTCCCAATAGCAGTGGCTACTTCAACCTTCCAGGCTCCACATAGAGTTCAATAATTTCCATGCTCTAACCAATATTCCCATTCCTTCAGGCAGCGGGAGATTCTGCTACTCCCCCTGTAGAGCCATCTTTAGTTCCTATTTCCTCTTTGCACCACCACCTCTTTAATAAAAGCAAAATACTGCAGATGCTGGACAGCTGAAATAAAAATGGAAGGTGCTGGGTACACTCAACAGGTCCGGCAGGGTCAGTGGAGAGAGAAACGGAGTTAAAGCGTCAAGTTCAATGTAATTTCTTCAGAGCTTTTAAGTTGAGATTTTCTAGCATTTTCTATTTTTGATCCAGTTCTGAAGAAGAGGTTACACTGGACTTGAAACATTGGGTGAGATTTTCCGGCAGTTCATGTCAGCTGGACTGGATGATCCCGATAATGGCACACCCACCCTTGTTTTTAGCATCCTAGACATGAATCGGCAAATTCCCGCCAAAATCCCGAAGCTTCAGACATGCCCAAAACATGTGGACATGATTTGTGGGCCCTACTGCACACCTCACACACCTGTCCTCTACCACAAAGAACCTGCTCATCCAGGCCACCATCATATGTGCCCGGTGGACCACTTTGAATTGTATCAGGCTGAGCCTGGCACATGATGAGGACATGTTGACTCTGCTCAGAGCATCCTCCCACAGACCCACCTCTAACTCCTTTCCGAACTCATCCTCCCAATTACACTTTAACTCCCCTATCTGGGTTCCCTCCCACTCATAAGTTTTTTAATAGATTTCCAAAACCATCTCCCCCACCCACATTCTAGAAACTACCTTATCCTGTATCCCGTGTGGCGGTAGAAGCAGAGAGGTCGAAACCTGCCTTCACAAAAATCCCTCACCTGTAGATAACGAAACCCATTCCCTCCCCTTTAGTTCCTTCTAATAATAATAATCTTTATTATTGTCACAAGTAGGCTTACATTAGCACTGCAATGAAGTTACTGTGAAAATCTCCTAGTTGCCACATTCCGGCACCTGTTCGGGTACACAGAGGGAGAATTCAGAATGTCCAATTCACCTAACAAGCACAGCGTTTGGGGGAAACCGGAGCACCCGGTGGAAACCCACGCAGACACGGGGAGAACATGCAGACTCCGCACAGACAGTGACCCAAGCGAGTAATCGAACCCGAGACTCTGGCGCTGTGAAGCAACAGTGCTAATCACTGTGCTACCGTGCCGCCCGTCTCCTCCAACACCCCCCCCCCCCCTTCCCTGCCTACTTAAACCAGTCACATCTTTAACTTTTGCCAGCTTTGACAAAAGCTCTTTTTGATGAAAGCTCTTTCTCCACCACGCTCACTTCTCTGCCTCAAGCACTTTTGCCTTTCAACTTGCCTAGCTTCCACTGAAGCAGTAGCTCTTTATTCTCCCTCAGGTGAGGAGGACCTCAGAAGCTGACAGCAGCGCAGGAGGCCATTCGGCCCGCCGCGACAGTTCTGACTGAAAAGCCAATGAACACAGATATGGCCTGTCCAGAGCGCAGACCCGAAATTTGGTTCAGCAGTTGTTGGCGAATGTCCCAATCCGGAATCCTCTCTCCCTTTCTCTCTCTCTCGGCTCTGTCAGAAGGACAGATTTTCCTGTTGACATCTTAAAGCTCTGGGGGGGGGGGGGGGAGTAATAAAATAAAACTTTTTTTCCACCCCTGCGACTGAAAATACTTTGTAAAAAACTTCTTAAAAAAACACGTCTACATACATGACAGGGAGGAGAGAGATTAAAACATCCTTACCGTTCGCTCTCACCAGAACAAATGTCAGGCAGACAAAGACGAAACTCCTCAAAAGCAACATTCTGTAACAAGATTTTTTTTAAAGTGCAACTATTTTACCCGCAAAATACGAGGCGCAGAAATGCTCAAAGTAAACACTTCCTCTGAGTGACTTTTATTTTCCCACTGATTGACCCAGAGCCCTGTCAATCAGCCTGAGTGACAGCTCCCTCCTGCAATTGGAAAGCCTCCCCTGTCGCCTCTTACCTTTTAAAGTTCGGAGAGCCGACGCCCGGTTTTGGGGACAGAGTAAAAGCAGAACAGGAAAATCCTGCTTTCACCTTCCCCGCTGCTGGCGCGGCTCACTGGGCGGGAGGACGGGCAGACCGCAGCTCGGTGAGGTGGAGCCTTTCTCGGTGCCACAGGAGAGGGCCCAAAATAGCTGTGCTCTCCCACAATCTAACATGGATATGCTTCAATAAAACGGAGTCATTGCTTTGGTAACTCTCAGATAGCAATAACTTCATTTTTCCGATTCACCATTAGGCTGAAGTTTTTCTTTTTTTTATAAAGTTTATAAATGACTGCTGCTGGTAACGAGCCGGCACCCGAGTTATTTGGAGTTTAAAATTAAGTCATTTTGGGAGTGTGGAGGAGATGCGTTTTCTATGCCCGATACTGTGGTTAAGACTGGTATACTCGTCAAGGTTTTTTAATATAGGATGTGGGGGTCGCTGGTGAGGCTGGCATTTATTGCACATCCCTAATTGCCCCTGAGAAGGTGGTGGTGGTACCACTCTGGACGCGTGGAATGGTTTCGCCATCAAAAACAAATTTGTCAACCGACTCTCGGATCTCCCTGTCGGCATCAACGGGCGTCTCATGACCCTCCGCCTACAACTAATAATAATCTTTATTAGTGTCACAAGTAGGCTTACATTACCACTGCAATGTAACTGTGAAAAGCTCCGGCATCTGTTCGGATACACCGAGGGAAAATTCAGAATGCCCAATTCACCACGTCCCGAAAGACGTGCTGTTCGGTGAATTGGACATTCTGAATTCTCCCTCTGTATTCGAACAGGCGCCGGTGTGTGGCGGCTAGGGGCTTTTCACAGTAACTTCATTGCAGTGCTAATGTAAGCCTACTTGTGACAATAATAAAGATTATTATTATTAGGCAAGCACATCTTTCGGGACTTCTGGGAGGAAACCAGAGCACGCGGAGGAAACCCAAGCAGGCACAGGCAGAACGTGCAGACTCCGCACAGACCGTGACCCAAGCAAGAATTGAACCCAGGATCTGTGAAGCAACAATGCTAACCACTGTGCTACCACCCCTGCCAAGAACCAGCAGACAACGGTCATGGGTGCCTACACCCTGACCCTTGATGCCAATGATGAGTCCAAAGAAGTCTTCTAACCCACGCTGGACACCACATTCTGCAACATTGCGAAGGAAGATAAGATCATCCTCCTTGGGGACTTCAATGGCAGGGTTGGGAAGGAACCATTAGAAAGGAAGGAGTTGGGAATTGCAAACTGCAACGGGGTTCTCCTGCTCACCAAATACGCGGAAAGCCAGCTTGCCATCACTAACACATTGTTCCGCCAAAAAGATAAGTTTGAGACATCCACATTCAAAGCACTGGCACATCATCGTCTGATCCCGAGACCAAAAGGATGCCCTCATCACCAAAGCGATGACCAGTGCAGGTGACTGCTGAGAGACCACTGACTCATCCGCTCCTCTATGACCATCAAACTCCACCAGAAGCAGAGTAAGATGAAGAAACAGTTCAGAAAAATGATCAATGGTGAGTGGCTTGAAAAGCCAAGCATGTCAGTGAAACTCCAACCTTCGGCGCAATTCTCTGGAAACGTTTCTAAGTGTGGTAACGAGCAGCAACTGCCCCGATCTTCCTGGTGCTCAGCCTGGCGAGGCCGGCAGCGCAATTCAACGTTAGTTGGTCCACTTAACAAGGCCCCATGGGCTTCACGCCGCAAATGACGGTTCGGCAGCTGATTCGCCGGGACCACGTTCACCAATCCCCGCTACAATGTCGAGCAGCACTTAAACAGCTCTTCCAAAGCCAACCCCACTCAGCTCGCAGCCATGGCGCTGAGCCGATCGGCCCCAAGATTTGGAGACGCAGACATGGGGGGCTCCGAGATGTGGTGGAGGCCAGGACAGATGTCCTGTTCCCCGGAACGTGAGGCACAGGGCAGCCAGCGCCGCCTGGGATAAAGTGACAGCGGCCGTCGGCTAGGAAAGAGTGACCAGGAGGTCTGGCCTCCAGTGCCGCAAGAAGGTCAACAACCTACACCGGGCAATACAGGTGAGTTGACCCCCGCCCCCCCCAACGCATCCAGCCACCCCAACCCTTTATTTGCCCCCAACCCATTCTTCATCCCCTCCCTTCACCCCCTTCCCTCCACCACCCTCCCTTCACCCCACCCCCGCCACATTCCCCTCCCTCTACCCCACTGTGATAACCACTGTGCCACCATGCCACGCAAATGAGGACGTGTTTGAGGAAATCCCCCAACTCCCCATTAAAGATGATTTTGGACTCCCACCAATATGGGCGAAGTCGAAGCCGCCATTTACCACTTAACAAATAATGGTGGCACGTGGTTAGCACTGCTGCCTCATGACGCCGAGGACCCGGGTTCGATCCTGGCCCAGGGTCACTGTCCGTGTGTAGTTTGCACATTCTCCCCATGTCTGCGTGGGTCTCACCCCCACAACCCACAGATGTGCCGGGTAGGTGGCTTGGCCATGCTAAATTGCCCCTTAATTGCGAAAAAAAAGAATTGGGTACTCTAAATTTATTTTTATAAACGTGAAGAATGGACAAGCCGCTGGAGTGGACAGGATTCCAGCGGAGATTTTCAAACTTGGAGGCGAAGAGATCACCCATCATCTCCATCAGCTGTTGCTGAAAATGTGGGACAGAGAAGAAATTCCTGCTGACCTCAGGGATGTCATCATCTCTACCATCTTCAAGAAAGGAGACAAAGTGGACTGTGAGAACTACCGAGGAATCCCTCTACTATCCATCATCAGGAAGATCATCTCCCAAATCCTCATGAGCCTCCTTCTCCCAATCTCTGAAAAAAATACATCCGGAAAGCCAGTGTGGCTTCCGACCAAACCCTGGAAAGCGGACATGATTTTCACTGCTCGGTGACTTCAAGAGAAATGCCAGGAGCCACATCAACCACCCTACATGGCCTTCATCAATTCTACCAAAGGCTTTTGACTCAGTCAATCTGGAAGTGCTATGGAAGACCCTGTCAAAGGCCGGCTGTCCCGACAAATTCATCAACATCCTCCAACAATTTCATGACAGGGTGTCGGTGAATGTCCTCAGCAACTGAAATAAGACAGAAACCTTCAAAATCAAAACTGGAGTCAAGCGCGGGTGTGTCATCACCCCCACCCTTTTCTCCATCTTCATCGACACCATCCTTCACCTTGCCAAGGACAAATATCCCAGTGGAGTGGACATCGTCTACAGGATGAACAGAAAACTTTTCAACCTCAACTGGTTAAATCCAAGAAGAAAATGACACAGCCATCGCTCGTGGAACTTCCGTATGCAGATGACATTGCCATCTCATCTCTCTCAGAAGAGACTCTCCAAGCCAAGCTTGACACCTTCGTGGAAACATACCGAAGAATCGGTCTCAGCCCCAATCTCAAGAAGACTCAAGTCCTTTACCAACCCGCCCCAGAGCAAGATCCGGTCTCTCCCCCATCAAGATCAATGGTGGAACCCTACAAAACATGGAACGTTTCCCCTACCTGGAAGCCACCTTTCATCTAAGGCCGACATCGATCTGGCGATCCAACATCGTATCTAATCCGTGAGGGCCGTCTTCGGACGCTGAAGGATGAGAGTCTTTGACGACTGCAACATCTGCGATGGTACAAATTTTCAACGCTTCAATATGATTCAGAAACTTGGACTACGTACAGAGGCCAGCTCAAGGCTCTGGAGACGGATTCTCCGCATCAGCTGAGGGGACAGACATACTAACATCAGCGTCCTTTGAGGATCCAAGAGCATCAGCATCGAGGCCATGATCATCCGAAACCAACTCCGCTGGGCTGGCCACAGGCTTAGGATGTCACAGACCCGATTGCCAAAGCAAATCTTCTTAACTCTGCCCAAGGATGGCTCCCAAACAAAAGGAAGACAAAGAAAAAGCTTCAAACACACCCTGAAGGCTTATCTCAAGGAATGCAACTTAGCTGTCAACGCCTGGGAGACCTTTGCTCAGCAGAGACCTATGCGGAGAAATGTCCTGATTGACGAATCACAATTCTTTGAGAACACCATATGGCGAGAGGAGGTCCCAGGAAAGGAGCCTGAGAAATGAATACCAGCGATCTCACGTTCAAGGACCTATCCTGTCTCCCGGTAACACCTGCCAAGTGTGTGGTTGAAGATGCCATCAACACTTAGCCTCAGAATCAGAGAATCCCGCCCAGAGTTTTACATTGATTCTGTTTCTCCTTCCACAGACACTGAAAGAGCTACAGAGTATTCCCAGAATTTTCTGTTTTTAGTTCATACTTATAGTCCCTGGCTTCAGACTTCCCCGTAAGCAAAAAACTTCACCATGTTTGAGTGCTCAGTTTTTTGGTTTGCACCACGGTATGCCCAGGGTGACAAGGGGTATCTTGATCTTACTGCTGGAAAGCAGTCAGATTGCCTGCCCATGTTTGTCTATTGATTTCAAATGGATAAAAATCAGACAGGTTCAGCAACAGCCAAATGCTCTACACTACTTCAGCGATCACTCACTGACGAGTATGATTGTCCACCTAAGAAACACCATGTTACTGGTCATGGATTCTGAGGGTTCTTGCACGGCTGATGAGCCCGATCCTTGGTTTTACGACAGCGTCAAAAGGCCCCCAGGAGCAGCGGCTCTGAGCCCGACAGGAGGCCAGCACAGCACTGGAGCGACCCATGCCGCTCCAGCTGCCGATACCGGCGTCAAATGGGTGCCGCGGGTCTGCGTATGCGCACTGCGACCAGCACGAATGTGCGTATGCGCGCTGCGACCGGTGCGAATGCAAGCATGCGCAGTAGCTTCCTTCTCTGCGCTGGCCCCGAGCAACATGGCGTAGGGCCACAGGAGTCGGCACGGAGCAAAAGTGGCCCCCAGCCCGAGAGGCCGGCCCGCCGATCGGTCGGCCCCTATCGCGGGCCAGGCCACAGCAGAGGCCCCTGCCCCCCCCCCCCCCCCCCGGGTCGGACCCCCCCTCACTCCCCACCAGGCCGTCCTCGAAAGGATGCACGCCGAGGTCCAGCCGGGTAAGACCACATGTGGACGGCACCGGCGGGACTCGTGATTCGCGCCTGGCCCGCCGGTTCTCCGACCCAGCGTTGGCTGAGAGAATCCCGCCTTCTGTTCCTTTCTCCACAGATGCTGCCAGACCTTCTGAGTATTTCCTGTTTTTATTGTGGTTTGCCAGCTTTTCCCGTAAATATGAGATAGTCACAGTTAAAACCACTGGAGAATTCAGGAGAATCTTCTATTCCCAGACAGCGGCCAAAATGTGGAACTCGATACAGGCATTGAGTAGTTGAGGCAAATTACACACGTACATTTAAAGGGGAGATAGATAAGTACACCAAAGAGAGCAGTAGAGAAGGATATGCTGAAAACACGCAACGCTGGATGGTCTCAGCAGGTCTGGCAACATCTGTGGAGAGAGAAACAGAGTTAATGTTTCAACTCCGTATGACTCTTCTTCTGAAGGATAATGCTGAATGCTGATCAGCTTGGATCAGGGGTAGTCTGCGTGGTTGCAGGGCCACATGCGGCTCACTGGGGTCTGATGTGCAGCTCCCGAGTGAATGCACCTTCCAAACATTGACTGAATGAGGCTACAGAGATTTGCTCCCCCAATATGATTCCAAAGCAGCAACATAAAACACGCTTTTATAAACGTGTATTCTTTCATGGTATGTGGGCGTCGCTGACCAGGCCAGCATATGTTGCCCATCCCTAATTTCTCTCGAGAAGCAGCTGGTGAGTTGCCTTCTTGAGTTGCTGCAGTCCATGTGGTGTAGGTGCACACACGGTGCTGCTACGGAGCGGGTTCCAGGAGATTGACCTAGCGACAGTGAAAGGATGGCGATTTATTTCCAAGTAGGGGTGTTGAGTGGCTTGGAGAGGATCTTTGCAGGTGGTGGCGTTTCTGTTGATGCCCTTGCCCTTGTCTGAACCCAATTGATTGGCATTAATGAGTAAGCGCTACGTGATTGGGTGGATGGACAACAAGTAGGATGCTGATCCGTCAGTAGTAACAGAAGTGTTCTTGATGCTGTGCCGGTGAGCAGGTGCAGGCAGGCGGGCAGGAGCATTAATCAATAAAAGAACACAACCGCTCTGTGCTGGTGCTGAGGCTGCTTTGCTGGGCACGTACGCTAGGTGCAGGAAAGCAGGTAAATCATTGAAGGGACAAACACTCTGGTTCTTTGTTTTGAATCTACCATGGGCACAGCTACAGAGAAGAGAAGAATCGAAGAAAGAAATCAAGAATTTCAAGGTGATTGGACAGATTCACCGATTTGATGCCTACGTGTTCCTCAGTTGTGATGAGAGATCGGCCAACAACAAGCAACAGACTGGCACGGTGGCACAGCGATTAGCACTGCTGCCTCACAGCGCCAGCGATTCGGGTTCGATTCCGGCTTGGGTGAATGTCTGTGCGGAGTCTGCACGTTCTCCCCATATCTGTGTGGGTTTCCTCCGGGTGCTCCGGTTTCCTCCCAAAGTCCAAAGATGTGCAGGTTAGGTGGATCTGCCATGCTGAATTGCCCCTTAGTGTACAAAGGTCAAGTGGGATTACAGGGATAGGGTAGGGGAGTGGGTCTGGGTAGGGTGCTCTTATAGAGGATCGGTGCTGACTTGATGGGCCGAATGGCCTCCTTCTGCACTGTAGAGATTCTATGATTCTAAATCTTTTATTCAAAATTAAATATAATGTACCCAATTCTTCTTTTTTCCAATTAAGGGGCAATTTAGTGTGGCCAATCCACCTACCCTGCACATCTTTTTGGGTTGTGGGGGTGAGATCCATGCAAACATGGGGAAAATCTTCAAACTCCACAAGGACAGTGACCTGGTGCCGGGATCGAACCCGAGTCCTCAGCGGCGTGAGGCAGCAGTGCTAACCACTCTGCCACTGTGCTGCCTCCTATGGTTCTAAATCTTGGCAGACATGTCACCTGAAAAGCACAGTGTTTTAGCCAGAGCTTATCCAGGTGGACGAGTGTGAAAGAAAACGGTCTGGTGTAGTAAATGCAAAAATTGGGAACCCCCAGTTAGCTAATTAACAACAGTGGGTTTATTATCAATACCAACTATATTCACAGCACTATAAATGATGTTTTCATTCACAGCAATGGGATCACAAAAAAACTGGCTGCGAAAGCCCCGCTCCACACCGAGATACCCCTTGGATGCTCGGGTCACATGACCCTTCTGGTTCCTGCAAACCCCCCCCCCCTCCTTAAAGGGGCTAGCTACATCAAACTCCCTTTAAGTGCCTTATTGCAAAGTACATTGAAAATTTGCACAACTGGGAAGCACGGTGGCGCAGTGGTTAGCACTGCTGCCTCACGGCGCCGAGGTCCCAGGTTCGATCCCAGCTCTGGGTCACTGTCCGTGTGGAGTTTGCACATTCTCACCGTGTTTGCGTGGGTTTCGCCCCCACAACCCAAAGATGTGCAAGGTAGGTGGATTGGCCACGCTAAATTGCCCCTTAATTGGAAATAAAAATAATTGGGCACTCTAAATTTAAAAAAAAAAGATAATTTACACAACTTTCAAAACATTAGCAATAATGAACAATTTTTAGCATCTTGTCAGAAAGTCACTCTGGGGACTTTTTCTTTCTCTGGGATCGAATAGCTCACCTGGTTGAAGTTCCACCATCGAGGTAGGTTTGGTTCACTGGGACTCTCTCTCTCGGTAGCAGCACATCACTTTCCACCATTTTATCAGTTTCGCTATGAGCAGCACTTCGACCTGACACTGGCTGACCAGCCTCTTCACTCCTTGGACAAACAACACTACTCGCTGGCACAATTAGATCAGGCAGTAACACTGGCTCTTGGGAAGGTTCCCGTCTCCATAAATGATCTCTGTGTCCCTTCAAAAACCTGTCCTGTACTTTCACTTCAAAGGACAGGTTTCGCCTCCACAGCTCCTGGTGACCAATTTGGCCCACTTCCAAAGTTCTTTCCAAAAATTGGATAGTCTTTCTCAAATGTTCTTTCCACATTTGCCGAATTATGGTTCCTTTTCTAGCCACTCTGCCTTGCCTCCGCCCTCCCTGCCAAATTTTGTACACCAGGCTCAGCCTGGTTCTCAAGAGCGACCCATTAGCAATCCAGCTGGGGCTATGCCAATGGTGATATGTGGGGTGGTTCTGTAGGCTAACAGGAACCGTGATATCTTGGTTCCAAGTGACGTAGGTAATTGCTTCTTCATACCAGCCTTCAGCGTTTGCCAGCCCATTTGATCAGGGAGGTGCAATCCAAATATGCTTTATTCCATTAAACGTCATGAACTTCTGGAATTCTGCAGTTGTTCCATTGCCCAAGACCAGCACCTCTGGTACACCGTGGGTGGCGAAACATTGGCACAGTTTCTCAGTAGTGGCGTATGAAGTCATGGACTTCATTTCAAATACCGCCATCCACATCGAATGGGCGTCAAATAGCAAAATGAACATAATGCCCATGAATGGGCCAATCTACGTGAACTTTCACCCATGATTGGTCTAGCCCATTCTCAGGGGTGCAAGGGAGCTGCAGCAGGCAACATCTGCTGTAACAAGCACTGGTCACATTTTGTTTCACAATCCTTTCTATATCAGCATCGATGCCAGGCCACCAAACATAGCTTCTCGCTTGCATTTTCATCTTTGACATGCCCGAATGGGCACTATGCATTTCTTCAAGCAGTAATTTTCCTCCTGGTATTGGGGCAACCACTCTCATTACCCTAAGGATGACACCATCCTTGCAAGTAAGCTCATCTTTCCTGAGCTGATAAGGATTCATTTCCTCCAAAGCTTTCTCATTCTGTCATCCATGCAGTACCATGTTAACCTCCGATGACAATGGATCCTATTAGTCCAGTACTTATGTGGCTGCGCTGTCACAGGTAAGGGGTTCAGAAAGTTTAAGGTGATTACAATCTCTTGCGCTACGAGAGGGGTTGGCGTGCTTTCTGGTCGATGTTCGAAGGTGTATTCGTAGGCCGATAAGAACAATGCCCAACATTGTGTCCTAACAGAAGCAATTGGTGGAACCATTGTGTCCTCCTTGAAGAGCCCTAAAAGTGGTTTGCGATCTGTGATGATAGCAAAATGCCTCCCTTAAATGTATTGATGAAACTTCTTGATGCTGTAGACAATAGTCAGGCCTTTTTGTATTTAGGAGTATCCTCTTTCCACATCTGTTAGGGTTCTTGATATGTACCCAATGGGTCTCTCGGATCCCACCTCCTTTGCAAAGGATAACACAGCTCCTAGACCATATGGTGATGCATCACATGTAAGTACGATCTTCTTAGAGGGGTTGAAATGTACCAGTAAGCATGAAGACTGATGTCCCTGCTTAACTTGGTTAAAAGCCTCTTTCTGCGGTGCCTCCCTACCACATCTGTGGCACTTCTTTAACACACATGCAATGGTGCTTGCAATGTTGACAGATCTGGGAAGAACCGCCCATAATCGTTGACCATCCCCAGGAAAGATCTGGGTTCTGAGGTGTTCCCAGGGGCCGATGCCTCCTTAACTGCTCTCTCACATTGTCCGCATGGGGTGTAACCCCTGAGAATCCACCGGATAACCAAGATAAACCATTTTGTTTGCTTGGAAGGTGCACTTCTCCCTTTTTAAGCCACTCCCGCCTCTTGGAATCTCTTCAACACTTTGTACAAATTGGTGAGATGTATCTTTTCAGTGGATCCAGTCATTAAAATATCATCCAAATAAACGACTACCCTGAAAAAACCCTGCAGCAAACTCTCCATAGTTTCCTAGAACATGGCAAGCCGATGAAACCCGAAACTGTAGATGTATATGTTGGTATGACTCCTTCTGAGTATTTATGGTGACGTATCCTCTTGATGTGACATCCAGTTCTAAATGTTGGTAAGCGTGGCTCATATCTAACTTGGCATATAGATCCTCTATGTTGGGGATGGCAACCTATGTAGTGTCGCAGCCTGATTTAGCATCAGCTTGTAATCTCCTGTTCTTTTTAAATGACTTTGTGAAGGTGCTCCCCCGCGCCACCCACCCCCCCCCCCCCCCCCCCACCCTCTAGCTGTAGTACCCATCAACCTCAGGGGTTGAACGCCTTCTTGAAGATACCGGTATGTCTGTTCTCTCACGACAGTAGCTGACACCTCCTTGTCTACTTTCAGTCAGAACGCCACAGTGATGGGGGCTACCTTGCCCTCTTTCATATTATTCAGCAACAAACATTCCAGTCACCTGCTGAGCATTCGGCCATACAATGCACTGAGGCTGGATTATTTACTCTGCTGGTACTGGGCAGGCCTTGCTTCTTTTTACACTTATGCCTCAAATGCAGGGCAACACGGTAGCATTGTGGATAGCACAATTGCTTCACGGCTCCAGGGTCCCAGGTTCGATTCCGGCTTGGGTCACTGTCTGTGCGGAGTCTGCACATCCTCCCCGTGTGTGCGTGGGTTTCCTCCGGGTGCTCCGGTTTCCTCCCACTGGGCAGGCCTTGCTTCTTTTTACACTTATGCCTCAAATGCAGGGCAGCACGGTAGCATTGTGGATAGCACAATTGCTTCACGGCTCCAGGGTCCCAGTTTCGATTCCGGCTTGGGTCACTGTCTGTGCGGAGTCTGCACATCCTCCCCGTGTGTGCGTGGGTTTCCTCCGGGTGCTCCGGTTTCCTCCCACAGTCTAAAGATGTGCAGGTTAGGTGGATTGGGCCATGATAAATTGCCCTTAGTGTCCAAAATTGCCCTTAGTGTTGGGTGGGGTTACTGGGTTATGGGGATAGGGTGGAGGTGTTGACCTTGGGTAGGGTGCTCTTTCCAAGAGCCGGTGCAGACTCGATGGGCCAAATGGCCTCCTTCTGCATTGTAAATTCTATGATCTATGATCTATGTCCTTTTTCTCCACACAAGAAGCAGTCTGCTTCTCTAAACCTACACGTTTCTGGGGAATGACTTCCTCTGCACTGATTGCGCTCTCTATTATTCATAGATCGTTGTTTAAATCTTCTATACTTTGTGGCCACCTGGCTTCTGCGTTATTCTCTCTACTTAAAACAGTACCTTCACTCCTGATGCCGCTGATGCCCATAGCAGCCCGCCCAAACTGGTGGACCTTGTCGCCCTGGGCACTTTGCAGCTCCTGGGCACCCTTTTTGGCGCTCTCTATCTTTTAAAAAAATTAATTTAGAGTACGCAATTCATTTTTTCCAATTAAGGGGCAATTTAGTCTGGCCAATCCACCTACCCTACACATCTTTGGGTTGTGGGGGCGAAGCCCACACAAACACGGGGAGAATGTGCAAACTCCACACGGACAGTGACCCAGAGCCGGGATCGAACCTGGGACCTTGGCGCTGTGAGGCAGCAGTGCTAACCACTGTGCCCACCGTGCTGCCCCTTGGCGCTCTCTATCTTGAAGTCATTTCCAGCGCCTTTTCAAAAATTAAATCTGATTCAGCTAACAATTGTCTCTGTATAGCTACATTGTTTACGCCACATACCAATCGGTCCCTTAACATGTCATTCAAAGCTGACCCAAAATCGTAATATTCTGTGATTTGCCTTAGCCTTGCTACAAAGGTTGCAATGGTCTTCCCTGCGCTTCTCGCAGTGGAGATAAATGTGTAATTTTGTAATATTGCTGAGGGCTTAGGGTGGTAATGCCCCTTTGCCTGTTCAATGAGCTCTACAAGTGTCTTTGTGTTTACTGAATTCCCACTTCAGTGCATGGAGAAAAGGACTAGAAATGTTTGTAAGGGCAGAAACAAAAAGATTGAGAAGGCTTGGGCTGCAGCTGCAACAGAAGACAGCATGGCGGAGTTCGGACCTCTGGCTTGTCGACCTAGCACTCTATGGAGCAGCTGATGCAGGTCATTCAGGAAGGCTTTGCTATACAGAAACGGGACTGCTTGGACCCGATAAAAGAGTCGATTGAGCGGTTGGAGCATAGATTGGATGCCCAGGATCGGGCGATCCAGAAGGTGGAGAAGGTGCTGGCTAAGCAGGAGGAACATCAGACTGCGATGGAGCTGGACGGATGGATGCTGAGGGACCAGCAGAAGACACTCCTGGAGAAGGTGGAGGACCTAGAGAATAGGTCCCCCCGGCAGAACTTGAGAATCGCTGGGCTCCCGAAGGGGTCCGAAGGAGCGGACGCTGGGGCATACATCGCAGACATGTTTGTGAAGCTGCTGGGGGATAGGGCATTCGCCCGGCCCTTGGAGGTGGATAGGGCTCACAGAGCACTCGCGAGGAAGCCGCAAATGGGAGACACCCGGAAGGTAATGGTGGTGAGATTCCACAGGTTCTCGGATAAGGAGCACATTCTACAGTGGGCCAAGCAGACACAGAGCTCTAAATGGGACAATAACATCCTGCGGGTTTACCACGACCTGAGTGTAGAGGTGGCCAGGAGGAGAGCAGGCTTTAACCAGATCAGGTCGATCCTTTTTAAGAAAAAGGTGAAGTTTGGACTGTTGTGCCCAGCCCGTCTCTGGGTCACGCATGAGGATCAGCACTTCTACTTCAAGTTGCCTGAGAACACGTTGGACTTCGCGAAAAAGAAAGAGCTGGTGATGGATTGAGAACTTTTGAACGTGGCTGCAACGTTCATGTTTTTGTTTTTTCTTTTGTTTCTCTGTTTTTGTAAAAAGTTTCTCATTTTGCGTTTCATGGAAGATGTTTGTGATGCCTTTTGCATTGATTTGGAACCAGCGGTAGAGCTGAGAGAGTTAAGGTTTTCATTTGCACTGTTGGGGGATGGAGGTATGCTTGTTTTGATCTTGGTGTTTTTCTGTTGGGCAATTGTGTGGGAATTGTTTGATATTGGAGTTTGTTTGTATGAGTGGGGGGGGGGGGAGGGGGGGGGAGGGAACAATAGGTGGGAGAATATCTGGGGCCGGAGATGGGGGCCACCAAACTAGCTGGGTGAGCTAGCTCTCAGAAGCGCAGTGGGGGGTGTGCACATGTTTGGTTTAGTAAAGGGGTTGGGTTACAGGGTGTTGTTACTAGGGGGGGAGGGGCAGGGTGAATGTTCTGCTGACGAGGGAGGGACTTGGGCTGAGGGACAGAGAAGAGGATGGGGGCGGGGGCTGCCCGGGGATGGACAATGGAGGCGCGGAGCACGGGCTGGAGGCAGGCCTAAAAAAGGGGGTGGCTGATCGGCGGAGGGAGGGAGGCAATGAGCCCCCCAACTAGGCTGATCACCTGGAATGTTCGAGGGTTAAATAGGCCGGTCAAAAGGGCACGTGTGTTCGCGCATCTTAGGGGATTGAAGGCGGACGTGGTAATGTTGCAGGAGACGCAACTTAGAGTAATGAACCAGGTTAGACTGAGGAAAGGCTGGGTCAGTCAGGTCTTTCACTTGGGACTAGATTCAAAGACTAGAGGGGTGGCGATCCTGATCAATAAGCGGGTGGTGTTTGAGGCGGGTAGAATAGTCTCAGACGTGGGTGGTCGGTACATTATGGTCAGTGGGAAGTTAGAGGGGGTGCAGGTGGTATTAGTAAATGTGTATGCGCCAAATTGGGATGATGTGGAGTTTATAAAGAGGATGCTGGGGAAGATGCCGGACCTGGACTCGCACAGGTTGGTCATGGGAGGGGAATTCAACACAGTTATGGACTCTGGTTTAGACCGGTCAAGCTCGAAAATGGGCAGGGTGCCAGCAATGGCAAAGGAACTAAGAGGGTTCATGGAGCTGATGGGGGGGGGGGGGGGGGCGGTGGATCCATGGAGATTTGGGCAGCCGAGGGTGAAGGAGTTCTTCTACTCACACGTGCATAAAGTGTACTCCCGGATCGATTTCTTCATTTTGAGCAGGGCCGTACTGGCAGGGGTGGTGGACACGGGGTACTCGGCGATCACAATCTCAGACCATGCTCCGCACTGTGTTGACCTGCAGGTTAGTAAAGACAGTAACCAGCGCCCGCACTGGAGGTTGGATGTGGGACTTTTGGCGGATGAAGGGGTGTGTGAATGGCTGAGGAAATGTATTCAGAACTACCTGCAGGTCAACGACACGGGGACATTTCAGCAGCGGTGGTGTGGGAAGCACTGAAGGCGGTGATCAGGGGGGAGCTGATCTCGCTGCGTGCCCATAGGGAGAAGGTGGACAGGGCAGAGACGGACCGACTGGTAAAGGAGATACTACAGATTGATAGGAGGTATGCGGAGAACCCAGAGGCAGGGCGTTTAAGGGAACAGCGGAGGTTACAGGCGGAGTTTAGCTTGCTAACCACAGGGAGGGCAGTGGAGCAGCTGAGAAAGGCGAGGGGGGCAATCTATGAACATGGAAGGAAGGCCAGCAGAATGCTTGCACAGCAGCTTAGGAAGAGGGAGGCAGCTAGGGAGATAGGGAAAGTAAAGGACGGAGATGGGAACCTGGTTGGGGATTCAGTAGGGGTGAAAAAGGCGTTTAGGGATTTCTACAGCCGGCTGTACAGGTCGGAACCCCCTACGGGGCCGGAGGGGATGAGGAACTTCTTGGAGGGGCTGAATTTCCCAAAGGTGGACGGGGAGCGGGTTAAGGGCTGGGGGCCCCAATCGGGCTAGAGGAGATAGTGGAGGGCTTGAAGGCCATGCAGACGGGTAGGCCCCGGGTCCGGACGGGTACCCGGTGGAGTTTTATAAAACATTCTCGGGGATATTGGGGCCGGTGTTGTTGAGGATGTTCAATGGGACCGGCTGCATAAATTGAATCTGGCCCGGCTGGTGGACCAAATGAAGGACGATGTTCGGAGGTGGGACGCGCTCCCGTTGTCTCTGGCGGGGAGGGTGCAAACGGTAAAGATAACGGCTCTACCGAGATTCCTGTTTGTATTTCAGTGTCTACCCATCTTTATTCCGCGGACCTTTTTTAAGCAGGTCAACAGAGTGATCACGGGCTTCGTCTGGGTGGGCAAGACCCCACGGATAAGGAAGGTAATGCTTGAGCGGAGTCGGGGAGAGGGCGGGCTGGCGCTGCCAAGTTTTAGCAACTATTACTGGGCGGCGAATATAGCCATGATCAGCAAGTGGGTGGTGGGGGAGGGGACGGCATGGGTGCATATGGAGGCGGCTTCATGTAAGGGCACCAGTTTGGGGACATTGGTAACTGCGCCTCTGCCGTTCCCGCCGGCAAGGTACTCCATCAGTCCAGTGGTGGTGGCGGCCCTGAGAGTTTGGGGCCAGTGGAGGCGGCATGTGGGAGCAGTGGGAGCATCGGCCTGGGCCCCAATCTGTGATAATCACCGGTTTGCCCCAGGGAGTATGGACGGGGGGTTCCGGTTATGGCGGAGAGCGGGGATGGAGAGGATGGGGGATATGTTCATAGAGGGGAGCTTTCTGAGTATGAGGGCGTTGGAGGAAAAGTTTGGGTTGGCGAGGGGAAACAAATTTAGGTATCTGCAGGTGTGGGACTTCCTTCGTAAACAGGTGTCAACCTTCCCACTCCTACCGCTAAGGGGGATTCAGGACAGGGTAATTTCCAGAGGGTGGGTAAGAGATGGGAGCGTCTCGGACATTTATAAGAAGCTTATAGGGTCGAAGGAGACGCAGACCGAGGAGCTGAAACGCAAGTGGGAGGAGGAGCTGGGAGGTGAGATAGAGGATGGTCTATGGGCAGACGCGTTGATTAGGGTCAACACATCTGCAACATGTGCCAGGCTCAGCCTGATACAATTTAAGGTCGTTCACCGGGCTCACATGACAGTGGCCCGGATGAACAGATTCTTTGGCGTGGAGGACAGGTGAGCAAAATGTGCGGGAGGACTTAGATTAGAGTAGGGGTCAATAAGGGTGGGACCTGTACGAGAGGTAAATGGCTTTTGCACTATGCTTATGGTTTCATGTGTATTGTTTATTTTGTTGTTGTTACAATACCAAAAATACCTCAATAAAATGTTTATTAAAAAAAAAATATTCCGATCAAGTTAAAGATTTGGGTCCCACATACAGTCAGTGTGTAACTTGTTTCTTATCCTTCCCCTCTGTTTCATCATCACAGAATAAATATTGCAAACACTCCACATACTGTACCCAGTCCTCTGTAGCAGCATCAAAAGCTTCTAATTTACCGAAGAGAGGCATGACCACTTTTTGCTCTTTTGCAAGCTGGTTTCGATTGGACTTGTTCACAGAATCATAGAATTCCTACAGTGCAGAAGGAGCCTATTTAACCCATCGAGTTAGTACCGACCCTCCGAAAGAGCACTCTACCCATGCCTACACCCCGTCCACCCCACCCTATCCCCGTAACCCCATAACCTAATCAGCACGTCCCTGGACACTAAGGGGCAATTTAGCATGGCCAATCCACCTGTCCCTCATGTCTTTGGACTGTGGGAGGAAACAAGAACACCCGGAGGTAAACCACGCAGACACGGGAAGAAAATGCAAACTCCACACAGTGACCCAAGGCCGGAATTGAACCAGTGCTAACCACAGTGCCACTGTGTTCTGTCATTCTTGCAACTGAACCTTTCTACAAAATTCTTTCTTTGTTGCACTCTGAATGTCGTTTTCCTCGTCGCTGATGCGCAATCAATTGCACAAAGACGCAGATTGGGTACAACTGTGGCATTATTGCAGTCAGATGCGTGGCCTCCTGCTGCAACTGGCGAAATGGCAGGGCAATGGAGGTCATGCATATTTATACAGATCTTAGTGGGCGGAGTCAGCCAGCAGGGGATACCGGTGAACCTGTAGTGCAGGTCCTACCTTACATCCCCCAATACAGTGGTTCACCACATTCACCCCCTGTTAAAAATGAGTCCGGCGGGGGTGGTGTGAAACTATATACAAATAGTGCAATTATGTGCAGTGTTAAGAAGAAAAAAAAAGAAAGGTCCATGTTGACGGTCCGGAGTCCGTCAAAGGTTCAGCCGATCTGGTGCTTTGGTGCTTCGTTGGGAGTGGCGTGATGGTGGCGGCGAAGTCGGTGCTGGCGGTGGTGGAGGTGGCACCGATGGCGGTGGTGGCGGTGTTGATGCTGGCAAGTCATCGGGGAATTCCGGCAGCGTGCCAAAATCCTCTTCATCCTCTTCTGCGGACGAAAGGGGGGTGTCTGTTGGGGTCAATGCTGGCGGCGCGGTGGGTGGGGGGGGGGGGAGTGTGTTGGCGTGGAACCTGACGGTGCCAGGTCCCTGAGTGAGACAGTATCTTGGCGGCCGTCGGGGAACTCCACATAGGCATATTGAGGGTTGGCGTGGAGCAGGTGAACCCTGTCCGCCAAGGAGTCTGCCTTGTGGAGTCGAACGTGCCTACGGAGAAGGACCGGTCCTGGAGCTGCGAGCCAAGTCGGGAGCGACACCCCAGATGTGGACTTCCTGGGGAAGGTAAAAACACGTTCATGGGGTGTGGTATTAGTGGCGGTGCACAATAGTGAACGGATGGAGTGTAGAGCGTCAGGGAGGACCTCCTGCCAGCGAGAGGCTGGGAGGTTCCTGGACCGTAGGGCCAACTGGATGGCCCTCCAAACTGTCCCATTCTCCCATTCTACTTGCCCATTTACCCATGGGTTGTGGCCGGTCGTCCTGCTGGAGGCTATACCCCTGCTGAACAGGAACTGATGCAGCTCATCGCTCATGAATGAGGATCTCCTGTCACTGTGGATGTACACAGTAAGATGTCTTACAACACCAGGTTAAAGTCCAACAGGTTTGTTTCGATGTCACTAGCTTTCAGAGCGCTGCTCCTTCCTCAGGTGAATGAAGAGGTATGTTCCAGAAACATATATATAGACAGATTCAAAGATGCCAGACAATGCTTGGAATACGAGCATCAGCAGGTGATTAAATCTTTACAGATCCAGAGATGGGGTAACCCCAGGTTAAAGAGGTGTGAATTGTATCAAGCCAGGACAGTTGGTAGGATTTCGCAGGCCAGATGGTGGGGGATGAATGTAATGCGACATGAATCCCAGGTCCCGGTTGAGGCCACACTCATGTGTGCGGAACTTGGCTATAAGTTTCTGCTCGGCGATTCTGCGTTGTCGCGCGTCCTGAAGGCCGCCTTGGAGAACGCTTACCCAGAGATCCGAGGCTGAATGCTGAGCATTGTCTGGCATCTTTGAATCTGAAGTAGCAGCGGGGATCCCCGGGGTGCGCAGATTGGCGTGCGGCGCAGGCATATTGGGAAGGCAGGGCCCCAGCTGAGGAGGTAGGCGGCGGGGTCCAGGAGGGGTAGGAAGGGGTAGAAGGGTGGGCAGCACGGCGGGAGTGGGAGGACTATACATTACGGGATGTGACCGTCATGGAGAGCGCCAAGGTTTTCGTCTCCGCCAGTTCGAGAGTGGCCCCTTCCAGTAATCGTTCTCGGATGCCGTCCAACGCAATCCCCGTCATGAAAGCATCACGCATGAGGAGGTTCGCGTGTTCAGCGGCCGTAATGGCCTGACAGTCACAGTCCCGGACGAGAGGAATTAGGGCCCGCCAGAAGTCTTCGGTGGACTCACCAGGGAGTTGCGAGCGGATGGCAAGTACCTGCCTGGCAAAGAGCGAGTTCGTCTTCTGCGTGTAGTGTTCTTTAAGGAGTGCCATTGCTTTCGCGTAATTCGAGGCGTCTTGGATCAACGGGAACACGCTGGAGCTCAGTCTGGATAACAGGACGTTTATCTTCTGAGCCTCCGTTGGCGCGGGGTCCGCAGCGTTGATGTAGGCCTCAAAACATGCTAGCCAGTGAGTAAAGTCTTTTCTGGTGTCGGGTGAGTGCGGATCCAGCTGCAGGCGATCGGGTTTGATTCTGATATCCATTCTGTGGAACAATCTGACCGCAATAAATTGATGTGCAATCAATTGCACAAAGTCGCAGATTGGGTACAACTGTGGCTTTATTGCAGTCAGATGCGTGGCCTCCTGCTGCAGCTGGCGAAATGGCAGGGCAATGGAGGTCATGCACATTTATACAGATCTTAGTGGGCAGAGCCAGCCAGCAGGGGCTACCGGCGAACCTGTAGTGCAGGTCCTACCTTACATCCCCTAATACAATGGTTCACCACAGTCGCCAATGTGGTAAATGCAATGATTGGTGACCACCAGTTCGCTAACTAACTGGGTTTATTATCAATATCAACTGTATACGGAGCACTATGATGAATGTCTTCATTCTCAGCACTGGAATCTCAAAATAACTGCCTACAAAACCCATGCTCTGTACCAAGATCCCCATGCTCGTTCCCCATTGGATGATCAGGTCACATGGCCCTTCCAATGCAACCTCCCCCTTAAAGGGATTAGTTCTCCATGTAGCACAATGTGTTCAGATGCTGCCAGACTTATTGAGGATCTCCAGCGTTTCTGGTTTTATTTCAGATTTCTGGTGACTGCAGCATTTAAAAAAAGTATTAACCCTCGAGCCCTGTTCGCTCGGGGGGTGAAATCATCAGGTAGAATTGCTGCTTGTGGGGACAAACGGTGGAGGCCATGAGCTTAGCGGTCGCATGGAAAGTGGCTCTCTTATGAGATACTCGAAAACGGCCCAGCAGAAAAGCCAGCAAGGACGAGGGGAGGGAAATCGGCAGCCACACGAGGTGGCACGGAACCGGAAGGACTGACTCCACGGAGTTCTCAGCGCAGACCCAAGCGCTGATGGACAAACTCATGGGCTTCATCACCACCGAGCTCCAAAGACTCAGGGAGGAGCCTGAAGAGCGGCCTCCTGGCAGCAGTGGAGGCGGCAACGGCCTCCAGGAGGGAAACTATGGCCAAAATGGGGAAGGTCACCACCGACCAAGGGATTAGATCGCAGCACTCGAAGCCAAGGTGATGAGCCTGACCACGACTGAGAAGGGCCAAAAAGAAAAAAAACAGATGACCAGGAGAACAGGTCTCGGTGCCAAAACCTAAGAATTGTGGGGCTACCGTAAGGTATGGACGGGAGGAACCCCACGGAATACATATTGGCGATGCTCAGAAAACTGGTCGGTGAGGAGGGCTTCGCCAAGCCTCCAGAGGTGGACTGTGCTCACAGGTCACTTTGGCAGCGACCCAGGCAGGGCACCTCCACGGACGATCATTGTAAAGTTCCACAAGCATGAGGAGAAAGAGCGGATTCTGAGGTGGGCGAATAGTGCAAGAGGGAAGTACAGTCCATCCCCTTGTACCAAGTCATTGGGGCAGACCTGGCCTAGCGCCGAGTCGATTTTAACAGCGCAAAATCTTCCCGATACAAAAGCAAGGTGCGGTTTGGCACCTGGGTCATAAACCAGGGGAAAGAGCATTATTTCGACGCCCCAGAGGACACCACCAAATTTGTCCAGAATAATGGTCTGGGTAGGCAATAATAGCAGCGCACGGCGAGTTGTGAGAGCCGGGAGAGGCAGGAATGTACGCAGGCAGAGATGCGGAGATGGCGGGGGTGGGGTCGGGGAGGGGTGGGGGGAAGAGGAAGACGGGGTTTAAATTGGGGAACCTGACCAAGAGGGGAGCCGCTGCACTGGCGAGTAAGCTGGTGTCTGGGAATAGGGAATACAATGAAGCAGGAGGCCGCAACGCATCTCCCAGGAGGGTGGGCAGGGGGGAGGGGAAAGACAGAAATTCAGGGGAAAGAAAGGACAAAAGAAGGGGGGGTGACTAGGAGGGGTAGCACAAGGGTAAGAGGAAATGGGGGAGAGATGGGAGGGCGTAGAGCGTCTGTCGTAACAGACAACACGTGGAGATGCTGAAAAGGAGGAAGCAGTTGACGGCCATTTTGAACGTGTGGGCGTAGCCTTCCAACAGGAAACACACCTGAGAGAGAGACAAACCGACTGCGGGTAAGGAAGGGCTAGGCAGGACAAATGTTTCACTCACATTTTGACACTAGGACAACGGGGTGGCCATATTAACTAACAGAATAGTCTCATTTACAGTGATGGGCACAGTGGTGGATCCGGGGGTTGGTATGTAATGGTCAGTGGGACCCTGGATGTGACCCAGTAGTCTTGGTAAAAATATACACCCCAAACTGGGAGGATGCAGAGTTCGTCAAGAAAATGATGGCTGAAATCCTGACCTATACAAGAAACCCATGTACGACCTCCGCAAAGCCATCCGAGATGCCAAGAGAGAATATCAAACCAAGCTCGAGTCACAGACAGACTCTCGGCGGTTGTGGCAAGGACTAAACAACATAACGGGCTACAAAGCGAAGCCGAACAGCATCTCTGGCAGCAGTGCACCCCTCCCCGATGAACTCAATGCATTCTATGCTCGGTTCGAGCAGGTAACCAACAATCCGCTGGCGAGTGCCCCAGCAGCCCATAATTCACCCATACCCACCATCACAGCTTCCGAAGTCAGATTGGCCTTCCTGAAAGTGAACCCTCGGAAGGCGACGGGCCCAGACTGGATCCCTGGTCGTGCACTCAGAGCCTGCGCGGACCAACTGGCAGAGGTATTCACTGACATCTTTAACCTGTCCCTACTCCACTCCGAGGTCCCCACCTGCTTCAAGAAGACCACCATCATACCGGTACCAAAGAAGAACCAGGCAATGTGCCTCAATGACTATCGACCAGTGGCCCTGACTTCAGTCGTAATGAAGTGCTTCGAGAGGTTGATCATGAAGCGCATCACCTCCATACTCCCAGAACGTCTTGATCCACTGCAATTCGCATACCGCTGCAACCGGTCCACATCAGACACCAGGGGCGTCATTCTCCGACCCCCCGCCGGGTCGGAGAATGGCCGTTGGCCGCCGTGAATCCCGCCCCCGCCCCCGCCGAAGTCTCCGCTCCCGGAGATTGGGCGGGGGCGGGAATCCAGCCGCGCCGGTTGGCGGGACCCCCCGCTGGATTCTCCGGCCCGGATGGGCCGAAGTCCCGCCCAGAAACTGCCTGTCCCGCCGGCGTAAATCAAACCTGGTATTTACCGGCGGGACCAGGCGGCGTGGGCGGGCTCCGGGGTCCTGGGGGGGGGCGCGGGGCGATCTGACCCCGGGGGGTGCCCCCACGGTGGCCTGGCCCGCGATCGGGGCCCACCGATCCGCGGGCGGGCCTGTGCCGTGGGGGCACTCTTTCCCTTCCGCCTCCGCTACGGCCTCCACCATGGCGGAGGCGGAAGAGACTCTCCCCACTGCGCATGCGCGGGAAACTTTCGGCGGCCGCTGACGCTCCCGCGCATGCGCGGAGAAACTGACAGCGGCCGCTGACGCTCCCGCGCATGCGCCGCATTTCCGCGCCAGCTGGCGGGGCAACAAACGCCATTTCCGCCAGCTGGCGGGGCGGAAATCCCTCCGGCGTCGGCCTAGCCCCTCAATGTTGGGGCTAGGCCGCCAAAGATGCGGAGACTTCCGCACCTTTTTGCCGGCGCGATGCCCGTCTGATTTGCGCCAGCTTTGGCGCCAGTCGGCGGGCATCCCGCCGTTGGGGGAGAATTTCGCCCCATTTCCCTGGCCCTACACTCATCCCTAGAGCATCTCAAAAACAAGGATTCCTACATTAGACTCTTATTTATTGACTACAGCTCTGCCTTCAACACCATAATCCCAGCCAAGCTCATATCAAAGCTCCAAAACCTAGAACCTGGCTCCCCACTCTGCACTGGATCCTCGATTTTCTGACCAACAGACCACAATCAGTAAGAATGAACAACAACACCTCCTCCACAATAGTCCTCGACACCGGCGTGCCGCAAGGCTGCTTACTTAGCCCCCTACTCTACTCCCTGTACACACACGACTGCGTGGCAAAACTTGGTTCCAACTCCATCTACAAGTTTGCTGACGATACGACCATAGTGGGCCGGATCTCGAATAACGATGAGGAGGGAGATAGAGAACATAGTGGAGTGGTGTAGCAACAACAATCTCTCCCTCAATGCCAGCAAAACTAAAGAGCTGGTAATTGACTTCAGGAAGCAAAGTACTGTACACACCCCTGTCAGCATCAACGGGGCCGAGGTGGAGATGGTTAGCAGCTTCAAATTCCTAGGGGTGCACATCTCCAAAAATCTGTCCTGGTCCACCCACGTCGACGCTACCACCAAGAAAGCACAACCGCGCCTATACTTCCTCAGGAAACTAAGGAAATTCGGCATGTCCACATTGACGCTTACCAACTTTTACAGATGCACCACAGAAAGCATCCTATCGGGCTGCATCACAGCCTGGTATGGAAACTGCTCGGCCCAGGACCGCAAGAAACTTCAGAGAGTCGTGAACATCGCCCAGTCCATCACACAAACCTGCCTCCCATCCATTGACTCCATCTACACCTCCCGCTGCCTGGGGAAAGCGGGCAGCATAATCAAAGATCCCTCCCACCCGGCTTACTCACTCTTCCAACTTCTTCCATCGGGCAGGAGATACAGAAGTCTGAGAACACGGACGAACAGATTCAAAAACAGCTTCTTCCCCACTGTCACCAGACTCCTAAATGACCCTCTTATGGACTTACCTCATTAACACTACACCCTGTATGCTTCATCCGATGCCAGTGCTTATGTAGTTAGATTGTATATGTTGTGTTGCCCTATTATGTATTTTCTTTTATTCCCTTTCTTCTCATGTACTTAATGATCTGTTGAGCTGCTCGCAGAAAAATACTTTTCACTGTACCTCGGTACACGTGACAATAAACAAATCCAATCCAATCCAATCCAAATCCCTGACTTGGACGCTGACCGACTGATCATGGGGGGGAAACTTTAACTGTGTACAGAAACCCGACATTGGACAGATCCAACCCCAGAACAGGTAACGGCTCAGGCGTGGCACGAGAATTGAACACCTTTATGGAGCAGATGAGGGTTGGACCCGTGGAGGTTCCACCACCCGAGATATGTGTCTCTGCACTGGTGGAGGTTCGGGATGACAGCTGCAACGCCTCAACAATGGCATCCTTGGAATTCTCCTCCAAGGTGTTCTCTTGGGAGGCCGGGGGAGGGGGTGGGCACCCCAGATGCACCGGCACCATTGGATGGAGATCCTGCGGCAGAATGTACATGTGGTCATTGGAAGGGACGGATCATTCTGTCTGGCATGAACACCACAGGTGTAACGGGGGCTGGTAGGTACTCACCTCTGCGGCGCAGGCCAAGATCTATGTCGGTGACCGATCTGTCCTCGGCCAGCCCCGCAAAGGTACACATAGGTGGGGGGGGGGGCTTTGGCGTGGCCAACACCGTTGGGCATGGGTGGGGTGTGCAGATGGGTGCCAGGGTGTGCCAGGGCACAGGTGCGGTTTGGCGGAGGGGGTGGTGTGGTGCCAACCGCAGGGCCGCCGTTCTGGGGTTGGGGGGGGGGGTGCGCCAGGAGTATCAGGTAGGACTCGTGTCAGGGGTCCAATGCCAACTTACCCATGAGGCCCGGTTGAGGTCGTTGAGCTTCTTGCGGCACTGGGTGGCGGACCTCCTTGTGACACTGTCCACACTGCGGTCACTGCCACTGCCCCCCCAGGCGGCACTGGCTGCCCTGTGGCTGACTATCCAACCCCCTTGGGGGAAACATCCAACAATCGGGCCGGGTCAGCATCACCAAAACGTGGTTCTGGTCTGCACGGCGGCATGGCTGCGTGCTGACTGGGTAAGGGACAATTTAGTGTGGCCTGTCCACCTACCCTGCACATCTTTGGGTTGTGCGGGTGAAACCCATGCAGACATGGGGAGAATGTGCATGCTCCCCCTCGTTAGCGGGGAGCTGATGAATGCTGTCCAGGCGAATTAGCTAGCGGGGCAGTCATTTCCGGTGTGAAGCCCAAGCACCATCATTAACATTAGATACCGGTGACGGCCTCGCCGGGTTGGCTGTCGTTAAACACCCGGCAATCGCCGCTCGCTACCACTCTTTGAAACTTTTCCTTCAGATCGCGCCCACTGTCTGATTGTTGTCTGAGATAAGATAACGATGGGCGGGATTTTCCAGCCCAGCCGCCGCAGCATGTTTACTGGCAGCGGGCCTGGCTCATCACTGGCCGCCGATGGGATCTTCGGTCTATGGCCTTTTGCGGGGCTTGCCTGCCCCATTGCCTAGGAACTGCCGCAGGAGGTCGCTTTCGGTGGGGCTGGAATATCCCGCCAGCGGCAAGGGCCGGAATATCCCACCCAGTCTGCCTTTGGTTAAATTTCTTGCAAAAGAAAATGGCTCGAGTCAATAAATTTGCCAATCCCTAGATTCGGTGATGTTGGACGAGCGGAGATTTGTGTGGAGCATAAATACTCACAGTCACGTTGTGCCAACTGGCCTACTTCTGTGCTGTAAGTCAATTCTATGTCAGCTTGTCTCCGGATCTCAGACGTAAGAAGTCTTAACCAGTCACAGATGTTTAAACGACACAAGCTGCAACACCCCGCTGGGGTAGCCTCACAGTACAACTTCACTGATGAGTCACCGATGGCTTCCTTCCTACAAGCAGGAAGATTTAAAGATTTGCCTTCATGTTAAAAAGCTGCAGGTTTCAAAGTCACTGCAATGATTCGAGCATTGTGGTCTGCCTTGATTCTAATTTATTAAATGGTCGCAATGCCTTGTGACCTGGCAAAAGTGAACTGGTGAGACCATGTTCAGCCTTTTCCTACACAAAATGTTGCCGTGAATCTTTGCGAGTCAAGAAATGAGGGTGACTCATTCTGTTGAATGCTGCTTATCCAATCTTTGGTCTAATAGCTTGGAAAGTCAGGGCGGGGCAGTGCTTAATTTGTTTCAGCTTAACACTAAACATATTGCTTTTCCAGTTCACATGACTGTTATTCTGCCAGTGATAAATTCCTTTCTCGTGCCTAAGGCAACTCTCCTGAACAGAGTCTGGTTTTGTTGTATATCCCTGGTTGCTTATCCGCCTTTAGAGGGAGGAGGGAGGAGATGGAATATGGTTGCCTTTCTTAATTAAATATCTCTGAACAGAGAGAAAAAGGATTATTCAGTCGAATGCTTTTGATCAGAATGGATAGAGGGGAACCAGTAGATGTGTTGTAATTGGACTTCCAGAAGGTAGTCGACAAGGTACACAAAAGGTTAGTCATCAGATAAGAGCCCATGGTGCAGGAGGTAGTATATTGACGTGGATAGAGAATTGCTAATGGTCAGGAAACAGTGAGTGGCAATAAGGGCTTCTTTTCCAGGTTGGTGACCTATAACAAGTGGGGTTCCACGGGGATCAGCACTGGGACCGCAAATGTTTACAATATATATATATATTTAAAAAAAAATTTTTTTTTACATTTAGAGTATCCAATTCATTTTTTCCAATTAAATGGGCAATTTAGGTTGGTCAATCCACCTAACCAGCACATCTGGGGGTGAAACCCACGCAGACACGGGGAGAATGTGCGAACTCCACACGGCCAGTGACCCAGAGCCGGGATCGAACCTGGGACCTCGGCACCGTGAGGCAGCAGGGCTAACCCACTGCGCCACCGTGCTGCCCTTTAAAAAAAAATTGAAAGTGCCCAATTCTTTTTTTTCCAAATAGGTGCCGCTCCAACAATCTCAAATACTTTACTGCAATGAAGCAGTCACTTCTAGAATGTATGAAAAGTGGCAACACATTTTCACACAGTGATAGCAATCAGATAATGACCAGGCAATCTGGTTTACTGCCTCGTTACCGTGGTAAATGTTATTATTTTTTTTTATTTAGAGTACCCAATTATTTTTTTCCAATTAAGGGGCAATTTAGCGTGGCCAATCCACCTAATCGACACATCTTTGGGTTGTGGGGGTGAAACCCACGCAGACCCGGGGAGAATGTGCAAACTCCACACGGACAGTGACCCAGAGCCGAGATCAAACCTGGGACCTCAGCGCCGTGAGGCAGCAGGGTTAACCCACTGCGCCACCGTGCTGCCCTGCCATGGTAAATATACTGGTCCTGCCCACCACGGGATACACCGCGGGCGGGATGCACCATTGTGAGCTTCCTGCCGACCTCGGGCAGGAATTCCTGGTTTCCGGGTGGGAGGGATCCGAAGGTCCCGCCCACCATATAAACGCACGCTGGTGTTAGAAGATAAATGTGGACCAGACTATTCGGGAGAAGAATCTCATTTCGCAAATTACCATGAGATCCTTTGTGCCCACCTGAGGGGGAAAGCGGGCCCTGACGTCTCTGATAGTGTTGGCATACAGAGCAGGTATGAGAGGGCTGAATGACCTGCTCCTAATTCGCATGTTCACAGTAACCCCTCGCCAATACATGGGACTGTGTACTGGAGCAGGAAATTGGACCGTCTGACTCAAAAACAAGAGAGTTGAGCTACAGCAGAGAGCTGAATGAGTTGGGTAGTGGGGGGTGGGGTGGGTGGGGTCAGATGTGTTTTCTCCCTCTTTGTGGTTGAAGGTAGATATGTACATGTCAGCTCAATTAGAGGGTGGGGCGGTGACTGCTCACTGTATGTGAGGAGTAATTCATAACAGAGGGGGTGGGAAGCTGTGCTCGCTGCAATGTGTGCTTTGAGTCCTTTGATATCCTTACTTGGACATGAATTACCATTCTGTCATCATCACTGTGCCAATGGGTGCGATTCAACTAAATGGGAACAAAGTCCCATAGCGAGTGTGTTTCACCGCATGTTTCCCAGTGCTCGCAACACCGAGAAACACGTGGCTATACAACACCATTCGCATTAAATAAGAGGCCTCAGCGGGGATTGCGCAGCTGAGGTCGCACATAGCCCTGTTTTCGACACCGAGGAGCTTTACTCATCGGAACTCCTTAGTGTAGCGAGAGATCGGGTGTCCCAATCTCTGTAGCTCCCGACGCAACCCCCGACCCCTCCAAGCCCCAATGCACTATGGAAGGGTCCACGCCCCCCGCCCCCCCCACCTCCCCGCGCCCCCAACCCCAACACCCACGCAGAGCATTCTGACCCAATCGGCAGCGCACAGAAAATTCCAGCTCGGCACCTTGGCAGTGCCAACCTGGCACCGCCCCTTCCAGCTGGCAGTGCCACCTGGGCACCTTGGGACTGCTGGAGTGACAGGCTGGCAGTGCCAGGGCACCCGGGTGACTACAGCAGTCCCAGGGTACCACCCTGCCCAAAGTGCATGCACCTGGGGGTCTCCGATCCCAATGAGACCCCCACAAATGCCATCCGTAAGGTCCCCATTTGTAGGGATCAGTGTTGAATGGCACTTACCCTAGGTCTCTGAGGCAAAGGGATAGATCCCAACGCCTCGGGTACCTCAGGATACTGCATATGAGGCAGCAGCGCCAATGGCCTGGTGCCACTCTCCCTGGCATCCATTGTCACTTAGTCACCGGGCATGTCTGGCAGGAACACCAAGGACCATGAAAAAGAGAGGTGCTAGAAGGTGGTCCATTTATGTGACTAATTCCTACATTAGAACAGTGACCACACTTCAGAAATACTTTGTCAGCTGTACAGCATTTTGCAATGTACCAAGGAGATGGAAGGCAATATATAAATGCAAATGTAAAAGAAAATTACTGCGGATGATGGAATCTGAAGCAAAAACAGAATACACTGGACAATCTCAGCCTATCTATCATCACCCATTGCAAGCCCTCTATCCAGCCCCACTGCTCCTTGCTCCCCCACCCACCACCACAACAGGTTCTAGTTCTCTCCAGCTTTGACTCGAAACGTTAGCTCCACAGATACTGTCAGACCTGCTGAGGTTGTCCACTATTTTCTGTGGTTGTGGTACAAATGCAAATCTTTTTTCTCTTCAGTTGCAGCCAAGACTGGGCGAACTGAGTGAGTGATGTGGTTATTAAAGATGCCTTGTCAGTCGCCTTAGTAACCAGCGGCACAGGAAGAGTTTCCATGCGATGACACAACTTCTCTGGCTGTCGGGAAGTGACTCAGGAGATTTTTGGTATTCCTCCACCCAGCTGAAAGATTATTTTGCAGCAACAAGAATAAACTTGAATGTTTGCATTCTCAGGCGCATTGGGTTCAATGACCAAAGCAGAGTGTGACTGGGCCTTATTCTGAAGGTAGGGAGACCTCAAAGTAACAAGAATGTAGTCCCAAATCCAAGACTCGAGCTTAAGCACAAAATTGTGTGCTGGTGCTTGCGAGGGTTAGCAATTTCCAGAACATCATGGGCACGCATTGAGACATCACTTTTTTTTAGATAATAGAATTTACAGAGCAGATGGAGGCCGTTCGGCCCATCGAGTCTGCACCAGCCCTGGGAAAGAGCACCCTACTTAAGCCCACGCCTCCACCCTATCCCCGTAACCCAGTAACCCCACCTAACCAATTTAGCATGGCTAATCCACCTGACCTGCACATCTTTGGATTGTGGGAGGAAACCGGAGCCTCCTGGAGGAAACCCACGCAGACACGGGGAGAACATACAAACGCCACACAGCCAGTCACCCGAGGCGGGAATTGAACCCGGGACCCTGGAGCTGTGAGGCAGCAGTGCCAACCGCTGTGCCACCGTGCCACCTGGCAGAATGTTGGTCCTCTCGTCCTCTGGAAAAACGCATGAACACGCCGCACAGTCAGGGACCAAGGGAAAACAAAGATAGTAGCGCAGGAGAACAGAGATCGCAGGGAGTCTTGTGCCACTTTGTGTGCTCTCTTACAAAGGCAAATGCCTGGCAGGGACTCATGCAGCCAAAGCGATGGATGGTGGGGAGCGGACACCTTTGGGTACTTGCCCTGCAAGTCATTGGCCAGAGGTACCTGAACAGCTGATTGACATGGGGTGAGCAACCTTCGAATAAAGTAGATGAAGGGGTGCTTGAATGTTGAGCGGACCGTCCTGGCCAGGCAGCTATCTTCTTCAGAGGGAGGAGGACCATGGGAAAGAGATATCTGGCACCTCTGTCAGCTCGGGAAGGAAAAGAACAAAAAGAAGAGAACAGAAGAATCAAGGCTCCATCACCCCAGCTTCAGAGATCGGCTTCATCCTCCAAGACTAGTAAACCATCCTCACCTGTCACATGCCGTATGTTTTTCCTCTTTATTTAGCTTCTGCATCATATTTAACCTGTTGTTTCTTAATTCACCATCTCTGACCTCGGCCACTTTTTTCGGGTAATCTGTGAACTCAAATCTAAAACTTACATTCACTAACTTGTTTCACTCTCCTAATTTTGCGCGCAAAGAAAGAATTGCAGTTGTCTCTTGATGATCATTTGCGAAAGCTCTCCATGTACACCTGCTTCCTCCGTTAATTGTGTGGGTCGTCAGCTAATCCTCATCATGGGCGAAATTCTCCGGAAATGGCGTAAATCAGACAGGCATCGCACCGCCCCAAAGGTGCGGAATGCTCCGCATCTTCGGTGGCCGAGCCCCAACATTGAGGGGCTAGGCCGGCGCAGGAGGAATTTCCGCCCCGCCAGCTGGCGGAAAAGGCCTTTGGTGCCCCGCCAGCTGGCGTGGAAATGACATCTCCGGGCGGCGCATGCGCGGGAGCGTCAGCGGCCGCTGACAGTTTCCCGCGCGTGCGCAGTGGAGGGAGTCTCTTCCACCTCCGCCATGGTGGAGACCGTGGCGGAGGCGGAAGGGAAAGAGTGCCCCCACAGCACAGGCCCGCCCGCGGACCGGTGGGCCCCGATTGCGGGCCAGGCCACCGTGGGGGCACCCCCCGGGGCCAGATCGCCCCGCGCCTCCCCCAGGACCCCGGAGCCCGCCCACACCGCCTTGTCCCGCCGGTAAGGTAGGTGGTTCAATTTACGCCAGCGGGACAGGCAATTTAGCGGCGGGACTTCGGCCCATCCGGGCCGGAGAATCGAGCGGGGGGACCTCCGGTGCCGGAGACTTCGGCCCCCGGCGATTCTCCAACCCCCTTTCGCCCCAGGAGCGCCAGCATAGGTTTTTGTGCTGAAGCCCTGGAGTGGCATTTAACCTTGAAATCCTGTGATTGGCTAGCAGGAGCGCTACCAATTGAACTATGTTTGACACCAAAAGAGTACTGCACCTTTTGAGGTGCTGTGTGCTGGAGGAGGATTAAGCCCTCTCTGTTTTCTGAGATATGCATAAGATTCCATGGCATGATTTCAAAAATGAGCAGGGGAGTTATCCCTAGAGTACTGGTCAATATTCATCCCTCTATCAAGAGCACAAAAATAGGTTGTCTAGCCACTAACACGTCGCAGTTTGTGGGACCTTGCTGTGTGAAAAGTAACCTATGTTGCACCAGCAACCAGTAGGAAAGTCTTCAAAGCGTCTTTGAAGAGATTAAACATACCCGCCTGTATTAACCTCCAGGAACGACCCGGGTGACCTCCCGGCGGGGCCCGTGGAATATGAGCTCCCCTGCTGAGGGGCGGAGGCCTAACAACGGGGCTTGTTAATACTCACTGATAAAAGCTGGCCAGGAAGGGAACTGACATCTTTGGATGGTCCCGGCTGGGACTGGATGTATTCCCCGCTGCTTTGCTTTGGCTTGTTGAATAAATCTTTTTGTTTGAATCTTTCTTGGGACTCCTGTGATTGTAATTCATGGGAGACTCTGGTTTGTGACCCACCAAAATAGAGAAGGTTCAAAGGGGAAGGCCCTGAGCACATCGAGAGGCATCGTCAGGTGTGTGCAGAGGTTGAGTCGGAGGGAGAGCGCAAACCTTCTAACACAATGGGCGGGATTCTCCGATCCACCTGTCCCGTGTAACTCTACAACTCACTGGCGGCGGGATACTCTCTTCCAATGGGATTTCCCATTAAAGCCCATGTCGCTGGGAACCCACGGTTGGGGGTGCTGTTCCAGCAGGAAAAGGGAATCTCAACGACCGGAGAATTCCGACCCATATCTATCCAACCAATGGCAGGGTCTGCAGATTGAGTGCCACTATTTGCCACTTTAGAACTCCCTCAAACAGGAATGGAAACATGTACTGTCGAAGTGTGAGGAGAAGAAAGTGCCCTTCAGGAAGTGCTTTGCGATGCTGTGATAATAATAATCGCTTATTGTCACAAATAGGCTTCAGTGAAGTTACTGTGAAAAGCCCCTAGTCGCCACATTCCGGCGCCTGTTCGGGGAGGCCACTACGGGTGCCTTTAAACATGCAAACATGTCTTTTTTTTCTTTTTTGAAAGCTTCACACCACCAGGTGAGTACTGGATGATTGGCATAAGATGACTATGCACACTGAGGTCAGCTGTATAGACCCTGTCATTTAGAGCTGGTGCATTAGCATCAACTCAATTTTTCCACTCTAGATGATAGATGGAAACGCGAGGTAACCAACATTTTTTTAAAAAGAAAGTCTCGATTTAACAACTGCGTCCCCTAATGGTTAGCGGTTGGTCCAGAATCTCGTTACTGTAGCAAGGTGCAAACGACTGATTGAAGCCCGAAATCAGCCGAGCTTTTTAAATTGATAAGTACAGGCAAGTTAGAGTTTGAAATGCATTGCGAGTGGTCTCCTTCATATTGGCAAATACGCTAATGGCAAATGATTAGTACCATTTTTCTGATGTAAGCTGCTGCTAATGATAAGTATGGACAGTGTAAGAGGTTGTGATTTGCATTTAGATGGCACTTTTTATGACAACCTGAGGCCCCAAAGCACTTTACAGTCACTTCCAAAGTAGAAACATAGAAAATAGGTGGGCTGCTCGGCCATTCGAGCTCGCTCCACCATTCAATATGAACATGACTGATCCTTTATCTCACCACTACTCCTACTCTCTTTCCGTACACCATGACACCTTTAGAGCCGAGAAATCTATTTTCTTCTTAAATATATTCAGTGACTTGCTCTCCACAGCCTTCTGCAGTAGAGAATTCCACAGGTTCACCATCCTCTGAGTGAAGAGGTTAGATTTAGATTTATTGCCACGTGTACCGAGATACAATCCAGCCAGATCATTACATATATGAAAAGCATAGGACATACGCAGATCGTTCCATACATGAAAAGCATAGGACATACGGTACATACACAATGTCAATACATAAACATAGACATCGAGTGAAGCATACGGAATATAGTGCTACAAATGTAGAGAAGATGCGTAGAGAGATCAGGTCAGTCCATAAGAGGATCATTCAGGAGTCTGGTAACAGAGGGGAAGAAGCTGTTTTTGAACCTATTGGTGCGTGTTCTCAAACTTTTGTATTTCCTGTCCAACGGAAGAGGTTGGAAGAGAGAATAACCTGGGTGGGAGGGGTCTTTGATTATGCTGTCCGCTTTCCCAAGGCAGCGGGAGGTGTAGACAGAGTCAATGGATAGGAGGCGGGCTAGATGATGAACTGGGCTGTGTTCACGACTCTCTGTAGCTTCTTACGGTCTTAGGCTGAGCAGTTGCCATACCAGGCAGTGATGCAGTCAGATAGGCTGCTTTCTATGGTACATCTATAAAAATTGGTAAGACTCATTCTGGACATGCCGATTTTCCTTAACTTCCTGAGGAAGTATAGGCGCTATTGTGCTTTCTTGGTTGTAGTATCAATGTGGGTGGACCAGGACAGATTGTTGGTGATGTTTACATCCAGGAATTTGAAGCTGTCAACCATCTCCATCTCGGCACCATTGATACTGACAAGGATGTGCACAAAACTTTGCGTCCTGAAGTCGATGGCCAGCTCCTTAGTTTTGCTGACATTGAGAAAGAGATTGCTGGCATGGCACCATGCCACTAAGTTCTCTATCTCCATCCTGTACTTTGACTTGTCGTTGTTTGAGATCCAACCCACTACAGTCCTGTCATCATAAGAACATAAGAACTAGGAGCAGGAGTAGGCCATCTGGTCCCTTGAGCCTGCTCCGCCATTCAATAAGATCATGGCTAATCTTTTTGTGGACTCAGCTCCACTTACCCACCATAACCCTTAATTCCTTTACTGTTCAAAAATCTATCTATCTTTGCCTTAAAAACATCCAACAATGGACCAGGGTTCGATCCCGGCCCCGGACCACTGTCTGTGTGGAGCTTGCACATTCTCCTCGTGTCTACATGTGTCTTACCCCCATAAACCTAAAGATGTGCAGGTTAGATGGATTGGCCACACTAAATTGCCCTAAATTGGAAAAATTAATTGGGTAATCTAAAAAATTTTTTTAAATCCAGCAAGTTAGCCTCAACTGCTTCCAATTAAGGGGCAATTTAGCGTGGCCAATTCACCTACCTTGCAGATCTTTGGGTTGTGGGGGTGAGACCCACGTAGACATGGGGAGAATGTGCAAACTCCACACGGACAGTGACCCGGGTCCGGGATGGAACCCTGGTCCTTGGTGCCGTGAGGCAGCAATGGAGGTGTTGTTGTTTATCCTGACTGATTGTGGTCCATGGGTCAGGAAGTTGAGGATCCAGTTGCAGAGGGAGGAGCCAAGTCCTAGGTTTTGGAGTTTTGATATGAGCTTGGCTGAGATTATGGTGTTGAAGGTGGAGCTGTAGTCAATGAACAGGAGTCTGACGTAGGACTCCCTGTGTTGAGATGCTCCAGCGATGAATGTAGGGCCAGAGAGATAGTATCTGCTGTGGACTGGATGTGGCGGTAGGCAAATTGCAGTGCATCAAGGCAACCTGGAAGGTTGAAGTTGATGCGTCTCATGACCAACCTTTTAAAGCACTTCATAATAATAGATGTCAGGGCCACATGTCGGTAGTCATTGAGGCATGTTGCCTGGTTCTTCTTTGGCACCGGTATCATAGTAGTCTTCTTGAAGCAGACGGTAACCTCGGAATGGAGTAGGGAGAGGTTAAAGATGTCACACCCGGTAGTTGGTCCGTGCAGGATCTGACTGCACGACCGGGGCCTCTGTCAGGACCTGTTGCTTTCCGAGAATTCACTTTCGAGAAAGCAGCTCTAACGTCTGGGGTTGTGATGGTAGGCATGTGTTTATGCAAGGCTATGGGGACAAATGACATCGGTTTGTTGGCTTCCTGCTCAAAACGAGCATAGAGTGATGGGCAGCACGGTAGCATTGTGGATAGCACAATTGCTTCACAGCTCCAGGGTCCCAGGTTCGATTCCGGCTTGGGTCACTGTCTGTGCGGAGTCTGCACATCCTCCCCGTGTATGCGTGGGTTTCCTCCGGGTGCTCCGGTTTCCTCCCATAGTCCAAAGATGTGCGGATTAGGTGGATTGGTCATGATAAATTGCCCTTAGTGTCCAAAATTGCCCTTAGTGTTGGGTGGGGTTACTGGGTTATGGGGATAGGGTGGAGGTGCTGAACTTGGGTAGGGTGCTCTTTCCAAGAGCCGGTGCAGACTCGATGGGCCAAATGGCCTCCTTCTGCACTGTAAATTCTATGATTCTATGAGTGCATTGAGTTCATCGGGGAGGGGTGCTCTGTTGCCAGAGATTCTACTCGACTTTGCTTTGTAGCCCATTATATTGCCATAATTGATGAGAGTTTGTGTCGTTATCTGGGACTCTAGTTTAGTCTGGTATTGCCTCTTGGCATCCCTAATGGTTTTGTGAAGGCCGTACCTAGATTTTTTATATAGGTCAGGGTTACCGGCCTTGAACACCACAGACCTGGACTTCAGTAGGGTGTGGATCTCCCAGTTAAACCGCTGCAGTCCCTGAGGTGTAGGTGCACACGCAGTGCTGTTAGGGAGGGAATTCCCAGATTTTGACCCAGCGACAGTAAATCTAAACAAAGGAATCTTTATTGAAGAATAACAAGATTCCAGGAGAGCTCCTCAATGCACGTGCTACTTACTGATTCATACCGTGCCAGTAACTTCTTAAAAATTCATTTACGGGGTGTGGGTGTCACTGTCTGGGCCAGTATTTGCTGTCCATCCCATTGCTGATTATGTCTGCCAAATCATTTATATATTCAGCAGTGTGTTAACCAGTGTGTCGGTTAGCTCAGCCGGTTTGTGATGCAGGGTGATGCCAACAGCGCCTGTTCAATTCCTGTACCGGCTGAGGTTGTTCATGAAGACCCCGTCTTCGCAACCTTACGTGAGGTGTGGTGACCCTCAGGTTAAATCACCGCCAGTCAGCTCTCTCTCAAAAAAGGGAAGAGCAGCCTCTGGGACTGTGGTGACATTTTATTACATCAAGACATTAAACTACATGCACTGCGGAGCAATATCACACCTTCCACCCTGTCGCAGGTCCTCCTTTGTGTTCTCCTCCACCATCCCTGTTTCCCTGCATCTGTGCTTGCCAAGATTAACAAGGCATACAAGATAAATTGGCAGAGAGCACAAAGCAATTATGATAGGCCTTTACAAAACATTGATTTGGTCACAATTATTGGGGGGGGGGGGGGGGGTTTATCGACCACCCCGCCGTGTGTCTTTCGGCTTGTGAATGGGACTTCCCATGGACAGCACCCCTCGCCGGCGTGGGACCGGAATTTCTCACCAGCATGAACAGCTGGTAAATCCCGGCCAACGTATCTAATTCTGGGCACCATGCTTTACGAAGGATTTGAAGCGTGCGGCAAAGGATTTATGAGAATGGTTCTGGGGATAAGAGACTTCAGTTACGTGGATGGATTTTTGACGTTGGGTCCGTTCTCCCCGGAGGAGGGAAGGTTGGGAGGAGATTTCTTTTTAAAATTTAGCGTACCCAATTCATTTTTTCCAATTAAGGGGTAATTTAGCGTGGCCAATCCACCTAGCCTGCACATCTTTGGATTGTGGGGGCGAAACCCACGCAGACACGGGGAGAATGTGCAAACTCCACACGGACAGTGACCCAGGGCTGGGATCGAACCTGGGACTCGGCACCGTGAGGCAGCAGTGCTAACCACTGCGCCACCGTGCTGCCCTCGGTTGGGAGGTGATTTGACGGAGGTGTTCAAAATCATGAGTGGTCTGGACAGGGAAGAACTACTCCCTTTGGCAGAACATTTGTGAACTGGGGACGCAGATTTGAGGTGAATGGTAAAATAAAGCCAAGAAGGATAAAGAGAGAGTGAGGAACATATTTTACACAGTGTGTGGTTAACATCTGGAATGCTCTGCTTGAGACTGATGGAGGCAGATTTCAATGTGGCTTCAAAGGCCAATCGAATAATTATCTGAAGAGGGAAAATTAGCAGGGCCATGAGGAAGAGACAGGGCTGTGGATTGAGCTGAGCTGCTCTTAGAGAGAGATGACACAAGACAAGATGGGCTGAATGGCTTTCCATGCTGTAACCATTTAATGATTCTGTGATTTTGGCTGGAATTCTCCATCCATTGGGATTCTCTGTTCCCGCTGGCAGCGCAACGCCGCCCACGGATTTCCCTGCGGGAGAGGGTAGCTTCAATGGGAAATCTCATTGACAAGCGGCGGGAAGAGAGAATCCCGCCACGAGCGAACTGCGTGCCGCCGAGAAACATCTGGCTGGGGAACCGGAGATTCCAGCCCAATATCTCTAACTTTTCCAGCTTCTGGCGAAAGGTCACCTTCCTTGCAACGGTGAATTTTATTTCTCTCTCCACAGGTGCTGCCGAACGTGTTGGGCGGGATTCTCCAGCCGCCGACGGCAGAATCGCGTTCGGCGATCAGCCGGGGAATCCCCGTTTGCGCCGAAATCAGGGGCGTCGCCGCCTCAAAACCTATGTACTCGAGTACACCGCACACCGTCGGGACGGCCACAGGACGTCACCTGAGACCCTCCCCCAATGCTCCGCCCCGTATTGGCCGAGTTCCCGAAGGCGTGGAACACGTATCCTTTTTATTTTCGGGATCCCAGCGTGGCGCCTGCGGACTGAGTCCAATGCCGCCACAGTCGGGGAGGGGAGCCGTTTCGCGGGCAGGGGGTGCTTTGGCAGAAGCTGGGGGCACTGGTGAGGGCTGTTCCGGGGCTGCTGAGGCTGATTACCGGGGTGTGGGGGCGGTTTTTGGCATGCCGGGTCCAGGCACGGCCGGCGCCATGTTGCACGGGGGCTTTAAGCTGCGTGCCTGCTAGCCCCCCCACCAGACGGAGGATCGGTGCAGCTTTTACGCCATTTATTCGGGTGTAAAACGCCACTGTTCCCACACCGGCGTCAGCACGTTTAGTCTTCAAATCGGAGAACCAGCCCAAACTTCCAGTGCATAAACGTCTTGTTTATTTCAGCACGGAGCTGGTCACCATCGGATTCTGCAACAATTCAAAGATTACCTTCCACAATTGTAGCACAAGTGATACAGGGAGCAACAGATGTGATCTAATGCTGGTGAATTCAGTCTCCAGGCTGGAAGCCTGCAAAGTGCCTCATCAGGCACCGCTCTTGAACGGGCATTCAGACAAAGGTATCAGGTTACATTCTTGGCCTGCGCTGAATTCAATGTTTGGTTGGGACAGTTAGCTTCAGTGTTCTGGGTTTAGGAAAGGGAACAAAATGGCTCGCTTCTCCCTCAGTGCTAACCAATGATATCTGAGAAATGGCTTTTTGGTCTAAATGCTTCCATATGAGTGTAATGACTCATTCTGATAACCAGGTGATTGTTCCCTCTCACTGTTGTTGCTGCGTTTCAGGTATCATTAAAAAGCAGTGAAATTAATTTAATGAAGTTAATCTGATTTGGTGGTCTGGCAATGCCTCAATTTAAACATTCTCTTTTTTTTAAATTCAAAGTGCCCAATTCTTTTTCTTTCCAATTAAGGGGCAATTTAGCGTGGCCAATCCACCTACCCTGCACATCTTTGGGTTGTGGGGGGCGAAACCCACACAAACACGGAGATAAACGGCAAACTCCACCCAGACAGTAACCCGGGGCCGGGATTGATCCCGGGTCCTCAGCGCCGTGAGACAGCAGTGCTAACCACTGCGCCACAGTGCAGCCAATTTAAACTTTCTCAACCTTCTTTCCAAATCCTCCCTGGCCTTATCCCTCTTTATCTCTGTAACCTCGTTCAGCTCCTCAGCATTCTGGGATCTCTGCACTTATCCAATTGTAACCTATTGGGCACCCCTGATTTTAATGCTCCACTATTGGTGGCCGTGTCTTCAGCTGCTAAGGCCCTAAACACTGGGAATTCACGCCGTCTACCTCTCCACCTCTCCATTTACTTCTGCTCTCTATAACATACCTCTTTGACCAAGTTTTTTGGTCACCTGTCTCGCCGCAAAATTTGGTTTGAGAGCACACCTGCGAAGCGCCATCGACCCTTTACTATGTTGAAGGTGCAATATAAATGTTAGTTGTTGTTGGTTGAGAGATGAAGTGCGCTGATAATTGGGGAAATAACAGTATTTTCAGAAATGCCCGGTCAAACTCATTATTGAAAGAGAAGAGTTGGAAATTTTATTTTTGACTTGTCCCTGTGGATAGTTAGAAAACTCAAATTTATAGAGTAAATTTCACTAACTCAGCACATCCAAACGTCCTTTAAAACCAATGAAATACTATTTTTATAATAGTCTAATCGCTGTTGCATTGTAGGAAACGCGTCAGTCAATTTGCATGCAGCCAACCTGCAAAAAACAGCAATGGATCATCTCGTATTTTTAGCGATGTTAATAGCAGTGCAGACGTAATGGGCCAAATTGCGTCCTGTGTCTGTCTGTGTGGAGTTTGCACATTCTCCTTGTGACTATGTGGGTTCCCTCAGGTGCTCCTGTTTCCTCCCGCAGTCCAAAGATGTGCAGGTTGGGTTGATTGGCAACATTAAATTGTCCCTTACTGCCCAGGGATGTACAGGTTAGGTTACAGGGCTACTCAGGGTAGGATGGGGTGAGCGGGAGAGTGGTCCCAGGTAGAGTGCTGTCATGTGCGAGTACCTTTAAGAAATGGGTGCATAAGAAATGTACCTTTAAGAAATGGGTGTTTATCAGTGATGTCAGAGTGTGGGTGGAGCTGGGCTGTCTGTCAGCTTTTTACTTTCGTTTTAGACTGTTTGCTGCAGGGTGTGTTTTAGTTTCGTATTCAGAGCCGGATAGTGGCAGTCGCAGCCAGAAGGTATATTAGAGTCTCTCTCTGTAACTTAAAGACTGTAAATGGATCCTGGTGATTTAAAACGAATAATAGTAGTGACTTTAACCTGATGTGCTTCTGGTAAAAGGTGTTTTAAGTCTTATGGATGTTAAAAGGAAAGCTTAAAGGATTACTTAATGTTGTATTCTTTGGGGATTGTATTTGAATTAATGGTTGCTAAGATGTTCTCTGTATGTTTTAAAAAGGTTAACTTGAGTTATAGAATAAACATTGTTTTGTTTTAAAAAATACTTTTCCATTTCTGCTGTACCACACCTGTAGAGTGGGCCGTGTGCTCCCCACACCACAATCTATTAAAAGTTGTGGGTCAGGCGAACTCCATGGTACACTTTATGGTTCTCTAAACCCTGGCCCATAACAAATTGGGGGCTCGTCCGGGATAAAAGTCTATCTATTGGATTGGCTTAGTGAACTTAAAGACAGTGAGGGGTGAGCATATTGTGGTTGCTTTTCAGGTGTGGTATTTTAGTTTAAGTAGGGAGTGTGTTGTGGACAATGGCTCTTTCAGAGGCTCTGAAGTTTTTGGGGGTGGAGACGGTTAACGCAGTACCTTACGGACAGAGACTGAAAGCAGACTGTCAGATTTGGCAAAAACATTGCAGTTAACATTACCTGACAAAATACAAAAAGCTGAGGTAATTATGGCGGTGGCAAAGCATTTAAAGTTGCCTGACTCATTGGAAATGGCAAAAACTCAGTTACAACTTCAATAAATGGAACATGAGAAAGAATTAAAGCAGCTTGAATACGAAAGAGAGAGAGAGGAAAAAGAGAGAGAAGAAAGGAAAACAGAAAGAATAGCCTGAGCAGAACAAAAAGAAAGAGAAAGGGAGATACAGAACAGGGAAAAAGATAAAGAGAGAGAGTTTAAACTTCAGAAAATGACCATGAAACATGACAGTCAGTTACAATTGGCAGGCGTAAAGAGAAACGTACAATTGGATGATAGTGATGAGGATAGTGAGAAAGAGCATCATAGTTGAAGGCTTGGTGGGGATCTATTTAAATATGTCGGTGCATTGCCAAGGTTTGATGAGAAGGAGGTAGAAGCTTTTTTCATTTCATTTGAGAAGGTGGCTAAACAAATGAAATGGCCACAGGGCATGTGGGTATTACTGATTAAACAAAGCTGGTAGGTAGGGCGAGTGAAGTGTTTGCATCACTACCAGAGGAGGTATCAGGACGTATGAGGAGGTAAAAAAATCCATCTTGGGTGCATGTGAACTAGTGCCTGAAGCCTGCAGTCAAAGGTTTAGAAATTGAAGGAAAGAATTCGGTCAAACATACATGAAGTTTGAAAGGCTCAAACAGAATAATTTTGATAGGTGGATAAGTGCTTTCAAAATAGACCAAACGTATGAAGCTCTCAGAGAAATTATGCTTTCGGTCGAGTTAAAAAATTCAATTCCTGATGTGGTGAGAACTCAACTGTTCTCTGTGGAAGAACAGAGGGTTAAAACTGCGAGATTAGCAGCAGAAATGGCAGATGGTTATGAATTAGTTCACAAATCAAAGCTTGGTTTCCGACATCAGTTTCAGCCTGTGATGGATAAAAACTGGGGAATGAGAAATACTCAAGTGGGAAAGGTAAAGGTGATATGATGGGAGATAATAAGGAGAGTGTACCTCAGATTAAAAAAGAAATCCAGGAGGGTGGAAGAGACATGAAAAGTTTCAAATGTTTTCACTGTAATAAACTAAGCCATGTAAAGTCACAATGGTTGCAGAAAAGCACTGGGAAGGCTGATGTGGTAAAACAGGATAAGACAGTAGGGTTTGTTAAAGTGGTGAAGGAAAGCCCAAGTGAAGCGAAGGAGGTGCAAAATATTGTACAGCCTGATCAAGAGGTGATTGATAAGAAGGTGCCAGATCTCTTTAAATAATTTACTTGTGTGGGTAAAGTTTACTCATGTGTATCAGGAGGAGCAGGTAAAGAAGTCACAATTTTAAGAGATACGGGAGCAAGTCAATCTTTAATGGTAAGAGATGAGGAGTCATGTAGTCTGGGAAGAATATTGCCAGAAAAGGTGGTAATATGTGGAATTCAGGGTGAGAGGAGTAGTGTTGCATTATATAAGGTAAGGTTGGAAAGTCCAGTGAAGAATGGTGAAGTGGTAGTAGGCGTAATAGAGAAATTATCTTGTCCAGGAATACAGTTTATCTTGGGTAATGATATAGCAGGTGCGAGTGCTGCCTACTGTGGTTGATAAGCCAGTGCAAAATCAGACAACTGAAGTGTTGAAGGATGAATATCCTGGGATTTTTGTGGATTGTGTAGTAAAAAAGTCGCAAAGCCACAGGTTAAGACAAGAGGAGAAATTAAAGAGTGAAGATGAAGTTGAAGTGCAATTATCAGAAACGATTTTTGATCAGATGGTTGAAAAAGAAGGTGGAGGATGAGGCAGATATTTTTAGTTCAGGAAAATTGGCGGAGTTACAACAGAAAGACATAGAAATAAAACGGATGTATCAGAAAGCATACACGGAAGAGGAATCTGAGTGTATACCAGAGTGTTATTACCGTAAAAGTGATGTCTTGATGAGAAAATGGAGAGCTTTACATATGCAGGAGGATGAAAAGTGGGCAGAGGTTCATCAAGTAGTATTGCCGGTAGGGTATAGAAAGGAGGTGTTGCGAGTTGCACATGAGGTACCAGTGAGACATCATTTGGGAATAAGGAAAACTCAAGCTAAAATAGAAAAACATTTTTTTTGGCCTGGACTACATAAAGCTGTAGTTAAATTTTGTCAATCATGTCACACATGTCAAGTGATAGGGAAACCTCAAGCAGTGATAAAACCAGCACCCTTAATACCCATTCCAGCATTTGAGGAACCTTTTACAAGGGTCCTAATTGATTGCGTAGGACCGCTTCCTAAAACGAAAAGTGGGAATCAATATCTTTTGACTATAATGGATGTGTCTACTAGGTTTCCAGAGGCCATTCCAGTATGTAATATTACAGCTAAAAAGATTGTGGAGGAGTTACTTCAATTCTTTACCAGGTATGGATTACCCACAGAAATACAATCGGATCAAGGATCAAATTTTACCTCAAGGTTATTCAAAGAAGTTATGGATAGCTTAGGAATAAAACAATTTAAATCAACTGCGTACCATCCAGATTCGCAGGGAGCGTTAGAAAGGTGGCATTAGACATTAAAGACAATATTGAGGGCTTATTGTCACGATTATCCAGAGGATTGTGATAAAGGAATTCCATTTGTACTGTTTGCAATTAGGGATGCACCTTTTGAACTAAATTTTGGTCATCAGGTAAGAGGACCACTTAAATTGATTAAGGAAAAATTGGTGAGTGAGAAATCAGAACTTACATTATTGGATAACATGTCAAATTTTAGGGAACGAGTAAATAGAGCAGGTGAATTGGCTGGACAACATTTAAAAGTTGCACAGAATGTGATGAAACGGGTAGGGACAAGAAATCCAAAGTTCGTAGTTTTGCCAGTGGAGATAAAGTTTGAGTGTTGTTACCAGTGGTAGGTGAACCTTTAAAAGCAAGGTTTTGTGGATCTTATCAGATTGAAAAGAAATTAAGTGAAGTGAATTATGTGGTTAAAAACACCAGATAGAAGGAAAACTCACCGAGTGTGTCATGTGAATATGCTTAAAAGGTAGTTTGAACGGAAAGGAGAGAAAAAGGAGAAGGTTTTAATGATTCTAACTCAAAGTGACGAACCAAATCCAGATGACTGTGAATTTGACATACCTCAAATTAAATTGGAAAACGAGGATGTTCTTAAAAATTGGGATAAATTGTTGAGTTACCTTCCAGAGGAAAAACGGACTGACCTGAAAGAGTTATTGATATCACATGGGCAAGTTTGTGGAGATACATTGGGAAGTACTAAAATGGCTATACATGATGTAGATGTGGGAAATGCTATTCCAATCAAACAACATCCATAGAGACTGAACCCTTTAAAATTGGCACAGGTTAACAAAGAGATTGAGAGTATGCTTAAAAATGGCATAATTGAAGGGGGTTACAACCAATGGAGCTCACCCATAGTGATGGTACCTAAACCAGACAGTACGCAACGGTTGTGTGTGGACTATAGAAAGGTTAATGCAGTTACAAGAATGGACTCTTATCCTATCCCACGTTTGCAGGATTGCATTGAGAAAGTGGGACAATCAGCTTTTACTTCCAAACTGGATTTACTTAAAGGTTACTGGCAGGTACCTTTATCTGAAAGATTTCAGCTTTTGTGACTCGAGATGGTATATACCAATTCAAAGTTATGCCATTTGGCATGAAAAACACCCCAACCACATTTCAACGGTTAACTAACAAGGTTGTTTCAGGATTACCCAATTGTGCGGTATACATCGATGATCTGGTAATTTTCAGCCAGACATGGACAGAACACTTGAAACATCTGATGGAGTTATTCGATCGACTTCAGGAGGCGGGTTTGGTGATTACCCTAGCCAAAAGTGAATTTGGAATAGCCCAAGTCAATTTCCTCAAGGAGTTTCCGATACCCTGAAGACAAAGGGAAATAATGCGATTTCTTGGCATGAGTGGATTTGATCGAACATTTATGCAAAAGTTTCGTTGCGTGATTGCTCCACTGATGGACTTGCTGAAGAAACGTCGAAAATTTCGATTGACTGCGGAGTTTCAACAGGCATTTGACTGCCTGAAAGCTGTGATAACCAATGCTCCTGTGTTGGAGAATTACAAGGGACTCTGTGATCAGATTGAACTAAAGTATCTGACTTTAAAGAGACATGCTGAGGCGTAGAGAAATGGACACATTGTGCAGAGACCTTCTTGTTCAAAGAGACTGTCAATCGAGAAGGATTTCAGTTGGAAGAAGAACGGGAAAAAAATGGACTATATTATTATACCTGTTTGCGTGTGTTGTTTTTTGAAATGAAAAAGTGTATTTATTGTGTGCATTTCTTAAAGGATAGTGAAAAGGTGAAAAATGAAACCATCTTGAAGTTGATGGTTTATTTTTTTTTCTTGGGGGGAGGTGTCATGTGAGAGTACCTTTAAGAAATGGGTGCTTAAGAAATGTACCTTTAAGAAATGGGTGTTTATCAGTGATGTCAGAGTGTGGGTGGAGCTGGGCTGTCTGTCAGCTTTTTACTTTTGTTTTAGGCTGATTGCTGCAGGGTGTGTTTTAGTTTCGTTTTCAGGGCTGGATAGCTGCAGTCACAGCCAGAAGGTGTAATAGAGTCTCTCTCTGTAACCTAAAGACTGTAAATCGATCCTGGTGATTTAAACCGAATAACAGTAGTGATTTTAACCTGATGTGCTTCTGGTAAAAGGTGTTTTAAGTCTTATGGATGTTAAAAGGAAAGTTTAAAGGATTGCTTAGTGTTGTATTCTTTGGGTGTTGTATTTGAATTAATGGTTGCTAAGATGTTCTCTGTATGTTTTAAAAAGGTTAACTTGAGTTCATAGAATAAACATTGTTTTGCTTTAAAAAATACTTTTCTATTTCTACATTACCACACCTGTAGAGTGGGCCGTGTGCTCCCCATACCACAATCTATTAAAAGTTGTGGGTCAGGCGAACTCCATGATACACTTTGGGGTTCTCTAAACCCTGGCCCATAACAGTGCCCATTTGGAGGCTGGCTGCATGCTCGATGGCCAATTGGCCTGCTTTGCACTGTCGGGATTCTATGATTCAGCGCCATAACAATTCTGTAATTCTGTGGATTGAAGGATAAATGTTGAGCAGGTCCCGATACTGAAATCTCCTGCTCTTTGAAAAAGTACCAATGGATCTTTTACTTCAATCGGACTGGGAAGATGTCCCATCCAAAATGGGCACACGCCCACATTTTCAGAAAGGATCAATGGATAGCAATCAGCAGGGAAATTGGTTACCATCGGATTCTGCAATTTTTGCAACAATTCAATATCATGTTCCACTGTTGCAGCACAAGCGATAACAGCATTTGAGAAAATGGGAGCAACAGATGTGATCTAAAGTTGGTGAATTCTGTCTCCAGGATGGAAGCCTGCAAAGTGCCTCATCAGGAACTGCTCTTGAACTTGCAGCCAGACACAGGTATCAGGTTACATTTTTGGCCTATGCTGAATTCAACGTTTGGTCTGGACAGTTAGCTTGTCACGCCTGATCATTGCTAACCAATAATATCTGGGAAATGGCATTTTGGACCAAATTAACTGAGGGTTTCTGGCTCCTTTTAACCACGTCTCAACACAAGTCAGGACTTTCAGAAGAGGATAGTTGGAGGAAAATAATTTTAGTTATTATTGACAATAATTGATCGCCACTTTCCCATATGAAAGCTTTGGGTCACGGCGCCGAGGACCTGGGTTCGATGCCGACCCCGAGTCACTGTCCGTGTGGAGTTTGCACATTCTTCCCGTGTCTGCGTGGGTTTCACCCCCACAGCCCAATGTTGTGCCGGGTGGGTGGACTGGCCACACAAAATTGCCCCTTAATTGGACATTTTTTTAAAATTGAAAGCTTTGGCATGACCTTAGCTCATGAAAGACACGATAGTCCCAATTCTTATTTTTGTTTTTCCTTCTTTTTTTCAGGAGGACGTATTTTCAGGGTCAGGCGGGTCGGTAACCAGAAGACGTCAGTTTTAAACAATCAGCAAAAGAACAAGAGACGATGGATCGGCCAGAATTCTCCGCCGTTGGGATTCTCTGTTCCCGCCACCAGCGCGCTCTCGCCTGCGGGTTTCCCGGCGGCGTGGGGTGGCTACAATGGGAAATCCCCATTACAGGCGGCGTGAATTGAGAATCCCGCCAGCAGCGAATGCGCATCGCTGGGAAACAGGTGGCTGGGGGACTGGAGAATGCAGCCTGATGTGAGGAAATATATTTGAACTCATTGAGATGTGGTGATCTGCAATGCACTGCCTGAAAGGGCAATGGAAACAAATTAATTTATAGATTGCAAAAGGAAATATGGATAAATACAAGGCTATGTGGAAAGAATGGAGCTTTGGGATTAATCGGACAGTTCAATCAAAGAACCAATGCTTCCCCAATATAATAAATATTTCCCCTACTATTGAACTTTGTTCATTCGCTTTTGCTCAGGGAACCCAAAAATCTTGGGGTCATCAAAGGGTCAATAAGAGTCACTTGACGACCGCTGAGGCTCAATTGGGGTATTCAAGTCCTACTCCAGAGACTGGAGCTGAAACATGTAAGCCAGGGCTCCAGTTTAGTGCACTCTCAGAGGTGCATATTTTGTGCTTAAGGCTTTGAAGGTCTTGAGAGAGAATTTAGCAAAGCACATGAGGATTTTTTGGACGTCATAAATAGATTGGTGAGTGTAGTACCATCAATATGACGCAAGGCAGGTTGAGGTAATGTCAATTGAAGGCTTTATTAAGCAGAACTTTATCCCCAGCAGCGTGGTTACAGAATGCAGCTGCTGAGGGAAATGGAGGGAAAAGCTGGGTTCTTATACCGGCATTTCTGGGTGGAGTCCAGTAGGTGGCAGATCCTATCAGGACCTGGCTTCCCTCCACAAATAGCCTGTCGGCACGTGGTGTACCGTATTACCCCTAATACATACCACCACATTCACCCCTTGTTGAAAAAGAACCCGGCGGGGTGGTGGTTCGCATGGTGGTAGGGGTTTACAGAGTCGGTACTGTGCCGTAACTTTGAACAAAACACAAAATTATCGCTTCAACTGGGCCAACGGGCCAAACAGGGTCGGCATGATGCCATAACTATAACAAGACAGAATAACTGAAAACGTTGAGAATTAAAGTGATTTGATGAGCCGGATGGGTGCCCTGGTCGTCCTTTCCGATTGTCTCGGGCGTGGTGCTGATGGCGCTGGCTCGAGTCCCGTCGACTCTGGGAGCGTAGCGCTGTCCCCTGTGTCCTTACTCCTGGGCAGGTCTGGGAGGAGAACCGAAACCCCCGGGAAGGGGGTGGCTGCGGGATGAGCCGGCGGGAGTGAGGAGGTGGTGATTGGCGTTGTGGGGGGGTGTGGGTAGCTCCGGCGGGCGCCAGGTCTCGCAGGGAGATCATATCCTGTCGGCCATCGGGGTACTCCACATAGGCATATTGCGGGTTGGCGTGAAGGAGATGCACCCGTTCCACCAACGGATCTGACTTGTGCGCCCGCACATGTTTCCGGAGCAGAATGGGTCCCGGAGCTGCTAGCCAGGTGGGAAGTGGCGTTCCAGAGGAGGACTTCCTAGGAAAGAGAAGGAGGTGCTCATGAGGCATTTGATTCGTGGTGGTGCTCAGCAGGGACCGGATAGAGTGAAGGGCATCCGGGAGGACTTCCTGCCAGCGGGAAATTGGGAGACCCCTAGACCGGAGGGCCAGCAGGACGACCTTCCAGACCGTTCCATTCTCCCTTTCTACCTGCCCGTTCCCCCGGGGGTTGTAACTTGAGGCAATGCCCTTGCTGAGCAGGAATTGACGCAGTTCGTCACTCATAAAGGAGGACCCCCTGTCACTATGGATATAGTCGGGGAAACCGAACAGTGTAAAAATGGTACCAAGGACTTTAATGACCGTGGACGCTGTCATGTCGGGGCAGGGGATGGCGAAAGGCAAACGGGAGTATTCATCAGCGACGTTCAGGAAGTACGCGTTGCGATCGGTGGAGGGGAGGGGGCCTTTGAAATCCAAACTGAGGCATTCAAAGGGTCGAGAGGCCTTAACCAGGTGCGCTCTATCTGGCCTGAAAAAGTGCAGTTTGCACTCAGTGCAGATCTGGCAGTTTCTGGTGACTGTTCGGACGTCCTCGACAGAGTAAGGGAGGATGCGGGCCTTAAGGAAGTGGTAGAAACGAGTGACCCCCGGGTGGAAGAGGTCCTCATGGAGGGCTTGTAGACGGTCCACTTGTACATTGGCACATGTGCCGCGAGATAGGGCAGCGGATGGCTAGTTCAGCTTTCCGGGACGGTACAAGATCTCATAATTGAAGGTGGAGAGTTCGATCCTCCACCGCAAGATCTTGTCGTTCTTGATCTTGCCCCGCTGTGCATTATCGAACATGAAGGCAACCGACCGTTGGTCAGTGAGGAGAGTGAATCTCCTACCGGCCAGGTAATGCCTCCAGTGTCGCACAGCTTTCACTATTGCTTGTGCCTCCTTTTCCACTGAGGAGTGGCGGATTTCTGAAGCGTGGAGGGTTCGGGAGAAGAAGGTCACGGGTCTGCCTGCTTGGTTGAGGGTGGCCACCAGAGCTACATCCGATGCGTCGCTCTCGACCTGGAAGGGGAGGGACTCGTCGATGGCGCGCATCGTAGCCTTTGCGATATCCGCTTTGATGCGGCTAAAGGCCTGGCATGCCTCTGTCGACAGGGGAAAAGTAGTGGACTGGATTAGCGCACGGGCCTTGTCGGCGTATTGTGGAACCCACTGGGCGTAATAAGAAAAGAAGCCCAGGCAACGTTTCAGGGCTTTGGCACAGTGGGGGAGAGGGAACTCCATGAGGGGGCGCATGCGTTCGGGGTCGGGGCCTATCACTCCATTACGCACTACGTAGCCCAGGATGGCTAGACGATCGGTGCGGAACACGCATTTTTCTTTGTTGTAAGTGAGGTTCAGGGCGTGAGCGGTCTGGAGGAATTTTTGGAGGTTGGTGTCGTGGTCCTGCTGGTCGTGGCCGCAGATGGTGATGTTGTCGAGATACGGGAAGGTGGCCCGTAAACAGTGCTGGTCAATCATTCGGTCCATCTCTCGTTGGAAGACCGAGACTCCGTTCGTGACGCCGAATGGAACCCTTAAAAAGTGGTATAACCGCCCGTCTGCTTCGAAGGCAGTACAGTTGCGGTCACTGGGACGGATGGGGAGCTGGTGGTAGGCGGACTTGAGGTCCACGGTGGAAAAGACCTTGTACTGTGCAATCCGACTGACCATGTCGGATATGCGGGGGAGAGGGTACGCATCTAGCTGAGTGTACCTGTTGATGGTCTGACTATAGTCGATGACCATCCTCTGGTTCTCCCCGGTCTTAACGACTACCACCTGGGCTCTCCAGGGACTGTTGCTAGCCTGGATGATGCCTTCCTTCAGCAGCCTCTGGACTTCGGACCGGATAAATGCTCGGTCCTGGGCGCTGTACCGTCTGCTCCTTGTGGTGACGGGTTTGCAATCCGGGGTGAGGTTCGCAAACAAGGAAGGCGGTTCAACCTTGAGGGTCGCGAGGCCGCAGACAGTCAGTGGAAGTCCAACCCTAGGAGTGTGGGCGCACAGAGGTGGGGGAGGACATACAGCTGGTAATTTCGGAACTCCCTCCCCTGCACCGTTAGGTTAGCGATGCAGAACCCCGTGATCTGAACGGAGTGGGATCCCGCCGCCAGGAAAATTTTCTGGGTGCTTGGCTGAATTACGAGGGAACAGCGCCTTACCGTGTCCAGATGGATGAAGCTCTCCGTGCTCCCAGAGTCGATGAGACACGGCGTCTCATAGCCATTCACTAGGACTGTAGTGGTTGCACTCTGGAGCGTCCGGGGTCGCGATTGGTCGAGGGTCGTCGAAGCCAGACGTGGTTGTTGAAGTTGAGCATCGTAATCAGGCAGTATGTGGCCGTCTGGTCCCCGGGACCTGATGGGATTTATCCTAGGATTCTATGGGAGACCAGGGAAGAGATTGCTGGACCTTTGGCTTTGATTTTTATGTCATCATTGGCTACAGGAATAGTGCCAGAGGACTGGAGGACAGCAAATGTGGTCACTTTGTTCAAAAAGGGGAGCAGAGACAACCCCGGCAACTATAGACCGGTGAGCCTCACGTCTGTAGTGGGTAAAGTCTTGGAGGGGATTATAAGGGACAAGATTTATAATCATCTAGATAGGAATAATATGATCAGGGATAGTCAGCATGGCTTTGTGAAGGGTAGGTCATGCCTCACAAACCTTATTGAGTTCTTTGAGAAGGTGACTGAACAGGTAGACGAGGGTAGAGCAGTTGATGTGGTGTATATGGATTTCAGCAAAGCGTTTGATAAGGTTCCCCACGGTAGGCTATTGCAAAAAATACGGAGGCTGGGGATTGAGGGTGATTTAGAGATGTGGATCAGATATTGGCTAGCTGAAAGAAGACAGAGGGTGGTGGTTGATGGGAAATGTTCAGAATGGAGTACAGTCACAAGTGGAGTACCACAAGGATCTGTTCTGGGGCCGTTGCTGTTTGTCATTTTTATCAATGACCTAGAGGAAGGCGCAGAAGGGTGGGTGAGTAAATTTGCAGACGATACTAAAGTCGGTGGTGTTGTCGATAGTGTGGAAGGATGTAGCAGGTTACAGAGGGATATAGATAAGCTGCAGAGCTGGGCTGAGAAGTGGCAAATGGAGTTTAATGTAGAGAAGTGTGAGGTGATTCACTTTGGAAGGAATAACAGGAATGCGGAATATTTGGCTAATGGTAAAGTTCTTGAAAGTGTGGATGAGCAGAGGGATCTAGGTGTCCATGTACATAGATCCCTGAAAGTTGCCACCCAGGTTGATAGGGTTGTGAAGAAGGCCTATGGAGTGTTGGCCTTTATTGGTAGAGGGATTGAGTTCCGGAGTCGGGAGGTCATGTTGCAGCTGTACAGAACTCTGGTACGGCCGCATTTGGAGTATTGCGTACAGTTCTGGTCACCGCATTATAGGAAGGACGTGGAGGCTTTGGAGCGGGTGCAGAGGAGATTTACCAGGATGTTGCCTGGTATGGAGGGAAAATCTTATGAGGAAAGGCTGACGGACTTGAGGTTGTTTTCGTTGGAGAGAAGAAGGTTAAGAGGAGACTTAATAGAGGCATACAAAATGATCAGGGGGTTGGATAGGGTGGACAGTGAGAGCCTTCTCCCGCGGATGGATATGGCTGGCACGAGGGGACATAACTTTAAACTGAGGGGTAATAGATATAGGACAGAGGTCAGAGGTAGGTTCTTTACGCAAAGAGTAGTGAGGCCGTGGAATGCCCTACCTGCTACAGTAGTGAACTCGCCAACATTGAGGGCATTTAAAAGTTTATTGGATAAACATATGGATGATAATGGCATAGTGTAGGTTAGATGGCTTTTGTTTCGGTGCAACATCGTGGGCCGAAGGGCCTGTACTGCGCTGTATTGTTCTATGTTCTATGTCTGTGTCGGGGTCCTTCAGCCAAGATGGCGGCGTCCACGGATCGAGCGCGGTCGGGGGTGGACAAAATGCCGCCGCCCATCTCTCCCTCGTGGCGTCCGGGGTCCAAAATGGCGGCGTCCGTTGGTCGCATGTGGATCGCTGGGCAGGCTGGGTCTGTGGTCACGTTTCTTCCCCGGAGATAGCGGCGACCCCGCGGGACTTGCATACCGTCGTGTAGTGGCCGTTCTTCCCGCAGCTTTTGCAGGTAGCCGCGCGGGCCGGTCAGTGCTGCCGAGGGTGTTTCGGCTGGCCGCAAAAATAGCAGCGGGGCCTCCCCGGTTGGTCTGGTGTTTTGGCCGCGCAGGTTTGCGGGGGTGGGGGGGGGTGTCGTAGAGTCGACCGCAGCGGGGGTCCACGGAGCCCAAGGGGCTGTAGTGCGGTCGGGGGCGTAGGCGCGGGTGTTACGCGAGGCCACATCGAGGGATGCCGCCAGGGCCCGAGCTTCTGTAAGTCCCAGAGATTCTTTCTCCAGAAGCCTCTGGCGGATCTGGGAAGAGGCCAAACCTGCCACATACGCATCGCGGACCAGGTGCTCTGTCAGTTCATTCGCTGTTACCGCCGGGCAGTTGCAGTTTCGACCCAGGATCTGCAGGGCGTTATAAAACTCGTCCAGTGATTCCCCAGGAAATTGCCGTCGTGTAGCGAGCTGGTAGCAAGCAAAAACCTATTTGGCGGGCCGGATGTAAATATCCTTCAGCGCGGCGATGGCACCGGTGAAACCGTCCTCGTCCTCGATAAGGGAGTAGACGTCAGGACTTACCCTGGAATAGAGGACCTGCATCTTTTGTTCGTCAGTCGGTGTGCCGGGGGCCGTTCGGAGGTAGCCCTCAAAGCATGCCAGCCAGTGCTTGAAGATAAAGGTCGAGTTAGCTGCTTGGGGTGCGATGCGCAGGCACTCCGGGGTGATTTGGAGCTCCATGTTCCCACGTCGTTTTCTTCAATTTAAATTCTGCTTAATAAATTGTAGTACCGTCAATATGACGCAAGGCAGGTTGAGGTAATGTCAATTGAAGGCTTTATTAAGCAGAACTTTATCCCCAGCAGCGTGGTTACAGATTGCAGCTGCTGAGGGAAATGGAAGGAAAAACTGGGTTCTTATACCGGCATTTCTGGGTGGAGTACAGTAGGTGGCAGATCCTATCAGGACCTGGCATCCCTCCACCAATAGCCTGTCGGCACGTGGTGTACCGTATTACCCCTAATACATACCACCACAGTGAGTACAAAAACAGGGAACACATCCAGTTCCGGTCACCGATCGTGAGGAAGGATGCGCGTTCTTAGGAAGATGCAAAGAAGATCTACCATAATGGTTCCAAGGATGACAGATTTTAGCTACAAGCATAAGTTGTAGAAGGTGAGATTGGGGAATTGAAGGGAGATTTCACAGAGACACATAAGATTATGACAGTTAGGGAAAGAAAAGCTGTTCAACTGATGGCACAAGGACCAGAGCTCACAATTTCTTTTAAAATTCCAATTAAGGGACAATTTAGCGTGGCCAATCCACCTACCCTGCACATCTTTGGGTTGTAGGAGTGAGACCCACGCAGACACGGGAAGAATGTGCAAACACCACACGGGCAGTGACTCAGGGCCGGGATCGAACCCGGGTCCTTGGCGCCAGGAGGCAGCAGTGCTGACCAGTGCGCCACCGTGCCGCCCGCTGAGCTCACCAATTTATGCTTTTCACAGAATCACGGCAGCACGGTAGCATTGTGGATAGCACAATTGCTTCACAGCTCCAGGGTCCCAGGTTCGATTCCGGCTTGGGTCACTGTCTGTGTGGAATCTGCATGTCCTCCCCGTGTGTGCGTGGGTTTCCTCTGGGTGCTCCGGTTTCCTCCCACAGTCCAAAGATGTCCAGGTTAGGTAGATTGGCCATGATAAATTGCCCTTAGTGTCCAAAATTGCCCTTAGTGTTGGGTGGGGTTGCTGGGTTATGGGGATAGGGTGGAGGTGTTGACCTTGGGTCGGGTGCTCTTTCCAATAGCTGGTGCAGACTTGATGGGCCGAATGGCCTCCTTCTGCACTGTAAATTCTATGATAACTACAGTACAGAAGGAGGCCATTCGGCCCATCAAGTCTGCACCAAACCTCTGAAAGAGCACCCTACCTAGGATCACTTCCCCGCCACCCTTCGCAACCCCATAACCTTTGGACACGAAGGTGCAATTGATCATGGCCAATCCACCTAAGCTGCACATCTTTGGGTTGTGGGAGGAAACCGGAGCGCTGGAGGAAACCCACGCAGGCGCGGGGTGAAGGTGTAAAATCCACACAGACAGTGACCCAAGGCCGGAATTAGGCAAGAGATGCGAGGGAGGATGTGAGGAAGACATTTTTAAGCTGACCACGCACGTGGTGGAGATGGAGACAAGCGCAGATTTCTAAAGGACGTTGGATGAGCCCTTGAAGGAAACAAACTTACAGGTCTACAGGAATCAAGGAGGGAATGGGATTGTTTGGCGTGATCTACAGAGAGCTGGCATGGGTTCGATGGGCTGAACGGCCTCTTTCTGTGGCACTAGGAATCCTCAGAGCACAGACGTTTAAGGAGAGATTTGGTAAATGTTCCAAAGGAGTTCCGAGGAGATGTTGACAGAGACAATAGGGCGAAACAATTTTCAGTATATTGTACAGATCCATTTTCAATAGCCCGAGAGTTACTAACCAGCAGGCACAGATTTAAAGTGACTGGCAAAAGAACTGGAGGCGACGACAGGAGAGCGAAAATGCACAGTGAGTTGTCGTGATATGGAATACAGAGGCTGAAAGGGTGGCAGAAGCAGATTCAATAATAGCATTTGGAAAAGAATCAGAAAAGTTTGTAAAACTTGGGGAAAGAGCAGGGGATTGGGACAAATAGGATTAGATCTACCTAAGAGGCACAAATAGACTTTCCGTGCTGCATCAATCTACGATCTGTATAATTTGCAAACATGCCTTCCAGCAGGAAAGATGCAAAGCGCGTCACATGATGACTTATTCAAGCCTGTTGCAGCTGTCTTGTTTTCTGCTGAGCATGTGTTAACAGTGTCATTGTCCATATTCTATAGATCTGTAAAATATATCTGGTAGCCATCTGTCAGTAGCAAGGAAATAAAAAGCTCACCATTCAAAGCAAATGATCTCTCTTTTGTTTGCCTGGCTACACATCAATTAAAAGTTGTTACAATTCGTCAAGAAGCTTTCTGCCCTTCACCACTTCGCCCATTCCCCCGTTAACCGACCCTTTATTAAATGCAAACCTGGATTAAGAAGTAATTCACTCTTACCCCATTGCAGGGCCCTGCCCCAGATTAATATCGACTCTCAAGAGGTAGAATTTTACAATAATGACGTGATAGCCTGTTTTGTGGTGTTGGAAGGAGGTAGCACAGTGGTTAGCACTGTTGCTTCACAGCGCCAGGGACCCAGGTTCGATTCCTGCTTGGGTCACTGTCTGCGTGGGTTTCCTCCGGGTGCTCCGGTTTCCTCCCACAAGTCCCAAAAGATGTGTTGTTAGGTGAATTGGACATGCTGAATTCTCCCTCTGTGTACCCGAACAGGCGCCGGAGTTTGGCGACTCGGGGATTTTCACAGTAACTTCATTGCAGTGTTAATGTAAGCCTACTTGTGACAATAATTAAGAATATTGGAATGATTATTATTAAATATTGGCCAGGGCACAGGGGAAAATGCCCCGGCTTTTCTTCAAAACAGTGCCAGGGTATCCACAAAACCAGGACCTTGCTCTAACATCATACTGAAAGACAGCACAGTGCTCAACTGGAGGATCAGCTTTGATCTTTGTAGTTGAACCCTTGACCTTTGTAAGACTTGAACTTCAAGATCTAAGGGTAAGCTCTCCAGCCTGGGAGCCATAGCTGACAGACTGCAACATTCTCTGCCAGGAAGAAAAGCGTTCCCTGAAATTTTGTTTCAATTCTTATTAAGATCATAGCAAATAGGAGCGGAAGTAGGTCATGTGGGCCCATTGAGCTTGCTCCGCTGTTCAATAAGATCACAGCTGATTTGATTGTGGCCTTAATTCCACTTTCCCACCAGTCCCCGATAAACCATTGATTCCCTTGGTGCAGATCAAAAATCACTCCCACTCAGCCTTGAATAAATTCAATGACCCAGACTCCGCTGCTCGCTGCGGAAGAGAATCCCAAATTTTAACCGCCCTCCAAGAAAAGAAGATTCCTGCTCATATCTGACTTAAATTAGAAACCCCTTTGCTTACAACTGTGCCCACGTTGGGGAAAAGTCCTCTCCGCATCTCAAGGCCCTCTCAGAATCTTATCATTTTCAATAGTATCATTTCTCATTCTTCCGAACTTTAACGAGTATAGGCCTGACCTCCTCAACGTTTCCTCAGAAGACAGCATTCTCATTCCAGGAGTCAGCCCAGTGAAACTTCACTAAACTGCTGCCAGTAAATCCCTTCTTAAGTAAAGTGACCAAAAGTATGGTAGGCGTGGCCTCACCAACGCCCTTGTTTCACCGACTTTTATATTCCGCCCCCTTGCAATGAGGGTCAACGTTCCATCTGCCTTCCTAATTACTTCCTGCGTCTGCATGTCAACATTTTGTGATTCTTGTACAAGGATGCCTAGATCCCTTTGTACTGCAGAAGTCTGCAGTCTCCCTTCATGAAAATATATTATACTTTCCCATTCCCCTTGCCAAAGTGGGCATTCTCACAATTTTTCACATTATGGTATTACAGTTAACAACTACAATATAGAACATAGAACATAGAAAAATACAGCACAGAACAGGCCCTTCGTCCCACGATGTTGTGCCGAACCTTTGTCGATATGAGAGCCAGCATGACATTTGCCTTCATAGAAACCCTACAGTGCAGAAGGAGGCCATTCAGCCCATCAATTATCATAGAATTTAAAGTGCAGAAGTAGGCCATTCGGCCCATCGGGTCTGCACCGGCTCTTGGAAAGAGCACCCTACCCAAGGTCAACACCTCCACCCTATCCCCATAACCCAGTAACCACACCCAAGACTATGGGCAATTTTGGACACTAAGGGCAATTTATCATTGGCCAATTCACCTAACCCGCACATCTTTGGACTGTGGGAGGAAACCGGAGCACCCGGAGGAAACCCACGCAGACACGGGGAGGACGTGCAGACTCCGCACAGACAATGACCCAAGCCGGAATTGAACCTGGGACCCTGGAGCTGTGAAGCAATTGTGCTACCAACAATGCTACCGTGCTGCCCTTAAGAACAAATTAACCTACACTACTATATCATTCTACCGTAATCCATATACCTATCCAATAGCCACTTGAAGGTCCCTAATGTTTCCGACACAACTACTTCCACAGGCAGTGCATTCCATGCCCCCACTACTCTCTGGGTAAAGAACCTACATCTGACATCCCCCCCCTATATCTTCCACCATTCACCTTAAATTTATGGCCCCTTGTAATGGTTTGGTCCACCCGGGGGAAAAGTCTCTGACTGTCTATCTATTCCCCTGCTCATCTTATAAACCTCTATCAAGTCGCCCCTCAACCTTCTGCGTTCTAATGAGAAAAGGCCTAGCACCCTCAACCTTTCCTCGTAAGACCTACTCTCCATTCCAGGCAACATCCTAGTAAATCGCCTTTGCACCTTTTCCAAAGCTTCCACATCCTTCCTAAAATGAGGCGACAAGAACTGTACACAGTACTCCAAATGTGGCCTTACCAAAGTTTTGTACAGCTGCATCATCACCTCACGGCTCTTAAATTCAATCCCTCTGTTAATGAACGCTAGCACACCATAGGCCTTCTTCACAGCTCTATCCACTTGAGTGGCAACTTTGAAAGATCTATGAACATAGACCCCAAGATCTCTCTGCTCCTCTACATTGCCAAGAACCCTACCGTTAACCCTGTATTCCGCATTCATATTTGTCCTTCCAGAATGGTTTGGTCCACCCGGGGGAAAAGTCTCTGACTGTCTATCTATTCCCCTGCTCATCTTATAAACCTCTATCAAGTCGCCCCTCATCCTTCTCCGTTCTAATGAGAAACGGCCTAGCACCCTCAACCTTTCCTCGTAAGACCTACTCTCCATTCCAGGCAACATCCTAGTAAATCGCCTTTGCACCTTTTCCAAAGCATCCACATCCTTCCTAAAATGAGGCGACCAGAACTGTACACAGTACTCCAAATGTGGCCTTACCAACGTTGTGTACAGCTGCATCATCACCTCATGGCTCTTAAATTCAATCCCTCTGTTAATGAACGCTAGCACACCATAGGCCTTCTTCACAGCTCTATCCACTTGAGTGACAACTTTCAAAGATGAATGAACATTGACCCCAAGATCTCTCTGCTCCTCCACATTGCCAAGAACTCTACCGTTAACCCTGTATTCCGCATTCATATTTGTCCTTCCAAAATGGACAAAGTCACACTTTTCACGGTTAAACTCCATCTGCCACTTCTCAGCCCAGCTCTGCATCCTATCTATGTCTCTTTGCAGCCGACAACAGCCCTCCTCACCATCCACAACTCCACCAATCTTCGTATCGTCTGCAAATTTACTGACCCACCCTTCAACTCCCTCATCCAAGTCATTAATCAAAATCACAAACAGCAGAGGACCCAGACCTGATCCCTGCGGTACGCCACTGGTAACTGGGATCCAGGCTGAATATTTGCTATCCACCACCACTCTCTGACTTCTATCGGTTAGCCAGTTCGTTAACCAACTGGCCAAATTTCGCACTATCCCATGCCTCCTTACTTTCTGCATAAGCCTACCATGGGGAACCTAATCAAATGCCTTACTAAAATCCATGTACACTACATCCACTGCTTTACCTTCATCCACATGCTTGGTCACCTCCTCAAAGAATTCAATAAGACTTGTAAGGCAAGACCTACCCCTCACAAATCCGTGCTGACTATCCCTAATCAAGTAGTGTCTTTCCAGATGCTCAGAAATCCTATCCTTTAGTACCCTTTCCATTACTTTGCCTACCACCAAAGTAAGACTAACTGGCCTGTAATTCCCAGGGTTATCCCTATTCCCTTTTTTGAACAGCGGCACAACATTCACCACTCTCCAATCCCCTGGTACCACCCCTGTTGGCAGTGAGGACGAAAAGATCATTGCCAAAGGCTCTGCAATTTCATCTCTTGCTCCCCATAGAATCCTTGGATATATCCCGTCAGGCATAGAACATAGAAAATACAGCACAGAACAGGCCCTTCGGCCCACGATGTTGTGCCGAACCTTTGTCCTAGATTAATCATAGATTATCATCGAACCCACAGCGCAGAAGGAGGCCACTCGGCCCCCCGAGTCTGCACCAGCCCCCGGAAAGAGCACCCCACCCAAACTCAACACCTCTACCCAACACCAAGGGCAATTTGGACATTAAGGGCAATTTATCATTGGCCAATTCACCTAACCCGCACATCTTTGGACTGTGGGAGGAAACCGGAGCACCCGGAGGAAACCCACGCAGACACGGGGAGGACGTGCAGACTCCGCACAGACAATGACCCAAGCCGGAATCGAATCTGGGACCATGGAGCTGTGAAGCAATTGTGCTATCCACAATGCCACCGTGCTGCCCTTAAGAACAAATAAATCTACACTATATCATTTTCCCGTAATCCATGTACCTATCCAATAGCTGCTTGAAGGTCCCTAATGTTTCCGACTCAACTACTTCCACAGGCAGTGCAGTCCATGCCCCCACTACTCTCTGGGTAAAGAACCTACCTCTGATATCCCTCCTTTATCTTCCACCTTTCACCTTAAATTTATGTCCCCTTGTAATGGTGTGTTCCACCCGGGGAAAAAGTCTCTGACTGTCTACTCGATCTATTCCCCTGATCATCTTATAAACCTCTATCAAGTCGCCCCTCATCCTTCTCCGCTCTAATGAGAAAAGGCCTAGCACCCTCAACCTTTCCTCGTAAGACCTACTCTCCATTCCAGGCAACATCCTGGTAAATCTTCTTTGAACCTTTTCCAGAGCTTCCACATCCTTCCTAAAATGAGGCGACCAGAACTGTACACAGTACTCCAAATGTGGCCTTACCAAAGTTTCAGCTGCATCATCACCTCACGGCTCTTAAATTCAATCCCTCTGTTAATGAACGCGAGCACACCATAGGCCTTCTTCACAGCTCTATCCACTTGAGTGGCAACTTTCAAAGATGTATGAACATAGACCCCAAGATCTCTCTGCTCCTCCACATTGCCAAGAACTCTACCGTTAACCCTGTATTCCGCATTCATATTTGTCCTTCCAAAATGGACAACCTCACACTTTTCAGGGTTAAACGCCATCTGTCACTTCTCAGCCCAGCTCTGCATCCTATCTATGTCTCTTTGCAGCCGACAACAGCCCTCCTTACTATCCACAACTCCACCAATCTTCGTATCGTCTGCAAATTTACTGACCCACCCTTCAACTCCCTCATCCAAGTCATTAATGAAAATCACAAACAGCAGAGGACCCAGAACTGATCCCTGCGGTACACCACTGGTAACTGGGATCCAGGCTGAATATTTGCCATCCACCACCACTCTCTGACTTCTATCGGTTAGCCAGTTCGTTATCCAACTGGCCAAATTTCCCACTATCCCATGCCTCCTTACTTTGTGCAGAAGCCTACCATGGGGAACTTTATCAAATGCCTTACTAAAATCCATGTACACTACATCCACTGCTTTACCTTCATCCACATGCTTGGTCACCTCCTCAAAGAATTCAATAAGATTTGTAAGGCAAGACCTACCCCTCACAAATCCGTTCTGACTATCCCTAATCAAGCAGTGTCTTTCCAGATGCTCAGAAATCCTATCCTTCAGTACCCTTTCCATTACTTTGCCTACCACCGAAGTAAGACTAACTGGCCTGTAATTCCCAGGGTTATCCCTAGTTCCTTTTTTGAACAGGGGCACGACATTCGCCACTCTCCAATCCCCTGGTACCACCCCTGTTGACAGTGAGGACGAAAAGATCATTGCCAACGGCTCTGCAATTTCATCTCTTGCTTCCCATAGAATCCTTGGATATATCCCGTCAGGCCCGGGGGACTTGTCTATCCTCAAGTTTTTCAAAATGCCCAACACATCTTCCTTCCTAATAAGTATTTCCTCGAGCTTACCAATCTGTTTCACACTGTCCTCTCCAACAATATCGCCCCTCTCATTTGTAAATACAGAAGAAAAGTACTCATTCAAGACGTCTCCTATCTCTTCAGACTCAATACACAATCTCCCGCTACTGTCCTTGATCGGACCTACCCTCGCTCTAGTCATTCTCATATTTCTCACATATGTGTAAAAGGCCTTGGGGTTTTCCTTGATCCTACCCGCCAAAGATTGTTCATGCCCTCTCTTAGCTATCCTAATCCCTTTCTTCAGTTCCCTCCTGGCTATCTTGTATCCCTCCAATGCCCTGTCTGAACCTTGTTTCCTCAGCCTTACATAAGTCACCTTTTTCCTCTTAACAAGACATTCAACCTCTCTTGTCAACCATGGTTCCCTCACGTGACCATCTCTTCCCTGCCTGACAGGGACATACATATCAAGGACACGTAGCACCTGTTCCTTGAACAAGTTCCACATTTCACTTGTGTCCTTCCCTGCCAGCCTATGTTCCCAACTTATGCACTTCAATTCTTGTCTGACAACATCGTATTTACCCTTCCCCCAATTGTAAACCTTGCCCTGTTGCACGTACCTATCCCTCTCCATTACTAAAGTGAAAGTCACAGAATTGTGGTCACTATCTCCAAAATGCTCCCTCACTAACAAATCTATCACTTGCCCGGGTTCATTACCCAGTACTAAATCCAATATTGCCCCTCCTCTGGTCGGACAATCTACATACTGTGTTAGAAAAGCTTCCTGGACACACTGCGCAAACACCACCCCATCCAAACTATTTGATCTAAAGAGGTTCCACTCAATATTTGGGAAGTTAAAGTCGCCCATGACTACTACCCTATGACTTCTGCACCTTTCCAAAATCTGTTTCCCAATCTGTTCCTCCACATCTCTGCTACTATTGGGGGGCCTATAGAAAACTCCTAACAAGGTGACTGCTCCTTTCCTATTTCTGACTTCAACCCATACTACCTCAATAGGGTGATACTCCTCGAACTGCCTTTCTGCAGCTGTTATACTATCTCTAATTAATAATGCCACCCCCCCCCCACCTCTTTTACCACCCTCCCTAATCTTATTGAAACATCTGTAACCAGGGACCTCCAACAACCATTTCTGCCCCTCTTCTATCCAAGTTTCCGTGATGGCCACCACATCGTAGTCCCAAGTACCGATCCATGCCTTAAGTTCACCCACCTTATTCCTGATGCTTCTTGCGTTGAAGTATACACACTTCAACCCATCTCCGTGCCTGCAAATACTCTCCTTTGTCAGTGTTCCCTTCCCCACTGCCTCATTACATGCTTTGGCGTCCTGAATATCGGCTACCTTAGTTGCTGGACTACAAATCCGGTTCCCATTCCCCTGCCAAATTAGTTTAAACCCTCCCGAAGAGTACTAGCAAACCTCCCTCCCAGGATATTGGTGCCCCTCTGGTTCAGATGCAACCCGCCCTGCTTGTACAGGTCCCACCTTCCCCAGAATGCGCTCCAATTATCCAAATACCTGAAGCCCTCCCTCCTACACCATTCCTGCAGCCACGTGTTCAACTGCACTCTCTCCCTATTCCTAGCCTCGCTATCACGTGGCACCGGCAACAAACCAGAGATGACAACTCTGTCTGTCCTGGCTTTCAACTTCCAGCCTAACTCCCTAAACTTGTTTATTACCTCCACACCCCTTTTCCTACCTATGTCGTTGGTACCAATGTGCACCACGACGTCTGGCTGCTCCCCCTCCCCCTTAAGGATCCTGAAGACACGATCCGAGACATCCCTGGCCCTGGCACCTGGGAGGCAACATACCTTCCGGGAGTCTCGCTCGCGACCACAGAATCTCCTATCTATTCCCCTAACCATTGAATCTCCTACAACTATTGCTTTTCTATTCTCCCCCCGTCCCTTCTGAGCCCCAGAGCCAGACTCCGTGCCAGAGACCTGGCCGCTAGAGCCTTCCCCGGTAGGTCATCCCTCCCAACAGCATCCAAAACGGTATACTTGTTTTGAAGGGGAACGGCCACGAGGGATCCCTGCACTGTCTGCCTGTTTGTTTTTTTCCCCATGACTGTAACCCAGCTATTCTTGTCCTGTACCTTGGGTGTGGTTACCTCCCTGTAACTCTTCTCAATCACCCCCTCTGCCTCCCGGATGATCCGAAGTTCATCCAGCTTCAGCTCCAGTTCCCTAACACGGTCTTTGAGGAGCTGAAGTTGGGTGCACTTCCCGCAGGTATAGTCAGTGGGGACACCGGTGGTATCCCTCACCACCCACATCCTACAGGAGGAGCATATAACTGGCCTAGCCTCCATCCCCTCTTACCTTACAGAATATAGCTGCTGTGTGGACTAACTAGATCTCCGCCCTCCGACTCTGCTCCCAGTCAGCTACACTTCCTGTAAACTCCTGGCTCTCTTCGCACTCTTTGCGGAAATGTCGGAAACAAAATGAAAGGAGCACCTTACTCCCTCCTCACCTAACTCCCTCGGTCACCAAACTCTCACTATCGCACTCAAAAAGCACCAAATTCAGCACTCCCTCGGTCACCAAACTCTCACTATCGCACTCAAAAAGCACCAAATTCAGCACTCCCTCGGTCACCAAACTCTCACTATCGCACTCAAAAAGCACCAAATTCAGCACTCAGTGCAAACAAAGTCTGCACTGTAGGGGATCACTTTTATACTGTGAATCTAGCCTCTGAAAAACTGGCCTAATCCAATTAACCAATTAACAAGCTCCAGCTGCAAGTGCCTACAAGTAGAAGCCTGCTTAAAGCTGATTGAAAATTCACCTTCTTCTAAACCAAACAGCAACTTTTAAGTTAATTAACTAAATAAAAGAAAGACTAAACTTTAGATAAAAATGAAGCCTTATACTCCCTCGGTCACCAAACTCTCACTATCGCACTCAAAAAGCACCAAATTCAGCACTCAGTGCAAACCTCAGCACTCAGCATGGGGACTTGTCTATCCTCAAGTTTTTCAAAATGCCCAACACATCTTCCTTCCTAACAAGTATTTCCTCGAGATTACCAGTCTGTTTCACACTGTCCTCTCCAACAATATGGCCCCTCTCATTTGTAAATACAGAAGCAAAGTACTCGTTCAAGGCCTCTCCTATCTCTTCAGACTCAGTACACAATCTCCCGCTACTGTCCTTGATCGGACCTACCCTCGCTCTAGTCACTGTCATATTTCTCACGTATGTGTAAAAGGGTTTTCCTTGATCCTACCCGCCAAAGATTGATCATGCCCTCTCTTAGCTCTCCTAATCCCTTTCTTCAGTTCCCTCCTGGCTATCTTGTATCCCTCCAGCGCCCTGTCTGAACCTTGTTTCCTCAGCCGTACATAAGTCTCCTTCTTCCTCTTAACAAGACATTCAACCTCCCTCGTCAACCATGGTTCCCACACTCGACCATCTCTTCCCTGCCTGACAAGGACATACATATCAAGGACATGTAGTACCTGTTCCTTGAAAAAGTTCCGCATTTCACTTGTGTCCTTCCCTGACAGCCTATGTTCCCAACTTATGCACTTCAATTCTTGTCTGACAACATCGTATTTACCCTTTCCCCAATTGTAAACCTTGCCCTGTTGCTCGCACCGATCCCTCTCCATTACTAAAGTGAAAGTCACAGAATTGTGGTCACTATCTCCAAAATGCTCCCCCACTAACAAATCCATCACTTGCCCTGGTTCATTACCAAGTCCCAAATCCAATATGGCCTCCCGTCTGGTCGGACAATCTACATACTGTGTTAGAAAAGCTTCCTGGACACACTGCACAAACACCACCCCATCCAAACTATTTGATCTAAAGAGTTTCCACTCAATGTTTGGGAAGTTGAAGTCACCCATGACTACTACCCTGTGACTTCTGCACCTTTCCGAAATCTGTTTCCCAATCTGTTCCTCCACATCTCTGCTACTATTGGGGGGCCTATAGAAAACTCCCAACAAGGTGACTGCTCCTTTCTTATTTCTCACTTCAACCCACACTACCTCAGTCGGCAGGTCCTCTTCAAACTGCCTTTCTGCAGCTGTTATACTATCTACTATATATATTTTAAAACATTTCCAATTTAGAAGCAATTTAGCGACGCCAATCCACCTAGCCTGCACATCTCTTGGCTGTGGGGGTTGATACCCACTATGTACCTCCAGTTGAGGGGGAACTATTCCCCAGTGTTAACACTGGAGCTCTAATAAACTGAAACGAGAAGGGTTTACAAAGCTCCCCTTGTTAGACCCTTGAAGTGAGCTTCATTGCAGCTGGTAGTTGCAAGCCCATTATAGTTCTCACTGATTAGTTAAAATGCTGCTGCTGCTGGGTCTCAGAGAGTTCATCGGTGCGGCAGCATTACAACCTCGGTCCTCAGTGGGGCTTCAGCTCAATGCCAACCGGGCTTGCTCGTTCCTTCTCAATATGTGCTTGTTGACCCCTGCTTGTTTTAATTTGCTGCCTCTGGTTCTTTAAAAAAGGTTTGACCTCAGCGCTACTAAAATTAGGAATGATCTATCAATGAGGAAGTGGCACCGAAAATAGACCATTCTACAACTGCCAGTGCAGCTGGCTAACCCGGGCAGCTTCAAACATGTTGCCAAAGACAGCGAGGGGCATTTGACGGACTCCAATAACATAACCTGTACTTAAACTTGGGCTCTTCCAAAATGCTGCCACGCTATCTTAAATCACACCAAGCCCGTTCATCTAGCATACCTGTGCTTGCTGATTTATATTGGCTGTGGACTGGTGTTAGGAAAACAAGGGATTTTCAGGGATTCATATTTGTATTGGTAAATATTAGAAATAAGGTATAGTTTTAAGTGGGTTTAATTTAATGTTCCTGTGCCTGGAAGGGTCAAACCTACAGTTAGATTCATGCTGGGCAAAGTTGTTTGTATGTGTGGAGGTTAGTTAAGTTCCAACCGTGTCTCAATTGTGCTTCGAGAGGGCTACGGCATAAAGCATAAGTAGGGCAGCAGAGTTATGTGGATGTTGCTTAGTAACTAGGACCTTGTAAGTTAGAGAAGCTTTTATATTTTTGTTTAATTTGCTAAATTGATTGCAGTTGGAGATAGATAGTGAGAGAGAAGGCAGCTCTCACAGCTCGGCCAGAAGCAATTGGCTTTAAAGACTAGAGAGGGAACATCTTTCTCAGCTTTGGCAGAAGAAAATCCATACCATGAAGTAATGGGTAAGAAAATGAGTGCAAGAGATGGCATGGTGGTGCAGTGGTTAGCACTGCTGCCTCACGGCACCGAGGAGCCGGGTTTGATCCCAGTCCCGGATCACTGTGCGTGCGGAGTTTGCACATACTCCCCGTGTCTGTGTGGGTATCAACCCCCACAGCCAAAAGATGTGCAGGGTAGGTGGATTGGCGTCGCTAAATTGCTCCTGAATTGGAAATGTTTTAAGATATATATAAGAAAACAAGTGCCGAGATCTGAAGAGCGCCTAGTTAAGCAAACTAGAGAAATGAAGAGAAGTTTCCAAGAAGTCTGAGGTTAAAGATACCAGAACAGAGAGCTGTTCAGTAAAGACAGATCAAGGTGAGTAGAAGGCTGAGATTCCAGAAATATATCTATAGTGATTTTCAGGTTTGTGAGATTTTACTATAGCCTATGGAACGTGAACTGAAATAACCATTGAAATTGGTGGCTGGATCTCAGAGTTTATGTGGAAGCAGACAAGACAAAGAAAGCCTAAAAGGGGTGATGTAAAATCCTGGACTGGATTTGCGGTTAAAAGTAGGGTGGAAGCTTGGCTTAAAAGAGTCATTTGTAAAGCCCAGACTGGATTTCAGGAGCAAACCACTAAGGGAAAGCATTATTATGAGCGGAGATTTTAAAGCATGTTTTTGGGAGTGGAGTTTGGAAACTTTCACGTAATCATCATCTGGGGGGATTCTGAGGAGAAACCCACAGATGCTAACTTGGGTTCAGAGCAGAGTGCATGCATTTGACCACAGTTATCTTCCATAGAATCCCTACAGTGCAGAAGGATGCCATTTGGCCCATCGAGTCTGCACCAACCCTCCAAAAGAGCACTGTACCTGGACCAACTCCTTCGCCCTACCCCGCAACCACGCACATTGGTCTTGGTAAATCCACCTAACCTGCACATCTTTCGACAGTGGGAGGAAACTGTAGCACCTGAAGGAAACCCACACAGACACGGGGAGAACATGCAAACTCCGCAAGGGCGGGTTGCATCTAAACTGGAGAGGCATAAATATCCTGGCCGCGAGGTTTGCTAGTGTCACATGGGAGGGTTTAAACTAGTATGGCAGGGGGGTGGGCACGGGAGCAATAGGTCAGAAGGTGAGAGCATTGAGGGAGAACTAGGGAATAGGGACAGTGGGGCTCTGAGGCAGAGCAGACAGGGTGAAGTTGCTGAACACAGCGGGTCTGGCGGCCTGAAGTGCATATGTTTTAATGCAAGAAGTATTACGGGTAAGGTAGATGAACTTAGAGCTTGGATTAGTACTTGGAACTATGATGTTGTTGCCATTACAGAGACCTGGTTGAGGGAAGGGCAGGATTGGCAGCTAAACGTTCCAGGATTTATATGTTTCAGGCAGGATAGAGGGGGATATAAAAGGGGTGGCGGAGTTGCGCTACTGGTTAGGGAGACTAACACAGCTGTACTGCGGGAGGACACCTTAGTGGGCAGTGAGGCTATATGGATAGAGATCAGGAATAAGAAGGGTGCAGTCACAATGTTGGGGGTTTACTCCCAACAGCCAGCGGGAGATAGAGGAGCAGATAGGTAGACAGATTTTGGAAAAGAGTAAAAACAACAGGGTTGTGGTGATGGGAGACTTCAACTTCTCCAATATTGACTGGGACTCACTTAGTGCTAGGGGCTAAGACGGGGCGGAGTTTGTAAGGAGCATCCAGGAGGGCTTCTTAAAACAATATGTAGACAGTCCAACTAGGGAAGGGGCGGTACTAGACCTGGCATTGGGGAATGAGCCCGGCCAGGTGGTAGATGTTTCAGTAGGGGAGCATTTCGGGAACAGTGACCACAATTCAGTAAGTTTTAAAGTGCCGGTGGACAAGGATAAGAGTGGTCCTAGGATGAATGTGCTAAATTGGGAGAAGGCTAATTATAACAATATTAGGCGGGAACTGAAGAACATAGATTGGGGGCGGATGTTTGAGGGCAAATCAACATCTGACATGTGGGAGGCTTTCAAGTGTCAGTTGAAAGGAATTCAGGACCGGCATGTTCCTGTGAGGAAGAAGGATAAATACGGCAATTTTCGGGAACCTTGGATAACGAGAGATATTGTAGGCCTCGTCAAAAAGAAAAAGGAGGCATTTGTCAGGGCTAAAAGGCTGGGAACAGACGAAGCCTGTGTGGAATATAAGGAAAGTAGCAAGGAACCTAAGCAAGGAGTCAGGAGGGCTAGAAGGGGTCACGAAAAGTCATTGGCAAATAGGGTTTCGGAAAATCCCAAGGCTTTTTACACGTTCATAAAAAGCAAGAGGGTAGCCAGGGAAAGGGTTGGCCCACTGAAGGATAGGCAAGGGAATCTATGTGTGGAGCCAGAGGAAATGGGTGAGGTACAAAATGAATACTTTGCATCAGTATTCACCAAAGAGAAGGAATTGCTGGATGTTGAGTCTGGATCAGGGTGTATAGATAGCCTGGGTCACATTGAGATCCAAAAAGACGAGGTGTTGGGTGTCTTAAAAAATATTAAGGTAGATAAGTCCCCAGGGCCTGATGGGATCTACCCCAGAATACTGAAGGAGGCTGGAGAGGAAATTGCTGAGGCCTTGACAGAAATCTTTGGATCCTCACTGTCTTCAGGTGATGTCCCGAAGGACTGGAGAATAGCCAATGTTGTTCCTCTGTTTAAGAAGGGTAGCAAGGATAATCCAGGGAACTACAGGCCGGTGAGCCTTACTTCAGTGGTAGGGAAATTACTGGAGAGAATTCTTCGAGACAGGATCTACTCCCATTTGGAAGCAAATGGACGTATTAGTGAGAGGCAGCATGGTTTTGTGAAGGGGAGGTCGTGTCTCACTAACTTGATAGAATTTTTCGAGGAGGTCACTAAGATGATTGATGCAGGTAGGGCAGTGGATGTTGTCTACATGGACTTCAGTAAGGCCTTTGACAAGGTCCCTCATGGTCGACTCGTACAAAAGGTGAAGTCACACGGGATCAGGGGTGAGCTGGCAAGGTGGATACAGAACTGGCTAGGTCTTAGAAGGCAGAGAGTAGCTATGGAAGGATGCTTTTCTATTTGGAGGGCTGTGACCAGTGGTGTTCCACAGGGACCAGTGCTGGGACCTTTGCTGTTTGTAGTATATATAAATGATTTGGAGGAAAATGTAACTGGTCTGATTAGTAAGTTTGCAGACGACACAAAGGTTGGTGGAATTGCGGATAGCGATGAGGACTGTCAGAGGATACAGCAGGACTTAGATTGTTTGGAGACTTGGGCGGAGAAATGGCAGATGGAGTTTAATCCGGACAAATGTGAGGTAATGCATTTTGGCAGGTCTAATGCAGGTAGGGAATATACAGTGAATGGTAGAACCCTCAAGAGTATTGAAAGTCAAAGAAATCTAGGAGTACATGTCCACAGGTCACTGAAAGGGGCAACAGAGGTGGAGAAGTTAGTCAAGAAGGAATACTGCATGCGTGCCTTCATTGGCCGGGACATTGCGTATCAGAATTGGCAAGTCATTTTGCAGCTGTATAGAACCTTAGTTAGGCCACACTTGGAGTATAGTGTCCAATTCTGGTCGCCACACTACCAGAAGGATGTGGAGGCTTTAGAGAGGGTGCAGAAGAGATTTACCAGAATGTTGCCTAGTATGGAGGGCATTAGCTATGAGGAGCGGTTGAATAAACTCGGTTTGTTCTCACTGGAACAAAGGAGATTGAGGGGCGACCTGATGGAGGTCTACAAAATTATGAGAGGCATAGACAGAGTGGATAGTCAGAGGCTTTTTCCCGGGGTAGAGGGGTCATTTACTAGGGGGCATAGGTTTAAGGTGCGAGGGGCAAGGTTTAGAGTAGGCATACGAGGCAAGTTTTTTACACAGAGGGTAGTGGGTGCCTGGAACTCGCTACCGGAGGAGGTGGTGGAAGCAGGGACGATAGTGACATTTAAGGGGCATCTTGACAAATACATGAATAGGATGGGAATAGAGGGATACGGACCCAGGAAGTGTAGAAGATTGTAGTTTAGTCGGGCAGCATGGTCGGCACGGGCTTGGAGGGCCGAAGGGCCTGTTCCTGTGCTGTACATTTCTTTGTTCTTTGTTCTTTGTAAGGCCAGAATCGAACCCTGGTCCTTGGTGCTGTGAGGCAGCAGTGCGAATCACTGTGCCACCTCTGTACTTAAAAGGAACTTTTTGTGGTAATGAGACCATTGTAGCTTAAGATGGAATTCATAATCCATGTTAATCTTTAAATTTGTGTGCATTTCTTAAGGGGGAGTAAAAGAATATTGTATTATAATCCAAGTTTCCATGCTTCACATATTTTTTTAACCAAAGAGAGCTTTGACTGAGAACCAGAGAGGGAGGTGGGAACCGCCTGTGCACAAATCTTTCATCACCGACTCTCTTCCTCAAAGTAATGTCCAGTAGCTATCACTACATGAGTGGGAATGCTGGTTGATCTATTTTCCCAGGGGTGTTGTGTTTTTTTTTGAAAATATATTTATTCAAATTTTTCAACAAATTTTCAACAACCCCCCCCCCCCCAAACAAGAAAAAGAAACAAAAACACGACAAGCAGAAATTATACATTGGATTTCCCCCAAATACAATAACCCCCCATATAACAATAGAAAACACAAATAAGGAAACCCCCCACCTTAACCCAAACGCCACCCCAAAAGAAACCCCCATCCCTCCCCCTGCAGCCCCCCCCCGCCCCTGGGCTGCTGCTGCTGACCTCCTCCTAACGCTCCGCGAGATAGTCTAGGAACGGTTGCCACTGCCTGGAGAACCCGTGCACAGACCCTCGCAAGGCAAACTTTATCCTCTCCAGCTTGATGAACCCTGCCATGTCATTGATCCAAGCTTCCACACTAGGGGGCTTCGCATCTTTCCACAGTAACAAAAATCCTCCGCCGGGCTACCAGGGACGCAAAGGCCAGAATACCGGCCTCTTTCTCCTCCTGCACTCCCGGCTCATCCGATACCCCAACTAATGCTAATCCCCAGCTCAGCTTGACCCGGGCGTTCACCACCTTGGGCATAGTCCTCCCAAAACCCCTCCAAAACCCATCCAACGCCGGGCACGACCAGAACATATGGACGTGATTTGCTGGGCTCCCGGAGCACCTCCCACATCTGCCCTCCACCCCAAATAATCTACTTAACCTCACCCCTGTCATATGCGCTCTGTGAGTAACTTTAAACTGTATTAGGCTGAGCCTGGCAGAAGAGGAGGAAGAATTAACCCTAATCAGGGCATCAGCCCACACACCCTCATCTATCTCCTCCCCAAGCTCTTCCTCCCACTTGCCCTTGAACTCCTGCACCGAGGTCTCCTCCTCTTCCTGCAGCTCCTGGTAAATCGCCAAAACCTTGCCTTCTCCAACCCATACACCCGAAATCACCCTGTCCTGAATCCTACATGTTGGAAGCAGCGGGAATTCCCTCACCTGCCGCCTCACAAACGCCCTCACTTGCATGTACCTGAAAGCATTTCCCGGGGGTAGCCCAAACTTCTCCCCCAGCGCCCCTAGGCTCATAAACGTCCCATCGATGAACAGGTCCCCCATTCTTCTAATCCCTGCCCGATGCCAGCTCCGAAACCCCCCATCCATCCTTCCCGGGACGAACTGATGATTCTCCCGAATCGGGGACCAAGCCGAGGCTCCCACCTCGCCCTTGTGTCGCCTCCACTGCCCCCAGATCTTCAGCGTTGCCGCCACCACCGGACTCGTGGTGTACCTTGTCGGCGAGAGCGGCAGCGGTGCAGTCACCAGCGCCCTCAGGCTCGTGCCCACACAGGACGCCATCTCTAGCCTCTTCCACACCGCCCCCTCTCCCTCCATTACCCACTTACGGATCATCGCCACATTGGCTGCCCAATAATAGCCACATAGATTCGGCAGCACCAGCACCCCACTGTCCCTGCTACGCTCCAGAAACACCCTCTTCACCCTCGGGGTCTTATTCGCCCACACAAATCCCATGATGCTCCTGCTTACCCGTTTGAAAAAGGCCTTGGGGATCAAAGGGGTGTTGTGGTTTCAATGTCATCCTCCTAACAGCATTGCTGTCGAAATGACACAGGTTTGAACCTTGGATCTGTCTGGAAGGGTAACATTTGAAGTAATGTTTCAATTGTACTTTCACTGTGGATCATAACATTCTACCAAAAATACCTAATCCAAACGTGGACAGAAAGTGTCGAACACAGAAGATGAGGTGAGAGTGACTGCTCTTTACAGAAAGCCACCAGACCACAGTGTGTGGCATCAAAGTGCCTTAGCAAAACTGATAGTCAATGGAAATCGGGGCAAAATCTCCACTGGTTGGAGTCATTGGCACAAAGGTTGAAGATGGTTGTGGTTGATGGAGGTCAATCATCTAAGCCCCGAGGCATTGCAGCAGCAGTTCTTCAGGGGAGTTATCAAAGGTAGTGTCCTAGGCCCAACCATCTTCAGCTGTTTCATCAATGACCTTCCCTCCGACATAAGGGGCGGGATTCTCTGACCCACCGCCGGGTCGGAAAATCCCCGGCGGGGGGGGGGGGGGGGGGGGCGGCGTGAATCCCGCCCCACCGCTCCGAAGCCGGCTGCCGTATCCTCCAGCGCCGTTTTTTGGGCGAGGGTGGGGATCATGCTGCGCTGGTCAGGGGTCGTTGGCAGCGCCCCCCCCCCCCCCTCCGGCAATTCTCCGGGCGCCCATCGCTTCCTGGCCAGTCCCGACGGCGTGAAATGGACATGGTCCATCACGGCGCGTCCTGGCTTGTAGGCCGGCCTTGGGGTCCTTGGGGGGTCGCGGTGGCCCCACGGTGGCCTGGCCCGTGACAGGGGCCCACCGATCTGCGGGCAGGCCTGTACCATGGGGGCACTCTTTCCTTCCGCGCCGGCCTCTGTAGGGCTCCGCCATGGCCGGTGCAGAGAAGAACCCCCCTGCGCATACGCAGGAAACACGCCGGCCGGTCTGCTCATGCGCGGAACCACGCCGGCGGTTCTACGCATGCGCCAACTTGCGGCGGCCCCTTGGCGCCGGTTGGCGTGGCGCCAAGCACTCTGGCGCCGGCCTAGCCCCCGGAAATGCAGAGGATTCTGAAACTTCTGGTTGGCCCGACGCCGGAGTGGTTCGCGCCGTTCTTGGTGCCGGCGTCGGGCCATCCCGCCAATTGCGGGAGAATCCCGCCCAAGAAGTGGGGATGTTCACTACTAATTGCACGCTGTTTCAGTGTGATGCACAACACTTCAGATACCGGAGCAGTCCATGACCACGTGCAGAAAGACCTGGACAACATTCACGCTTGGGTTGACAAGTGGCAGTGTACAGAAATTTATCTTGTGCCAAATTAAATGGCAATGCTTAATATTAATTGCAGGTACAAATGATGTGCCATAGAGATCGGTGCTGGGACCTCAACTCTTTACAATTTATGCGTTGCGCGATGGTGCAGTGGTTAGCACTGTTGTCTACGGCACCGTGGACCCGGGTTCGATCCCAACCCCGGGTCACTGTCTGTATGGAGTTTGCACATTCTCCCTGTGTCTGCGTGGGTTTCACCCCCACAATACAAAGATGTGCAGGTTAGGTGGATTGGCCACGCTAAATTGCCCCTTAATTGGAAAAAAAATAATTTGGTACTCTAACTTTATTTTTTTTTAAACTCTTTACAATTTATATGAATTACCTGGATGAAGGGATGGAAGGTATGGTGCTAAATTTGCTGATGTCACAAAAATATGTAGGAAAGTAAGTTGTGAAGAGGACATAAGGATGCTACAAATGGATATAAATAGGTTAAGTGAGCAGGCAAAGATATGGCAAACATTTTGGCAGGAAGAATAAAAAAGAATACAATTGGATAGTGAGAGATTGCGGAGCTCTGAAATGCAGAAGGATTTGGGTGTCTTAGTGCATTAATTACAAAAGGTTAGAATGCAGGTCCAGCAAGTAATTAGGAAAGCGAGTACAATGTTATCTTTTATTGCGAGGGAAAATGAATACAAAAGTCGGGAGCTTATCCGTCAGTTGTACAGACCATAAGACCATACGACATAGTGTCGTGTTGGGTGTTCCGATACACAAATGAACCAACACGGTTGTAGATGGTACAACTCTGTTTTATTGACTTGTACAATAATAACTAATAACTGCTGGCTGAGGTTCGTGCTTCACCAGCTAATCTGTGGACCCAGCCCTTTCACTATCTTGGTGAGGCACTCAGCACATGGTGCATGTCTGACTGGCACGCTGTGAGCTCTGTGCTCTGAGCTATCTCCTGGTAGAATGAGCGGGAACTGTGGTGTTCCCTGTTTTATAGTGCGTGTGCTCTCACTGGTGATTGGCTGCAATGTTGTGTGTGTGTTGGTTGGTCCAACTACCTGTCCATCAGTGTGTGTGTGATTGCACCATGATATGCTAATGTTGATATCATGACATCCCCCCTTTTCACAAGGATATGTGCCTACATGTTAATAAATATTAGTGTGTACTGAGTGCATCTGAGTATGTGTACGTGCAATATTTACAACATGTACATGAGGCTAAACTATATGCAGAGGAAGTGTCAGGTGCAACAGGACAACGAGGTTGTACCAATAACAGAACAAATGCAATCAGCAAACAACGAAAGAGAACTTCTGGAACAAGAAAGAAACACGTTAACAGTACTGTAAATCAATTCAGTGAGTCCAATGAGTCCAATGTGCTAACAGGCTCATAAATCAAGTCTATCAGGTGGGCGACGAATTCGGGTTGACCGCCTCAAGGGTGGGTCAGGATCCACCGGCGGAGGAATGGGCCTGGCCAGGGGCGAGAGAGGAATAGGCAGAGTGGCAGGAAGCTCAACAAAGTCAACATCAGGGACAACAGGAGGGCGTGGCACCGGTGCACAATCACGTAGCGAGCGTGGAAGCAGCCGAAGGGCCCGCCGATTACGTTGGCGATTGGAGCCATCAGGCATGCGAACCAGGAACGAGCGGGGAGCCACGCGGCGGAGAACCTCGGCCGTTGCCGACCAGCCATTCTCCGGTAGGTGTATGCGGACGTTGTCTCCAGGCGCCAGGGCAGGAAGATCAGTTGCCCGAGCGTCATGTGCCACCTTCTGCTGAGCACGCTGTTGTTGCATCCTCCGCAGTACTGGAGCATGGTCGGGTTCAGGAACATGAATGGACGGCACAGTGGACCTGAGGGTGCGACCCATCAACAACTGGGCTGGCGAGAGGCCCGTGGACAGTGGGGCCGAGCGATAGACCAGCACGGCTAAACAGAAGTCAGATCCGGCATCAGCAGCCTTGCAGAGGAGCCGCTTCACGATGTGGACGCCCTTTCGGCCTTGCCATTTGACTGGGGATGTAAAAGACTGGACGTCACGTGTGTGAAGTTGTACGAAGCGGCAAAAGAAGACCATTCTTGGCTCGCAAAACAAGGCCCGTTGTCAGACATGACGGTGAGCGGAATTCCATGGCGAGTGAAGGTTTCTTTGCATGCCCGGATGACAGCTGATGATGTCATGGCGTGCAGGCGTATGTCCTCCGGATAATTTGAAAAATAGTCAATCAAAATGACGTAGTCCCTGCCGAGTGCATGAAAGAGGTCCACGCCCACCTTCGCCCAGGGGGATGTGACCAACTCATGGGACTGAAGTGTCTCAGGGGGTTGCGCCGGCTGAAACCTTTGGCAGGTGGGGCAGTTGAGCACCATTTAGCGATGTTGTCGCTGATGCCCGGCCAATACACCGCTTCTCAGGCCCTCCGCCTGCACTTTTCAACTCCGAGATGGCCTTCGTGCAGTTGTTCGAGGACAAGCCGGTGCATGCTGTGTGGGCTCACAATCCGGTCCAACTTCAGGAGGACACCATCAGTGACGGCCAAGTCGCCCCGGACATTGTAGAATTGTGGGCACTGCCCCTTGAGCCACCCTTCCGTCATGTGGCGCATTACACGCTGTAGAAGGGGGTCAGCCGCAGTCTCACGGCGAATGTGGGCCAGACGTGCGTCAGTAGCCGGCAGATTGGCCGATGTGAAGGCTACGTGTGCGTCGACCTGACAAACGAACCCCTCCGATTCGGACAGAGCATCCGCGATGATGAGGTACTTTCCCGGGGTGTAGACTAGTTGGAAGTCGTACCTCTGGAGCTTGAGCAGAATGCGCTGGAGGCGAGGGGTCATATCGTTGAGGTCCTTCTGAATGAATCCGACCGGGGGCGATGGTCGGTCTCCACAGTGAACTGCGGAAGACCATACACATAATCGCGGAATTTGTCGATGCCGGTCAACAAGCCTAGGCACTCCTTTTCAATTTGCGCATAGCGCCGTTCTGTGGGGATCATGGCCAGCGAGGCATAGGCGACCAGGGCCCATGATGCGTTGTCGTCCTGTTGCAGGAGTACCGCCCCAATGCCGGACTGGCTGGCGTCAGTCAAGATCTTGGTGTCCCGAGTGGTATCGAAAAACGCCAGTACCGGGGCGGTGATGAGCTTGACCTTGAGCTCCTCCCATTCACTCTGGTGTGCGGGCAGCCACTGGAATTCCGTTGTCTTCCTGACCAGGTGGCGAAGAGCCGTTGTGTGCGAGGCAAGGTTGGGAATATACGTCCCCAGGAAGTTGACCATCCCGAGAAAGTGCAGCACTGCCTTCTTGTCTGCCGGCTGCTGCATGGCTGCGATGGCTGCCACTTTGTCGGCATCCGGCCGCACCCCTGACGCTGGAGACGACTGATGTGCTCCTGTGGTGTGGTGGACCAAATGATGACGTCGTCCACACAGACGCGCACCCCTTCGATGCCCTCCATCATCTGTTCCATGATGCGATGGAACACCTCGGAGGCCGAGATAATGCCAAACGGCATCCTATTGTAGCAGTATCTGCCAAATGGAGTGTTGAAAGTGCACAGCTTCCTGCTGGACTGATCCAGTTGAATCTGCCAAAAACCCTTTGAGGCATCAAGCTTGGTGAGTACTTTTGCCCGAACCATTTCGCTCGTGATTTCTTCTCGTTTGGGTATGGGGTAGTGTTCCCTCATAATGTTGTTGTTCAGGTCTTTTGGGTCGATGCAGATCCGGAGTTCGCCGGAGGGCTTCTTGACGCACACCATGGAGCTGACCCATGGCGTTGGCTCCATGACCCGGGAAAGCACTCCTTGGTCCTGCAGGTCCTGCTTGAGGCGGTCCTTGAGTGGTGCTGGGACTCTACGAGGTGCGTGAATGACCGGGGTGGCGTCCGGTTTGAGCGTATTCTGTATGTGTAGGGCAGTGTGCCCCTGCCCTCGAAAACCTCCTGGTTGTGCGCAAGGAGTGAGTGGAGATGCGCCCTAAATTGGGCATCCTGGAAATCGGACGTGCCTTCTGGAGACAGAGTGTGTACCCGCTGAACGAGGTGGAGGACCTTGCACGCCTGTGCACCTAACAGTGAGTCCTTTGAGGATCCAACTATTTCAAAAGACAATGTGGCTTTGTGTGAGTTGTGTGTAACTTCGAGCTGGCAGGATCCTGTGGCCGGGTAACATTTCCGTTATAGTCAACCAGCTGACAGTGGGATGGCAGAATCGGTGGTTTACCCTTTAAGGTCTGGAAGGCTGACCATGCGAGGAGATTGGCGGAGGCACCAGTGTCCAGGCGAAATGTAATCTGTGATCGGTTGACCGTTAGGGTGGCACACCACTCATCGCCCGGATCAATGCTGTGCACTGGCAGCGGCTGGTGGTTCCGACTTGGGGTCATCCGGTTCTTGTGGATTGCCGCTTTAAGTGGACGGAGCCACAGTTGCCGCACGTCGTGATGTCATGGCATTCGTTGCGCCACCGCGCATGCGCGGTGTGGTCCTGCGTAGAGCGCGCGTGCGCATCCCGTCCCTCTGTGTCGACGTCCCCTCTTTCGGCGCGTACAAGCGCGGGAGGCCTCGGAAAGTGTGCAAAATGTCCGCCCTCGGCCGGGCCGCGGTCCAGGAGGAACTCGATCGACTGGACCCGTTCGGCCTCGTAGGACCCCTGCCATGCCGTTTTGGCTGCCTGGATTTGGGGGTACCGGCTGGTCGCGTTTTCGTGGAGGATGCAGGTCTCAATGGCAGTCGCTAGGGTGAGGCGCTTTATTTTGAGGAGCTGCTGGCGGAGGGTGTCCGAGGTGACCCCAAAAACTATCTGATCCCGAATCATGGAGTCGGAGGTGGCCTCATAGCCGCAGGACTGTGCGAGGATACGGAGGTGTGTCAAATAAGATTGAAAAGGCTCATCCTTACTCTGCAGGCGCTGCTGGAAGAGGAACCTCTCGAAGCTCTCATTGACTTCCACGCTGAAGTGTTCCTCAAACTTTAGAAGGACCGTCTTGTATTTCGTCACGTCCTCGCCTTCCGCGAATGCCAGGGAGTTGTAGATGTGGATGGCGTGTTGCCCCGCCGTGGAGAGGAGGAGGGCGATCTTCCTGGTGTCCGATGCGTTCTCCCTGTCTGTGGCTTCTAGGAAGAGCTGGAAGCGCTGTTTAAACAGCTTCCAGTTGACGCCAAGGTTTTGTAGCCACCTAAAATGGCTGATTCCTGATTAGAATGGTCAAACCCCGATCTAAAATGGCGAACGGAAGAGGCTGATGGGAAAATCAGCCAACAGGACTTAAACGGACAGCTGCAGGTAAAACAGTGTATTCACCTCTGGGGAAGTCAGCCCAGACCGATACCTGCAGCCATCAACATCACAACAACCCAGCCATCTGCATTTTAATCAGCCATCCCCGGGAACAATTGCTACACATTAGCAACATAAAGCCGATCCAGACCTGTCGGCGCCAGCAGGGGCTGACACAAAGAAAGGTAAACGACCACCCCCCGATCAAGGAATCGCCCCATTATTGGACCATATCGAACCAAGTGATTGGGACCAAGTCCAATCACTTGGAACCAGGTACGAGGTCCGCCCCGAGAGGCAGGAAGCCCCTGGGGACAAAAAGAGTAGGGGCCAAGTTCAACTTGACCCTTCTTCTCCTGCTCGCAACCTTCGAGACCCTTCGACAAGAAAACAGTAAGTGTTACTCCAGCGATCGCTACCAGATAGGCGCTCCTGACTATCGACTTGTACCAGCTTTGAATCCCGCAGGCTCAGACCCAATTTGAAAGACCATTTGTTTACCTGACCTGGTGGGCCATTTCCAAAGTTAAGCCTTTAGTGGTAGGTAGTAGTCTAGAAGTAGGATTATTGTATACGTATTTATTGCTGTATATAATAAATGAGCGTTGATTTAACTTTTACTAAGCGGTGTGCTGCATTATTAATCATTACTTGAGCTTGAACCACGTTGCGGTATCAGAAAGATAGCTGGCGACTCATGAGCAAAGGTGACAGAATTAGAGCTAATAAAACTAAGGCTAAAACGAGCAACATTTTGGCGCCTGACGGGACCCGATCTAGAAGTGGAAAACCTCTCCGGGAGAACCCAAGAAATTTGAATTAGAATCCAATGGGAAACAAAGAAAACCACAAGTGTTCAAGCAGTTCTGATTAATAGTCATAATTCGGAAGTGTGTGTATGCATGCGTAACTAACAGGGCTGTAAGGTAAAACTGATAGATTTTTGTTGCGTCAAAACTGTCGGAAGTCTGTATTTTCGGAAATTAGCGCAAGCCGTACCCGCATCTACGACACCACCTTAGCCCCCTGTTCCAAATTTAAATGAAGCAAGCGGATAGGAAAGATGGCCATGCAGGCAATGCAGCGCCTCATGAACCCTGAGGAATTTGCGGTCGCAGTGACCAGCAGCAGTAGAGTGGGACAGTGTCCCATTTGGGAAGAGGAAATCCGGAAATATCTCAAGGGCAAAGGATGGCCCATGTGGAATGATTTCTGCGATAATAACGAATCAGGTCCCGGAAGTATAGGGCATACTTGGTGGGAGAACCTGAGCGAGATACATAAAAAGAGCTTAGCGAAAGCTTGCAAGCCGATGGCAATCGTGTCCTGTTTGGCACAATTGCGAGGCACAGAGGAGGTCGTCAAGACGCTCCGCAAAGAAGTAGAGGGCATACATCGGATGAGTAAAGTTGATGTAAGCGAGGTTGAGAAACAGAATTTAGAGTTAAGGAGGAAATTAGCAGCAAAGGATGAAGAGGTGGCTGACGCCAAACGAGGTCACCAGTCTTGTCTGGCGCACTTAAGCAGTTCCCAATCCCAGTACGGAAAGGCATATCAGGACACGCAGCATGTAGTCCTGGTAAGGAAAGAAACAGAGAAGCAGGTGGAGACACTACAGAAACAATGTAGTGATCTCAAGGCAGCCTTGAGAGCGCTCCACGCTGCCACCACAGAACAAAGACAGAGCACAATAGACCATGCAAAGCGCCGGAAGCAAATTGCAGAGCTGCAGTCACTGCTTTCTGTTCAGAAAGATTTTCAGGAAACCTTTGGGGAAAAGTTAGACCAGGAAGACGGCCCTGATTGGGAAGAGTTACAAGAAACAGCGCAGAGATATGTTCAGGGAACATGTGCGCAGGGAAAGCCCCAAAGGAGAAAAGCACCCCAACCCCCCACAGAGCAGGTAGTTCAGGCTCCAATGAACCCAGTAACCACCCTCCGCATGGCCACACCGGACGATGCGGGATATCTATATTCCACCCCCTTAACAGTGACCCAATTACGGGAGGCGTGCGAGAAGATCACACCATTCCTCCCCACCTCAGACCCCCACCATTTCTTTGCCACAGTTAGACGTCAGGCGCACATGTTCGTCCTGGACGAGAGAGAGCATGTAAAGCTCATTGTTTTAAGTTTAGATCCGTCGAGAGCAGCAGCCCTTCCCGACCCACAGAATGTAGGAGGAGGCACCCTTGCAGAAATGCACACCGCGATCCTGGATGCGATCGGGTACAACCGGGGTGACCCCGTAGATGGCCTCAATAAGTGCAGGCAGGAAAAGACAGAACACCCCACAGCGTTTGCTGGACGCCTGTGGATTCATTTCACAGCAGTTTTTGGTAATTTAGAATCTGCCCATTTGTCCCAAGACGGTATGGCCAAATGGACCGGCACCCTTATCTCCCATGCCACAGAGGCAGGACAAAAAGCCTGTATGAATGATGACCCCTCTGAGGAAGCCCACAATGAGAAATGGGTTTTAAAAAGATTGTCCCGCGCCTGGGAGCAGTCTGTACAAAGCAAACCCACAGTTAAAAATCCCGAAGAACAGCAGGCAGAAGCAGACAAACCCGCAGTTAGGGAACCCGAGGAAGAGCAGGCAGACATGCATCCGGTTAAAACGCACCAGAACCCCCGAGTGTGAGGAGGGGGTTCTTGCAGCGTAGCAGGGATAGGGGGGGGGGGAGGGGGGCTGGCACTACCGAGCCTAAGTGAATACTACTGGGCCGCCAATATCTCAATGGTGTGTAAGTGGATGGGAGAAGGGGAGGGAGCGGCGTGGAAGAGATTGGAGATGGCGTCCTGCAAGGGAACCAGCCTACAAGCAATGGTGACGGCGCCATTGCCGTTCTCCCCGAAGAAATACACCACAAGTCCAATGGTGGTGGCAACACTAAAAATTTGGGGGCAGTGGAGACGACATAGGGGAAGGACGGGAGCCTCGGTGCGGTCCCCGATAAGAAATAACCATAGGTTTGTCCCGGGGAGAATGGATGGGGGACTTGGAGCATGGCAAAGAGCTGGGGTTGTGCAACTGAGAGATCTGTTCGTAGACGGGACGTTTGCGAGTCTGGGAGCGCTGACAGAAAAATATGGGTTGCCCCAAGGGAATGCATTTCGGTACATGCAACTGAGGGCTTTTGCGAGGCAACAGGTGAGGGAATTCCCGCAGCTCCCGACGCAGGAGATTCAGGATAGAGTGATCTCAGGGACATGGGTGGGGGATGGTAGGGTGTCGGATATATACAGGGAAATGAGGGACGAGGGGGAGATCATGGTGATGAGCTGAAGGGGAAATGGGAAGAAGAGCTGGGGGAAGAGATTGAGGAGGGGCTGTGGGCTGATGCCCTACGTAGGGTAAACTCGTCGTCCTCGTGCGCCAGGCTAAGCCTGATACAATTCAAGGTTTTACACAGGGCGCATATGACCGGAGCACGGCTCAGTAAATTTTTCGGGGTAGAGGATAGGTGTGGGAGATGCTCGAGAAGCCCAGCAAACCACACCCACATGTTTTGGTCATGTCCGGCACTACAGGGGTTCTGGGTGGGGGTGGCAAAGGTGCTTTCGAAGGTGGTGGGGGTCCGGGTCGAGCCAAGCTGGGGGTTGGCTATATTCTGGGTTGCAGACGAGCCGGGAGTGCAGGAGGCGAAAGAGGCTGATGTCTTGGCCTTTGCGTCCCTAGTAGCCCGGCGAAGGATATTGCTTATGTGGAAGGAAGCCAAACCCCCGGGCGTGGAGACCTGGATAAATGACATGGCAGGGTTTATAAAACTAGAATGGATAAAGTTCGCACTAAGGGGTTCGGCTCAAGGGTTCACCAGGCGGTGGCAACCGTTCATTGACTACCTCGCAGAACGATAAAGGAAATGGGAAGGTAACAGCAGCAACCCGGGGGGGGGGTCCTCAGGGGTGTTTTTGTATAAATATTTGTAGTAGGCTATGTATATTGGACTGTTTGATTTTATTTTTGGAGAGTTATTATTTTTGATAGGGCAGTTGCCATTTAGTTTATATATTATTTATTTATTTGTTAAAAACGGCCACTGTTATTTATACTGTTTTACTGTTGTAAAAAGGAAAACCTTTGTATTGTTTTGTTTAGCCAAAACATTTTGAATAAAATATATATATTTTTAAAAACGCACCAGAACCCCGCATGGGTAAACGAAGGAAGGAACAGCCCCCTACAGAAACCACCGGAATGTTACAATTGCAGACAATTAGGACATTACGCACGAGAATGTCAAGCCCCCCCCTGAAACAGCAACGGGATCAGCCCACAAATGCCCCCCGAACCAGCAAAGACACCAACAGCCCCGACCCCCCACCCAGGGAACCACACCCAAGGAAACAATGCACCAGAGAGCCTGCTCCACCTTATGTGCCCCAGGGGTCATGTTACAATTGTAGGCAGCCTGGACACTTCGCCCGAGATTGCAGGAGACCCCCACCAGCTAGACTAGCCCCCAGATATGAAAGAGAACACCACCCACAGCAGCTACAAGGTCCCAGCTGCCCCATGCAAACTGGGAGCGCTTACCCACCACTTCGCATGGCAGCGTTACCTCAGCAAGGCCACTTCATTTTTGTTTCACTCCTCCTTCCTTTCTTCTTCGGTCACGCTGCACTCCCTCCATATGCTAATTACACCCCAGCCCAAATGTGATTTACGATGTCCCGTATCCTGATGGAACCTGCAGGATGTTTTATGTTGTTTGTACGTTTGTTTAAGTGTTGTTTGTCCGACAGGAGAATTTTTTCCAGCCGCTTGTTCAGCGGAACCAACTTATCTGCAGATACCTGGTAAACAGACCACACGCTTGTTCAGTGGAACTAGCTTTTCAGCTGATACTTGTTCGGGTATCAGACGCCCGATCGTAACTGCTCTTCTGATTCAAGGGACAGAATCACTATGGCAGCCCCACCACGATGACTACATTTTTGCCTGTTCTTGTCAGTTGCTCAGGCAGTGGAGAAACGGCGTGAGACCCGCCCTGCCTGGGGAACCCCCCGCTGGTCAAACACGCTCGAGTAGGGGAGATACGGCATTGGTAGCCGTCCTACCCAGGGACTCCATCCAAATCTTACCCGTCGCGGCCCATACGCACCTCATTTGACATTCTTTCATTTCAAAAAGTTTTTATTTGTTTAGGCGACCTTTAGGTTGCTGCCACCTGCTATTTACATCCAGGAACATTTGGATGTTCTGCACTGGTTCATGATTGGGAAGTGTGCCGTGTCCTAAAATTTGTTTTGGAAAAAAATGAGGGAGTCACACATAGTGACCAATTATAAGGGAATAATTGGCCCCAAAGGACAGACACACTAGCATACCGGATATTGACCCAAGGTAGTTACAGATACTATGCTTGTTTTTACAGAACTCCAGAAGCTCCAGGACCGGAGAAAATACAAGAGAAAGAAAGAAAAGGAAAGAGGACACCCATGAGGACTTCCTTCATCGTGCTCAACATTATTTTTGTGGACATTTGGTTGCGCGTGAACGCGAACCCCATGACTTCAAACCTCCCACCGTTAATGTTTCACTGCCCCGCAGTACCCAAAGCCCAGTCACCAGCGACACTGCATCTTCCTGGTGTGCCAGGTTCATAACCTGGTACTCACTGTCCTACGTGATCGAAGCACTGTTAGCATTGGCGATACTCTGCTGTGTAGTGCAGACTATGCGCCTCCGTAAATGGAGAAGGAGAGCGTACCGTGCTAGAACCCCGGTATATCGGATCAGATCCGCTATATTCGGTTACGACCAGACCCCCTACCCCCGCGATCTAAAACAAAATAATAAAGAGCATTCACTTGCGTTATTACTGTGAATAAAGAAATGTACAAATTTTTCATGAAAAAAAACACTGTATGATCCTGAACTTGGCTGCCAACCCAGGAAAGATTGTGGAATAATATGATTTTGTTGTGTGTTTTAGGAAGATAGGATAATGCAATGTTTAGCGAGTATAGTGTAATAAGGATAAATTAGAGGTTCCAAGTTTGTTATTTTGTAATGCATGTCCCTGCCTGACATAGCGCCCTTAGAATTGTTCGGTAAAATTTTTGGTGCATAGCTAGGGTCAGAGCAGAGGCCATGTAGGAGATGTCCCCCCCAGTCAGGGAATGGAAAGAAAAAAAATTAATGTGATCCTTCACGCTTCGCGTTAGGATCACAAGGAGGGAATGTAGCCACCTAAAATGGCTGATTCCCGATTAGAATGGTCAAACCCCGATCTAAAATGGCGAATGGAAGAGGCTGATGGGAAAATCAGCCAACAGGACTCAAACGGACAGCTGCAGGTAAAACAGTGTATTCGCCTCTGGGGAAATCAGCCCAGACCGATACCTGCAGCCATCAACATCACAACAACCCAGCCATCTGCATTTTAATCAGCCATCCCCGGGAACAATTGCTACACATTAGCAACATAAAGCCGATCCAGACCTGTCGGCGCCAGCAGGGGCTGACACAAAGAAAGGTAAACGACCACCCCCCGATCAAGGAATCGCCCCATTATTGGACCATATCGAACCAAGTGATTGGGACCAAGTCCAATCACTTGGAACCAGGTACGAGGTCCGCCCCGAGAGGCAGGAAGCCCCTGGGGACTATAAGAGTAGGGGCCATGTTCAACTCGACCCTTCTTCTCCTGCTCGCAACCTTCGAGACCCTTCGACAAGAAAACTGTAAGTGTTACTCCAGCGATCGCTACCAGATAGGCGCTCCTGACTATCGACTTGTACCAGCTTTGAATCCCGCAGGCTCAGACCCAATTCGAAAGACCATTCGTTTCCCTCACCTGGTGGGCCATTTCCAAAGTTAAGTATTGGCCTTTAGTGGTAGGTAGTAGTCTAGAAGTAGGATTATTGTATACGTATTTATTGCTGTATACTATAAATGAGCGTTGATTTAACTTTTACTAAGCGGTGTGCTGCATTATTAATCATTACTTGAGCTTGAACCACGTGGCGGTATCAAAAAGATACCTGGTGACTCATGAGCAAAGGTGACAGAATTAGAGCTAATAAAAGTAAGGCTAAAACAAGCAACAGTTTCCAGCAATTCGGAGAGGCTGCGGCGGGCTGATGTTCTCCATGGAGCAGGATGGCGGATTTCTGGAGAGGTGAAGGTAGGTCTCACAGTCGCTGGTTAGTTTCCAGTCCTGGTATCATGTCATGTTGGGTGTTCCGATACACAAATGAACCAACACGGTTGTATATGGTACAACTCTGTTTTATTGTCTTGTACAATAATAACTAATAACTGCTGGCTGAGGTTCGTGCTTCACTGGCTAACCTGTGGACCCAGCCCTTTCACTATCTTGGTGAGGCACTCAGCACATGGTGCATGTCTGAGTGGCACGCTGTGAGCTCTGTGCTCTGAGCTATCTCCTGGTAGAATGAGCGGGAACTGTGGTGTTCCCTGTTTTATAGTGCGTGTGATCTCACTGGTGATTGGCTGCGATGTTGTGTGTGTGTTGGTTGGTCCAACTACCTGTCGATCAGTGTGTGTGTGATTGCACCATGATATGCTAATGTGGATATCATGACACATAGGAGCAGAATTCGGTCACTAGGCCCATCGAGTCAGTTCCGCCATTCAATCAGGGCATTGATGAGACCACATCTGGAGCATTGTATACAGTATTGGTTCCCTAGTTTAGGAAGGGATGTAAATGCATTGAAGCAGTTAAGAGAAGGTTTACCTGATTCATACCTGGAATGATCAGGACGTCTTACGAGGAAAGGTTGAAAAGGCTTGACTTGTATCTGCTGGAGTTTTAGAAGAGAAAGAGGCGACTTGACTGAAACATATAAGAGCCTGAGGGTTCTGGTCAGGGTGGATGTGGAAAGGATGTTTCCTCTTGTGGGACAATCTAGAAATAAGGGTTCCTATTTAAAAATAAAGGGTCACCCATTTAAGATAGAGATGAGGAGGATTATTTTCTCTAAGAGGGCCATGAGTCTTTGGAACTCTTCTCCTCAAAAGGCAGGGGGTGCAGTCTTTGAATATTTTTAAGCCAAAGGTAAATAGATATTTGATAAGTGAGGGGGTGAAAGGTTATCAGGGATAGGTTAGAATATGGAGTTGAGGTTACAATCAGATCAGCTATGATCGTATTGAATGGCGGAGCAGACTCGAGGGGCTGAGTGGCCCACTCCTGCTCCTAGTTCATATGTTCCTATTTTTGTATTGCTGAATTCCCCCCTATCGTCTACAACACTCAAGGAGCTGGAACCCTTCACCAGGCTGTCAGAATCAAAACTGAAACCAAACTCCAGCCGTTTGCGGGGTCCGATCAAATCACCACCTGTTACCGGGCAGAGCACAGCCTTTTGGGCCAATTCGTTGGCCACCAGCTAATCAATCAAACTGAGTCCCAACCTATCTCTCTGTCACAGGTGCCGGTCAGTTTACAGTTTCTGTTAAACCAGTACAGCCTTTCAGATTCTCCCTGCTTGAATTAAAGGTACAGGCTTCTTGCCTTAAAATTTTATGTCCAGTAATCATCCATGGATCAAAAATAATAACAGAAAAAATAAAAGAAAGAGGAAATAAGGGAATAAACAGAGAAGAAACAGCGAAGGACCTTTACAACTGGGATATTCAAAAGCTCTGGCAGAATTGGTGGAGAGAGAAACAGAGTTAACATTTCAAGCTTTTATCGGATGCATTGGTGGTCATCTTCCAGAATCCTTAAGACCCTGGAACAGTTCCTATAGATTGGAGGATAGCTAATGTAACACCACTATTTAAAAAGGGAGGTAGAGAGAAAACAGGGAATCATAGACCAGTCAGCCTGACGTCCATAGTGGGGAAAATTCTGGAGTCCATTATAAAAGATTCAATAGCAGAGAACTTGGAAAACAATGGCAGAATCAGACAGAGCCAGCATGGATTTATGAAAGGGAAATTATGCTTGAAAATCTACTGGAATTCTTCAAGGGTGTAACCAGTAGAATTGATGAGGGGGAGTCGGTGGATATTATTTTGACTTTCCGGAGGCTTTCGACAAAGTCCCACATTAGAGATTAGCGTGTAAAATTAAAGCGCATGGGATTGGGGGAATTATTGAGATGGATAGAAAACAGGTTGGTAGGCAGGAAACAAAGAGTCGGAATAAACGGGTCCTTTTCTGAATAGTAGGCAGTGACTAGTGGGGTACCGCAGGGATTGGTGCTGGGACCCCAGCTATTCACAATATATATTAATGAACTAAGTGTAATATCTCGAAATTTTCAGATGTCACAAAGCTGGGTGGAAGGGTGAGCTGTGAGGATGATTCAGAGATGCTTCAGTGAGATTTGCACAAGACGAGTGAGTGGTAGATGCAGTATAATGTGGATAAATGTGAGGTTATCCACTTTGGTAGCAAAAACAGGAAGGCAGGTTATTCTCTGAATTGCTATAAATTGAGAAAGGGGAATATGCAATGGCGAGAGTCCTTGTACACCAGTCGCTGAAGTGGTTAGTACTGCTGCTTTACAGCACCAATTTGATTCTGACCTTGGGTGACTGTCTGTGGATATGCAGGTTAGGTGGATTGGCCATGATAAATTGCCCCTTAGTGTCCAAAGATCAGGTGGGGTTACAGGGGTAGGTGATGGTCCTAGATTAGGGTGCTCTTTTGGGGGGTCATTGCAGAATTTGCAGAATTGGGCAGCACGGTAGCATTGTGGATAGCACAATTGCTTCACAGCTCCAGGGTCCCAGGTTCGATTCCGGCTTGGGTCACTGTCTGTGCGGAGTCTGCACATCCTCCCGTGTGTGCGTGGGTTTCCTCTGGGTGCTCCGGTTTCCTCCCACAGTCCAAAGATGTGCAGGTTAGGTGGGATTAGCCATGATAAATTGCCCTTAGTGCCCAAAATTGCCCTTAGAGTTGGGTGGGGTTACTGAGTTATGGGGATAGGGTGGAGGTGTTGACCTTGGGTAGGGTGCTCTTTCCAAGAGCCGGTGCAGACTCGATGGGCCGAATGGACTCCTTCTGCACTGTAAATTCTATGATAATCTATGATAGTTGATGGGCTGAATGGCCTCCTTCTGCACTGTAGGGTTTCTATGAAGGCAAATGTCATGCTGGCTCTCATATCGAGAGGATTCGAGTACAGGAGCAGGGATGGCTTGCTGCAATTATACAGGGCTTTGGTGAGACCACACATTGAATATTGTGTGCAGTTTTGGTTTCCTTATCTGAGGAAGGATGATCTTTCCACAGAAGGAGTGCAGTGAAGGTTTACCAGACCGATTCCTGGGATGGCGGGACTGACATATGAAGAGAGATAGAGTCAATTAGGGTTGTATTCGCTTGAGTTATGAAGATTGAGAGAGGAATCTGTGTGGAGTCTGCACGTTCTCCCCCTGTCTGCGTGGGTTTCATCCGGGTGCTCCGGTTTCCTCCCACAGTCCAAAGACGTGCAGGTTAGGTGGATTGGCCACGATAAATTGGGCTGAGTGGCCTCCTCCAGCAAGTTTATGTTTGATGTTCTAATCTCATAGAAACCTATAAAATTGTAATAGGACGAGACAGGGTATTTGCAGGAAGGATGTCCCCGATGGCGGGGGTGTCCAGAACCAGGGGTCACAGTCTGAGGATATGGAGTAAGCTATTTAGGACTGAGATGAGGAACAATTTTTCACCCAGTGAGTGGTGAGCCTGTGGAATTTGTTACCACAGAAAGTAGTTGAGGTGAAAACATTGTCTGCTTTCAAGAAGGAGTTAGATGTAGCTCTTGCGGTGAAAGGGATTAAAGGATATGGGGGGGAAGGTGGGATCAGGCTATTGATTTGGATGATCAGCCATGATCATAATCAATGGTGGAGCAGACTCGAAGGGCCAAATGGCATCTCCTGCTTCGATTTTCTATGTTTCTATGCTGTTATGTCGGATCTTCATCAACTTGAAATATTAATTCTGTTTCTCTCTCCGCCATTGCTGCTGGACTTGCTGAGCATTTCCAGCAAGTGTAAAGGCTATGGGCACTTACGATAATCCAGCTACAGTATTGAATACTTGTGCTCCAGGACTTGTCGTGTCCCTAGCCAAGCCCGTTCCAGTACAGCTACAACGCTGGCAAATCAATGTGGAAAATTGCCCAGGTATGTCCTGTACAGAAAGAAAACAGGACAAATCTAACCCAACTCACAACCACCCCAACAATCTACTCCCGATCATCAGCAAAGTGATGGAAGGGGTGATCCCAGGAATGGTAGGCCTAACATACGATGAACGTCTGAGGATCCTGGGATTATATTCATTGGAGTTTAGGAGGTTGAGGGGAGATCTAATAGAAACTTACAAGATAATGAATGGCTTAGATAGGGTGGATGTAGGGAAGTTGTTTCCATTAGCAGGGGAGACTAGGACCCGGGGGCACAGCCTTAGAATAAAAGGGAGTCACTTTAGAACAGAGATGAGGAGAAATTTCTTCAGCCAGAGAGTGGTGGGTCTGTGGAATTCATTGCCACAGAGGGCGGTGGAGGCCGGGACGTTGAGTGTCTTTAAGACAGAAGTTGATAAATTCTTGATTTCTCGAGGAATTAAGGGCTATGGAGAGAGAGCGGGTAAATGGAGTTGAAATCAGCCATGATTGAATGGCAGAGTGGACTCAATGGGCCGAATGGCCTTACATCCGCTCCTATGTCTTATGGTCTTATCAACAGTGCAATCATACGGCACTTGCTTAGCGATAACCTACTCACTGAAGCTCAGTTTGGGGTACGCCAGGGCCATCAGCTCCTGACCTCATTATAGCCTTGGTTTGAATATGGACAAAAGAGGAGACCCCTTGATATCATGGCTGCATGTGTCCATGGATGGCATCAGGGAGCCCTAGCAAAACTGGAATCAATAGAAATCAGGGGGGAAACTCTCCACTGGTTGGGGTCACACCTAGCAAAAAGGAAAATGATTGCGGTTGTTGGGGGATAGCCACCTGAGCTCCAGAACACACGGCAGGAGTTTCTACAGGAGTGTCTTAGGCCCAACCATCTTCAGCTGCTTCATCAATTAACTTCCTTCCAACATAAGGTCAGAAGTGCAGATATTTGCTGATGATTGCACAATGTTTCCTCAGATACTGAAACTGTCCATGCCTCAACACAACCGTGACAATATCCAGGATTGGACTGAGAAGTGGCGAGTAACATTCACACCACAGAAATGAGAGGCAATGACCATCTCCAATAAGAGAGAATCAAACCATCATCCCTTGACATTCAATGGCGTTCCCATCACCGAATCCCCCGTTATCAACATCCTGGGGGTTACCATTGACCACAAACGGAACTGGACTAGCCAGATGTTGTGACTACAAGGACAGATCAGAAGCTAGGAATCCTGCAGCAAGTAACTCACCTCCTGACTCCCCAAAGCTTGTCCCGCACCTACAAGGCTCAAGTCAGAGTGTGATGGAATACTCCCCACTTGCCTGGATGAGTGCAGCTCCAACAACTCTCAAGAAGCTTGAGACCATCCAGGACAAAGCAGCCCGCTTGATTGGCACCTCTTCCAAAAACATTTGCTCCCCTCACCATCACCACACAGTAGCAGCCGTGTGCACTATCTACAAGATGCACTGTAAGAACTCACCAAGGCTCCTTAGGCAGCACCTTCCAAGCACATGATTACTACCATCTAAAAAGACAAGGGCAGCAGATGCATGAGAACACCAACATCTGCAAGTTTCTCTCCAAGTCACTCACCTTCCTGATTTGGAAATATATTGACGTTCCTTCAGTCGCTGGGTCAAAATCATGGAATCACAGAATCATAACATTTACAGTGCAGAAGCAGGCCATTTGGCCCATCGTGTCTGCACCAGCTCTTGGAAAGAGCACCCCACTTAAGCCCACACCTCCACCCTATCCACCAGTAACCCCACCTAACCTAAGGGCAATTTAGCATGGCCAATCCATCTAACATTCACATCTTTGGACTGTGGGAGGAAACCGGAGCACCCGGAGAAAACCCACGCAGACACGGGGAGAACGTACAGACTCTGCACAGTCAGTGACCCAAGCCGGGAATCGAACCTGGGACCCTGCAGCTGTGAAGCAACAATGTTAACCACTAAACCCTGGAACACTTCCCCTAAGTGGCAGCACAGTAGCACAAGTGGATAGCACTGTGGCTTCACAGTGCCAGGGTCCTAGGTTCGATTCCCCGCTGGGTCACTGTCTGTGCGGAGTCGACACGTTCTCTGCGTGGGTTTCCTCCAGGTGCTCCGGCTTCCTCCCACAGTTCAAAGACGTGCAGGTTAGGTGGATTGGCCATGCTAAATTGCCCTTAGTGTCCAAAATGGTTAGGAGGGGTTTTGGGGTTATGTGGATAGGGTGCAAGTGAGGGCTTAAGTGGGCAGACTCGATAGGCTGATTGGCCTCCTTCTGCACTGCATGTTCTGTGCTGTTTACCTCTTTGCCAGTAGTTCTCAAATTGGTGTGGTCAGCCAGGGTCCTCCAAGTGGTTTGTCCGCTCAACCAAAATGCAACTCTCTGACGCACAACTCCGAAGCTATATGAGGGAAAGAGCAGAACCCTCATCCACACCACTTGAGTGACATCACAAAACTGGTTCCGGGACGAGTGGTGCAAGTGATCATATGGGTAAGTAACTACAAGGCAATTTCATTAGCAAGATTTATTTTCTTACTGACTTAAATTAAATTAATAAAGAATTTTTAAAAATGTATTGGGCACGGTCGAACGGCCATGCTGCACCTGTAAAGAGGCATCCGGCAGTGCAACGTGGCTGATAGAAGTGGGAGACCCTGCTCCCGGGATCGACCTGGTTCGCAATGCCTCGCGAGGTTGTGTTAAATCTCGCAAGACATTGTGATGTGAATCCTGGCCATTGTGGGTGGGACCACATTTTGACATATCTGTATATTAGACAGCGAGTCTCACTCTTTAAAAAAAAATTTTGAGTACCCAATTATTTTTTTCCAATTCAGGGGCAATTTAGCGTGGCCAATCCACCTACCCCGCACTTCTTTGGGTTGTGGGGGTGAAACCCACGCAGACACGGGGAAAATGTGCAAACTCCACACAGACAGTAGCTAGTCTCACTCTAATATGCAGCTTCCCGAGGCACCTGATGTGTTGGGATTTATCCTCTTTGCCTCAGAGACCTTGGGTGAGTGTTTTTCAGTACTGGTATCCAGTACAAAAGGGACCAGATGGAATGGCCCTTGGGGGGGGGGGTGATTGGAGGTCCCCTGCCTGGCACTGCCGAGCAGGCATTTTTGTGTGGGGTGATGATCAGGTTGGGGTTGCTCTGTGTGGGCATTGGGGATGTGGAGGACTCCTCATAGTGAATTGGGGCTGGGGGGGGTTTCGGGTTCATGTTGAGGGCTCTAGAGATTGGGGTGCCATTTAAAAATGGCACCCTGATCTCTCGCACATCTGGCGAGTGGAGCTCCTCACTGCAGAAAACAGGGCTATGTGCGGCCTCGACTGCATGCTCCCCGCTGAGGCCCCCGATCTAACCTGAGTGATGTTTAATAGGGCTGTGTTTCTCAGCACTGTGAGCGCTGGAAAACAAGTAGCTCAATGCGTTTGAAAGAGGACTTTGTTCCCATTGAGCTAAATCGCACCCATTAGTTCAGGAGATGTTACAGAGCCAGCATTTATTGCCTATCCCTTATTGCTCATTATCTGAGTGGCTTGCTTGACCATTTCAGAGGGTAGTTAAGAGTCAACCGCATTGCTGTGCGACTGGAGTCACATGTAGGCCAGACTGGGTAAGGACGGCAGATTTCCTTCCCTGAAGGACATTAGTGAACCGGATGGGTTTTCACAACAATCAACAATTGTTTTCATGGTCACCATTATTGAAATGAAATGAAAATCACTTATTGTCACAAGTAGGCTTCAAATTAAGTTACTGTGAAAAGCCCCTAGTCACCACATTCCGGCGCCTGTTCGGGGAGGCTGGTACGGGAATTGAACCGTGCTGCTGGCCTGCCTTGGTCTGCTTTCAAAGCCAGCGACTTAGCCCAGTGCTTTTAATTCCAAATTTATTAATTGAATTGAATTTAAATTCCACTTGCTGCCGTGGTGAAACTTTAGCCTGGGTCTTTGAATTACCAGTCTAGTGGCATTACTGCTACATCACAGTCTCCAGTATGCAATAAGCATTAGCTTCTCAGATTATTCCGATGATATAAAAAATAAATTTAGAGTACCCGATTATTTTTTTCGCCAATTAAGGGACAATTTAGCGTGGCCAATTCACCTACCCTGCACATCTTTGGGTTGTGGGGGTGAGCCCACGCAGACACGGGGACAATGTGCAAACTCCATGCAGACAGTGACCCGGGGTTGAGATCATAGAATTTGCCGTGCAGAAGGAGGCCATTCGGCCCATCGAGTCTGCACCGGCCCTTGGAAAGAGCACCCCACTTAAGCCGCACACCTCCACCCTATCCCCGTAACCCCACCATCCTTTTTTGGACACTAAGGGCAATTTAACATGGCCAATCCACCTAACCTGCACGTCTTTGGACTGTGGGAGGAAACCGGAGCACCAGGAGGAAACCCACACACACACACACACACGGGGAGAACGTGCAGACTCCGCACAGACAGTGACCCGAGCCGCGAATCGAACCCGAGTCCTCGGCGCTGTGAGGCAGCAGTGCTAACCACTGCGCCACCGTGCCGCCCCCATCAGAAGAAGATTATTGCGATGCTTTTACAACACATAGATTCCCGTGACCGGGCTGAGGTAATTCATGAAGGGCCCGCCCACTCCGTCATCTCAACCTTGCCCCTTGCCAGAGGTGTGCGGTGACCCTCGGGTTGAATCGCCACCCGGTCAGCTCTCCCCCAAGCCTCCGGTTATCTGGGACGATGGCGACTTTACTTTACTTCAAAGCAGTCCAGGTGTGGGCATATTTGAAAAGTCACCTTTAGCAGCAAACTGGGAGATGGCTTGGAGAGGAACCAGGGTGGGGTCAGGACATTGCACACAAACAAAAAGCTGCCAGCCGTGACCCCGCCCTCTCCTCGGAATCGGAGCCCGCCCCCTCCAACGACTGACCAATCGCTCAGAGCGTGACGGTCTCTCATTGGAGTAGAGCGTTGTCAATCAGATGGATTGACAGGTCTGGGTGGTACTCCCTCCTTCTCCTCCCCAGGAGGAGCCTCTGAAACAAATTCACTCGCTTTTTAATCGCAGCAGGGAGACACCCGGTCGGTCTATAAATAGGTGCTTTGCCAAAAGAAATACAATTTTTTGAAGAGTTGTCTCTGGCAGAAGCTAACCGTTGATTTGAGTTGAGAGGACAAGCTGTTTGGCCCGGGCTTTCTGCTCACCTGAGAGAAAAAAACTTTTGTCTTTTGAAGAAAACTTTTCGGAAACCATGTTGCTTCCAAGGACTCTCCTCTTCATCGGGCTGACTTTCGTCTTTGTTGGAACCAAAGGTAAGATCCATTTTCTCCTCCCCCCGGCCCCGTCGTATGTTTTATGTGAGGCGATGTTTTAAAAGTTCTTGAGGAAACTTTTTCTTCTCCCTGCTCGGATGCCTACAAAAGGGATCTCGGTTTCAACAGCCCTCCCCGCCCTCCTTAACCTTCACTGAGGGTGTTTTTTTTTTGTTGCGCCTTGCTCCCTTTTTGTGAGAGGTTTTTCCCCCCTCCCAATTCTTCCCCCTCCTGCTCCCAATTCTTCCCCCTCCTGCTCCCAATTCTTCCCCCTCCTGCTCCCAATTCTCCCCCCTCCTGCTCCCAATTCTCCCCCCTCCTGCTCCCAATTCTCCCCCCTCCTGCTCCCAATTCTCCCCCCTCCTGCTCCCAATTCTTCCCCCTCCTGCTCCCAATTCTTCCCCCTCCTACTCCCAATTCTTCCCCCTCCTGCTCCCAATTCTTCCCCCTCCTGCTCCCAATTCTTCCCCCTCCTGCTCCCAATTCTTCCCCCTCCTGCTCCCAATTCTTCCCCCTCCTGCTCCCAATTCTTCCCCCTCCTGCTCCCAATTCTTCCCCCTCCTGCTCCCAATTCTTCCCCCTCCTGCTCCCAATTCTTCCCCCTCCTGCTCCCAATTCTTCCCCCTCCTGCTCCCAATTCTTCCCCCTCCTGCTCCCAATTCTTCCCCCTCCTGCTCCCAATTCTTCCCCCTCCTGCTCCCAATTCTTCCCCCTCCTGCTCCCAATTCTTCCCCCTCCTGCTCCCAATTCTTCCCCCTCCTGCTCCCAATTCTTCCCCCTCCTGCTCCCAATTCTTCCCCCTCCTGCTCCCAATTCTTCCCCCTCCTGCTCCCAATTCTTCCCCCTCCTGCTCCCAATTCTTCCCCCTCCTGCTCCCAATTCTTCCCCCTCCTGCTCCCAATTCTTCCCCCTCCTGCTCCCAATTCTTCCCCCTCCTGCTCCCAATTCTTCCCCCTCCTGCTCCCAATTCTTCCCCCTCCTGCTCCCAATTCTTCCCCCTCCTCCTCCCAATTCTTCCCCCTCCTCCTCCCAATTCTTCCCCCTCCTCCTCCCAATTCTTCCCCCTCCTCCTCCCAATTCTTCCCTGTAGACTGGCACCCATTATTATAATTAAAAAAAACCACAACATTCATCCCAAATGAAAAGTGCCTTGCTCAGAACTTGCGAACAAACAATAATTAAAACTACTTTTGTTGTATCCTTCTTGTTGAAACTAGCTCAGTAGCTGTGGGTGCAATTCCAGGTTTCTTTCTGAGGTAGGGAGCCTGTCTAGTGGATTTTTAGTTTCACTGAGGCAATTGTGTAGAGCTGTGGGCAACCCAGAAAGAGGGAGGGTATTTGCTCCATAGAGCTCATCCCTGTTCAATGCTGGTGCCAACACCCTTTTTTTTAAAGGAATGTATATTTGCTTCTCCTCTCTCTATTCCCCCCCCCCCCCCCCCCCAAACAAAAACAAACTTTCCACTACTTTCAAACCCATCTTAAGTACAACACGGGTTTGTGCTTTGTTCAAAAAAAACTATGGACGCTGCACTTTCTAACTCCTCCTATTCATTTATAACCCCCCCCCCCAAACTCAACATGAGGGTCCCCTGGCTCCCCCAGTGGGCAACTCCAGCCTAGTCGCATGCATGTAAAAAATACCTGGCACCATGGCAGTGCCCCTGCCAGCAATGCCACCTGGCCACTGCCAGGGTACCCAGGTGGCATCACCATACCTAAAGGGCGTGGGGGGGAGGGGCTCCAATCCGCTTGGAGACCCCACCCCATAAGTGCCATACCATCTGGTCCCTGTGGGGACAGATGTTTTTTAAAAAATATATACTTTATTCATAAATTTTCTAATAAACATTACAGGACATTTTGAATTGTTGCGACTGTACATTTCCATCAAAGTTGCATGTTCACTTGGCTATTTTACATTCAATTGGGATGGCATTCAACAGGTTTCCTTGTTTACTTTACAATTCTTTCATAAGTATTTACATCGTCATTTTTCTTTCAATGCCATTACACATTGGAGTGTTAATGACCAGACCGAGGGGTTTTACACTGTTACCAGCCCCTCGATGTACATTTGTTGGGAGACCTTACACAGTGGTCTTTCCCCATTGCGCCTTGGCGGCAGCTGCCCCAAGCTTGAGTGTGTCCCTCAGCACGTAGTCCTGGACCTTTGAATGTGTCAGTCTGCATCACTCGGTCGGGGACAATTCTTTGCACTGGAAGATCAGCAAGTTTTGGGCAGACCAAAGAGCATCTTTCACAGAGTTGATGACCTTCCAGCAGCAGTTGACGTTTGTCTCTGTGTGTGTCCTTGGAAACAGTCCGTAGAGCACAGAGTCCTGTGTCACAGAGCTGCTTGGGATGAACCTTGACAAATATCACTGCATCTCTCTCCAGACCTTCTTTGCAAAGGCTTGTTTGAAAGTTCTGGTGATGAGGCGTTCTGCCAGATGACTCTGACAGTCTGCTCAGGGAACCGTCCAACGTCCTCCACAGTCTCCTTTTCCCTGAGGGCCTCAAGGACATTACTTGCTGACCACTGCTCCATTACTTTGTGGTCAAAGATGTTTTTCTTCAAAACGTTTGGGTAATGAACCAGGACAGGTGTTAGATTTGGAGGTAGGTGAGCACTTTGGTGATAGTAACCACAATTTGATTACGTTTACTTTAGTGATGGAAAGGGATAGGTATATACCGCAGGGCAAGGGTTATATCTGGGGGAAAGGCAATTATGATGCGATGAGGCATGAAATGAAATGAAATGAATGAGAATGAAAATCGCTTATTGTCACAAGTAGGCTTCAATGAAGTTACTGTGAAAAGCCCCTAGTCGCCACATTCCGCCGCCTGTTCGGGGAGGCTGGTACGGGAATTGAACCGTGCTGCTGGCCTGCTTGGTCTGCTTTAAAAGCCAGCGATTTAGCCCAGTGTGCTAAACCAGCCCCTTCAGAGCATGACTTAGGATGCATCGGATGGAGAGGAAAACTGCAGAGGATGGGCACAATGGAAATGTGGAGCTTGTTCAAGGAGCAGCTACTGCGTATCCTCGATAAGTATGTACCTGTCAGGCAGGGAGGAAGTGGTCGAGCAAGGGAACCGTGGTTTACTAAAGCAGTCGAAACACTTGTCAAGAGGAAGAAGGAGGCTTATGTAAAAATAAGACATGAAAGTTCAGTTAGGGTGCTCGAGAGTTAAAAGTTAGCTAGGAAGGACCTAAAGAGAGAGCTAAGAAGAGCCAGGAGGGGACATGAGATGTCTTTGGCAGATAGGATCAAGGATAACCCTAAAGCTTTCTATAGATATGTCCGGAATAAACGAATGACTAGGGTAAGAGTAGGGCCAGTCAAGGACAGTAGTGGGAAGTTGTGCTTGGAGTCCGAGGAGATAGGAGAGGTGCTAAATGAATATTTTTCGTCAGTATTCACACAGGAAAAAGACAATGTTGTCGTGGAGAATACGGAGATTCAGGCTACCAGACTAGAAGGGCTTGAGGTTCATAAGGAGGAGGTGTTAGCAATTCTGGAAAGTGTGAAAATAGATTAAGTCCCCTGGGCCGGATGGGATTTATCCTAGGATTCTCTGGGAAGCTAGGGAGGAGATTGCTGAGCCTTTGGCTTTGATCTTTAAGTCATCTTTGTCTACAGGAATAGTGCCAGAAGACTGGAGAATAGCAACTGTTGTCCCCTTGTTCAAGAAGGGGGGTAGAGACAACCCCAGTAACTATAGACCAGTGAGCCTTACTTCTGTTGTGGGCAAAATCTTGGAAAGGTTTATAAGAGATGGGATGTATAATCATCTGGAAAGGAATAATTTGATTAGAGATAGTCAACATGGTTTTGTGAAGGGTAGGTCTGCCTCACAAACCTTTATTGAGTTCTTTGAGAAGGTGACCAAACAGGTGGATGAGGGTAAAGCAGTTGATGTGGTGTATATGGATTTCAGCAAAGCGTTTGATAAGGTTCCCCACGGTAGGCTAGTGCAGAAAATACGGAGGCATGGGATTCAGGGTGATTTAGTAGTTTGGATCAGAAATTGGCTAGCTGGAAGAAGACAAAGGGTGGTGGTTGAGGGGAAATGTTCAGACTGGAGTCGAGTTACTCGTGGATCTGTTTTTGGGCCACTGCTGTTTGTCATTTTTATAAATGACCTTGAAGAGGGCGTAGAAGGATGGGTGAGTAAATTTGCAGATGACACTAAAGTCGGTGGAGTTGTGGACAGTGTGGAAGGATGTTACAAGTTACAGAGGGACATAGATAAGCTGCAGTGCTGGGCTGAGAGGTGGCAAATGAAGTTGAATGCAGAAAAGTGTGAAGTGATTCATTTTGGAAGGAATAACAGGAAGACAGAGTACTGGGCTAATGGTAAGATTCTTGGCAGTGTGGATGAGCAGGGAGATCTCGGTGTCCATGTACATAGATCCCTGAAAGTTGCCACCCAGGTTGAGAGGGTTGTTAAGAAGGCGTAAGGTGTGTTCGCTTTTATTGGTAGAGGGATTGAGTTTCAGAGCCATGAGGTCATGTTGCAACTGTATCAAACTCTGGTGCGGCCGCATTTGGAGTATTCCATGCAATTCTGGTCGCTGCATTATAGGAAGGATGTGGAAGCATTGGAAAGGGTGCAGAGGAGATTTACCAGAATGTTGCCTGGTATGGAGGGAAGATCTTATGAGGAAAGGCTGAGGGACCTGAGGCTGTTTTTGTTAGAGAGAAGAAGGTTAAGAGGTGACTTAATTGAGGCATACAAGGTGATAGGATTGGATAGGGTGGACAGTGAAAGCCCTTTTCCTCTAGCACGATGTCTAGCACGAGGGGACAAAGCTTTAAATTGAGGGGAGATGGATATAAGACAGATGTCAGAGGTAGGTTCTTTACTCCGAGAGTAGTAAGGGCGTGGAATGCCCTGCCTGCAACTGTCGTGGACTCGCCAACACTAAGGGCATTCAAATGGTCATTGGATTGACATATGGATGATAAGGGAATAGTGTAGATGGGCTTTAGAGTGGTTTCACAGGTCGACGCAACATCGAGGGCCGATGGGCCTGTACTGCGTGGCAATGAGGCCAGGCCCATCCTTCATAACACCGGGGACAGGTAGAACCTCAGTATGTAGTGACACTTGGTGTTTGCATACCGGGGGTCCACACACAGCTTGATGTAGCTGCACACAAAGGTGGCCATCAGGATGAGGGAGACGTTGGGTACGTTTCTCCCTCCCTTATCCAGAGGTTTGTACATGGTGTCCCTTTGGACATGGTCCATCTTGGATCTCCAGATGAATTTGAAGATGGCCCGGGTGACTGCTGCGGCATAGGATTGGGTAATGGGCCAGACCTGCGCTACATACAGGAACACCAAGAGTACCTCACACCTGATGACCAGGGTTCTTCCCTGCAATGGAGAGGGAGCGTTGCTCCCACATGCCCAATTTCTGTCTTACCTTGGCTATGCGCTTGCTCCTCCCAGTTTTTGGTGCACGCCCCAGCTGCTCCGAACCATATCCCCAGCATCTTCAGGTAATCTGACCTGACAGTGAAGGGGACAAAGGACCGGTCGGCCCAGTTCCCAAAGAACATGGCCTCGCTCTTGCCGCGGTTTACCTTGGCTCCCGAGGCCAGTTCAAACTGGTCGCAGGCGTCAAGAGCCTGCATACAGACGTGGGATCCGAGCAGAAGGCGGCGACGTCGTCCATGTACAGGGAGGCCTTGACCTGCACGCCTCCGCTGCCTGGGATCGTCACTTCTCTTCTACCCGGATCCTTCCTGATGGACTCGGCAAAAGATTTTATGCAGCACACAAACAGGGGAATGCCAAACAGCACTCACTCGAGGTCCCCGAGGCAGAGGAGGGATTGAATCCCAATGCCTCTGCTACCTTGCAGATCTGCACATTAGAGTAAGGCTTACTGCCTCTCTCTAATATGCAGATTTGCCAAAAAAGTGATCCTGCCCATTGTGGGCGGGTTTCTCCTTGCAACGTCTCACAAGATTGCGTTGAATCTCGCGAGACGTTGTGAGCCGGGTGGATCCCGGGAGCGAAGTCTCCCGGTTTTTGCCGGCCACGTTGTGCTGCAGCGAGCTGCTTTTTCGGCGCAGCGTCGCCGGAAGATCGCTCCCCCATATTCTCGGGATGTGCTGCTGCAGGCGAGGTTGCCACTCGTTGCCCATCTCTGTAAGTGTGCCTGAGGAAAGTGGCTGTGGGTCACTGAAGGTTACTCCAACAGTGTTGTCTGGTTTTTAAGCACATGTCGCGGCTGAATGCTTTTTAAAAGAATAATCTTTATTAGTGTCACAAGTCGGCTTACATTAACAGTGCAATGAAGTTACTGTGAAAACAAAATGCATGCGCACTCTGATGTGCAACAGGATCATCAACTTTGCAGTCTCTGTTCAGTGCATTATGTAATGACTTCTTGATGTTTGGGTGTTTCAATGCAGTTTTGTGAGTCAATATAAGCTTTTATCAGAAATAAGCCTTTAATCAGGGGGGAAAAGTAATCCAGAGGCCTGACCTAATAATCAGCAATCATAAATTCACCCCTCATAGCGAATTTGAAATTAAAATCCAGTGCCATTTAATAGCCGCTCATGTCCTTTTTAGAGGAGAAAACGTATCCTTGACTTATTTGTCTATGTCACTTACTCTTTGCCCTGAAGCTATTGCCATTTTAACACTGGGTGATACATGTAGTTACCATTTTCTTTTCAACAGGAGGAAGATTGGTAAGGGATGGGATTCTTAATTCCTTTTTTGAATTTAAAAACACAATCGATATAATGTTATAGAACTAAGGGCGTCATGGTGGCGCAGTGGTTTGCACTGCGACCTCATGGCGCTGAGGTCCCGGGTTCGATCCTGGCCCTGGGTCACTGTCCGTCCGGAGTTTGCACATTCCCCCCTTGTCTGCGTGGGTCTCAGCCCCACAACCCAAAGATGTGCAGGGGAGGTGGGATTGGCCAAGCTAATTGCCCCTTAATTGGGTAAAATAAATTGGATTCTCTAAATTTATATTTAAGAAAAGTTAAACAACTAACATGGAAAAAGTATTTGATCAGTTCAACCTTTAGAAAACATATTGCTGGATAGCCACTCAACAATATGCATCCCATTCAAAACCAAGTGCTTCTCATTTTGCACCTCGGATTATCTACCCATTGAAACCATGGGAATGATAGTTTCCAAGTCGATGTTGGTGTGACATGCTTCAGGAGTTGTCACTTAATTTTTAAATAATTCAATACAATATTCCGTATGTGAGAGTTGGGCACTGGAACTTGAACGAATTCAATTGTAAATGGTTTTGGCAATGAAAAGCTGCCTGCAGCTGCTACGGGATCTATTGTTCTGTCGCCAATTTGCATCCTTTTCCACAGGGTGTTGACCAATGTTTGGAGGAAACTGGACAATTAAATGGATGGGTTTGGAATGCACTAAATATTGAAGGTTGTACCGTGATGAGGTGATGCCGCTTGGTCCTGGGTGCAGAAGAATTTTGAAAGTTTTATGTTAATGTGATGTGGACATCACTGGCTAGGCCAGCACTTGGGGGGCTTTTCACAGTAATTTCATTGCAGTGTTAATGTATGCCTACTTGTGACCATAAAAAAAATTATTATTGTTGTTGTCCATTATTATTGTTGTCCATCCATAATTGACCTTGAGAAGGTGGTGCTGAGCAGCTGCCTTGAACTGCTGCAGTCCCTGAGGTGTTGATACACTCACTGTTGATTCTAGCATACAGATTTGAGCCCATGATCTTTAGAGATGAAGGGCCAGATTCTTCCCCAAATGTTCCAAGTTAATTTGTGGTGGTTTTTTTCGGGGCGCTTCCCGCCGTTATTCAATTACACTCAGTCACTTTTTGGGACCCTGGGGAGTTTCTCACCAGTTCCGTCCACACTTAGAATTTCTATGGGATTCCTGGGGGTCCTCTCTTCAGGCCCACCCACCTTTTACAGCACCCCCTTCCATCTAGGAACTCCACCCAACCTCCCAGCGGCCCCTACTTACCTGCCCTGATCTCCCCCACCCTTCAACTCCACCCTCATTTTATGGGCATGGCTCCCGGGCCCTTGCAATGCCACCCTTGCACTCGGGCAGTGCTCCTGCTAGCTTGGCAGTGCCATCCAGGCACCATGGTGGTGCCAGCAAGGCAGTGCCAAGGTGTCTGCATTCCAGAGGGAGGGCAGGGAGCCATCCTGCACTTACCCTGACCACTCAGCAGTCTCCGGTGGCCTGGGAGAGCCCCGGGTGCTATTCCACCTGGTTCATGTTTGTGTGGACCAGCACTGATCGGTGCCTGGCTGTAGCCTCCCTGGGGAGGCCGGAGAATCGTGGGGGGCCACTGGGTCCCACGCAGTAGGTCGCAAGTAGATTTCCGACCTACTTCCGCGAGCGTTATTCCATTGCCGCCCACTTGGGGCAGGGTTCCGACTCCGATGTCTCACGGGGCTCACTGTGTCGAGAGGCTCACGGCGGGTCTCTCCTGCATTCTCTGGCCATGTTGCGCTCAAGCGAGAGGACAACGCGGCTGGAGATTCGCGCCCAAAGTCCCTTCACTGTAATTTCTTGAAAGATTTGTGGCTACACTTTGAAACAAAAAAACTACAACGTTTGCTGTTCATTGATGGGGTCGCGACGAGGAATATTGTGCAGTCTACAACAGTGATGGCAATGGTCAGAAAGCTGTTTATCTGGATAACAATGGTACTCTTGAGTTCTCATGCTTAAGTTGACACAAATGATTACAGTTTGAATGCAAGGTCATGGATTGGGATAGGCAAAGATTCACAGTGCGGGGCTGTGATTTTTTTTTTAATGCAGAGATATTTCCTGCACTTGTGAGCGATTGTGGAACTTTAAACCATCTTTCCTTCTCCGATTTCAGTGGTTATAGAGAAGTGCCGACACAGACAATCTAATTGTGCACAGCATTGAAGAGGACTGGCCCAAATGGCCATTTGTTCTTCCCATAAATTATTGACTTTTAAAAAAAAATAATTTATGGACGTCATTGGCTGGGCCAGTATTTATTGCCCATCCCTAATTGCCCTTGAACTGAGTCGTTTGTTAGGCAATTCCAGAGGGCAGTCAAGAATCAACCATATTGCTGTGGGTCTGGAATTGCAAGCAGGCCAGACCAGGCAAGAATGTCATATTTCCTTCCCTAAGGCATCAATGGGGCCGTGGTGGAGATGGTTAGCAGCTTCAAATTCCTAGGGGTGCACATCTCCAAAAATCTGTCCTGGTGCACCCACGTCGACGCTACCACCAAGAAAGCACAACAGCGCCTATACTTCCTCAGGAAACTAAGGAAATTCGGCATGTCCACATTAACCCGTACCAACTTTTACAGATGCACCACAGAAAGCATCCTATCGGGCTGCATCACAGCCTGGTATGGCAACTGCTCGGCCCAGGACCGCAAGAAACTTCAGAGAGTCGTGAACACCGCCCAGTCCATCACACGAACCTGCCTCCCATCCATTGACTCCATCTACACCTCCCGCTGCCTGGGGAAAGCGGGCAGCATAATCAAAGATCCCTCCCACCCGGCTTACTCACTCTTCCAACTTCTTCCATCGGGCAGGAGATACAGAAGTCTGAGAACACGCACGAACAGACTCAAAAACAGCTTCTTCCCCACTGTCACCAGACTCCTAAATGACCCTCTTATGGACTGACCTCATTAACACTACACCCTGTTTGCTTCATCCGATGCCAGTGCTTATGTAGTTACATTGTATATGTTGTGTTGCCCTATTATGTATTTTCATTTATTCCCTTTTGTTCCCATTTACTTAATGATCTGTTGAGCTGCTCGCAGAAAAATACTTTTCACTGTACTTCGGTTCACGTGACAATAAACAAATCCAATCCAATCCTAAAGGGGCATAAGTAAACCAGATGGGTTTTATAAAGGCAAATGACAGCGGTTTCATGGTTATCATTAGACTGTTAATTCCAGATATTTTTTCTTGTATTCAAAATCCACATCTGCAATGGAGGGGCTGGAATCCAAATCCTCTGGATTACTATCCAATGATAATACCATTCCACCAATGCCTTCCCATGTGGGCTGTTGTGGAAAATCTAAAGATAACTGGACTTTTTTTTTTGAAGAATACTGAGCTGTGTAACAGTCTGCCTATTGTTAATTTTATATTAACTATACTAAGACAAGCTCAAAGATCGGTGGCACGGTAGCACAGTCATTAGCACTGTTGCTTCACAGCGGCAGGGACCTGGCTTCAATTCCGGCCTGGGGCACTGTCTCCCCGTGTCTGCGTGGGCTTCCTCTGGGCGCTCCGGTTTCCTCCCACAAGACCCGCTTGTTAGGTGAATTGGACATTCTGAATTCTCCCTCTGTGTACCCGAACAGGCGCCGGAATGTGGCGACTAGGGGATTTTCACAGTAACTTCATTGCAGTGTTAATGTAAGCCTGCTTGTGACACTAATGAAGATTATTATTATTCAGGCTAGGTGGATTGGTCATGCTAAATAGTCTCTTGGTGTCCAAAGATGTGCAGGTCAGGTGGGGTTATGGGGATAGGGTGGGTCAGTGGGCCTTGGTAGGTTGCTCTTTCAGAGGGTCGGTGCAGACCTGATGGGCTAAACGGCCTCTTTGTGCACTGCAGGGATTCGATGATTCTAAATGATGGGCATTGTTTAATCAAGTGCTCAGAGCACTTAGAGAGACTGTTGGGACACTGGCAGGTAGGCAATAAATATGTATGTATTGTCATTCTGGGACTAAACCCGTTTTTAAAAAAAAAAAAAAAAAAAAAATATTTTTGTCTAGTTTCATACTGCACCACGTGATTTGGGATTGAAATGCATATTCTAAACAATACAGATTTTAATAATGCTCCACAGTATAAACTTAAAACATTAGAAGGTGGAGATGGACCGTTGCATTTGAAGGATCTGATGGTGGGATACATTTTTGACCATGCCTATTTGAAGCGTTAATCCATGATTGTGAATCAGGGTCATGGATCAGACTGATGTTTGATGCCAGGAACTGCAGTAGCACGTTTATATTAAAAAAAAAAAAAAAAAAAGTCCTTCAATTTATGCTCCGTGGAGTTTTTATTTTTACTTTTGGAACTTAGTTTTAAAAGGCAAGCTAATACAGTCATGTGATGTGATATGTAACTTTATTTGGCATAGTCTGGGCATGGAATGTGAAACCGATATTTGAACCATTCTGAAGTAGAGTTTGGATAAAACTAGAATAATTAATTCACAGTCTTATTTTTTTCTCTCTCTCTCGCAACCTCGATCAGTGGATAGAAATAATATTGGAAACCCCTACCCTTTTTTTTTATTTGGACTGGATATGCTGCTGGTCCCAGGATAAATGACTCACAACCTAAAATGTCAGCTGAGGAAGATAATAATAATTTTTATTATTGTCGCAAGTAGGCTTGCATCAATACCACAATGAAGTTACTGTGAAAATCCCCTAGTCGTCACATTCCAGCGCCTGTTTGGGTACAATGAGGGAGAATTCAAAATGTCCAATTCATCTAACAAGCGCGCCTTTTGGGACTTACGGGAGGAAACCGGAGCTCCCAGAGGAAACCCATGCAGACACACTGAGACCGTGCAGACTCTGCACAGGCCGTGACCCAACCCGGGAATCGAACGTGGGACCCTGGCACTGTGAAGCAACAGCGCTAACCACTGTGCTACTGTGCCGCCCAAGTCGGAGGATATCGAGGCCCTCGAGTCAAGCTCATTGTTATCCTTGGCCGCACGTCTTCTAGCAGGGCCATGGTTAAGGATTTGAGATGGAGAGTGGGATTAGATGGACAGTTCTCTTTCAAAGAGCCGGAAAAGACCATGCACGATGAATGGCCTCCTCCAGTGCTGTAGGTAAATGGGAACGTTGTTTATTCAGTAGCTCTGCAACCAGTTTGTCGTTGATTCAGGTTGGAAGAGAATTTCTGAACCAAGAGTTCTGATTTGCATTTGTGAAGCTTGGCACCAGCCAAGGTTAAATGGTGTACGTTTGAAAGAGAAAATTGGTCGGGGAGGAGGGGGAATGAAATGAAAATGAAATGAAAATCGCTTAATGTCACAAGTAGGCTTCAAATGAAGTTACTGTGAAAAGCCCCGAGTCGCTACATTCCGGCGCCTGTTCGGGGAGGCTGGTATGGGAAATGAACCGTGCTGCTGACCTGCCTTGGTCTGCTTTCAAAGCCAGCGATTTAGTCCTGTGCTAAACAGCCCCAGTACAGGAATGATGGAGGAATATCAAGGTCAAGCCTCTTCTGAGATTTATAACTGAACTGATCCTTTGAGAATGTGCATTTATTTCGGAAGTGAGGCAAAATCCGTTCTCCTTGTGTTGATATGCATCACTGTAAATACACAAGGGGTTAACGTAAATACACTTAGACTAAATAAATACTACTAGGGAGAACCAGAGACATCATGACACACAGACATTCCATCAATAGGTCAGTAAGATAGGACACGACCAATGGGCATTCAAGACACATTCAGACCTGACACTACCATAGGGGGGCATTACACCAACACATATAAAAGGACACAGGACACATGCTCAGTCCCTTTCCAGTGGAGACACTTAGTGAGTACAGACAGGGTTGGTTGAAACACATCACACCCACCACGTGGATTGTAGCAGACTGGTTAGTTAGTCTGAGTAGCTATAGCAGGATTAACAGGAGAGCCGAATCCAAGTAGGAGAAGGGTTAATAGTTTAATAAATGTGTTAAAGCTATCTCCAAGTCTGAACCTTCCTTTGTCAGAGTGTACATCAAGGAAGCAGCTTGTGCTACGTCAAGAGCATAACAAAAAACTCCTATCTTGAGCTTCCTGTGTGGACTGATTTGTATGTGCTTTCAAAAAGCATTTGGTTCCCTTGTCCTTGATGCACAAAAAAAAAAAGTGCATGCAACCTGTATGTCCTGCAGCATTCTGAAATATGCAACCCTCCGTCTTGCATATGCATATGTAGTTTTTGGTGTTGCTGTATCTAAGTTTAAAACCTCGAGCACTTCACATGGAGGAGTGACTCCATGTCTTGAAGGTGAATGGTTTTCATGTGATACTGCAGATAGCTGTTTTTCAATGCAAATAGCAAAATATTAAGGAAAAAGTGTTTGATACCAATTTGAACATTGTTTTGCTGAAGTGATTTCTGTACCATATGGATCATGGAGCTTGTTTGACTATTTGTCAGTCTTTATCTTTTTAATCCTAGTTTCTCTTTCTTCCCCCATGTTTTGACATGTAATGGAATGCTGTGTAGTGCGGCAGTTTCTATCAAAGCTCTATGCATCTTCATCCATTTGCTGAGAAAGGTCTATGCGAACCATTGTCGGGAAGGTAACTCACTTGCCTTTTTTAAAATTCACTCACGGATGGTGACAAGGCCAGCATTTATTGCCCATCCCTGATTGCCCTTGAACTGAGTGGCTTGCTCGGCCATTTCAGAGGGCAGTTAAGAGTCCACTGCATTGCTGGGGTCTGGCGTCACCGATAATTCAGATCAGATAAGGATGGCAGATTCCCTTCCCTCAAGGACATTAAGTGAACCAGATGGATTTTTTACGGTGATCCAGTTGTGTCCATGGTCACCATTACTAAGACTAGTTTTTAAAATTCCAGATTTATTTAATTAACTGGAAGTTCCCCAGCAGCTGAGGTAGGGTTTGAGCTGTCAACTATCACAACACTGAAAAATGGCAGGGGAGAAGTTAGCAACATGTGTTGGGGTAGTAGGAGGCAAGTCTTGTATCGTTCAGTATTGGAAAAACCTTGATGAGATATTGGGTGTTTCAGGCTCACGTGAGAACAATGGTGGTAAAGTCATCAGTGACACTTCCTTTGATCGCTGTTAAATCTTAGTCATGTAGTTTTATTTCTTGGTATAGCGTTCTCTAACCAAGCAATCTGTCTATTTAATTTTTTAAAAAACGATGAAACCAGGACTTTGGAAACCCCTTTAACAAGCATCTTAACACCCCATCACCCTGAAGTTTCCACTGGAGTGGAACTAATCTGCTGAACAGGTGGGAAGCTGTTCAATCTCCGATGCCTCCAGGCCAGACCCAAGACCACCCTAACCTCTGATGTCGGACTGCAGTACGCAGGCGACACCTGGGATGCTGAGCTACAAACCATTGTCAATACATTCACTGAGGCATAAGAGAGAATGGGCCTCAAGACTAAACATCTGGCAAACAAAGGTCCTCTACCAGCCAGCACCTGGTTAAAAACTGCCCCCCTAACCATCAAGATCCATGGTGAGCCGCTGGGCAATGTGGATCGTTTCCCACACCTCGGGAGCCTCCCCTTGGCGTGAGCAGAGATGAAATCCAGCATTGACTCCAATGCGCCAACGCAAATTTCGGACTACTGAGGAACAGAGTGTTTGAAGACCGAGACCTCCAATCCAGCACCAAGCTCATGGCCGACACAGCAGCCATGGTCCCTGCTGTCCTGTATGCATGGATCATGTACAGCAGACACCTCAAATCCCTGGAGAGGTATCACCAATGTTGTCTCTGCAAAATCCGGCAAATCCGCTGGTAGGATAAGCGTATCCAGAGCGTCCTCTCCCAGGCCAATAACCCCAGTATCAAGACACTGGTCATGCTTGACCAGCTGCGATGGGCCGGCCACATTGCCCACATGCCCGACACGACTCCCAAAACAAGTGCTCTACTCCGAGCTCCGCAATGGCAAGCGATCACTTGGAGGGCAGAGGAAACGCTACAAGGACACTCTAAAAGTCTCCATAAATAAATGCAACTTCCCCATTGACACATGGGAATCTCACAAACTAGAGAAGCACCAACCACCTCAAGCAACACAGGGTGGAGCTCGCGGAGGCCAAGCAGAAAGAACGCAGAATCCAGAGCGTCCCACCCACCCACCTCATCAACACCACTTGCCAAACCTGTGGCAGAGTCTGCGGATCCGGGATCGGACTATTCAGCCACTGCAGAACCCACCTCCCTGGAGTGGAAACAAGTCATCCCCGACCGTGAGGGACTGCCATGAAGATGATGCTCCGGGACCAGATCCGAATCGGAGAAGTTGTGAATTTTCACCATAGTGTGGGCAGATCAAAGGGCTGTTGAGATATGTCGCAGGCTCATGGCAACACAGCATTTGTGTCTGTACGGGGGCTCTGAAGTTTTGCCATTCCACCAGCTTCACTGGAGAGACCAACGTGAAGAATCGATTGCCCTTGAGGCAAAGGCTTACAAGCCTTTTTGTTACTGGCTGTGCTTTAGCCCTGAAAGCCAATGTGAAAGTTGCCTCCATGTCGCAGTGTTGTTTCTTGCTGGAATACAAATTGAACCACATTGGCAAGTTAGCACTCCGTTCAAATCACAACTGTGGCACTTGGTGAAACTGAATTTGATGGGTTTAACCGTTTGAGTGCTGTGGAATTGGGGTTGGAGGTGGTGATGTTGGGGTGGGGGAAGGTTACTGGAAACATAACCGGATGGCTCCGCAACGTTTTCTCGCATCTGAGGACTGGGAACGAAGTTGACGGCCCGTTTTGTGGAGGCGAGCAGCCAATTAGTGCAATGAAGGCGCCACTAAATGGCCATTTGTGTCGGTGCTAGTATTTTACAACTTCAGAGTGGCTTCTGCCATTCTTAATGGGGCATTTAGGAAGTTTCCTCTCAACAGGTTGCATTAGTCGGCGTGTTGCTGACACTGGTGGGCTCGGCACCCTGAGGATGACATTGGGGTGCTAGTGCCTGTAGGAAAATCCAGCCCGGGAAGGAATAATTGCACAAGTTGGTTTCGATTATGGAATGAAGACAGCACAGGAGATGGCCATTTGGTCACTCCAGTGTGTGTTGGCCCTCTCTGCAAAAGCAACTCGGGAGGTCCCTCTCCTCTGCCCCTTCCCTGTAGCTCTGCAGTTTCTTTTACTTTGGTTGCTTTTCCAATCCCCTTTTGAAAGCTAATCCCGCCCATGGTGCATCCGAAGTTGTCACTACTCGCTGTGTGAAATTTGAGTGGCTTTCAAGGCTACATCACACAACTGTGTGTGTGTGGTATGGAATTTGGAGATAGTCAGATTGGGATCTGGACTTGAAACGTTGGCTCTTTTCTCTCCCTACAGATGCTGCCAGACCTGCTGAGATTTTCCAGCATTTTCTCTTTGGTTATTCCAGCATCCACAGTAATTTGCTTTTATCCATTTTTGAATACCGTAATAGAACCTGCCCCCAACACCCTTTCAGGATGTTTGCTCCAGAACCCAACCACCCTTCGCATCACTTCATCTCCTTTTTATTTCAATAAACATTTTATTGAGGTATTTTTTGGTGTTATAACAACAAAATAAACCATGTACATGAAACTATAAACACAGTGCAAAAGCTGTCTCGCTCCATTACAGGTCCCACCTTTATTAACCCCCTACTCTCAGCTAAACTAAACCCCCCCCCCCCCTTTCCCCTTCTGCTGACGATTAATTTTCCGTGAAGAAGTCGATGAACGGTTGCCACCTCCGGGTGAACCCTAACAGTGACCCTTTCAAGGCGAACTTGATTTTCTCCAAACAGAGAAAGCTAGCCATGTCAGTCAGCCAGGTCTCCGACTTCGGGGACTTTGAGTCCCTCCAAGCTAATAGTATCCGTCTCCGGGCTACCAGGGAAGCAAAGGCCAGAACGTCTGCCTCTTTCTCCTCCTGGATTTCCAGGTCTTCTGACACCCCAAAAATCGCCACCTCTGGACTCAGCGCCACCCTTGTTTTTAACACCGTGGACATGACATCTGCAAACCCCTGCCAAAATCACCTAAGCTTCGGACATTCCCAGAACATGTGGACATGGTTCACTGGTCCTCCTGCACATATTGCACATCTGTCTTCCACCCCAAAGAATCTGCTCGTTGTGACCCCGGTGAACGATCTGAAATTGTATCAAGTTGAGCCGAGAACAAGTTGTGGACTCGTCGACTCTACTCAACGCGTCCACCCATAGACCATCCTCTATCTTTCCTCCCAGCTCCTCCTCCCACTTGCGCTTCAGCTCCTCGGTCTGCGTCTCCTCTGACCTCATAAGTTCCTTGTAAATGTCAGAGACGCTCCCTTCTCCTACCCAACCTCTGGAAACTACCCTGTCCTGAATCCCCCTTAGCTGTAGGAGCGGGAAGGTTGACACCTGTTTACGTAGGAAGTCCCGCACCTGCAGATACCTGCATTTTGTTTCCCCTCGCCAACCCAAACTTCTCCTCCAGCGCCCTCATACTCTGAAAGCTCCTCTCTATGAACATAACCCCCATCCGCTCAATCCCTGCTCTCCGCCATATCCGGAATCTCCCATCCATACTTCCTGGGGCAAACCGGTGATTATTGCAGATTGGGGACCAGACCAATGCTCCCCATGTCTCCTCCATTGCCCCCAGACTCTCAGGGCTGCCACCACCACGGGGCTGGTGGAGTACCGTGCCGGCAGGAATGGCAAAGGCGCAGACCAATGCCCCCAAACTGGTGCCCTTGCATGAAGCCGTCTCCATACCCTCCCATGCCGACCCCTCCCCCACCACCCATTTCCTGATCATGGCTATATTCGCTGCCCAGTAATAGTTACTAAAATTTGGCAGCGCCAGCCCGCCCTCTCTCCGTCTCCGCTCAAGCATTACCTTCCTTACCCGCAGTGTCTTGCCTGCCCAAACAAAGCCAGAGGTCACTTTGTTGACCTGTTTGAAAAAGGACCGCGGACTAAAGATGGGGAGACATTGAAACAAGAACAGGAATCTCGGGAGGACCGTCTTCTTCACCGTCTGCACCTTCCCAGCTATGACAACGGGAGCGCGTCCCATCTCCGAAAATCGTCCTTCGTTTGGTCTACGCGCCGGGCCAGATTTAATTTATGCAGCCGGTCCCATTCCCGCGCCACTTGAATACCTAGGTACCTAAAGCTTCCCCCAACTAATCTAAACGGTAGCTCCCTCAATCGCCTCTCCTGTCCCCTCGCCGGGTTAGCAAACATCTCCCTTTTCCCCCATATTTAGCTTGTACCCCAAAAACAGGCCAAATTCCCCTAGAATCCTTATGATTTCTTCTATCCCCCTCTAATGGGTCCGATACATACAGAAGCAGGCCATCTGCATAGAGCGAGACTCTGTGCTCCAACCCCCCCCTCCCCCGGACCAGTCCCTTGAGGCTCTCTGAGCAATTGCCAACGGCTCTATAGCTAGCGCGAACAACAGTGGGGCGAAGGGGCATCACTGTCCCGTCTCCCGGTGCAGTCTAAAATAGTCCGATGTTGTCCTATTCGTCCGTGCGCTTGCCACAGGTGCCTGATACAGCAACCTGACCCAGTCAATAAAGCCCCACCCAAATCCGAACCGTCCCTGTACCTCCCACAGATAATCCCATTCTACCCGATCAAAAGCCTTTTCTGCATCCATTGCAATCACTACCTCCACCTCCCTACCTTCCGGGAGCATCATGATCACATTTAACAACCTTCTTACATTGGCCACCAACTGCCTACCCTTAACAAACCCCATCTGGTCCTCCCCAATAACATCCGGAACACAATCCTCAATCCTGGAGGACAAAATTTTGGCCAGCAGCTTGGTGTTCACATTCAACAGGGATATTGGCCTGTAGGACCCACACAGCTCTGGGTTCTTGTCCCGCTTCAGAATCAGCGAAATCGTGGCCTGTGACATCATCGGGGGCAGCACCCCTCTTTCCCTTGCCTCATTGAACATCCTCATCAACACCGGCACCAATATCCCAGAGAGCTTTTTATAAAACTCCACTGGTTACCTGTCCGGTCCCGGGGCTTTACCCGCCTGCATGGCCTTCAGACCATCCACTATCTCTTCCAACCCGATCGGGACCCCCAGCCCTTCTACTAGCTCCCCGTCCACCTTTGGGAAATTCAGCCCCCCCCCCCCCGCCCCAAGAGTTGTCTCATCCTCTCCGGCCCCGTAGGGCGTTCCGACCTATACAGCCTATTGTAGGAATCCCTAAACGCCTTATTCATCCCTGCTGAACCTCCAACCAGGTTCCCATCTCCGTCATTTACTTTCCCTATCTCCCTGGCTGCCTCCCTCTTTCTAAGCTGCTGTGCAAGCATTCTGCTTCCTTCTCTCCATACTCATAGATCACCCCCCTCGCCTTTCTTAGCTGCTCCACCGCCCTCCTTGTGGTTAACAAGCCAAACTCTGCCTGTAGCCTCCGTCATTCTCTTAAAAGCCCTGCCTCTGGGTTCTCCGCATACCTCCTATCGATCCGTAGTAGTCGATTCGTCTCTGCCCTGTGCACCTTCTCCCTATGGGTCGTTATCGAGATCAGCTCCCCTCTGACCACCGTCTTTAGTGCTTCCCAGACCACCGCTGCTGAAATTTCCCGTGTCGTTGACCTGCAGGGAGTTCTAAATACATTTCCTCAGCCGCTCGCACACCCCTTCGTCAGCCAAAAGTCCCACATCTAACCTCCATTGCGGGCGCTGGTTACTGTCTTTACTAACCTGCAGGTCCACCCAGTGCAGAGCATGGTCTGAGATTGTGATCGCCGAGTACCCCGTGTCCACCACCCCTGCCAGTACGGCCCTGCTCAAAATGAAGAAATCGATCCGGGAGTACACTTTATGCACGTATGAGTAGAAGGAGAACTCCTTCACCCTCAGCTGCCCAAATCTCCATGGATCCCCCCCCCCCCCCCCCCATCTGTTCCATGAAGCATTTTAATTCCTTTGCATTGCTGGCACCCTGCCGTTTTTCAGCTTGACCGGTCCAAGCCAGGGTCCATAACTGTGTTGAAGTCCCCTCCCATGACCAACCTGTGCGAGTGCAGATCCGGTATCTTCCCCGGCATCCTCTTTATAAACTCCACATCATCCCAATTTGGCGCATACACATTTACTAATAACACCTGCACCCCTCCAGTTTCCCACTAACCATAATGTACCGACCTCCCACATCCGAGACTATTCTACCCGCCTCAAACACCACCCGCTTATTGATCAGGAGCGTGACCCCTCTAGTCTTTGAATCCAGTTCCGAGTGAAAGACCTGACTGACCCAGCCTTTCCTCAATCTAATCTGGTCAGTTACTCTTAATGTGCGTCTCCAGCAACATTACCACGTCCGTCTTCAGTCCACTAAGATGCGCAAACACGCGTGCCCTCTTTACCGGCCCATTTAACCCTCGCACACTCCAGGTGATCAGCCTAGTTGGGGGGCTCAGTGCCCCCCCCCCCCTTCGCCGATCAGCCATCCCCTTTTTTGGGCCCGCCTCCAGCCCATGCTCTGTGCCTCCACCGGCCTGCCACCAGGCAGCCTCCGCCCCCAACCTCCTCTCTGCCCCTTAGCCCAAGTCCCTCCCTCGTCAGCAGAACATTCCCCCCCCCCCCCCCCCCCAGTAACAACACTCTGTAACCCAACACCTTTAATAAAGCAAACATATGCACACCCCTCACTGCGCTTCCGTTAGCTAGCCTGCCTAGCTCGCCTGGTGCCGGATCGTCTCCCACCTATTGTTCCCCCCCCCCCCCCATACAAACATACTCCAACATCAAACAATCCCCACACAATTGCCCGACAGAAAAACACCAAAATCTAAACAAGAACACCTCCATCCCCCAACAGTGCAAATGAAAACCTTAACTCACTCAGCTCTGCCACTGGTCCCAAATCAATACAGAAGGCATTACAAACAGCTTCCACAAAACGAAAAACTTTTTAAAAAAAGAACCGAGAAACAAAAAGCAAAAAAACATGGACATTGCAGCAAAGTTCAAAAGTTCTCAGTCCACCACCAGTCCTTTCCTTTTCACGAAGTCCAGGCGACTCGAAATAAAAGTGCTGTTCCTTGTAAGTGACCCAGAGATGGGCCGGATACAACAGTCTGAACGTCACCTTTTTCTTAAAAGGATCAACCTAATCTGGTTGAAGCCTGCTCTTCTGGCCATCTCCACACTCTGGTCTTGGTAGACCCGCAGGATACTATTGTCCCACTTACATCTTCGTGTCTGCTTGGCCCACTGTAGAATGCGCTCCTTAACAAAGTACCTGTGAAATCTCACCACCATTGCCCTCGTGGGGGGGGGGGGGGGGGGGGGGGGGGTGGTGGTCTCCCGCTCGTGGTCTCCCGCTCGTGGTCTCCCGCTCGTGGTCTCCCGCTCGTGGTGCCCTGTGAGCGCTGTCCACCTCCAATGGTAGGGAGAATGCCCCATCCTCCTTTGGCTTCTCAAACATATCTGCGATGTATGCCCCAGCGTCCGCTCCTTCGGACCCCTCCGGGAGCCCAACGATTCTCAAGTTCTGCCGGCGGGACCTATTATCTAGGTCCTCCACCTTCTCCAGGAGCTTCTTCTGCTGGTCTCTCAGCATCGCCACCTCCAACTCCACCGTAGTTTGATGTTCCTCCTGCTCAGCCAGCTCCTTCTCCGCCTTCTGGATCGCCCGATCTTGGGCGTCCAATCTAAGCTCCAGCCGCTCAATCGACTCTTATCGGGTCCAAGCAGTCCCGTTTCTGCTTAGCAAAGCCTTCCTGAATAACTTTCATCAGCTGCTCCGTTGACCGCTGGGTTGACAAACCAGAGGTCCGGTCCTCCGCCATGCTGTTTCCCGCTTCAGCCCAAGCATTCTCTGTCTTTCTGTTTCTGCCTTTACGAGCACTTCTAGTCCTTCTCTCCATGCACTGATGTGGGAATTCAGTACACAATTGCCTCTGTCTTCAGTTTTACAGTTCAAGTCCGGTAGAAAATCGGGGGAAAAGGCCCAAAAGTACGACCCGAGCGGGAGCCTTCATAGCCGCCACAGGAAGTCCCACTTCAGCTCCTTTTGCTAATTATTTTGAATCTGTGCCCTCTGGGTTTTAATACTCTCTTGATTAGGAATATTTTTTTTGAATTTTACCAATTAAGGGACAACATGGCCAATCCACCTACCCTACACATCTTTGGGCTGTGGGGGTGAGACCCACCCAGACACAGGTAGAATGTGCAAATTCCACACTGACAGTGACCCGGAGCTAGGATCAAACCTGGGTCCTCGCCGCCATTAGGCAGTAGTGCTAGCCACCTGAGCCCTGAGTGGGAACACATTCTCACTATTTACCCCTGTCCATACCCCTCAGGATCTTGAATGCCTCTATCACGTTTCCTCTCTGCATTCTTCTCTCCAAGGAAAATAAACCCAACCTCTCCAATCTGCCTCCTTGCTACAGTTCTTTGCCACTGGAATCATTCTTGTGAATTCCTCCAATACCTTCACATCGTTCCTCTGGAAGGGCGCTCGGAACTGGACGCAGTACTCTAGATGAGGCCTAACTAGTGTCTTGTACAAGTTCCACATACCCTTCTTACGCTTGGTTTCCTATTAATAACATCAAGGATACCATATGCTTTCTTCACTGTTCTCTCAACAAGCCCTGCCACCTTCAGTGACTTGTGTACATATACATTCAGATCCGTTTAGTTCCTGCGCTTCCTCCAGAATTTCTCCCTTTATTTTATAACCTTACACTTTTCATTGCATTGAGCTTCACCTGACGCTTGTCTGCCCAATCCACCATTATGTCTACGACCTTTTTGAAATTCAAGACTATACCCATCATAGTTGGCAACGTGACCAATCGTCGGATCATCCGCAAATTTTGAAGCTCTGCCCTGCGCTCCACAGCCGAGGTTACTAATGTAAATTAGGAAGAGCAAGGGTCCCAACACTGAACCCTGGGGAACTCCGCTCCAGTCCTTCATCCCGTCTGAAAAATGACTATTTATCACTTCCTGTCTCTCAGCCAATTTCTTCTCCAAGTGCCTACTCTACATTTTATTCTCTGAGCTAGAATTTTGCTCAAGTCTGTTGTGTGGCACTGTATCATATGCCTTTTGGAAATCCATACGCAACCACATCAACAGCATTGCCTTTGTTCATCCAGACAAATGGCGAGCATTCCATCACAGTCCTGACTTCTGCCTTGTAGTTGATTGACATGCTTTGGGAAGTCCGGAGGTGAGTTATTCGATGCAGAATTCCATGTCTCTGACCTGGTTTTGGAGCCATTGTGAGTATTTGCCGATCCAATTCAGTTTCCGGTCAATGTTAGCCCTAGGACATTGATGATAGGGAGATTAATGTCAAGGTAGGTGGCTAGATTTTCTCTTGTTGATCATTGCCTGGCACTGTATTTGACTAATGCATCTGTCGTTTGATTATTCACCATTATGATTTCTCTTGTTTTTCTCTTATTCTTTTTGCGCACTTGTAGAAGATCTTGCAATCAGTAACATTGGAGGTGGTGGAGAAAGAGTCTGAGCCAGTGAGGTGTTAGGGGATTGAAGCATGTTGAAATTATGGTTTGGGTTGGTCAGAAACTATTGTTTCACAAAAAGTTTGAAAGGAGGAAAGAAGCACAGACCGAGACCTTCGGAAAGAGAATTTTAGAGCAGCTAATTCCAGAGCAGTAGTTGTGGGAGAATATTGTCTTTATACTCCGAAATCATTTTCCCCCAAGTCTTTTGACAACATGCATTTGTCAACCTTTAACGTTGCTTAATATCTCGAGAGGCTTCACGGGTCCATCAGGAGGGACAACCTGACAGATTTTTCAAAGAGGTAGGTTTCCAAGGAGGTGATAGAACTCCACCCATAACTCAGATTGGGGACTATCTGAAGAATGTAATGAAGGGCTGTGGTTTCATTAGGTCCTGATTTGGGCAGGATTTATTTCCATTTCTGTGTTTGGCAGCCCACAATTCACTTTGAGCAGGAACCTTGCAGATTGGTGAAGATAAGAGCAGTAAATCCAGGTTTCGGGTGTAATTTAAAACCTAGTAAAGAGGCCTGTGCTAAGGAAGTCCACTGTCAATTTGGAGGCAGGATCCCCACAATAAAAAGCAACCACTTTTATTGATATATCATACTTTTAAAAAAAATAAAAAAATTTAGAGGACCCAATTCATTTTTTTCCAATTAAGGGACAATTTAGCCTGGCCAATCCACCCTACCCTGAGCATCTTTTGGGTTGTGGAGGCGAAACCCACGCAAACACTGGGAGAATATCAGAGGCTGTTTAGCACAGGGCTAAATCGCTGGCTTTGAAAGCAGACCAAGGCAGGCCAGCAGCACGGTTCGATTCCCGTAACAGCCTCCCCGAACAGGCGCTGGAATGTGGCCACGGTGAGAGATGGAGCAGGAGGGACCCAATATTCCCAGTATTGAATTGGAGGAAATCTCAGCTCATCGAGTACCGAATGTCAGATGAGCAATCTGATAATCTAGCGACAGCGGGGGGATGTGCAGAGAGAGAGAGTAGGTAAAGTTGGTGTCATCAGCATACATGTGAACACGGACGCAATATTTTCAGATGACTTCACCAAGGGGCAGGAGATGCAGCAAACTTTGCGGGGGGGCGGGAGGGGGGTGGGGCGGGGATAGAGAATAGAACAAGATACAGGGCAAAGATCACAGACAAGATAAAAATTATTGTTTCAATTGAGTTCTCACTCCAATCCAATGGTGTATTCCTTCAGCAAGGCTAACTGGCTGAAACTAATCCTGGATAATCCACTTTTCCAGTTGTGGTGATTTCCACAATGAAATGGACACATAGACGTAAATCGGTCTTCTATGTGATGGTACATGAGGTTCAAGAGCTCAAGTAGAACTTGCGTAGACTGGGCCAGGCATTCAAAGCTGGGCAGAGCCCTTTTTCTGAGCTGCTGTTTGGTTGATGGAAGACGGCAAAACTATAGATTCCAGCAGCTTGGGTTATGGTGGTGGTGGGCAGTTCATGTAACTCTCACCTCTCCACTTTGGCTTTAACAAAGGATGTATATTCCTTGGTCTTGGATTCTTGAGATTGTTAATGTTTCAACCATAAAGAATTTCAAGAGGCTTCAGGGGCCTTTGTCCTAGCAGACTGGCAGCCTCTGTTGCTCAGGTCTGGCTTGAGAAATGTAATTGACCATTGTATAATTCTCCTGGAAGTTGGTTTCCTGCAACATCCTTCCATCATAAGGTCAAGAAGTGGGGATGTTTGCATGTTCAGCAACAGTCGCTACGGCTCAAGTCCTGGACAATATTTGGGCTTGAAGTTGCAAGTTACATTCGTGTCACATAAATGCTGAACAATGACCATCTCCTACAAGAGAGGATCTAACCATTGCCCCATGACATTCGATGGCATTACCATTGCTGAATATCCCACAATCAAAATCCTGGGGGTTATCATTGATCAGAAACTGAACTGGACCAGCCATATTATGACTGTGGCTACCAGAGCAGGTCAAAGGCTAGGAATCGTATGGCAAGTAACTCTCCTCCTGACCCCCCACAAAGCCTGTCCACCATCTATAAGGTGCAAGTCAGGAGTGTAATGGAATACTCTCCACTTGCCTGGATGAATGCAACTCTGAAGAGGTTCGACACCATCCAGGACAAATCGGCCTGCTTGACTGCTACCTCTTCCACAAATACTCAATCCCCACCACTGATGAACAGTGGCGGACGTGTATACCATCTACAAGATGCATTGCAGGAACTCTCCAATGTCAATTTATTTGGAATTTGTTAAAGAGCTGGGCCTCATGGAAAAATGAGCTCTGGATGCAAGGGTGGGGCTGGGGTAAGAAATGATGCGAGGCCAGGAAAAGGTTTGGCGGAAGTTGGGCCAGCTCGCCTAGGGGAAGAGAGCGCAGATGCGAGGGAGCTGACTGGCTTCTTTGCCACTAAAAATGAGACTTTGCGTTCCTCACTTATCGGGTGTGTTCCTCACACTTTTTTTTTTCGGGGGAGGAGAGCAGTGATGATTTGCATTGTTGGCGGTTGTCTTGGGATTGCCTTGTGTTCTCTAACTATTAACTTTTTACAATTTTAAACTTGGGTGTTTGTTAATGTTACCATGTACAAATTGTACCTTAACTGCATTGTTTTGTTGCAATATTAAATGTCTCCAACCTGGCAGCTGCTGCTTGCTATTGTTTCGAGCCCTGTTTGAAGTTGGCGACTCGATCACCAAGTAGCAGTATGCACCACACCATAACTTTCAGTACGATTCAGCTTTTGTAGCCCTCGCCTTAACGGCCCCGCTCCAACAGAGCAATGAATAATGTTCAGAATGTTTTTTACTTCGTCTCAAACTCTGCAATAAAGTTGGGAAAACGGAGAAAACTACTTCCTTGGTTCATCTGGATGAAAGACTTCAAGCTCATTAGCTGGAGACCATGTAATTGGACAGTTGAAAACAGCCCATGCCACAGTGATGAGGGAATGAATAACTTTGTGCCAGAAGCACTTCAATTAACGATTGATGGCAAAGTTGTTTCCTTTTCACAAAAAAAGGAGAGCGATTATGGCTGATTGACGAGTGGGAGGCACAAGGGGGAGATTTCTGCAATTTAAAAGAATATGGGTGGGATTCTCCCACCCCCCCACCCTCTCGCCGGGTTGGAGAATCGTCGTCAATCCCGCCCCGTGCCGTTTTTTTGGCGGGGGGCGGGAATCGCGCCACGCCGGCCAGGGAGCCATTGCAGTGGCCCCCCTGCCGATTCTCCACTCCATGATGGGCCGAGCGGCCGCCCGTTTTAGGCCAGTCCCGCCGGCATATATTACACCAGATCTGTATTGGCGAGACCTGGCTCTGCGGGCGGCCTGCAGAGTCCTCTGGGGGGGGGGGGGGGGGGGGGATGATCAGGCCTCGGTGGGGCCCTCACGGTGGCCTGGCCCACGATCTGGGCCCACCGATCTGCGGGCGGGCCTGTGCTGTGGGGGCACTCTTTTTCCCTCCGTGTCAGCCGCTGTAAAGCTCCGCCATGGCCGGCGCGGAGAAGAAACCCCCTGCGCATGCGCAGGAAATACGGCAGCGGTTCTGCGCATGTGCCAGAACATGCTGGCGTTCCTGCGCATGCGCCAAATCGCGCCGGCCGCGGAGGCCCTTCAGCACAGGTTGGCATACGCCAACCCCTCCGGCGCCGGCCTAGCCCCCCGAAGGTGCAGAGGATTCCGCACCTTCCGGGCTGCCTGACGCCGGAGTGGTTCACGCCACTCCTCAGCGCCGGGACTGCCCGCCCCGCTGGTTTAGCGGAGAATCCTGGCCTATGTCTTGAGTTGGGAATGATTGCAGCTGTGTTGTTTCTAGCAGCAGTGGGCAGTTAAGTTATCAAATGCGACTTGATTAGGAAACCAACTCCACTCCTCTGCATCTGACCCAGTTGCGACAGGTAGGGAGACGCTGCAGATTACAGAGCCATTTTTTGGACTTTGGAGTGGGTGAGTCGGGAGCAAAGACTCCTCCTTTGGTGAGTCTTTGCACCCTATGGTGCCTTTGCTGTTCTTTTGGGAAGCATTACTATGGATTGGTTTTATTATGATGCACATGGGGGCAAATGGCCCCTGCTGTTCATTCTCTCGGCCCTCACATGGACGGTCGTCACTTGAAGTGATGCACTTGAGGTGTTGTGGGCAATATGATCGAACCCAACTGTCATAGTGGTCAATTTGTTTAGCAGAGGGACCTGGGGAAAAATGCATGAAAATATACATTTAGGAAGTAAAATAGAAAAAGAAAGCCGTTGGAGCGAAGGAAAGATTGGAAAAATCACCAGAATTTTTGTAGTTGCCTCCGAAGATTCCTGACCACAGATTGTGCTTGTTAGGTGAATTGGACATTCTGAATTTCCGCTCCCATGTACCCGAACAGGCGCCGGCAGTGTGGAGACTAGTGTATTTTCACAGTAACTTCATTGCAGTGTTCATGTAAGTCTACTTGTGACACTAATAAGATTACTATTATTAAGTTACCCTGCTTTACTGTCCACCTTGGGTGACTAATTAATGGTGAAATTAAGATTAAAGTTAAATGTTCTTTTACTATGTTACTGTTAAATGTGAGGTTGTTTCCATCTCATTTTCTGCTGCTCAGGGCGACCCTGACCTGCTGCTCCACTTCTGGAGCTGGTTGGAGAATAGTCCTGATTTTCTGTCTGTATCATGTGAATAGCTTGGCCACTATTTGCCTTGACACCTCTCTGTGATGGTGGTTAGGAACTTGCCAATATAATGAATTACAATTGGAACATGCAAACCTCTGGTCCGCTGAACCATCTCCAGGACTGCAAGCATGCCCCGATATGTTTTCTTAATGTTCAGTTGTTCCTTATCCTTTCTAGTCCTTCCAATCTCATTTTGGGATGCCATTAAAAAAAAATAGAATATCCGTTCGCCAGCCTGGTGTCGCATTTGACCCTGAAAGAGTATTTGTGCCGTCACAATCTGCCTGCTCTGTAGCATCACCTGATTTTGCCCCGTCTCGGCTTATCTGCTGCTGATCAATCAAGCCCTGTTAATGTTTATAAAAGCAAATCACTGCGGATGCTGGAATCTGAAACCAAAGAGAAAATTCTGGAAAATCTCAGCAGGTCTGGCAGCATCTGTAGGGAGAGAAAAGAGCTAACGTTTCGAGTCCAGATGACCCTTTGTCAAAGTTTTTAACTTTTAGATATTAACTTTTGGCTTTAACTTTAAGCCTGTTGACTTTTAGATGACTTTACTAATGCGCTCTCGGTTGTGCCATCATGAAGACCACCTGTTCTCACCTTTGCTATCGCCTGACATTGTTGTTGAAGCCCCCAATCAAGCCCTGTGGAGTTGACTTTTCTGATGTGCTGCAGCTAGCCTCTCGCATTCTAACCCTGGGCCATTCAAAACTCTTAAGCTTGCAACAAGCTTTCCGTCTCCTTTTGCCTCTGTGCCTGCTGACCCACATTGGTTCCAAGTCGAGCAATGTCTTACTTTTAAAATTCTCACCCTTGTTTCTCAGTTCCCTCCATGACCTTGCTCCTCCCTATTTGCATCACCTCCCGCAGCCCCACAAATCTGTGATATCTGATGACTGTGGGTGGCAGGATCAGTAAATTTGCAGATGACACCAAGATCGACTGGGTGGTTAGCAGTGAGGTTGAGTATCTTGGGTTGCAGGTAGATATAGAAGGGATGGTGAAATAGGCAGAAAAGTGGCAGACGGAATTTAACCCTGAAAAGTGTGAGGTGATAACACTTTGGAAGGAGTAATGTGACGAGGAAGTATTCGATGAGCCGCATAGTACTGGGAAGTACCGAGGAACAAAGGGACCGTGGCGTTTTTGTCCATAGATCTCTGAAGGCAGAAGGGCAGGTTAATAGGGTGGTGAAAAAGGCATAAGGGACAGTTTCCTTTATCAGTCGAGGCATAGATTACAAAAGCAGGGAATTCATGATGGAGCTGTATAGAACATTGGTGAGGTCACAGCTGGAGTATTGTGGGCAGTTCTGGCCGTAGCAGTATAGGAAGGATGTGATTGCACTGGAGGGGGTGCAGTCACTATTACCAGGATGTTGCCTGGGATGGAATATTTAAGTTATGAAGAGAGGTTGGATAGGCTTGGGTTGTTTTCGCTGGAGCAGAAAAGATTGAGGGGCGACCTGCTCAAGGTGTACTAGATTATGAGGGACAGACTGGACAGGGAGCAGTTGTTCCCCTTAGTTGAAGGGTCAGTTACGAGGGGACATGGGTTCAAGGTGAGGGTCAGAAGGTTTAGTGGAAATTTGAGGAAGACCTTCAAGGGTGGTGACGGTCTTGAACGCTCTGCCTGGGAGGGTGGTCGAGGTGGGCTAGGGAGGCAGGTCAGGTGTTTTTCATGCGTCGGTGCAGACTCAATGGGCCAAAGAGCCTCTTCTGCACTATTATTCTGTGATCTGCGATCCTCTAATTCTGGCCTCAGGAGCATCCCGATTTTTAACTGTTCCATCTTTGGTTGCTGTGCCTTCAATGGCTTCAGCCCTCTTTAAATCCCTTCTTACATCTCTCTATCTTGCTACACTCCTGCAAACCCATCCTCCTGCCTGAACTTTTGGTTGCCTGACCCAGTTTTCCCTTGCATGAAGCGGAGCCCTGTTCTGTCTCTTAATACTCCTGTAAAGCACCGTGGGACATTTTATAATGTTTAAGGCAACGTATAATGAAAGTTATTGTTATATTTACAACTCTTATTCTTTATTAGTGTGTGACTGGCAGTTTTATGATGTTTGAGCAAGTGGGAAACCTCATGTGTGAATCTAGGCAGAATGTGTTGCTAGGTTCGTTCCCTAGTGGGCACTAGACTGATTCTGTTATGTGTCCACCTTCGCTTTCCATCATGAGGTTAAGAACATAGGAGCTGGTCGTTGAGCCTGCTCTGCCATTCTGTACGGCCATGGCTGATCATCCACCTCAATGCCTCTTCCCCATGTTACTCCCATATCCCTTCATGCCACTGGTATTTAGAAGTGCTTAACCATACTCTTATGATTGAACTCCCGCAGCCCTCTGCATAGGGAATTCCAAAGAATTACAGCCCTCCTGACTTTAATTTAAAAAATTCCCCGCGTCTCGATCCTAAGTAGCTTCCCTCTTATTTTAAAATTGTGTCCCCTGGTTCTCGGCTCCCCAGCCGGGGGCGGGGGGGGGGTTAACGTCTTCGTAGAAGCGAAATATAGCAGATGCTGGAAAAATCTGGTCTGCCAACACCTGTGAAGGGAAACAGAGTTAACTTTTCAATTCCTATATGGCTCTTCAGGGGTTACATCTTCCTTGCATCCACTCTGTGTATCCCTCAGGCATTTTGTAGGTTTCCGTAACCTAGATATATTTGGTCTTTTCCCCACCCACCCCAGGCTAGGGGGTTCTGAGGCCGGAGGAGGAGGGAAACGCTGTTTCTCATTAGACTAATTTTAATCCAAATTTTTGATCTCCTTGGATGTTGCATATTATCAAAGGATTCTTCTTTCTCCCTACGTTTTCCATTTTGGTTTGCTTTGTGGTTTTGAGTGCCTTTTCCATCTTTATGCAGCAATGTTTGGCTTCTGATTTTATTGAAATCTGATGCTATCCTATCCTAGTTTTGCATTTTAAGGCTGTCACCCAGGCACCCATTCCCCTTTTAGCATTTAGTAATGCCATCCTTCATAGCAACAACTTGCATATGTACAGTACCCACCTAATGCAGTAAAGCCTCAGAAGATGCCGATACTATTTGACACTGAAGACCGGAGCAGGCAGGTCTTCCAGGTGACCAAGAGCTGAGTCGAAGGAGGTTTTAAAGGGGGGGGTGGGGGAGTAACTCCAAAGCTTGGAGCCAAGTCATTTGAAAGCTTGTCTGCTGTTGGTGAGGCTGTGCAAATCTGGGATTACAACAAGCCATAATCAAAGGAGAGAACCAGCTCTACTCCTCCTAAGCCTGGAGGAGGTGAGAGTTGGGGATTGGTGAGGCCACGGACAGATTTGAAAACCATGATGAATTGAGGGTTGGATTTCCCGGTGGCCCCTACCCAGGGACTGAATCTCCTGCCACAGGTCAATGGACATTTAAATGGTCTCAAATTTTCAGTCCCGCCCGTGACAATTCCGGCAGTGGGCAGGCGGACCCAGAACATATACCCCAAAATTTGAGATATTGGTTGACCTGAAAGAAATGTTGGTCAATGATGATGGGTGAATGGGATTTAGGGCATGGGCAGCTAGAATTTGATGACTTGGAAGTTTTTTTTTTTTTATGGGTGATGGGAGCCTGACATTTTCTTAATAGGTTAACATACCTAAATTGGAAGGAGTATGGTCACTGAATTCATTTTGCATGTGACCCTTAATTTTCAGGCATTCATATGAAGTCCTCTTTCTCTGGCTGCTGCTTCCTCTCTTATCCATACTCCTTCGGCCATTACCGAACTGGCGGTGGTGACTGAGCAGGCTAGCCTGTCATGGGGCTCGTTCGGTCGGCAGAATGGCTGGCATGGAGCCGCCTCTTCCTTTTGGGCTGTGCGGAGGAAGCCGTGGAAGGAGGAGGAATCGGCGGCAGGGTGGGCGATTGGTGCCGATCACGGCAGCGGGGGAAATGCAGGAGGTCCCGCGGTGGGCCTCATTCGGCAGGTAATGGTTGCCAGGAGACGAGGGGAAGAGTAGGGCTGGGAGCTGCAGCTCTCCCTATGTATGAGGGCGGCATGATTGTCCGACTCACTGCCGCTTCAACTGGTGCCCCGCTGGTTCAATATGCACAGCACAATGGTTTCAAGTGCCCAATTTGCACAAAATCAATAGTGCCTGACGAAATGGAGGTGCACTTTACAATGTGTCTTTGCAAACCACAACGCTCCTACAACAGTGGTGTCATACCTGCTCATGTGAAACTTTAGCACTTGAATTGTGAGCTGGCGCTGGAGCGTAGTGACTCCCTGCGAGCTCTCCTCTACAGATCCTCTTCCTGCATCTTTACAACCATTATTTATAGTACGTTCTATGGATTCCTGTTTGGAACGATCTGCCTGGATTGTATGCAGAACAATACTTTTCACTGTACCTCGGTACGCGTGACAATAAATAAATCCAATAAGAAATCTCTGGCAGTCGGCTGGGCCTGAATTATTGGAGATCTGGAGAGCTGACACTGGTACTCATGTGGTGGCCCGGCCACCATAAGGCTTGGAAATTGTATAGAACCCCCTCAGGCTGTACGACTCAGATTGAACGTATATGATGAATTTATCACAACTTTATTGAAGCACCTCAGAATGCAACATGATCTATGTGGAAAACTTGAATATAATTGCACTCTGTGCTGCCTCTTTGAAATGTTTGTAATGTTCTTTCAGATATTTTATGAATGAAGTATAGTTTTTTTGGTTATGGATCTTTGCTGCAACTGTTTACTATATTTTGTGCTTCCTATGACCCTAGTGAATTATTGACACACTGACTGGCAGTTAAACATCTGGTTGCTTGCTATAACCAGTCTTTCTGTATGTTGGAGCACAACATGAAATTAAATATATATTGTTTGTGCAGTCCTAGTAGTCTTGAAGTCTGACCATGTTCAATTCGGAGAAGATATTGTGAATTTGCTTTTAAGTGGATGTTATGTCAATGATAACCAGACCATTTTTAGTTTAGTTTTTGTTGATACTGACACTTGTTGGGTGGGGGTTACTGCAAATGGAATTGCTTTGTTTGTTTACTTTGTAGAATTCCTATTTGCATATAATTTCTGATATTTTTAATTAAATTTCATCTTGTCCTACCTTTTCAATATCTGTTCTTTGCTATCGATCCTTCCCCTATGCAATTGTGTTATAAGTAGGTTCTATTATGAGTTCATCAGTCTGTTTATACTGGAGTTATCTGGTCATTTACTTCATTGCTAATCATAGTAGCACAGTGCTTGTGTTACTGAACTTGTAAACCGGGGAGCTGGGTTAATCTGAAGACACCAGTTTGAATCCTGTCATGGCAACTGGTGGAATTGAGACTCGATTGATTTAAATAAATCTGGAATAAAAATCTGTTCTCCGTAATGATGGCCAAGCAACAACTGTTTGAACAATAAAAATTGGTCCAATCCTACCCTTTTGTATTGGGGAAAACAATCTGCTCGGGCCTATATGTGACTCCAGACCCACAGCATTATGGTTGACCCTCTCGAGTGTGGCTTGCTCGGGGCAGCAGCTCACCACTGGGAATGATTATGAATTCTTGCCTTGCCAGTGTTGCCTGCAGAAATTCACCATGCAAATCGTCTGCTATGTTTCTGAGATCATTGAGAAGTGCAGTCTAAAAGCCGGTTCTTCTCTGTCGCATTGTTCTTATTTGCTTTCTAATGCAGATGAATGGTGTGTCGTTGTGTGAATGGGTGTAACGACTTGCATTTTGCATTCTGATTTAAACGCCCTCTGGGTGCCCCAGAGCGGCAGACAGCTAAGTACGCATTGCAAGGTTCCACAAGCAGCAGTGGTTGTTTGTAAAACCAGGATGACTTTATCCGGTGATGTTATTCGAGAGACTGAGAATTCAGCTGCACTTCTTTGAATGTAGGCCACCGGGCCTTTTGCATTCCCCTGGGAGGGCAGACCTGGTTTAGTTTTAATCGAAAAACAAGTAGAAGTGTTTTAACGAATCCCGTGCTGATGCACGCTTGTTGTTTGAACCTCCTCACGTTCAGTAAGTGAAGCCAGCTCTCCTATATGCACGTTGGGTGGCCTGCCAGTTGAACATGTTAGCTGAGCCCCAAGAGAGAAAATGCTGGAAAATCTCAGCAGGTCTGGCAGCAATTGTAAGGAGAGAAAAGATCTAACGTTCCGAGTCCCGATGACCCTAGATGTCCAGATGTTTGCTGAGCCATTGGCATAGCGCTTCCCTGTGGCTCACTGGCAGTGCCAAGCGTGTTAGATACAAGTTGACTAAGGGTCAGCACAGTAGCACAAGTGGATAGCACTGTGGCTTCACAGCGCCAGGGTCCCAGGTTCCATTCCCCGCTGGGTCACTGTCTGTGCGGAGTCTGCATGTTCTCTCCATGTCTGCGTGGGTTTCCTCCCACAGTCCAAAGATGTGCAGGTTAGGTGGATTGGCCACGCTAAATTACCCTTGGTGTCCAAAAAAGGTTAGGAGGGGTTATTGGGTTACGGGGATCGGGTGGAAGTGGGGGCTTAATTGGGTCGGTGCAGACTTGATGGGCCGAATGGCCTCCTTCTGCACTTTATGTTCTATGTTAATCTGATTGAAGTGGCAACGGAAATGTCGCAGTTGGCATCGGGGCACCCTTATCTCATTTCCGATCGCTATCCAGTGAAGTTGCTTGAACAATTTGTTTGTTGTGGATGCCAGGTGAGACCAAGGTTGCCGTGGACCTGGGGCGAGAGAACCTGCCCGCTTTCTCATTTTAAAAATTATTACGCTCCCCATACCAAAGGCCGCTGAGCGGGATGGAAAAGGGTTTATCTGCACCTCTAAAAATGACTACAATAAGCAAGTAATTTTAGCTAATGCGGCAAAATGAAGCTTGCACTTAAGCCTCCAGCTGCTGCTTTTTAACCATTTTAATGATGCTTGGCGTTTCTTGTGTGTGTGCGTGTCTGCTGATTTGTGCTCATGCAGATCTGTTGGGCTGAAAGGTTTTTGTATTAACTGCCTGCTTTCACATTTAACAGTAATGGACTCTTCCTTTTTTTTCTCTATCCTCTTTCTGCAGCTGCTCCTACGCTGGGTGTTAATGACACTGGTGAGTACGGGAACCTGCTATGCTTGCAAGCTGTATCAACTTGTGTGCGAGAGATGATTCCACCCATAAATAATGCTTTGATGAAGCAATGCTGCACATTTAGGTGTGAAATTAAATCCTCCCAGCCTTACTTGTTCAGAGCTAGGGAAACGGAAGCAGGAATGTAACGTGTTTGGAAAGCTGCGATTAATTCACGGAGGTATTGAGTAAGGTTTCGGTGTCATTCAAGCTTGGCTCCCTGATTGGAAGATGGTGGAGCAGACTGACTGGTGGTGTTTAGTACAGACATTCCTGAAGATTTTCAAAAACCACGTTCTGCATAATGTCCTCAAAAGCCAAAGATTTTCGCTGAATCCGCTCTTCCTGCTGCATCATTGCCTCACTTGGTGCTCTGCCTCAGAGCTGCCAGCCACTCAAATTGTCGTCCCAATAGCACTGCTGGGAATGGCGGCCACTGCTAGAACTGCACATAGTCCCAACAGCCCGAGTGCTAGAGCCCATAGGATCATTCAAGTCAGGGATTTGACAGCAGGGAGGGCTGACCTGGAAGTGAGTGCCACCAATTAGGCCACTCTAGGCTTCTCTGGGGACAGGGTGAGGCGGGGTAGGAGGGTGGCGGGAAGGCCTCCTAGGTAACCTGATGGGCCCTCTGCCTGCAAACCTTTGTGGTTGGGTGGGGGGGGGGGGGGGGGGGGGGGGCGGAGGGCGAGGTGCGGGAGGGAGAGAGGTATCAAAGGATGTGGAGAAATGGTGGTTAAATGTTGCCTGGAATGGAGGGAAGATCTTATGAGGAACGGCTGAGGGCCCTGAGGCTGTTTTCGTTAGAGAGAAGAAGGTTAAGAGATGACTTAATTGAGGCATACAAGGTGATCAGAGGATTGGATCGGGTGGACAGTGAGAGCCTTCTTCCTCAGATGGTGATGTCTAGCACGAGGAGACATAGCTTTACATTGAGGGGAGATAGATATAAGACAGATGTCAGAGGTAGGTTCTTTACTCCGAGAGTAGTAAGGGCGTGGAATGCCCTGCCTGCAACAGTAGTGGACTCGCCAACACTAAGGGCATTCAAATGGTCATTGGATAGGCCTATGACGATAAGGGAATAGTGTTGATGGGCTTTAGAGTGGTTTCACAGGTCGGCGCAACATCGAGGGCCGAAGGGCTTGTACTGCGCTGTTATGTTCTAAATGAGGTTGATGTTCAGTTCTGATTGACCAGGCCCAGGGCTGAATAGCCACTTCCCATTGCTATAGTTTTCAGTATTCCCAAGAAATATCTGTTGCCACAGAGAGAAAAGGTTTGGAGGTGTCCACATTCTGGAATCTTTGAAACACGGTGAGAGATTTATTAAGAGGTGTTGCTCATACAATCGAAGATGGAGAACCACTAAGCCCTCGCAAACACTCCGCTGATGTCACTACACGTCACGTGGCGTTTGGCCAGCAGGGATGTATTCTCTGATAAAACAGACCAATCCATCTTTCTTGTTTCTTCTGTGTCTTTGGCTAGCCCAACAAATCATTAACTCATGTTCGCTCTCCACAGACGCTGTCAGACCTGTCGCGATTTTCCAGCATTTTCTGTTTTTGTTTCAGATTCCAGCATCTGCAGTGATTTGTTTTTACCAAATAGTCTAGCGGTGGGACTTTAATTTGGACCCACCTCTCCTCAGGTGAGCTTGGAAAAGACTAGGAAATGGCCCAAAGAAGGGGGGGAGAAGGGCCATTAAGGAGGTTTATTAGCTTCCTTTCCACCAGTACTTGGAGACGCTGGGGAATTCTGATTGCATCTAAAACTTGTCAGCTTTGCTCATAGCAAGGCTCTACCAGGGAGTAAGCCTGCATCGGGACATGTTCAGTCCCGGTTCCTAGTCTCAATCAGCAAGTTAAAATTAGCCTCTAACCTTTTCACAGGTGTGGGTGATAGGCATCACTGTAAATACACAAAGGGTTAATGTAGATACACTAGGACACTGTAAATACACAAAGGGTTAATGTTAATGTTAATACACTAGAACTAAATAAACACTAGAAGGAGCACCAGAGACATCATGACACGCAGACATTCAACCAATAGGTCAGTAAGATAGGACACGACCAATGGGCAGTCAAGACACAGCCAGAGGCGACACTGCCACAAGGGGGCTACCCATATAAAAGGACAAGGCACACATGCTCTTTCTCTTTCCACAGGCGACACTCCAAGGGACAGGGGCAGATCAGGGAAGCATCACACCCACCGCATGGATTAGAGCAGACTGGTTAGTTAGATCGAGTTACTATAGTAAGATTAGCAGGAGAGTCAAACCCAAGTAGGAGAATTGTTAACTGTTCAATAAATGAGTTAAACCTATCTCCAAGTCTGAACCTTCCTTTGTCAGAGTGTACATCAAGGAAGCAGCTTATGCTACGTGAAGAAGCATAACACAACAACAGACACAATGGGCGGGACTCTCTGCAATCGGCGGGATGTCCGCCGACCGGCGCCAAAAACTGCGCGAATCAGTCCGGCATCGTGCCGCCCCAAAGGTGCGGAATTCTCCGCATCTTGAGGACCCGAGCCCTCACCTTGAGGGGCTAGGCCCGTGCCGGACTGATTTCCGCCCCGCCAGCTGGCGGGAAAGGCCTTTGGTGCCCCGCCAGCTGGCGCGGAAATGACTTTGCCGTGCAGCGCATACGCGGGAGCGTCAGCGGCCACTCACGGCATCCCCGCGCATGCGCAGTGGAGGGGGTCTCTTCCGCCTCCGCCATAGTGGAGACCATGGCAAAGGCGGAAGGAAAAGAGTGCCCCCACGGCACGGGCCCGCCCGCGGATCGGTGGGCCCTGATCGCGGGCCAGGCCACCGTGGGGGCACCCCCTGGGGCCAGATCGCCCCGCAACCCCCCCCCCCCCCCCCAAGGACCCCGGAGCCTGCCCGCGCCACCTTGTCCCGCCGGTAAGAGGTGGTTTGATTCTCGCCAGTGGGTCAGGCATTCCAGCAGCGTGACTTCGGCTCATCGCGGGCTGGAGAATCGCCGGGGGGGGGGGGCCCGCCAACTGGCGCGGCGCGATTCCCACCCCCGCCGAATATCCGGTGCCGGAGAATTCGGCAACTGGCGGGGGCGGGATTCACGCCAGCCCCCGGCGATTCTCCGACCCGGCGGGGGGTCTTTGGGTGCACTGAGCATTTCTGTTGTCTGGGGATGTGAAGAAGGGTAGAGAAAACATGTCCTTTTTATTGATCAGCGCTGCACCATTTTACCACCGGAACCTGCCGGCAAGATCTCCAAATACTGCTGGGGTATCAGTATTTCACTTGCAGCTGAAAATTCCAGCGGTGCATTTGCATGCTGTGTTACCCGTGTGCAAACAGAACCACACACAAGACCTTGAACTGATGAATTTATAGCCTGAGAAAGTGGCAGCTGGCCACATTCTGGCTCCTTCCTATCATCTCCCGCCCTGCTACTGTTTAAGCTTTTTTTTCAGTAGACCCTTGAAAGGAGGTTGGATGTGACGGAAGTCAGCTGCTTTGAAAGCTTAAAATCCAGTTTTGCACCAAATGCGTAAAGATTAGAAAATCGGGTTCGTAGGGTGGCACGGTGGTTAGCACTGCTGCCTATGGCGCTGAGGACCAGGGTTCGATCCCGGCCCCGGGTCACTGTCCGTGTGGAGTTTGCACATTCTCCCAGAGTCTGCGTGGGTCTTGCCCCCACAACCCAAAGATTTGCCTGGTAGGTGGATTGACCACGCAATTTAGCCCCTTAATTGGAAAAAAAATGATTGGCCGCTGTAAATGTTTTTTTTAAAAAAAAAAAAGGGAAAACCAGTTAACTTTTGCCCTGTTCAAGTATGGTGTACTTCTTTGTGACGGCCTAGTCATGTTGAGATGAGGTCAGTGTTAATTTCTAAGTGAGGGTGAAATTGTAACCAGTGCTTTTTAGTTCAACAGTTACTTTAGGAATGCTGCAGACTGCGTACATCGGGTGCAAATCTACAGTCATGTGTCTGTGATTAGTTACCAAGTAAAGCTAGCTTATACCCCATATGGAGAGAAATCATTTATGTCCAGCAGTTCTTTAATACTGACTCCTTTTTCACTTGCATGGTGGAAGGATCATCCGGTTCCGAGTAAGGTTTCTGTATTTAATTTGCTGCAGAGCAACGGGAGCCATCAGTCTGGATTTCCGAGTTATTGTCACGTGTACCGAGGTACAGTGAAAAGTATTGTTCTGCGTACAGTCCTGACAGATCGTTCCATGAAAAACATCGGGCATACACAATGTGAACACAGACATTGGGAGAAGCTATATGGAATATATAGTGCTACAACTGTAGAGAAGATGCATAGAGAGATCAGTTCAGTCTATAAGCGGGTCATTCAGGAGGTTGGTAACAGCGGGGAAGAATCTTTTTAGCTCTAGGTTCCTGATCCCAACGCCAGGATTTTAAAATTATCCTTGCTCTTTACTTCATTATTTATGAACTTTCATGCACCAAACCCTGTGCACCCCAACAACATAAGCTCGGCACCATCCAGGACCAAGCAGCCCACTTCATTGTCATCTCATTCATTTTCTCCACTATTTACATGCTGCAGCCTTGTGTCATCTCCAAGGTGCACGGCAATAACTCACCAAGACTCCTTCAAAAGCAAAGTCTAAAGCCAGCACCTCTACCACCCAGAAGTAGACGAAAAGCGAAAGGTAGGTACTTGACTAAGGGGTTCAGGGGTTATGGACAGAAGCCAGGAGAATGGGGATGAGAAAAATATCAGCCATGATTGAATGGCGGAGCAGACTTGATGGGCCGAGTGGCCTGATTATGCTCCTGTGTCTTATGGTCTCATAGAAGACCCATGGAACCACCACCATCTGCAAGTTCCCATCCAAACCACTCAACATCTTGACTTGGAAATACATCGCCGTTCCTTCACTGTCACTGGATCAAAATCCTGGAATTCCCTCCCTAACAGCACAGTGAGTGTGCCTACACCACATGGACTGCAGTGATTCAAGAAGACAGCTCACCACTACCTTCTCGAGAACAATTGATGATGGGCAGTAAGTGCTGACCAACCAACGTTGTCCATATCCTGTGAAGGAATCCCATGAAGGAATAAATTAAAATTACACTCCTCCGAAGCAGTCATTTGCGTGGGTCACGGGGTCATCGGTCGTGGTTTCCTGATTGCAGGAAGAAGTATCCAACGGCGACTTTTAGTATGCTGGCCGTGACTGGTTTTTAAGAATGCCAGTCATCGCGCGCATGCGTGCCCCTCAACAGTGTGCAGGCTTTTGACTTCCGGTTGCGGTGATGCCTTGCTAGCCGCACGTTTCGGCGGCTCCAGCTCCGACGGACCTTCGGGCTCTTTTTAAGAGCCCCAACGGGAAATTTTTGGGCGACGCAACCCGGTGTGGGGTGAGTGAGAAGGGAGTCCCCCCCCCCCCCCCCCCCCCAACGAAGGAGGAAAAAACCGGCGGCGGCTGCAGCGCGAGGAATCGTCGACCATAGAGACAGCAAGGGAGAAGCACAAGATGGCGGCGGAGAAAGCGCAGGCGACATGGGGGCCCGAGCAGGATGAATTTTTGAGACTGTGCGTGGAGCTGCTGAAGAGGGACGTGCTGACCCCGATGCTACAGGCAATTGAGGGGCTCAAGGAGACACAAAAGACCCAGGAGACAGAGCTCCGCGTGGTGGAGCAGAAGGTGACGGATAATGAGGATGAGATCCTGGGCCTGGCGGTTAAGACACAGACGCACGAGGCACTTCATAAAAACTGTACTGAAAGGATCGAGGCCCTAGAAAACTGAGCGTGAAGGAAGAACCTTCGGATACTGGGTCTCCCTGAGGGCGTGGAAGGAGTGGACTGTGGAGCTTATGCAAGTACGATGCTGAGCTCACTGATGGGTGCTGAGGCCCCTACGGGCCCCTTGGAGGTGGAGTGGGCACATCGGATCCCGGCGAGAAGACCAAAAGCGGGAGAACCACCCAGGGCGATAATCGTGCGATTTCACCGCCTTAAGGATAGAGAAGAGGTCCTGAGATGGGCTAAAAAGGTGCGGAGTAGCAGATGGGAGAATGCAGTGGTACGGGTGTACCAGGATTGGAGTGCGGAGGTGGCGAGAAGGAGGGCGAGTTTTAACCGAGCCAAAGAGGTGTTGCGTAAAAGGAAGGTGAAGTTCGGGATGCTGCAGCCGGCAAGACTATGGGTCACGTATCAGGAGAGACACCATTATTTCGAGACGGCGGAGGAAGCATGGACCTTTATCAAAGAGGAGAAATTGGATCGGAACTGAGGGACTGATGCTGCAGGAAATGTTATTGTTAATGTTATGGTTGAAGTTAATTGAGAAGTAAATTGGGAAGGGGGGAGACATTGGGAAATGTGGGCGCCGGTGAGGGGGAAAAGACGGGACATAGATGGAGAATGAGGAAGGGGAGGGGGAGGGGAAAGGGAGCTGCGCCATAAGAGGCGGGTCAGGTAAAGGGATGTTCCCGCGCCAGAAAGAATATGGCGGGAATACAGGCGCAGGGCGGATGGGAGTTCCCCACACGGGGGTCGAGGAGTGAGCAGGAGTAGCCGGGGTCAGTTGAAGTCAGCTGACTTACGGAAGTAATATGGGGGGAGCAATCACGCTAGAGGGAGATCTAGCGGGGGGGGGGGGGGGGGCAACTGGGTTGCTGCTGCGGAAATCCAAAAGGAAATGGCTAAAGAGTGGGTGGACGAGGATGGTATGCGACGCTGGGGGAGCGAGTGGGAGCGCGGAGGCGGGATATGGGACTGGCCTAGAGAAGGTAATGGCTAGTCGACACAGGAGGGGGGCAGGTAGCCCCCTAGTGAGGCTGATCATGTGGAACGTGAGAGGCCTGAACGGACCGATTAAAAAGGGCCCGAGTGCTCGCGCGTTTGAAAGGACTAAGGGCAGACGTGGTTATGCTCCAAGAGACGCACCTAAAGGTGGCGGACCAAGTTAGGTTAAGGAAAGGATGGGTGGGACAGGTGTTCCACTCAGGACTAGACGCAAAGAACAGAGGGGTGGCCATTTTGGTGGGGAAACGGGTAGCATTTGAAGCAAAGAACATCGTAGCAGATAGCGGAGGTAGATATGTAATGGTGAGTGGCAGGCTGGGGGGAATAGAGGTCGTGTTGGTTAATGTATATGCCCCGAACTGGGACGATGCGGGATTTATGAGACGGATGCTGGGGCGTATACCGGACCTGGAGGTAGGAAACTTGATTTTAGGAGGGGACTTTAATACTGTGCTGGACCCGGGGCTAGATAGATCCAGCTCAAGGACCGGAAGAAGGCCGGCAGCGGCCAAGGTGCTTCAGGGGTTTATGGACCAAATGGGGGGAGTGGATCCATGGCGATTTCTTAGACCTAGGGCTAGGGAGTTCTCCTTCTCCCATGTCCATAAACTGTACTCCCGGATAGATTTTTTTGTTTTGGGAAGGTCGTTGATCTCTAGGGTGGAAGAAGCTGAGTATTCAGCCAAAACGGGTTTGGACCATGCCCCACATTGGGTGGACCTGGAATTAGGAGAGGAAAGGGAGCAGAGAGCACTCTGGCGATTAGATGTGGGATTGATGGCGGATGAGGGAGTGTGTGCAAGAGTGCAAGGGTGTATTGAGAGATACCTGGAGGTCAATGACGACGGCGAGGTCCCTGTGGGAGTGGTATGGGAAGCACTAAAAGCGGTGGTCAGAGGAGAGCTGATCTCCATTGGGGCCCACAAAAGGAAAACGGAGGCCAAGGAAAGGGAAAGATTACTGGGTGGATCCACCCTAAGGGTGGATAAGGAATTTGCAGAGACCCCGGAGGAGGGACTGTACAGAGAGAGGAGACGACTCCAGACGGAGTTTGACCTTCTGACCACCAGAAAGGCGGAGGTGCTGTGGGGGAAGGCACAGGGGAGGAGGTATGAATATGGGGAAAAGGCTAGTCGCCTGCTGGCTCATCAATTGCGAAAGAGGACAGCAGCGAGGGAGATAGGAGGAATTAGAGACGAAAAGGGAGACACGGTGCGAAGAGCAGGAAAGATAAATGAGGTGTTCAAGACCTTTTATGAGGGACTGTATAGGTCTCAACCCCCAGAGGGAGAGGAGGGGATGCGGCAGTTCCTGGATCAATTGAGGTTCCCGAAAGTGGAGGAGCAGGAGGTGGTAGGCCTGGGGGCACTGATTGGGGTGGATGAGGTTATTAAGGGGCTGGCAAACATGCAAGCAGGGAAGGCTCCGGGACCAGACGGGTTCCCGGTGGAATTTTACAGAAAATATGTGGACTTGTTGGCCCCGTTTATGGTGAGGACGTACAATGAGGCCAGGGAAGGAGGGACTTTACCCCCGACAATGTCGGAGGCAACGATATCGCTAATTTTGAAGAGGGATAAAGATCCGTTGCAGTGCGGGTCCTATAGACCTATTTCATTATTGAACGTGGACGGCAAATTGCTGGCAAAGGTACTGGCATCGAGGATAGAGGACTGTGTCCCGGGGGTGGTGCACGAAGACCAGACAGGGTTCGTAAAAGGGAGACAACTGAATGTTAACGTGCGACGACTATTAGGGGCGATAATTATGCCCCCAGTGGAGGGGGAGGCAGAGATAGTGGCGGCAATGGATGCAGAGAAGGCATTTGATAGGGTGGAGTGGGAGTATTTATGGGAAGTGTTAAGGAGGCTTGGGTTCGGGAACGGGTTTATTAGCTGGGTAAAACTTCTTTATGGGGCTCCAACGGCAAGTGTAGTTACGGGTCAACAAAGATCGGAGTATTTCCGACTATATAGGGGAACAAGACTGGGATGCCCGCTGCCTCCATTGTTGTTCGCGTTGGCAATTGAACCTCTGGCCATGGCGTTGAGAGACTCCAGGAAATGGAGAGGGGTGATTAGAGGGGGAGAAGAACACCGAGTCTCGCTATACGCAGATGACCTATTATACGTGTTGGACCCGGGGGGGGGGGGGGGGGGGGGGGTGATAGAGGTTATGCGAATGTTGAGGGAGTTCGGGGATTTCTCTGGGTATAGGCTAAACATGGGGAAGAGTGAATTATTTGTGATACATCCAAGGGATCAGAGTAGAGAGATAGAAGGCCTGCCTCTAAGGAAAGTGGAAGGAAACATCCGATACCTGGGGATTCAGATCGCTAGGAGCTGGGGAACCTTGCACAGACTTAATCTGACACGGCTGGTAGAACAAATGGAGGAGGACTTCAAGAGGTGGGACATGCAGCCTCTGTCGCTGGCGGGCAGGGTGCAGGCAATTAAGATGATGGTCCTCCCGAGGTTCTTATTTGTATTTCAATGTCTCCCTATACTAATCACTAAGACCTTTTTCAATAAAATAGACAGGAGCATCACGAGCTTCGTGTGGGCAGGGGAAGTTCCGAGAGTAAGGAGGGGGTTCCTTCAGCGTAGCAGGGACAGAGGAAGATTGGCACTACCGAACTTGGGCGATTACTATTGGGCCGCCAATGTGGCAATGATACGTAAATGGATGATGGAGGGTGAGGGAGCGGCGTGGAAAAGACTGGAGAGAAAGTCCTGTAAAGGGACGAGTTTAGAGGCGCTGGTGACGGTGCCGCTACCGTTCTCGCCAAAAAAGTTTACCACTAACCCGGTGGTGGCGGCAAATTGAATATCTGGGGACAGTGGAGGCGACAGAGAGGGGTGCGGGGTGCCCTGGTGGGGTCCCCAATTAGGAACAACCATAGGTTCGCCCCAGGAAGAATGGATGGAGGATTTCAGAGCTGGCACCAGTTGGGAATTAGGAGGGTGGGAAATTTATTTATAGATGGGACTTTTGCGAGCTTGGGAACATTGGAGGAAAAGTATAAGTTGCCCCGGGGAAACTTACTGAGATATATGCAGGTGAGGGCGTTTACTAGAGAACAGGTGATGGAATTTCCGCTGCTCCCGACACACTGGACTCAGGACAGAGTGCTTTCAGGGGTGTGGGTCGGAGAGGGCAAGGTGTCAGAGACATACCGAGAGATGAGGGAAGAGGGGGAGGAGTTGGTGGGTGAACTAAAAGGAAAGTGGGAAGAAGAACTAGGGGAGGAGATAGAGGAGGGTATGTGGGCTGATGCCCTAAGCAGGGTAAATTCCTCTTCCTCATGCGCCAGGCTTAGCCTGATTCAATTTAAGGTGCTACATAGAGCACACATAACGGGAGCAAGATTGAGCAGGTTCTTTGGAGTGGAGGACAAATGTGGGAGGTGTGGCGGGAGCCCGGCAAACCACGCACATATGTTTTGGGCGTGTCCGGCACTGGAGTGGTATTGGAAGGGAGTGACGGGAGTGATTTCGAAGGTGGTGAAGGCCCGGGTCAAACCAGGCTGGGGGCTAGCTCTATTTGGAGTTGCAGATGAGCCAGGAGTGCAGGAGGCGAAAGAGGCCGACGTTGTGGCCTTTGCGTCCCTAGTAGCCCGTTGTAGAATTTTACTCGTGTGGAAGGAAGCGAAACCCCCCCGGACTGGAGGCCTGGGTAAACGATATGGCGGGGTTCATGAAACTGGAGCAGATAAAGTTTGCCCTGAGAGGATCGGCTCAAGGGTTCACCAGGCGGTGGCAGCCATTTCTCGACTACCTAGGGGAACGTTAGAGGGAAGACAGATGACCAGCAGCAGCAACCCGGGGGGGGGGGGGGGGGTTTAGTTCAGTTTATGTCAAAAGATTATGGGGTTTAGTTATTTGTGTATTGTTAAAAATTTCTTTACTGTTACGTTTGCTTTGTAAGAGGGAAAAAACTGTTGTTTGGAAAAGATTTTCAATAAAATATATTTTTAAAAAAACAGTGTGCAGGTTTGGAGCCCAACGAGGCAGACTGCCTATTATTATACACTCCGGCGCCTGTTCGGATACACTGAGGGAGGATTCAGAATGTCCAATTCACCTAACAAGCACGTCTTTTGGGACTTGTGGGAGGAAAACTGAGCACCCGGAGGAAACCCACGCAGACGCGGAGAGAACGTGCAGACTCTGTATGGACAGTGACCCACGCCGGGAATCGAACCTGGGACCCTGGCGCCTCCTCCTGATGTCAGCGCGCTGACCCAGAAACAGACTGTTTTTAAAAAAAATCAATGGGGTCTTATCTCCAGAAGCAGTGGCAGCGAACAGGTCATGCTGATGTCATGTGCTCTGGATGCGAGAGAGGTTCCTCCAATTTGCAGCTGCCAGCAGCACTGGTGTGAATTCCTGGGCCTCTGGTGAATAACCCATGAAGAAGCTGAAGAACAGAACAGCATAAAGATAATTACATGAGGTATGGGTCTATCAGTTGTGTCAATGTAAATCAGGATACAAAGCCCATGTGTGTTATACAGAGGGAAAAGGGCTGCATGATGGCGCACTGCTACCTCGCGTCGCCAAGGACCTAGGTTCGATCCTGGCCCTGGGTCGGGTCACTGTCTATATGGAGTTTGCACATTCTCCCGTGTCTGCGTGGGTCTCACCCCCACAACCCAAAGATCCTTCATTAAATGTTTTCAAGATAAAGATAGATAGTTTTTTGAAGAATAAAGGATTATGGTGTTCGGGTGGGAAAGTGGAGCCGAATCCACAAAACATCAGCCATGATCTCATTGAATGGCGGAACAAGCTCGAAGGGCCAGATGGCCTACTCCTGCTCCTAGTTCTTATGTTCTTATGTGCAGGGTAGGTGGATTGGCCACACTAAATTGCCCCTTAATTGGGGAAAAAAGAATTGGATACTCTAAATTTATTTTCAAAAAGTTATATATGCAGGGAATATCGGTTATTGATAAGATTTTAGAGTCTGTTATTAAAGATGAGATCGCGAAGCACTTGGAAGTGCACGGTAAAATAGGACTGAGTCAGCCCGGCTTTGCCAAAGTGACGTTGTGTCTGACAAATCTGTTGGAATTCTTTTGAGGCGGTAACAAGCAAGTTAGACAAAGGAGAAGCAGTGGACGTGATTTATTTAGATTTCCAGAAGGCCTTTGACAAGGTGCCATATAGGAGACTGTTAAATAAGTTAAGAGCTCATGGTGTTAAGGGTAAGATCCTGGTATGGATAGAGGATTGGCTGACTGGCAGAAGGCAGAGTGGGTATAAAGGGGTCTTTTTCAGGATGGCAGCCGGTGACTAGTGGTGTGCCTCCGGGGTCTGTGCTGGGGCCACAACTTTTTACAATATACATTAATGATCTGGAAGAAAGTACTGAAGGCACTGTTGCTAAGTTTGCAGATGATACAAAGATCTTTAGAGGGACAGATAGTAATGAGGAAGCTTGGGGCTGCAGAAGGACTTGGACAAGCTAGGAAAGTGGGCAATGAAGTGGCGAATGAAATACAATGTAGAAAAGTGTGAGGTTATGCACTTTGGAAGGAAGAATCTAGGCATAGACTATTTTCTAAATGGGGAAATGCTTTGGAAAGCAGAAGCACAAAGGGACTTGGGAGTCCTTGTTCACGATTCTCTTAAGGTTAATGTGCAGGCTCAGTCAGCAGTTAAGAAGGCAAATGCAATGTTAGCATTCATGTCAAGAAGGCTAGAATATAAGACCAAGGATGTACATCTGAGGCTATATAAGGCTCTGGTCAGACCCCCATTTGGAGTATTGTGAGCAGTTTTGGGCCCCATATCCAAGGAAGGATGTGCTGGCCTTGGAAAGGGTCCAGAGGAGGTTCACAAGAATGATCCCTGGAATGAAGAACTTGTCGTATGAGGAATTGAAACCTCTGGGTCTGTACTCGTTGGAGTTTAGAAGGATGAGGGGGATCTTATTGAAATGTACAAGATACTGCGAGGCCTGGATAGAGTGGACGTGGAGAGGATGTTTCCACTTGTAGGAAAAACTAGAAGCGGAGGACACCATCTCAGACTAAAGGGACGATCCTTTAAAACGGAGATGAGGAGGAATTTCTTCAGCCAGAAGGTGGTGAATCTGTGGAACTCTTTACCGCAGAGGGCTGTGGATGCCAATTCACAGTGTCTTTAAGACCGAGTTAGATGAATTCTTGATTAATAAGGGGATTAGGGATTATGGGGAGAAGGCAGGAGAATGGGGATGAGAAAATATCAGCCATGATTGAATCGCGGAGCAGACTCGATGGGCCGAGTGGCCTAATTCTGCTCCTATGTCTTATGGTCTAAGTACTGCCAAATGAAAGATTAAAACTCTCAAAACATCAAAGGCATTTGAAGACGAGTTTCAAGGCATGGTGAGTTTTTTTTTCTTTATAATTTTTTTTCCCAAGGGATGGAGTGAGATCTTAAATCATCAGCTGCAGTCCTTAGCAGAAATGGAACATTGAATGACAAAGCAAGTGAAATCATGAGGACCAAGGCAGGCTCACCTGTCACATTGAGGTGGCACAGTGGTCAGCGTTGCTGCCTCACAGCTCCAGGGACCCAGGCTCAATTCCGAGCTCGAGTAACTGTGTGGAGTTTGCATTTTCTCACTGTCTGCATCGGTTTCCTCCGGATGCTCCGGTTTCCTCCCACAGTCCAAAGATGTGCAGGTTAGGTAGGTTGGCCATGCTAAATTGCCCCTTGGTGTCCAAAAGGTTAAATGGGGTTACGGGGATAGGGTGGAGGCGTGGGCTTAAGTGGGGTGCTCCTTCCAAGGGCAGGTGCAGACTCGATGGGCCGAATGGCTTCCTCCTGCACTGTAAATTCTATGATTAAAGGTAAGTGAAAATGGTGGTCGGGAAGGTCGGCTGGTGTGGGTCCCGAAGGATGGTCGGTTGGTAAAAATGAATCCCGGGCAAAACTTGGAAAAACTCTGTTCTTGAAGGTGCTTGGGGCTAATGAATGGGGTGCATTAAGTAGGTTAATCACATTAACTCCAATGTGCTCCCTATAAGAGAAAGTACCAGTATTGAAGAGCTACAGTTTTTTTTTTTCTAACTCTGCAATTTTGTAAGAAGCAATATCTTGTGATTCATTGTTTTTAGCAACAAGGAATTTATACAATGCCATAGCAGTGAGGCGCAGGGCTTAATCTGTACCAACTTGACATTTAAATATGCTTCAAATGCTGCCTGTTCCTTGGTTGTTTTAAGAAACAGTAATCGGCCTTTTTTTGCATTTCATTTATATCCAATTCTGCTTTCCAGTCTTACTTTTTGAAATTGTTTCACCTGAGGAATGTGCTCCCATTGATATGGGCCGGGATTCTCCAAGCTCGCACCGGGCCGGAGAATCGCCGGGGGAAGAGTGTGAGAATCTCACCCCGACGCTGGGCCGCTGATTCGCCGCGCTCAACGGGCCGGGTGCCGTCGGCGTGGTTTACAAAAGGTCCCACCCAGCGGGACCTCGGCGTTCTGGCTGTGGGTGCCGTCCTGGGGGAGGGGGAGGGGGGGATCCGACTCCCGGCGGGGGGGGCCTCCACGGTGGCCAGACCAGTGATCGGGGGTTACTGATTGGCGGGCGCGTTCATTCCGGGGGAGGCCCATGTTTCTCCATGCCGAGCCCCTGTAGTTCTCTGCCATGTTGCGTGGAGGCTGGCAACCATGCGAATGCGCCGAAGCACAGCACTCCGGCGCCTTTCTCGTCCCTGAGGAGGATTACTGGGATTACGCCGGCGTCAACACTTGGCCGGGATATCGGAGAATCCCGGCCACGGCTTTCTAATATTAAGTGGTATTTTAAGGACCTGAAAATTGGTAGAGTAATCTGATGGCAGTGTATAATTTGATCTGAATAATGTTAGCTTGCATCCTCCCTCGGAGACGGGGCAGATATAAACACTGTTGCAACTTGAGACAGGATTGCGGAGAGCCGGCTTTGCTCATTTTCTTATTAAAAAGTAACTGTTAACATTTTCTGACCTTGTTTTTGAAGCCAGGCCATCATTCACCTGCAATAATTAGCATATAATCGCTGAGTCTACAAGGTTAATGTAAAGATATGCGTGAGGGTTTCGGAGCAAATGAGCTGAATTGGGTGATATTGTAAGGTGGAAATGGGTGATTTGGTGATCGCGTGTTTCACTTCATAAACTGCACTATAGAGAAGAGTATGTGGACCAGGTACAATATACAAGAGCTCTCCATTGGCATCGGCCCACCCTGACCCCTGTTGTTTTAAGCCCCCTGTTTTCATTGTTTCCTTGGCATCTTGTTCTTTGTGGCCTTGCTCTACATAGAACATACAGTGCAGAAGGAGGCCATTTGGCCCATCGAGTCTGCACCGATCCACTTTAAGCCCTCACTTCCACCCTAACCCTGTAACCCAATAACCCCATCTAACCTTTTTGGTCACTAAGGGCAATTTATCATGGCCAATCCACCTAACCTGCGCATCTTTGGACTGTGGGAGGAAACCAGAGCACCCGGAGGAAACCCACGCAGACACCGGGAGAACGTGAAGACTCCGCACAGACAGTGACCCAGCGGGGAATCGAACCTGGGCCACTGGCGCTGTGAAGCCACAGTGCTATCCACTTGTGCTGCCCCCATTATCCATTCTGGCCGTTCCCAAATCTCTCCCCTCCCTATCTGTTCCCTGCTGACTTGTTGGCCCCTGTGTGCGCCCTTTCTCTATTTGCTGTTGGCTTCAAACCGGTCCTGGAACAAGTTGCTGAATGGTCTCCACATTTTTTGTGGAAGTCGTCCTCTGACCCTCGGATGGTGTACTTGATTGTCTCCAGATTGCGAAATTCCGACATGTCCGCCAGCCAGTCTGCAGCTGTGGACGGTGCTTCGCCAGCCGAGCAGGATTCCTCGGCGGACACTTAGTGAAGCAAGGGCATCAGAACCCTTCCTCATAGATAGTTCTGGCTGGTCCCATACCCCAAAAACCACCACTCTTGGACATAGCTCCACCCTCGCCCCCACAACCTTGGACATCGCCTCAAAGAAGGCTGTCCAGAACTCAACAAGTCTGCGACATGCCCTAAACATGCGGGTGCGGTTTGCCGGGCCTCCCTGGCACCGATCACATTTGTCCTTCATCTCTGGGAAGAACCTGTTTATTCGGGTTCTTGTCAGGTGTGCTCCACCTCCACTTCACCTTGTGTAAGTGGAGTTGGCCCTGCTCAGTGCTTTGCTCCAGAGTCCCGACCCTATTTCTATCCCTAGTTCTTCCTTCCACTTTTCCCGTGTTTCGTCCAGTGGGGAGCGTCCCCTTTCTGATAGTCGTCCATACAGCTCCCCGTAGTTCCTCCTCCCAGGTTACCCATGTCCAGTGGTCCCTCTAACACTGTGCGTCTCGGGGTCCGTGGGTAGGTTGTCGTCTCCTAGCTTAGGGAGTTCTTAAACCTGTAGGTATTGGAGTTCATTCTCGTTGGATAGCTGTAGTATCTCTCAGTCCTTCTAAGATCGCTAGCCTGTCCTCTGTGTCAAGGTCCCTGATGGTCAGTGTTCTCTCTCTCTCTCTCTTTCTCTTTTTCTCTTTCTCTTTCTCTTTCTCTTTCTCTTTTTCTTTTTCCCCCCCCTCCCCCCAATCTTGTCTCCACCTCCTAAACGTGGCACCTAGCATGGCTGGGGAGAACTTGTGGCTGCCGCAGATGGGGACCATATTGGACGGTTCGGTTAGGCTGAAGTGCTGTCTCATTTGGTTCCTGGTTCCGAGTGTGGTTACCACCACTGGGCTTGTTGACTGTTTGGCTGGCGGGGATGGGCGTGCTGCCGTGGCGAGGGACCCGAAGGTCGTCCCTGTACAGGAGCTCTCTTCCACCCTTCTCCTATTCCATGCCTGGTTCTTTCGCCCATCCCCACTCTCTTTCTGCAGCGGCTATCCTGTGTGTACTGTAGGTTTGGGAGGACCAGCCCACGCCTCTGCAAAAGTCATAATCAGTTTGTCGACCGCGTTGAAGAAGGCCTTGGAGATGTAGATCAGTGTGAATCTGAAACTTGGGCAGCGCATTCATCTTGGTCGTCTGCACCTTCCGCACTAGGAAGAGCGAGGCTGTACTAGGAAGAGCGAGGCTGTGTGTCGGTCCTTTTTCACTTCCTCCGCCAGACTGGTCAGGTTCCCTTTGGGAATCCGTGTCCAGTCGTGGGCAATCTGGATCCCCAGATAGCGGTATTTGCTCTGGGCTAGTTTGAATGGTCGTCCGGCCAGCTCTGCCTTCCTCCCTTTCGGGTTCAGGGGGAAGACTTCACTCTTGCTCAGATTGAGCTTGTAACCCGAGAAGGCTCCAAACTCTCTCAGGAGCTTCATGAAATTCGGCCCCATTGTTGATAGGAAGAGGGGGTGGAGTCATCGGCTGGGGAGCTAAATTTGTAGTGGAGACCCCAGACAATGGCTTTGCTCTTCCAACTATTTAAAAAAAAAAAAAAAAAAAAATTAGTGTACCCAGTTCCCCCCCCCCCCCCCCCCCCCCAATTAAAGGGGCAATTTAGCATGGCCAATCCACCTAGCCTGCACATCTTTGGGTTGTGGGGGCGAAATCCATGCACACACTGGGAGAATGCGCAAACTCCACACTGACAGTGACCCAGGGCTGGGATCGGACCTGGGACCTCAGTGCTATTTTAAGTAGAGGAAATTTCTGTTCATCCCGCATTGGGTGTTGGATAAGCAGCCTGATAATTTAGTGACTTGAGGCAGGAGAGATGTTGTTGAAGTTCAGCTCAGCATTGTTTGCGGACATGTGCAAACTGACAGTCTTTTCCGATGATGTCGCAGTTGGGAACTTATAAATGGGAAAGATTTCAATATCTAGTAAAATTGGTATCCTGTTATTTCCTTTTTTTAAAAATTGTATTTTATTACAAACCTGTATCAAAGCAGGTTACAGCCAATAAACACCCTGGGAAACATACTTCCCAACAATCACCTATACAGTCTGTACAGAATTTTCACCTTTTTCACCCTCCACCTCCCCACCCCCCGTGACGAACAGTTCCTCAAACACGGTCACAAACACCCCCCACCTTTTTAACCACCCCGCCACCTTTTTTTCCACCCCGCCACCTTTTTTTCCACCCCGCCACCTTTTTTTCCACCCCGCCACCTTTTTTTCCACCCCGCCACCTTTTTTTCCACCCCGCCACCTTTTTTTCCACCCCGCCACCTTTTTTTCCACCCCGCCACCTTTTTTTCCACCCCGCCACCTTTTTTTCCACCCCGCCACCTTTTTTTCCACCCCGCCACCTTTTTTTCCACCCCGCCACCTTTTTTTCCACCCCGCCACCTTTTTTTCCACCCCCCCACCTTTTTTTCCACCCCCCCACCTTTTTCTCCGCCCCCCCACCTTTTTCTCCGCCCCCCCACCTTTTTCTCCGCCCCCCCACCTTTTTCTCCGCCCCCCCACCTTTTTCTCCGCCCCCCCACCTTTTTCTCCGCCCCCCCACCTTTTTCTCCGCCCCCCCACCTTTTTCTCCGCCCCCCCACCTTTTTCTCCGCCCCCCCACCTTTTTCTCCGCCCCCCCACCTTTTTCTCCGCCCCCCCACCTTTTTCTCCGCCCCCCCACCTTTTTCTCCGCCCCCCCACCTTTTTCTCCGCCCCCCCACCTTTTTCTCCGCCCCCCCACCTTTTTCTCCGCCCCCCCACCTTTTTCTCCGCCCCCCCAACCTTTTTCTCCGCCCCCCCACCTTTTTCTCCACCCCCCCACCTTTTTCTCCACCCCCCCACCTTTTCCTCCACCCCCCCACCTTTTCCTCCACCCCCCCACCTTTTCTCCACCCCCCCACCTTTTCCTCCACCCCCCCACCTTTTCCTCCACCCCCCCACCTTTTCCTCCACCCCCCCACCTTTTCCTCCACCCCCCCACCTTTTCCTCCACCCCCCCACCTTTTCCTCCACCCCCCCACCTTTTCCTCCACCCCCCCACCTTTTCCTCCACCCCCCCACCTTTTCCTCCACCCCCCCACCTTTTCCTCCACCCCCCCACCTTTTCCTCCACCCCCCCACCTTTTCCTCCACCCCCCCACCTTTTCCTCCACCCCCCCACCTTTTCCTCCACCCCCCCACCTTTTCCTTCACCCCCCCACCTTTTCCTCCACCCCCCACCTTTTTCTCCACCCCCCCACCTTTTTCTCCACCCCCCCACCTTTTTCTCCACCCCCCCACCTTTTTCTCCACCCCCCCACCTTTTTCTCCACCCCCCCACCTTTTTCTCCACCCCCCCACCTTTTTCTCCACCCCCCCACCTTTTTCTCCACCCCCCCCACCTTTTTCTCCACCCCCCCCACCTTTTTCTCCACCCCCCCACCTTTTTCTCCACCCCCCCACCTTTTTCTCCACCCCCCCACCTTTTTCTCCACCCCCCCACCTTTTTCTCCACCCCCCCACCTTTTTCTCCACCCCCCCACCTTTTTCTCCACCCCCCCACCTTTTTCTCCACCCCCCCACCTTTTTCTCCACCCCCCCACCTTTTTCTCCACCCCCCCACCTTTTTCTCCACCCCCCCACCTTTTTCTCCACCCCCCCACCTTTTTCTCCACCCCCCCCACCTTTTTTCTCCACCCCCCCCACCTTTTTCTCCACCCCCCCACCTTTTTCTCCACCCCCCCACCTTTTTCTCCACCCCCCCACCTTTTTCTCCACCCCCCCCACCTTTTTCTCCACCCCCCCACCTTTTTCTCCTCCCCCCCCACCTTTTTCTCATCCCCCCCCCCACCTTTTTCTCCATCCCCCCCCACCTTTTTCTCCATCCCCCCCCCACCTTTTTCTCCATCCCCCCCCACCTTTTTCTCCATCCCCCTCCACCTTTTTCTCCATCCCCCTCCACCTTTTTCTCCATCCCCCTCCACCTTTTTCTCCATCCCCCTCCACCTTTTTCTCCATCCCCCTCCACCTTTTTCTCCATCCCCCCCCCACCTTTTTCTCCATCCCCCCCCCCACCTTTTTCTCCATCCCCCCCCACCTTTTTCTCCATCCCCCCCCACCTTTTTCTCCATCCCCCCCCCACCTTTTTCTCCATCCCCCCCCACCTTTTTCTCCATCCCCCCCACCTTTTTCTCCATCCCCCCCACCTTTTTCTCCATCCCCCCCACCTTTTTCTCCATCCCCCCCACCTTTTTCTCCATCCCCCCCACCTTTTTCTCCATCCCCCCCACCTTTTTCTCCATCCCCCCCACCTTTTTCTCCATCCCCCCCACCTTTTTCTCCATCCCCCCCACCTTTTTCTCCATCCCCCCCACCTTTTTCTCCATCCCCCCCACCTTTTTCTCCATCCCCCCCACCTTTTTCTCAAACTCCCCTGCTGAGCTCCTTAACTCCTACTCTTATCTTCTCCAACCGCAGGAAGTTGCACAGGTCACCCAACCATGCTGCTACCCCCTGCGGCGATGCCGACTCCAGCAAAATCCGTCGCCGTGCAATCAGAGAGGCGAAAGCCATGGCATCGGCCTTCCTCCTCTCCATGAGCTCCGGCTTCCCTGAAACTCTGGGGTTTCTGCGATATCTGGATATCGCCACCAAGTGGTCCGGGTCCACCTTGTTATTTCCAAACACTGTTGGGATGCTTTTAATGGAACACAGGATGGTTTTTGAAGTTTGGGAATTTGCCTACTAGCGAAATGTCATTGAGAGGCTCTTTGATACATTTGTAAACTGATTCGTAGGGCACGATTCTGCCAAAAGATTTAGAAGTTAATTTGTGGCGGGTTTTTCAGGGCGTTTCGCCGAGTTCCCCATTTCTATTCAATGACACTTAGTCACTTTTCTGCCCTGGGGGTTTCTCACCAGTTTAGCCCACACTTTCCCACTCTTCAGGCCCCTCACCTATCACCCACCCAACCTCCCAGAGGCCCCTACTTACCTGCCCTGCATTCCTGCACCCTTCAAATCCCCCCTCCAACCTCATCCCATGATCATGGCCTCCCCACTACCTGATAATAGTAATCTTTATTGTCACAAGTAGGCTTACATTAACACTACAATTAAGTTACTGTGAAAAGCTCCTAGTCGCCACATTCCGCGCCTGTTCGGGTACATGGAGGGAGAATTCAGAATGTCCAAATTATCTAACAGCATGTCTTTCAGGACTTGTGGGGGGCAACCGAAGCATCCGGAGGAAACCCACGCAGACACGGGGAGATCGTGCAGACTCCGCGCAGCCAGTGACCCAAGCCGGGAATCTAACCTGGGACCCTGGCACTGTGAAGCAACAGTGCTACCCACTGTGCTACCGTGCTGCCCCTACCTGGCCCTTTGCAGTACCACCCGGGCACCCTTGCACTGGTACCCAGGCAGTGCTCCTGTTTGGCCGTGCCGCTCAGGCACCTGGTCAGTGCCAGGGGGCCACCCTGCACTTGCCCTGACCACCCAGGAGTCTCCAATGGTGCAGGAGACCCCCCCCCCCCCCCTCCCCCCAGGGTGCTGTTCCACCTGGTCCACATTTGTGCAGACCAGCACTAATCGTTGCCAGGCTGCAGCTTCACTGAGAAGGCCAAAGAATCGAAGGAGGCTGATGGATCTCGGGCAGGTAGGTCTTAAATAGGTTTACGACCTACTTCCGCGAATGTCATTCGGTCCTGCCCATTTGGGGCGTGGTTCCGACTACGACTTCTCACGGAGCCTTTCCCAGCATTCTCCGGCTGCGTTGCGATCAAGTGAGAGCACAACGCGGCCGGAGATCTGCGCCTTTAGAGGCTGATCTTACAATTGATTTCAGACTTACCGTTGCAAAGTGTAAATTTCACTCATCAGAATCATAGAATCATGAGTTTACAGTTCGGAAGGAGATCCTTCAGTCCATCGAGTCTGCACCGGCCCTTGGAAAGAGCACCCTACCCAAGCCCACACCTTTGCCCATCCCCGCAACCCCACCCAACCTTTTTGAACACTACAGGCAATTGAGCATGGCCAATCTACCTAACTTGCACATCTTTGGACTGTGGGAGGAAACCGGAGCACCCGGAGGAAACCGACGAAAACACTGGGAGAGCGTGCAGACTCTGCACAGACAGTGACCCAAGCCAGAAATCGAACCTAGGAGCTGTGAAGTAACCGTGCTAACTACTGTGCTTCCGTGCCACCTCTGTTATATCGTGTTGTAAATTGCTACAGCATTACTGGGATCATTTCTTGCCTTACCTTGGCGGTTTGCACTTTCTGATAAATAGGTGGAAGTCTCAATCTATCAGTCTCGGCGTCAAATATATACAAGCTCATCAATGACTGAGAATCCTCTCCCCTGGGAGTAGAGAATTCCAAAGTGTCTCAGTCCGAGATTTCGCCTTTTATCTCCATTTAGATTTCAACCACGTAGTCTAGACTTGTCAGCCGGGGAAACGGCCTCTGGGCATCTATTCTGTCAAACTCTTCCAGAATCTTCCGTTTCAATTAGATAACTTTTCGTTCTTCTAAATTTTTCGTAAAGGGCAATGAAGAGTCCACACCAAGTTTGGTTGAAACAATACTTACTTTACGGAAAGCTCCAATAGATCCCTACTGGGTCTTCCCTAGTCGTGCATTACTGGCTGAGTTCAGGGTCCCCCGCCCCCTTATTGGGGAAGCTCCTACTCTACAAGATCCACGGGGTAGTTAATCATCCCTATTCTCGAAGACCCATGGAGGTTATATCAAGTTTCCAAACATTTTCTATTTTTTTCCGATTAAGGGGCAATTTAGTGTGGCCAATCCACCTACCCTGCGTATCTTGGGTTGTGGGGGTGAGACACACGGAGAGAATGTGCAAACTCCACCCGGACAGTGACCCGGGGCCGGGATCGAACCCGGGTCCTTGGCGCGTGAGGTAGCAGTGCTAACTATTCCGCCACCGTGCTGCCCTAAAACTCCCCCCAAAATAGGCCGATTCTACTCTATCCCTCTTCTCGGGGCAAGGCACTCATTTCGGAGATCAGTCCAGTAAACCTTTATGCTCCTTCCTTGGGTACGTCACACGGTGGCACAGGACACATCAAAGGTGGTTCCTGTCTTCAGACCTTTCTGGAAATTTGCCTGTGTGTGTGTGTCTGTGAGGTGGTGGGGAGGAAGGAGAGTATCCGGACCTGCATGTTGCAGTAGCGGTCTTTCTCCGGGTGAGTAGAGAGGAATCACTACCGCGTGCAAGCAATAAGTTGAGGTTGGGTAATTTCAACACTTGTCTTTTGTCTTTCAGGGGATGATGGCTTTGACCTGAATGATGCTTTCAAAGACGATCCTCCTGCTAAAACTGCACCCCCAGGTATGTACTGATGACTAATTTTATTAATGGCCTAAATTGTGTGCATGATTTAATGCATGCATTTATGTAGTATCTTTTGAAATTGAAATGTCTTTGAAGATTTGACAGTTATGCAAGAAAGGGTTACTTTGGCTTGTTCGCTTCGATCTGATAGACCCTTGGAAAGGTTTGCAGTGCTGTAGGATCACTAGGTGAGACATTGAGGGCATGTTTTCATGTTTCCCCTGCCCATTTACACGTTAATAAAAGCCAAAGGAAACGAGCACCAATTTACTACCAATCGTTTGTTAGTTAGAATTATGGGTAGATCTTCTGTTATCGTGGCTTGTCTCCGTAGTCACTGGTTTCTTACTCTGGAAGAGATGACGATGGTATTTAAGACCTACCTACGATGGTCTTTCATTCAAGCTAACTTTATTTGAATCATTAACTATTTAGGTCATAGCTTATTTCTCCGGTGCTTCTCGCTCGTCATCTCAGAGTGACAACACTATGACGTGCCTCCTCACGTGCTAAATACCTATTAGAGTTAACTCTTTATTCTACAGACCTTGGGCGGGATTCTCCGACCCGGCGCTGGGTCGGAGAATCGCCGGTCATGGGCCACTCTACGCGGCCGGCCCACTGATTAACCGGCCCGGATGGGCTGAGCGGCCGCAAGAAAAGAGCCAAGTCCAGCCGGCGCCGTTCTAACCTGTTCTGGGCCAGCGGGACCTTGGCGTGCAAGGATCGCATGGCGGTCTTTTGTGGGGGGGAGGGCAGGGGTGTCCGACCCGGGGGGGGGGGGGGGTGCTCCGATGTGGCCTGGCCCGCGATCAGGACCCACCGATCGGCGGGCTGGCCTCTTGAGGCTGGGGGCCTCCTTTCCTACCCGCCGGCCCCTGAAGTCCTGCGCCATGTTGCGTCGGGGCCGGCACGTTGTAGGAGGCCACCGCATTGGCGCCGGGGCCACTGCGCATGCCCGGATCCTGCAGCGCACAGTTCGCGCCGGGATCCGAAGCTGGAGCGACGCGGACCGCCCCAGCGCTGTGATGGTCCCCTGGAGGGGCCAGAATTAGTCGTGGGAGCAGCCCGTTCACGCAGTCGTAAAACGCGGCGGCGTTTACGACGGCGCGGACACTCTGCCGCGGCATTGGAGAATCCCGCCCCTTATTCTGCTGGCCACCAGAAATGAGGAGGGACCTTTCATTAAAAGTGAAGTCATTGGGATCAACTGACAACCGTATGTCTCTACCTGCTGGATTGGCGTCAGGCTTTCTCCTTGCTTACTAAACATTGTATAGAAGCTGGTGCACCATTTTTGAGTGTCCAGTAACGAGTTCCCTGGTGCAGTCGGGGGGAGGTCGAAGCAAGTCTGGCATTTTTGGTCTGCAGTAGCGTGGGGATTTTGAGCCTTGGAAGGACCCATGTTTAATCTCCTTGGGACACTGAATAATCTCACTGCTGCGGTAGGTGCTGTTGATGTCTGGTGCTCCAAACTCTTCGAACCCTCTCCAGATTAAGGTGCAGCTAAAGGTTCTTCACATTCAGCCTCCCTTTGCACAGGGAAACATAAACTAGAAATTTGCTGAATGCACACAGCAGTAGGTAATCTGGTTATTGAAGCAGGTTAATAGCTGTAATGTATTCCGACCCCAGACCAGACCCCAACAGTGGCTAGGATACTCGACCGAAACCTCAATGTTTGAGTTTATTTGTGAGACTGTGCGGAAAGAATGATTCACTCCAGAAATGATGCATGAAGAAATAGGGTTTTGCTATTTTTAAAAACAAAACTTTATCATGAATACAAAATATAGTTTTAACTTTGCACCCGAAAATAACTCAGTTACCCCTTAATCGAATACAGGAACAGGGGTGTGTTGCTGCAATTATACAGGGCCTTGGTGAGGCCACACCTAGACTATTGTGTGCAGTTTTGGTCTCCTTTTCTGAGGAAGGATGTTCGTGCTCTCGAGGGAGTGCAGCGAAGGTTTACCAGACTGATTCCTGGGATGGCGGGACTGTCATATGAGGAGAGATTGACTAGGTAGGGATTGTTCTCGATGGAGTTCAGAACAATGAGGGGGGGATCTCAAAGAGACTTATAAAATTCTAACAGAACTAGGGTAGATGCAGGAAAGGTGTTCCCGATAGTGGGTGGGTCCAGAACCAGGGGTCACAGCCTGAGGATTCAGGGTAAACCATTTTGGACAGAGATGTGGAGACATTTCTTCACCCAAAGAGTGGTGAGCCTGTGGAATTCATTACCACAGGAAGTAGTTGATCCTAAAAAGGTTGAATATATTCAAGAGGTGGCTAGATATACCAGTTGGGGCGAATGGGAACAGAGGTTTCCGGGAGAAAGTAGGATTAGACTATTGAGTTGGATGATCAGCCATGATCGTGATAAATGGCGGAATAGGCTCGAAGGGCCAAAAGGCCTCCTCCTGTTCCTATCTTCTATGTATCTATGTGACCCCTACTATTTAATTTTGCATTAAACAACCACAAAAGAAACATACAGCTCTCAATCTACCTTACTGTGGAAGAATTGTGGACCCATCGTCGGGCAGGTCAAAATTCAACTCTTCTCTCCAAAGCTTGCTTCAAACAACCCTACTTCTCTAAAGCTTTTCAAAATGTCTCTCTGCATTCCTTGGCTCCACCCAGCAAGCTGATAAACAAATTATCTCTGTGGGCTGCAAAGCGCCTGAACTCCCCAGGGACATTCCCAGTCAAACCACGGTCCATGTGTCCAGACAGAAAGACGCATTCCTTTTTCAATTTCACCTTCTGGCTGCTAAAAGCACCCAGGCCCTAAAAAAGAGAATTATATTTTTAAAAACATGACTATTACAGTCAAACACACTCTAGCCCCAGGCATTTAACCCTCAAGTTGACCAATGCTTTGAAGTTCAATATTCCTAGTATCTTCCACTCGTCACAAATATCACAGAACTTAGCCCTTTACAGTGGTCCTGGAGACTTCCCAAAGCTACTCGGTACTGTTTTGGTACAGTTGGGAATATTGGGCGGGATTCCCCCAGCCCTGGGCTGGGCCGGAGAATCCCCGCGAATGGGCCACGCCGCCCCGGCGCCGGCATGCAATTTTCCACACAGTGGAGAATCGGCGCGGGCCGCTATACTCAGCCGGCCTGCTGATTCTCCGGGCCGGATGGGCAGAGCGGCCGTAAGAAAAGAGCTGAGTCCCGCCGGCGCCGTTCTAACCTGCTCTGGGCCGGCGGGACCTCTGCGTGGAAGGGTCTGGTGGCGGCCTGTGGTGGGGGTGGGTGGGGGGTCCGACCCCGGGGGGGGGCATCCGATGTGGCCGAACCCGCGATCCGGGCCTACCGATCGGCGGGCCGGCCTCTGTGTCTGGGGGCCTCCTTTCCTACGCGCCGGCCCCTGTAGTCCTGCGCCATGTTGCGTCGGGGCTGACGGGTTGAAGGAGGCCACTGCGCATGTCCTCGCTAGCGCAGCTGCGCATGCGTGGTCCCACGGCGCACAGTTCGCGCCGGGATCGGCAGCTGGAGTGGCGCGAACTGCTCCAGTGCCGTGCTGGCCCCCTGTAGGGGCCAGAATTAGTCGTGGGAGCGGCCTGTTTACGCCGCCGTGGACACTCTGCTGCGGGATTGGAGAATCTCGTCCATTGTTATTGTTGCCTCTAGGTTTCAGAGTTCTGGATTTACACTCCGTTCCCAGTATTTGAGGACTTCCACTCATATAAATCAAAAAATCCTTATTTTCCTTTCTAGTGGTTCAACCAGATGTCAAGGCTCCCTTAATGGTATCTGATGAGTTGAGTGGTGTTCTTGCTGACGGTTTAACCTCTTCCATGGTTAACACTGTCAGTAAATGCTTGGATGGCCATTTTATATTGGCTCTGTTTGCAGGAACTTGCTAGAAAGGAAGTAGCAAATGAAATGCAAGGTTATAAATGTTTTGAGAGCAGAGGGGCCATTCGATACGTCAGTACGTTAAAAGTCACCATAATTCCTGATGACCATTGGCTGCTTTTCCCTTTTGAGGGGAAATGCTGACTTTGAGGATCACCAGACCTCCGGCGATGGGCAAGGTTGAGAAGGTGGGACACCAACCCATTAGGGAGCCTGCATTAATTCTTTTCCATTTTACTTGAAATGTTAGTTAGCCTTATGTTAGGATACTGGATGAACCCCCAAACAACTTTTTAAATTTGTAGAAATGAGGAAAGGATACTTCACTCCAATCGGTATCATTTATGTTAAAACAAATTTTAATTTGTGTACACGATTAACCGCATTAACATCAAAGAAATAGTTTTACAATTATCAGTCAAACAGTTCTTAAACAAAAGGGAAGAACAAATAAAAGGCCTGAATGCACTATGTACACCTGCCACTAATTCCAATTAAGTAACCCAATACAGTTCAAATGGCACTTCTAAATAAAGATAACAAAACAGGTTACTTGCTTAGCTGTGTAGATACATTTGGAGAGAAATCCTTTCAAGAGCAGCCCAGTACACTTATGCTCAACCGAACAGCATTTGGCAAGACTGTTCCACTTAAAATCATATATTGGAAAGCAAAACTGCAGACAGACCTGGCTCCTTCAATTAATTACATCACCTGTATTCCACTAAGTTGTCATATGACCGGTTTAGCTCGCACTATATACACTCCCTCAAATTATCTATACCCCAGGTAACCACCCAGTATATCTTTTAAAAAAATAAATTTAGACTACTCAATTCTTTTCCTAATTAAGGGGGCAATTTAGCATGGCCTATTCATCTACCCTGCACATCTGTTTGGGTTGTGGGGGTGAGACCCACACAGACACAGGGAGAATGTGCAAACTCCACATGGACAGTGACCCAGGGCCGGGGTTGAACCTGGGACCGCGGTGTCTTGAGGCAGCAGTGCTAACCACTGCGCCACCGTGCTGCCCTAACCGCCCAGAATATAAACACTGTTCCATTAGTCCTTCATGTGCAACTAAAATGAGTCATGATTACCTCCCTCTTTTATGATACCTTAATTACAGCTTTCGTAGACACCATTCCTATATGTATTTTAAACCAGGGTTTTTATACAACAGAATATTACATAGATTACATAGAACATACAGTGCAGAAGGAGGCCATTCGGCCCATCGAGTCTGCACCGACCCACATTAATCCCTCACTTCCACCTTATCCCCGCAACCCAATAACCCCTCCCAACCCTTATGGACACTAAGGGCAATTTATCATGGCCAATCCACCTAACCTGCACGTCTTTGGACTGTGGGAGGAAACCGGAGCACCCGGAGGAAACCCACGCGGACACGGGGAGAACGTGCAAACTCCGCACAGACAGTGACCCAGCGGGGAATCGAACCTGGGACCCTGGCGCTGTGAAGCCACAGTGCTAATCACTTGTGCTACCGTGCTGCCCTCTTGTGCTACCGTGCTGCCCTCTTGTGCTACCGTGCTGCCCTATGTATAACAATTTCTACATTCATCATACTTGATGAATCGTGTAATCTTAAAGTTGGAATGAAATGGAATGGGTGGCAGGTTTCTGTATGCAGTATCCCGTTTCTTTTTTTGGAAACACTTTGAAGCTTAGCTGAATAAGTGCAATATTACCCAACTGCAAATCCTTATGCTCTCCCCTGCCTCCCTCTGGGAGAATGCTTTCCAAACCTATTCATACAGAGGCTGTAACATTTGACCATATTGTTACAATCTTAGTAGAGACCAGTAACAACAAAGAAATAAGGAATCTCAAGTTATTTTCTAAGGAAATTAAACCACGAGACTTCTCAGTTTGAAACCAAATATTTTTTACTGCACCAAAGTCGACACCGTGGTTAGCAATGCTGCCTCACCGCACCAAGGATCTGGGTTCAATTCCGACTTTGGGTGGCTGTGTGGATTTTGCACTTTCTCCCTGTATCTGCGTGGGTTTCCTCCATGTGCTCTGGTTTCCTCCCAAAGTCCAAAGGTGTGCAGGTTATGTGGATTGGCCATGCAAAATTACCCCTTCGTGTCCAGGGATGTGCAGGCTAGGTGGGGTTACGGGGTGATGGGGAGTGGGCCTGTTTGGGGTGCTCTTTCAGCGGGTTGGTGCAGATTCTATGGGCCAAACGGCATTCCTGTGCACTGTAGTTCTATGATTAATTAGCAGGCAAATTGTGCTTGAAGATGAACTAGAAATTGCACCGTATATGACTGATGCCACAAAGACAGATCTTATGAATTAATGCAGCAACCCATTTGGATTTTAGTGATCACACTGTCACAAAGCCTTTCAAAGTCTGTCATCTTCTAGAAGCTTGTCAGATCCCTGAATGACTACAGCACAAAAGCAACCTGTTTTCCAAGGCATGGGGCGGGATTACCAGAGTACCGCGCTGGGCCGGAGAATCGCCACAACCGCGCCACGCCAGCACGTGATTCTCCGAGGAGTGGAGAATCGGCGCAGTTTGCACCAGCGCGGTGCCGGTCGCGGGCCACTGTCCGCGGCCGGGCCGCCGATTCTCTGGCCATGGTGGGCCGAGCGGCTGCGTGGAAATGGCAGAGTCCCGCTGACGCTGTCCGCACCTGCTCGCAGCCGGCGGGAACTCTGCACGCAGGGTCAGAGAGTTGCCCTGTGGTGGGGGGGCTCCTTCACCGGCGGGGCCCTCCGATGGGGTCTGGCCCATGGTCGGGGCCCACCAATCGGCGGGCCGGCCTCTCCAGCCCCGGCCCTATTTTGCTGAGCGGCCGGCCCCTGAACCTCCGTGCCATGTTGCGTTGGGGCCGGCCTGATGAGGAAGTCCCCCGCGCATGCGCAGGTTGGTGTGCGCCCAGTTGGCGCCGGGAAGGGAGGCTGTAGCGGCGTGAACCGCTCCAGCGCCATGCTGGCCCCCTGTGGTGGCCAGAATCGGTAGTGCCCGTTTTGCGCCATCGTGACACACGACGGCGTTTACGACGGCGTGGCCACTCTGCCTCCATTTCGGAGAATCCCGCCCATTGTATTCAGCACAAATGGCACATGTCTGCAGAACCTGTTCCACCCAATCTGGATAGCCTAGAATAATCCATCACTGTTTTGTCCAAGATGTGGAGATGCCGGCGTTGGAGTGGTGTGAGCACAGTAAGCAGTCTTACAGCACCATGTTAAAGTCCAACAGGTTTCAAATCACTAGCTTTCGGAGCACTGCTCCTTCCTCGGGTGAATGAAAAGGTAGGTTCCAGAAACATGTATGTAGACAAAGTCAAAGATGCAAGACAATGCTTTGAATGCGAGCATTTGCAGGTAATTAAGTCTTTACAGATCCAGAGGTAGGATTAACCCCAAGTTAAAGAGGTGTGAATTGTCTCGAGCCAGGATAGTTGGTAGGATTTTGCAAGCCCAGGCCAGATGGTGGGGGATGAATGTAATGCGACATGAGTCCAAGGTCCCGATTGAGTCCTTACTCATGTGTGCGGAACTTGGCTACAAGTTTCTGCTTGGTGATTTTGCGTTGTTGCGCGCCCTGAAGGCCACCTTGGAGAACGCTTACCCGGAGATCAGAGGCTGAATGCCCTTGACTGCTGAAGTGTTCCCCGACTGGAAGGGAACATTCCTGCCTGGCGATTGTCACACGATGTTCATTCATCCGTTGTCGCAATGTCTGCATGGTCTCGAAAATGTACCACGCTTCGGGACATCCTTTCCTGCAACGTATGAGGTAGACAACGTTGGCCGAGTTGCACGGGTGTGTACCGTGTACCTGGTGGGTGGTGGTCCCGCGTGTAATAGTGGTACCCATGTCGATGATCTGGCACGTCTTGCAGAGATTGCCATGGCAGGGTTGTTTTGTTCAAGTGATGGAGACCGCTTGCAGAACCTTCTCTTTATTCTCAGCTTCTGAATCTAGTCTTTTCTTATGCCACGTGCGGCTTGTCTGTCCTGCCCCAGTGGACTCAACAACTGTTGTTGAGCAGCTTGGACTGATCTGTGTCCTTTTTATATCTTTCACCAAGGTTTCAGTTTCAATGTTCCAACCTCAGCTTGCCCCTGATTTTCTTGTGACTGGGAAGGTTTATTTGTGTTTACCTTGTCTGCTTCCCTTTTGAGTTGCATTTCCAATTCAGTTTCTATTTTGAGATGGGGTCTGCCTCAAAAACATAAATTTAACAATTTAGATTACCTCACTATATTCTGCAGATGTATTTGGGTGTTCAACACTATTCTAATTGCACATTACTTTCTTCTGCAGCTGTGGATCCTAATTTTCCTGATATCGGTAAGTTTTTATGCCTTTTTGCACAGTAATAATTTAATTAGAAATATTAGGCGGGATTCTCCATCCAGCGATGCCGGAATCGTGGGACGCAGTGGGCGGAGAACCACGCGTCGGCCGAAAATAGAAGCTGGTGTCGGGCACCCAATGGAATGCCATGCTCCGGTGCCTTGACAGCTGTGTTAATGCATTCCACGCCGTGTGTGGTGTGGGCATGCAAATTGTACAGCAAAGGCTGTTGGTGTATCATGGAAGGGGCCGCAATGCCCTGCTTCCACCAGGCGGAATTACTGATGGCGAGGTTCACTTATGGTATTAAAAATTGTGAATTGGGTGGCGTGGTTGCTGAGGGAGAGAGTGAGGGGGTACGAACAGTGTCCAACATTACTCTCGTGTGCTGAAGTTGTGCACTGGCTGGGGGCATCTGCCAGGGTTAGTGGGGGGTGGTGAGTGGAGGGCGACATCATCTTGGCTGGGAGGAGGGTGTGTGGAGTGCTTCTATACAGCTGCTGCTTGTCAGGATCTCCAGTGCCGATTCTGACCCTGTTGGATCAAAGGCATTGGAATGTCACTAGTTCCATGTGGCGCTGGTGCTAGCCTAGTAAGGTGTCCCGAATGGTTCCCGGACTGGCGGCGCTTTCGGAACTGTAGAACATTGGCGATTCAGTCCCGGAGTCAACACTGAAGTCTCTCAAATGGAGAATTCCGCCCATTGTTCTTCAGATGACAGTTCTACAGAATCGGTTAATTCAAAGGCATTAGAATGTTTTTTGATTAGATTTTGAACCAAACCGATCATCTATTCTTGAGGGAGTATCATTTTCAGTATTACCTCAAACATTAATTAGCAGTTGGATAATGTTGTCCTTGTTGCCTATTGTGGACCTGTTGGTTGTTTACACTATTGCATTAATTTTAGAATTATTTAGAGTTAACAATGTGATTTGAATGCTGCTTATTTTTCAACCAATATGCAACTCATTTTATATCCATCCAATTGCACATGTATCAAAACACATTACAAATTATTAGCTGCACCTCCTATCACTGTTGCATTCTCTTACAATTTGCAAATTCACTGAAAAAGATACTAGGTAACAACTGGTTTTTGTCCCTATGAAATAGGGATTCAAGCATCAATTCCTGCTGTACAGTGGTCCGTGCCAAATCTTTCCCCATTTACACTTTTTTCTATTGCACATCCCTCGGAAGTAGATGCTGTTTGCTATTGTATCATATAAACCCATGAACAAGGAGCAAAAGTAGGCCATTCAGCCCCTCGAGCCTGCTCTGCCATTTATTAAGATCATGGCTGATCTGATAGTCATCTCAAATCTGAATCCTGCACCCCTGATAACCTAGGCTTACCAAGAATCTATCCACCACTGCCTTAAAAATAGTCAAAGACTCAGGATCCTCTACTTTGTCTCATCTCCGTCTAAAATGGGCAACCCCATATTTTTAAACCGTGGCCCCTAGTTCAAGACACCTCGGGATCTTTGCATGTTGCAATCAAGTTGCCTCTTTCTCTTTTGAGCTCCAGCAGATACAAGCAAGGCCCATCCAATCTTTCCTCCTAAGGCGATGCACCCATTCCATATATCGGAAACAAAAACAGAAAATCCTAGACATTCTCAGCAGGTCTGGTAGCAACTGTGGAGAGAGACAGCGAGCTGACGTTTCGGTCTGGATGACCTCTTTGTCAAAGCTTTGATAAATTGTTTGGCCCCTTGTTCCGCACTGTAACCAGTCACTGTTTGTCGATGTACCATTTGGCAATGTACTCTGTCGATCATTCTTTTTTTGTCCACTATGTACGTACTGTGTAAGTTCCCTTGGCCGCAGAAAAATACTTTTCACTGTACTTTGTTGACAATAAATCAAATCGCAATTTTTTGTTTCGGATTCTAGCCTCCGCAGTAATTTTGCTTTTACATTCCAGGTATTCGTCTGGTAAACATTCTCTGAACTGTTTAATCCTATTTATTATGCAGACCCATTTTCTGCCCAGTTTCGTTATTTAAAAAAAAACCTTGAGTGGTCTCATTTGGAACCTGCCAAAGGCTTTTTGGAAATCCAATTGTATTGTGCTGAGTTCCTCTTCCTCTATCTGCACCAATCCACTTTGTTGAACAGGGTCTCCCCTTTATAAATCCATGCCTGCAGTTATACGAAGGCTACATACCTAAGAATATAAAACAATAGGGCCAGACCACTCGTCAAGCCAGCTCCATTATTCAATAAAGTCATTGTGATCATCCACCCCAACTTGTCTTCTCCCTTTATTCCACAGAATCTTTTTCAAAAAAATCCTCTGAACCCAAACATCCTCGCAAAATTAATTAATGGTGGGCAATAAATACAACCTAGCCACATCTCTGAACAATATTACAAAAAATCTCCTGCTTCTCCTTGAAGGCATCGCAGCTTTGAATGTTCCAATTCCTGACCAAACTAGACACACCAGCAAGGGTCACTCGATAGATTTCAGAAATGGGGAACCATGCTTCCTTCCCCCTACCCTCCCAGGCTAGGGGTATTCGAAGCAAATGGCAGAGGAGACCTAATAACTCTGCACCTGGCACGGTTTTGAATCTGCGTTCACAGCAAGGGTGTAACTTGCTTCTACTGTTGTTTGTTCTTAATGACCTTACTGTTTCTGTTTGCTGCCTTTTTCTTCATCCCAGCAGCTTTATTTACATTTGTCTCACTCCCTTTGTGTTTATTCTGTAGCTTTGGATTTTGGTGATCCCAAAGACCCCGTGCATCCAAAGAAACCGAATAGCAATCGTAAGTGTTCATGATTCACGTTTAAGGCATCAGTAACACTTGCAAGATTCATCTATATTCCTTTTTTGTGTAAAGAAAAAACATGCATTGGTGACAAGACATCGGATAGTCCAAATTATTTTATGGTCCGTGAAATAGTTTTATATCCAGGGCAGCACGGTAGCACAATGGTTAGCACAGTTGCTTCACCACTCCAATCCCAGTTCGATTCCTGGCTTGGGTCACTGTCTGTGCAGAGTCTGCACGTTCTCCCTGTGTCTGCATGGGTTTCCTCCGGGTGCTCTGGTTTCCTCTCACAGTCCAAAGATGTGCAGGTTAGGTGGATTGGCCAGGATAAATTGCCTTTAGTGTCCAAAAAAGATTAGGTGGGGTTACAGGGAAGGGTGGAGGCGGGGTGCTCTTTCCAAGGGCTGGTGCAGACTCGATGGGCCGAATGGCCTCCTGCACTGTAAATTCTATGATATCATAGTCACTGTTGTGATGTAGGAATCTAAGCAGCCAATTTGTAGACAGCAAGGCTCCATAAAGTGAAGTTATTGGAATACTAATGTTGGATAGGGACTAAATCAGGAGATGGGAGGTTTCCTGCTGTTGTTAAAATAATGCTGCAGAGCCTCTTGCGTCCACCCAAAGGGCAGTGGCAGTGCTGACAAAGCAGCACTCCCTCAGCTCCGCACCCTTCGCATGTCAGCCTAGCCCTCGTGCTCTCTGGAAGGAAGATCTTGAACTCCCAGCCTCCTGACTCAGGCAAAAGTTCCACTGCGTAACAACCCTGACGTTTTACCAAGAAGTTCCTTACATTTGTATGGAAGAAGTTGACACACTGCAGTTAGCTTCACTCCCTGGGCTTATGCACATAGTCATGTCAGGCATCCTGGTGCCGCTGTGAGGGAATGTGGCTGTTAGAACCACCTTTGGCATGAGATGTTGAACCAAGTCTACTGTGCCGGTAGTTCCCGTGGATGTTTAGGATCTCGTGGCCCGGTTCAAAGGCGAAAATAAAAAAAGGGAAAGAAATCTGTTTTCCCAGACTATGGTTTTTCCCTCCATCAGCAACCCAAAAGAGCTAGAACCATCATTAATTACATTAGTGCGATTTTACCGTCTGCATAATGACTGCCACATTGGCCTAATTGAGTGTGACCTGTGCATTGGTGATCCTGTCGCTTGTGTGACTAAAATGTCATGGGTTCGGTTCCCGCTCCAGGGAACATGTAATCCAGACTGACACTGCAGCATTGAGAATATTGTCATCCTTCAGATGAGATGTTACTCTAAGGTCCTGTAGCGCACAATGACTTACACAAGTCGAGGTGATGAAGTCTATCGAGGCTTTATTAAGCAAGACTTGTTCCCCAGCAGCTCAGTTACAGAATGTGGCTGCTGGGTGTACTCGAGCTCTTATACTCTGCCTTCAGGGCGGAGTCAGAAGGCGGCAGATCCAACCAGGACCCGGGACATGTCAGCCAATAGCCTCTCGACTTCACAGGTACCATATTACCCCTAATACATACCGCCACAGGTCCCATCTATTCTCTTGAGTTGTTGCAAAAGATCCATTGGCACTACTCCAAGAAGACCTGGGATAGCTTAGCAAATACTGGCTAACATCAGTTTGAGAGGTGATCTGGTTGTTTATCTCTGCCTTTCACGGGAGATCACTGTGGAACAATTGGCAGCTGTGTTCCCTCCCCACATTACAACAGCAAGTACTTAATTTAGTGGCAAAGGCCCCCTGAGTTCTGGACTGGTGCTCCACAAAGGCAAGAGCTTTCACTGTTTCAAGTCACGACCATATCTCTCACAACACGACACTCTTCGAAAGATAAAACATAAATCTCTGTCTTTTTCTTCAGTTTTGGAGTTTCAATTTAACCATCAGGAAGGTCATTTATTTTTGGTTGCTGGAGGTAGAGAAGAAAAATGCAGGTAGATGGATAATGTTTAGAAATGCCTGTTTTATTTATCACTGAATCCCCTTGTCTGCGGGGTCTCACCCCCACCACCCAAAAAGACGTGTCGGATAGGTGGATTGGCCACACTAAACTGTCACTTAATTGGGGGAAAAAAGAATTGGGTACTCTAATCACTGAATAATGTCCCAGAGAACCACCCGCGGAAGCAGTGAAAAGATTTATGAATCCTTCAGTTCATTTATTTGGTGTTGAAGAAGGCAGTAGCTTTATCATTGTAATAGCCGCCAAGAGAGTTCCTTCTTTCACAATGCAGCTGCCGAGGGCTTCTCCCTCTATTGAGGTGTTCATAGCCTGACTGTGGTGCTGTCATAGGAGCAGCAAGCTGATGAACACCAGCTAATTGTGGGGCAGCAACACCAGATTGAGACATGTTGACCCTTCGATCTTGTTTTCGTTTGACTGTGTGCGGGTCTCCCTGGCTATTACAATTATAGTCCTTTAAAATCCAGTTAAAGACAGTCACATGGGCAAGGTGGGTATAGAGGGATATGGGCCAAATGCAGGCAAGTGGGGCTAGCTGATTGATAGAAACTGGGCGGCATGGACAAACTGGGCCAAAGGGCCTGTTGCCATGCTTGTATGACTCTATGATTCTGAGAAGCAGTGTCTGCCTGTGAGCATTTATTTTTCCTCCAGTCCATTCGAGAAACTATTCCTGTGAGACACATTTTTGATATCACGTGTGGCAGCTTCCCAGTAAGGGAGAAGTGTAATTTCTTTTTTTTTCTCTATAAATTCAGAGTACCCAATTCATTTTTCCAATTAAGGGGCAATTTAGCGTGGCCAGTCCATCTGCCCTGCACATTTTTGGGTTGTGAGGATGAAACCCACGCAAACATGGGGAGAATGTGCAAACTCCACACGGACAGTGACCCAGAGCCGGGATCGAACCTGGGACCTTGGCGCCGTGAGCGAAGTGTAATTTCTGACTAATGCGTATCAAAGATGGTGGATTTTATAAAAACTGACTGTCAATGATGGAATGAAAGAAATGTGGTATTTTCGAAGTGCAGTTAGTAGTTCAGGCAGCGATTGCATCAAATGCTAGTAGACTTGCTATACAGATTTCAGTAAATCAATTTGACAAACTTGAGGGTTATGTTCTTTCATGGTAGCATTGTGGGTAGCACAATTGCTTCACAGCTCCAGGGTCCCAGGTTTGATTCCGGCTTGGGTCACTGTCTGTGCGGAGTCTGCACATCCTCCCCATGTGTGCGTGGGTTTCCTCCGGGTGCTCCGGTTTCCTCCCACAGTCCAAAGATGTGCAGGTTAGGTGGATTGGCCATGATAAATTGCCCTTAGTGTCCAAAATTGCCTTTAGTGTTGGGTGGGGTTGTTGGGTTATGGGGATAGGGTGGAGGTGTGGACCTTGGGTGGAGTGCTCTTTCCAAGAGCTGGTGCAGACTCAATGGGCCGAATGGCCTCCTTCTGCACTGTAAATTCTATGACTAATATCGCAAAGTGATCAAATTCTGCAATTGCCTCATGAACAGATCCTGATTACATGAACGTATCGGGGAGCTCTGATGAACTTTGCTACATGTTATCTCTGTTCCCTGTCTTGGCTGAAGTATTTTAATGTAAAAGGTAATTGGTCAGAAAATGTCAGACAAAATCAAAGTGCTCAACCCTCAGAATTTGAAACTGTTTACACTTGAATCATATTTTAGCTTTCGGCATTGTCTGGTGGTGGGTGGGATGTGGTGACGGGGATGGAGAAGCAAATAATTTAGCAGCGAGAAACATCCGTGAAGCTAATCACTCAAGATCTAAAAAAGAAAGGAATGATCAATCACAGAATACTACAATGCCGAAGAGGCCCTTCGGCCCATCGAGTCTGCAAAACACCTGAACTGCCTACCTAATTCCAATTGCCAGCAGTTGTTAATGTCTCAACAGTTGGACTTGTTATTTAAAAAAAACTTCTTCCACAACCTTGGACGTTACAGCCCAGGAGGGAATCATTTGGTTGATTTTAGGTTTGCGCCAGCTCTTTGCGACAGCAATCTGCTCCTTACTCTGTCACATCCCCCCCCCCCCCTCCCCTTCCTGCTTCATCCTACAGCTCCCTTGTCGTCCAGGGAATTCTGACTTTGGCTGCCCTTCCAATACCCCATGTGGAAATGTACCTGAATAATTTGCCTGAAGGCTGCCCATTGCCCTTATTTTACATTTGTGCCGGGGTCTCTGACTCCAGCCTATCCGGACATCCCCCCCCCCCCCCCCCCCCCCCATTGAGGAAGTGGGACCAGTTGAAGCGTTAAGGACAGAAATCCATATATTTTTAAGTAATGGATAGAGGGATGTGGGATTGAAGTATAAATGCACCATGATATCATTTGAGTGTTCAAACAGCTGAATGGCTTGCTCCCATTACACTTTTTTTTTTCCCCACTGCCCTACTTTCCATTGTGGTGCTGTATTTTCCTCTGCTTCGCACGCATTCCCAATTTCTCCAGCCCACCCCACGCTTTTTAAAGTGCCATTTTAAAGGGCAGCACAGTAGCATGGTGGTTAGCACAATTGGTTCAGAGCTCCAGGGTCCCAGGTTCGATTCCCCGCTGGGTCACTGTCTCTGCGGAGTCTGCACGTTCTCCCCGTGTCTGCGTGGGTTTCCTCCGGGTGCTCCGGTTTCCTCCCACTGTCCAAAGATGTGCAGGTTAGGTGGCTTGCCAAGCTAAATTGCCCTTTGTGTCCAAAATTGCCCTTAATGCTGGGTGGGGTTACTGGGTTATGGGAATAGGGTGGAGGTGTGGACTTGGGTAGGGTGCTCTTTCCAAGAGCCGGTGCAGACTCGATGGGCCGAATGGCCTCCTTCTGCACGGTAGATTCTGTGTAATTCTATGATGTGGGGATGCCGGGTGGGCACAGTAAGAAGTCCTGCAACACCAGGTTAAAGTCCAACAGGTTTATTTGGAATCACTAGCTTTCGGAGCATCGCTCCTTCATCAGGTGCAGTAACATCTATTGACTTTAGTTCCCTGTTGTAAAGTGTTGCACGTTTGGTTCTTGCTACCTCCAGGTGAGGTTCCCCAAAAGCTGTTGATCCAGACGAGACCCCTTCGATTTTGTAACTGGGATACCCCCAAATTGTTACAAACCCGGGTGAGGTGGAATGATTAGCTCTTTCTTTTATTCAACCCCCTCCCTGTTGGTCATAACAAGGTTAAACTAACAAGGTTCCCTTCCCTTTGATGCCTTTGCTCTACCCAATAGTTGTCGAAAAAGGAGCCAATTTAGCATGCTTTCTTGAGAAAAATCAGAAAACGCATGCGCGTGCATTCATACTGACCTTAAACATTATAAGCTCAGTCTGGCGGGAGGAAGTTGTGTACCTGTTAACTTCAGTGCATATTTGTTTATATTTTTTGTGCTCTGATCACTTGAGTGAACATTTGTGAATGTTCCAAAATTCTGCTAACCTATCCCCTTATTTTTCAGCTGATGAATTGGATTTGAATGATGCCGTTATTGGTGAAGGCAAGTACAATTATTTCAAATCAAATTTAACGTATACATAACCATGGACTATAATTTACCTGTTCAGTAACTGATTCTTGGACCAAGCTAATTATGAAATATATTAAAACATGGACAGGAAATTTTACTCTTGCCTCTGTAATGTTCTCTATCTGTGTGAAGATAACCGCGTTCAATAACTTAGTCTTGCCTGATGTGTGATTTAAGGTGAAAGTATTTATGGTAGCATTTCAGTCCCTCCAAACAATTGACTTTATTCTGATTTTGACATGCATATTGGAATGGGCATGGTGCTATTAACAGTTTAGGGTTCCCTCCAAACAAATCTTGAAGCTATAAACTTGTGCAGGTTGACAGGCACTGAACCTTCTGGTATCTTGCCCCAATTTGCCAGTATTCATACATAAACTCAATTTGAATTTGACCTTCGCAGGATCAGACCCAAGTCTAGTGCTGCTCCTGTTCGCCCCACCCCAACCACCACCTTGTATGTATGTGCAGAATCTCCCGTCACTTGCGACGGATGAGTGTTGAGGGAAGAAAACGGTTTGCAGTCATGGGATGTTAGGCCAAGTCTTGATTGCATAACCCATTGACTTTATATTCTGTGTTTACAACGTTGAACCCAGTAAGAAGTATTACGACACCAGGTTAATTTCCAACAGGTTTAAAGTCCTGATGAAGGAGCTGCGCTCCGAAAGCTAGTGATTCGAAACAAACCTGTTGGACTTTAACCTGGTGTTGTAAGACTTCTTACTGTGCCCACCCCAGTCTAATGCCGTCATCCCCACATCATGGCTACAATGTTGGCGGCATGAACAGAAGCTTTGGCTTTGTACTTGCGTAGCTCAGTAGACAGACTCTTTGCTCGCCGGACTCATGGCGGAGTTCCTTTGTATGTCAACAGGCGGCTTATCCAGCCTCTGATTCGTTAAACATTTGGGATGTACTGATGTGCATATTTCTTTCCTTCTGTGATATTTGCTTGTTGAGGGGGATCAATCTGCCTCTGCTCTGAACTCAAGAATATGAATGGAGCAGATGGCCTAAACAAACTGCACTGTTTGGGGATGTCTTGGTGCATTATTATCTGCTCTTGGGCAGTGATGGATTTCAAACACTAAACTGTAGTTTTACTTTATAAAACAGACAAATATACTCCAACGAAGCGTCCTAAGCAGCCACCCAAGGGTGATCCAGGTAATGGCACAAGTCTTTGATCGAGTGTCTACGTGGGTGTGCGTGTTTATGGTAATTGGAGAAAAATTGTGTTGCCAAGTGATCGAATGTTCTTAACTAAGAGGGAGGTGAGTGCTGTTGCCTAATGTGAGAATCTGAACGCCCCCAGTCAGATATAGCATCAGAGTAACAAAATGTGTCCCCATGATCCTGATGACGTTTCCATTTCCATTTCTCTTGTCAATCAGCCTGTGGCCTTCTTTTCGAAATTTACTGTTGGGATTTGGCAATGGAAATTGGAGTAGGCTGTTCAACCATTTTGAGCCTGCTTCGCCAATCATGGCTGCCTCCATCCCATGTTATCCTTGTATCCCTTGAATCTCTTAATTTCCAGAAAACTATCGATTGCAATGAACGTGTGTTGAAATTCGCTACCCCAGAGCAGTATCAAGAAGTCTACCAACCCTGTTGAGTGAAGAATTGGCTTCAGTGCTAAATGACTGACCGCCCCCTTATTCGGAGATGAGATCCCTTCGTTCCAGACTTGCCATCCAGGGAACCTTTTTTCAGTATCTACCTTGATTAAAAGGTTTATTTTTCAACAAGTTTAATGTAAGAAAATATCCCCAGACAGAAGCTTCACGGGGAGATTATAGTGCGAAGCATGACACCGAGCCGCTAAGGGATACTTTGGACTAGATTGTCACTCTCCAGGCTGATGCATTGAGTTGGAAGTTTCCCAGCTTGCTGGCCTCACTAAATATCAGGTCCTCCAACCTCTGTTCTTCTCACCCTGCTCCCCATTCCCATACATGCCAACTCATGCTGACGCACTCATACACCCCATGCACCTCCGTGAACCCCATGGTTCCTTCTAACCCCTATGTTAACTCATTAACCTTCCCTACCCACCGTCCTTTGTCCTTGTCCCTTCCATGCCAACTAATCTGGTAACCAGTGTGGGAGGATCTCAGGAGCCATGTTGAGATGAAACAAAATAAAGTTCTTCTGCCTAATGGATATTATCTGCTAGACCTGTTTTTTTTTTTTTTCCAAGTAAGAATGGCAAGCAGTTTTTTTTTGTTCAATTTTTGAAAGAACTGGCCATGTTTCTGTAACCTTATCCACCCCTCAGTTTTATCCCTCCTCTAAAGAAGCTAAAATGGGGTATGTTTTGAACTTGACGCTGAGTTCAAATGGCCCTGCAAGTTATGGATTTCGACACCGGGATGTCGTGTCCTGCTCCCCTCTAGTCAAGTATTAAGGTATTCATGAGGATTCCAGCAGCAGGTGAGCTGACGCGGGTGAAGTCGAACAACGTTGCAGAGTTTGCAAAAGTCTGCGGTTCCATGTTTGACAGTCACTGGCTGAATTTCCCTGAGGATGGTGGTGAGCCTTCCTCCACATAAAGCTTGCCAATCATTGCTGGATTTGGGTTTGTTTCACAGGCTGCTGGAAACCCGGGTGTGTGTTTTCTGTTTTACTGACTGTCTGATCTGCTGGGGAACTGAAGAATTTGCATGTTTGACTGAAGCAATTCCAAATGCTACAACGATAACTTTCATTTATCTAGTTCCTTCCATGTAGATAAAGAACTGCAGGATGGTTAATAATGTAGTTATTGACCAAGTCCTATTGCGCTGGATTTGTAGTTTTTCTTCCCTGTGTAGCTAATAAATATTTAATGCCTTGCCCAGAAACCAGTTTGTTGGTGAAAACATAATAGTTGAACCATCCTTGTCCTTGCCTGATATCTGCACAGATATGCTTGAGTACATGGTGCTGGCTTTTACTTTTTATTTTAGCCCAATAATCGGACGCAACCAGAGGTCAATTGTGACACTTGCGCCATCACAGTGGCACAGATGATGGCTGGACATCTAATCTGGGACCTTATTGGCCTTGAGCTTTTGGTGTTGGCGTATCCTCATACCCATATACTTTATTTTACCTTTTTGGGGAATAATGGGGAAAGTGGTGGAAGGATTTGAATCACATTGAATGCTCCTTCCATGGCCATTAAGTCCTGGTGTTGGATCCAAACCTGGAGCTTCATTTCCAGCGGTAGGGGTGCTACTATTGTGCCACAAGGCCTCCTCCAGCTTAGTGAAGCTTCTTTGTAAGATCGTTTTGGGGGATGGTGGGGAAAGACCTTGAGCTGGACAGATCTCTTTCTCATCAGTAGATTGCCAATTGGCACCAGTAAAACATTAGCGGCTGGTACCTGAATGTGGTTCGATCTTCCCACCTGCCATGTTGAACTATGGCACGGGTTCTGTCCATTCGGTGGTACGGAAGGTTTGTCATAGGAGAAATGTGCGAGGCAATATTACAAAGGAGTGTAAAACATTGACTTGCAAATTGCACCACTGCTCCTTTTAAGAGTTCTGACGTCATTCTTCAAGTTTAATCGGTATGTCAGAGATTGTTTTAACTTGTTCTTATTCCCCTAGTCTGGTTAACCCTCGTCTATTTGTGACAGGTTGTTGCCAAAAGGCGATATGAATAAGACTTGCTGTAATCGTCAGTGTCGGTGTTCCCTCAGTCTCTCGTAATGAGTTCCTCACCTTGACTCATTTTCATTTGGCAGATCGTCAGTTTGGGGATGATGATCTCGTACATGTTGCCGGCGATGCTTACAACCCTGACAAGCCCAATGCTAAAGGTAACACTTTATCTTTTAGAATTGTTACTTGGTTCCTTTTCAATGTGCAAACAGTGTACCTTGGTGTGTTATTGAATAAATGGCCTAATACTTCTTATGATTCTTGTCAACACCAATAACTTTTAACAATAGATTTTTTTAAATAAATTTAGAGTACCCAATTATTTTTTTCCAATTAAGGGGCAATTTAGCTTGGCCAATCCACCTAATCGACACATCTTTGGGTTGTGGGGGTGAAACCCACGCAGACCCGGGGAGAATGTGCAAACTCCACACAGACAGTGACCCAGGGCTGGGATTCGAACCCGAGTCCTCGGTGCCGTGAGGCAGCAGTGCTAACCACTGTGCCACGTGCCTCCGTTTTTAACAATAGATTTGAATTCTCTTTGACTGACTCAAGGATCTCACAATTTTTACTGAAGTTTTTAATTTTAACAAATAACTCTACAAAACCAGCTCAGCACAAGAAGTCTCAATACATATGGATACAGTGGAGAACAGCAATGTAATTGGCTCAGTACAATCAATCTGGTGTCTTGCTGCCTCTATATGCACCACCAGAGGAGAAGGGTATAAGGTTTATGAAAAGGTGGTAAAATGTGCACAGCCTCCCATGCGGCGATCGTCCGGAACAACCACGAGAGTTCAGGATGCATTTTTCGCGACCTGTTCGGGTGCGCACCAGAACAGATCCCGCGCAACTCCAGGGACACCAATGACCTGCTGTAACCCGCTGTCCCAGATGGCGGGATTCTTAAACCCCTCCATAACAAATAGAAAATTACAGAAAATACATGAGACCCCAGTTCTAGAAGGATGTTTTACATGTACCATGCAATGCCACCTAATCTCAACCTTAGGCACAGTACTGAACGATCCTCATTCCACGTATTTATACAGAGCGGACCAGCCGCTATAAATTTGGATTATGGCCAGTTCAGTCAGTGCTTCCCAGCACACATGAAACAAGACAGGATTAAAAAAAAAAAGAGCTACCAGCAGCAAAAGGTTTCGAGATAAGAAGACCAAAGATACCAGCCATAAGTGCGTACTCCCCTGGCCCATCCCAAGGGTGAAGAAGAATAAAAACTGCTCGTTCAAATAGGCGAATGTGCCAACCACAGTGCAGGACCCGGCTCAACCCTACACCCTCAAGCACTTAGGAGTCAATATACCAGGGATTTTCAAGCCCATGAAAAAACTTAGTCTTTCTGATGTCCCTAATAAGTGCCTTCAAGAAGGGACGTCCCAAGCATAAGGAAGCGACGGAATATCAATCACAGCAGCGGACCACGCTAAAATCAACCTGAAATCAATATAGAATGCAATTAATACTAAGAACTATTTAGTTAAGGTCTATCTTTGGTATGTTTGTTATTAATACATTGTAGTATCATGTAATTAATACACCAGCTGCAGAAAAACCCTCAGACTTTTAATACACCAGAAAATCCAAGGACATGTTTATACATTATATTGTGTTCTCTGTAGAACTGTCTTCTTTACTAGTGGGGGCACAGTGGTTAGCACTGCTGCCTCATGGCGCCGAGGACTCCAGTTCGATCCTGGCCCCGGGTCACTGTCCGTGTGGAGTTTGCACATTCTCCCTGTGTCTGTGTGGGTCTCACCCCCACAACCCAAAGATGTGCAGTGTAGGTGGGTTGGCCATGCTAAATTGCCCCTTAATTCAAAAATAATAATAATTGGGTACTCTACATTTATTTTTTTTAAACTGTCACCTTTACAGAATCTAGTCCCAAGTTACTCCCAGCTACTAATAGACTCGCTTCTCTCCAGTTTGCTGACTAGTAGTGTGTGTCTATCAAATGTGTTCTGTAGGTTCCCGAATCGACTTCCGACAGCCAAGTTTCGCTTCTGCCAATCCTCTTCCCAGCGGAGGTGAATTTTCTAGCGTCCTTAAGCCTCCATAGGTCCTGTCACATTGATCAGCGAATAAACTCCCACCACCATTCTGCCTGGTGACCAACAGAACAACCAGCCTTTTTCCCCCTCAGCTGTCCAAATCAGCTGCTGTTTCCCATGTCTCTATCTTGAGATTCGCTCCCCAGACCAGAATCACCAAGTCAGGGAATTTTCCAGCAGAAAGAATAGCTGCCTTTCCTGAGTTAGATCTGGCACTTGCTTTCAGTCCAGCTTTACCTTGGCCTCAGCCCCCATGACAACCAGGTCACCTCGACTTGTCACCAGAAAGAACCAGTAGGAGGACTTCCCATGTTACTCTACTTTACCTTGAATATTCCTTCCATTTTTCTTTTCCAGCCAGGTAACTTGTAATTCCTGGACTAATCTTCTACAATAAAGTTATCTATTTGATTGGCATCCCATTCACCACCTTCGACATTTACTGCCTCCACCACGGAGTGTGCACCATCTAGAGGATGCGCTGCAGCAACTCCTCTAGGATCCTTTCAACGGCATCCTCCAAACCCACAACCTCTGCCACCAAGAAGGACAAGGGTAGCTGATGCAGGAGAACACCAACACCTCCTAAGTTCCCCTCCAAGTTGCGCACAATCCTGACTTGGAACTATATTACTCTCCCTTTATTGTGGCAGGGTCAAAATCCTGGAACTCATTTTCTGATCAGCACAGTGGTTATTCCTGAAAGACGTGGAAGCAACGGTTTAAGAAGGTGATCACCACCTGTTCGAGGCAATTGGGGATGGGCAATAAATCCATGTCTTGTCTGAGGCCCACATCCCATGAACGATTTTCAAAAACTGTCTTTATGTAGATCGCTCATTCTAGATCCAAGCTAGGCAAATCTTCCAGCCTCCTTTTAAATCCTCACAAACTCTTTCTTCACTCTGCTTGTGAACTCCAACCTGAAATCTGTTTGTGAACGATAGCATTTCCTTTGCTTAAGGTCTGGTTGCTTCTATCTTTTACTCTTCATACCTCTCAGTTGGCTGCGAATCACAAGACCAAACTGCAAAAATTGTTGCCTGTCAACTTTATTGGCTTGTAGAGAATGTCAACGTTAAACACTTTATCTAAGCAGGAATGCTAATTGTCTTTCATCCAAATTGCATTTCAACCTAGAAGTAAATAAAAGTAAAGTTAGTAAAATCGTCATAGTCCCAGATGACCATAGGCTGCTTTCCTCTTTGAGCGGGAGAGCTAACTGGTGGTGATTTAACCTGAGGGTCACCACACCTTGGGCGAGGGACAAGTTTGAGAATAACGTCAGCCGATATGGGAATTGAACCCACGCTGTTGGCTTCTCTCTCTCTATCACAAACCAGCTGTCTAGCCATGTGAGCTAATCCGACCCCCCCCCCCCCCCCCCTTTACATTTGCTGAAACTTTAAAGCTGTACTCCCAAAATATAACAATATAAGTTGAAAGATACAGTCCTGAACACAGTCTGATGAACCCCTCAATCATCACTTTGGAAAATGGCTTTTTTTCAGCCTGCATGCCAAGCGTTCCATGTGTATGATTTAAAATAAATAAATAAATAATTTAGAGTACCCAATTCATTTTTTCCAATTCAGGGGCAATTTATCATGGCCAATCCACCCTCCTTGCTCCTCTCTTTTTCCCCCCCCCCCCTACCTTTCCCTTCTGTTGGTACAGAGGCGAGGGTATCTGGTCTCCAGCGCAATGTTCAGTGCTTGTACCGTTTTTATTTTGTACAACTGTGTTGTGAACTGTTTCAATAATCAGAGTACCCTACCCCACCCCTCCCCGAACGTTGGTACTGAGGGGGAGGTACTGTGTTTTTTCTCCAACACAAAATTAGTGTTTGTACTGTTTGGCCTTGTATATATTTTTTTTACTTTTTTAATGAAAAGATATGACCAATCTACCTGCCCTGCACACCTTTGGGTTGTGAGGGTGAAACCCAGGCAGACACTGGGAGAATGTGCAAATTCCACACGAACAAGTGACCCAGAGCCAGGATCGAACCTGGGACCTCGGTGCCATGAGGCAGCAGTGCTGATCGTGCTGCCCTCTAGTATATGATTTAAAAGTGTCACAGATTGATCTTATTCTTCCTTGATTTCTCCACCGGGGTTGTGCCAACATCGTCCTGCTTAAAATCTAGCTTTAACTGCATTGTGTAAATCCCTTGTTCATCATTCCATGGTGCAGAATGTTGGTGCAGTCCTGAGAATGTTCAGTGAAGGAGGAAATGGTTGAGATTGTGGCAATTAACCAAAAGTAACATTATATAAAATGGTCTTTTCATGTTGCTTGCTGGACATCATGTATATTTTGTATTTGTTCATCGTGTTAGAGATTTATCTGGGAGAGGTGATGTGAAGGATGTTCAGATGATCTGTTGCTGCAACATCTTGATTTACAAATTTTGCCCCCCCCACCCTGTTGTAACTGCTTATTGTAACTCCTTGTGACCACGTCTTGTTTGTTCTGCCTGTTCTGTTTAGTCACTGGAATAATTAATGAAGTTCCATCAACCCCCTTTTATTTTCCTTTCAAGCATTCTTCCTCATCGGAGAATGTGAGTAGGTGAATTGTTGACTGAGGTTTTCCACTGTTTGCGTCAAAACAGGCATGCTTTGCTCCTTTAGCTGGCAAGACCCAAGAAAATATGCCTCGTTCTTTACTTGAGAAACGCATAATAGCTGGCAGCAAATGGACTCTTTCATAGTTGGAATGCCTTATTTGGAATTAATATGTTGACTTGGCACCCAAGATGAAATTACCTTCAGAACTCTTATGCAAATTCGACGTCAATATTTTCCTTCTGACAGTGGCCCTTACCTATTTTGAGGGCTGTGTGCACATATTAGGACGGTGCCTTTATTTTTTAAATTCCTTATTTCTGGCAAGAGGATTAAAGTATAGGAAAGGGCACCTTGAGTCGGCTTTCTTTACCCCCTCCTCCCATTCATTTCGGATCGTGGCTATTCTAACCTTGGCTCTCTTCTCACCATTTTTGATCCATGTTCTTCGATTAATCTGACTATTTGCCAGTTTCAGTTTTGAAGATGGCATTTGACCTCTCATTTGCAGACTTTTTGGGGCAGTTTGGCGAAAGAGATGGGAGAGTTTGCTCTCATCGCGTTTCGGGTTTTTAAGGGCTTCTTGATTTCGCATGTAAACGTCTGAGCTCTAACTTTGCAAGATTATGGTCCTTTTTTCTAGATTTTCCCACCAAATGAAATGGTATCTACACATGCTTATTTCCTTTTCCTTTGCGCAAAAAATGACCTGGTCTTGGGTGCATGGGACTACAACTTGGAAATTTGCGGCGAGCTGGACAATATTGGCAGTCTAGTGAATTGGACTGGCGTATGGCAGATGTAGTTTAATGCAGATAAATGTGTAATGATGCACTTCCAAGTCGATCACCTGGGAGAGGCAATAGAGGCGGTTCTATTCTGAGCAGGGATTGCATGAAAAAAAGAACCTGGGCTTGAACTTTTTACCCGTCCGCCTCAAACATGTTGTAGGCCTGGAAACGGGCGTCAGGTAAAGTCACTATAGTCCCAGATGACCATTGGCTGCTCTCCCCTTTTGGGTGGGAGAGCTGACTGGTGGTGATTTAACCTGAGGGTTGTCATACCTCAGGCGAACACCACTTCATGGAACGGGCATTTCTGGATCACATTCAACCGCAAACCTCAGTCCCCAGGCACCCTTTTTAACGTTATTTCATTCCACCTGGATGAATGTAAAGGCTGCCTGACCAATTGACCCACCTGCCAACCACAAAGACAGGTGGACCGTGTAAAATTACATTCAATTGGCCCCTTACTGGACTAAACTGCCTGTTTCTCACCGGACACTCTCTTCCAACTCGCGCAAACCCGCCAAATGAACTATTGTCCGACAGGGCGCATGCCTGACGTCTTTGTGCGATTTCACGCGCTTCCAGGTTGGGGGGGCACCCACCCGAACAATGTGAAATTCTGACCTTGGAGATGTATAATTGCAAATGGGGCAGGGCAAGTTGATGAGGTGATTTAGAGTGTGTGAGATATTTGGATTTTACCAAGCACTCTTTACGCCTCAGTCTGAGAGCACTGAGTACGATCCTGGGTGCCGTGCCGTATGTTAGTTGAGGTACAGAGGAGGTCTGCCAGGATAATATCAGGGGCTGCAGTTGTATGGAGAGGTCGGAAAAGCTGGGACTGTTCTCCCATGGAGCGTGGTAGATACTATAAAATATTAATTAGATCACCCCCTCAACCCTTTAAACGCAGGGGAATAAAGCTCTACGTTGCTGATTTTTGTGACTTTTGATCTATGAAGATCATTATTCCATTGGTTAAAGGTGTTCTGAACAAATCCCTCTGTCTTGCTGCCTCTGCAAAATCCCCTTTTAAAATGAAAACCTATTACTTGAAACCATACATAAGGATCTGCCCTCACCATTAATTTCCAGTTTGATGACCAGTTCTCCTTAAACCATTCTTTTACTTTGACAAAGGGTCACCTGGACTCGAAACGTTAGCCCTTTTCTCTCCCTACAGTTGCTGCCAGACCTGCTGAGATTTTCCAGCATTTTCTCTGTTGGTTTCAGATTCCAGCATCCACAGTAATTTGCTTTTATTCTTTTACTTTAGTGCTATAAAGATTAGTTGGTTAGTTGCTTGTCTTGCCAAGTTACCTTCCTCAGAAAAATCTAATTTTTAAATTTAAATGTTTTTCAGATCGTGGCCGGGCAAGTGGTCAAGGTATGGCTACTAGCGTAACTTTGAATTAAAATAAAACATGCGCAGGGGTAAAGGAATATACATTGACAATTTAAAGAGGTTTCAAATTGGGCCGCCGAGACTGCTTTGGATTTTCCATAATCTTATTTGCTGGCAGCTCCTCCAATTCTGTCGGACTTGAAATGAAAATGAAAATCGCTTATTGTCACCAGTAGATTTCAAATGAAGTTACTGTGAAAAGCCCCTAGTCACCACATTCCGGCGCCTGTTCGGGGAGGCTGGTACGGGAATTGAACCGCGCTGCTGGCCTGCCCTGGTCTGCTTTCAAAGCCAGCAATTTAGCCCTGTGCTAAACAGCCACTTATTGAGACATTTAGCAGATTTGCAAATGGGAGATCTCATGAAATAAGCAGTGGTGGTGGTGGTGATGTTACGGTTCACACAAGTCCAAATTGCTGGGCAACATGCATTGTTACATAAAAGCAAAATACTCTGGAGCGATATTCTGTGGAAGAGTCGTGTGGACTCGATGTTAACTCTGTGGGTAAGGTGGTCATGAAGGCATATGACATGCTAGCCTTCGGTCGGGGCATTAAATATAAAAATTGGCAAGTCATGTTGCAGCTGTACAGGACCTTAGTTAGACCTCATTTGGAATATTGTGTACTATTCTGGTTGCCACACTACCAAAAGAATGTGGATGCTTTGGAGAGGGTACAGAAGCGGTTTACTAGGATGTTGCCTGGTACGGAGGGCGTTAGCTATGAGGAGAGGTTAGATAAACTCGGTCTGTTCTCACTGGAACGACGCAGGTTGGGAGGCGACCTGATAGAGGACTACAAGATTGAGTGGCGTGGATAGCGTGGATAGTCAGATGCTCTTTCCTAGGGTAGGAGAGTCGAGTACTGGGGGACATAGGTTTAAAGTGCTTGGGGAAAAGTTTCGAACAGATGTGCGAGGTGAGTTCTTTTACACTGAGGGTGATAAATATATAGAACACACTGCCTGGGGAGGTGGTGGGAGCAGGTACGATAGCGGCATTTAAGGGGCATCTAGACAAATATATGAATAGGGTGGGAATGGAAGGATACGGACTCCGTAAGTGCATACCGTTTTAGTTTAGGCAGGTACCATGGTCGGCACAGGCTTGGAGGGCCGCAGGGCCTGTTCCTGTGCTGTATTGTTCCTTGTTCTGTTAACCCCCCCCCCCCCCCCCCCCCCCCCAACCGATGCTGCCAGACTTGCTGAGTTTATCCAGCAATTTCAGTCTTTGTTGCATTTTTACATGCCTGTTGCAGTCTGGAGCTGTGAATAGGGAGGCTTCCACCTTGTTCCACCATGTGCCTAATCAGGGTTCTGTCCTCTTCACTACCTACCGTTGGGATGTGTTGCAATGCTTTATTGCTCGATGCTCCTCCTGTGCTTTCCTTGGCCACCCGGGCCCCGGGCTGGGACTTGCACCCGGGCTGGGACTGGCTTGCAGGAAAGGGTGCTGCCCCCCATTGTGCCACAAGACTTCCTCCGGGAAGCAGTGCCGCAGCTGAACTGGGCTGCATGGTTTACCCCCACTTGATCAGCATCTTAGTGATGGTTAAGAAGATAAGCCGTGGCAGGCAATCTCTGGTTCTGAGGCGAGTTGTAGGGACCTGATTTGTATTGGAAGGAAAAACGTGTTGGTACAGCGCTTTCACATCACTGGGACATCCCAAAGTGAACAAATTGGGATTTCCACCTTATTCGAGCAGTCAGTCTGGTGGAAGGATGGAGTTGAAATGGAGCAAGAACGCTCTCTTATGTCCACTGCTTCTTTCCCTGGAGAGAATTGGAATTCTCTCTTAAGATTGCCTGCTCAATTCATCAGATTTCCATAATTTCCTGTACTGAACAGTCGTCTGACTCCGCAACACTAATACAGCCAAGGGGTTACCCCTCCGATCAGGCCGTGGTCAAACTGCTTTGTGCCAGGCTATCTGGGCAAAGCATTTGAATCAAAAAGGTGGAGTCACAGCCACCAGTATTGCTTTCCATGATGGAACATGTTGATCTGACTGCAAGAACCTGATTTTTCTCGACTGGCTTTCTGGGGCTGTGCACATGGGATTGCCATGAAACATACGGTTGTCTTGACTGGAGGGAAAACTGCTATTGTGCTTGCACTTACTGCCACCTTGTGGATCGTACACTTTCCTACATGAAGGTGTCGGCTACGAAAGTGATCAGAGATGCTGGAGCGGGCGTGAAGGCCGTTTCTGTATGCGGTCAGCCCCAGAACACGATTGTGCACTGACTGACCAATCAACGGGCAGCCAGCATGAAATGCTCAATGCTGCTGGAGTGGACAGGAAGAGGGCGGGCGCTGAGGAAAGGGAGGGCGTGGGCTGGCACTTCATGGGCTCTTTGGAGTGCGGGGGGCTGCTATTGCAGAGCTGTCTCGGGCAACTGCAGACCTGTAGGTAAAGAAAGTTAACAAGCAAATTGTGATTGGAAAATGATGCCAAGAGTGGCTGGGTAGCACATTCAAATGCAAACCTCAGTCCCCAGGCACTCTTTTTTTTTTTTTTTAAACTTTATTTCATTCCACCTGGATGAACGTAAAGGCTACCTGGCCAATTGGCCTGCCCGCCAACCAATAAGGCAGACCGGCCGCGTAAAATTACATTCAATTGGCCCCTTAATGGACAAAATTGCCTGTTTGTCACCGGACACTCTTCCAACTCGCACACACCAGCTAATTGAAATATTGTCTGACAGGACGCATGCCTGCCGTCTTTGCGATTTCACCTGCTTCCTGGTTGGGGGGGGTGGGGGCACCATCCCAAACATTGTGAAATTCTGACCTTGGGGATGTATAATTACAAATCGTTGAAAGTGGCAGGGCAAGTTAATGAGGTGATTTAGAGTGTGGGATATTTGGATGTCGCCAAGCCCTGGTTCCGCCTCAGTCTGAGAGCACTGTGTACGATCCTGGGTGCCGTGCCGTATGTTAGTTGAGGTACAGAGGAGGTCTGACCGGATAATACTAGGGGATGAGGGGTTGCAGTTGGAGAGGTTGGGAAATCTGGGACTGTTCCCCCAAAGGAGCGCGGTAGATACTATAAAATGTTAATCAGATCACCCCCTCAACCCTTTAAACTCAGGGGAATGAAGCTTTAGGTTGCTGACTTTTGTGACTTTTAATCAATAAAGATCATTATTCTTTTGGTTCAAGATGTTCTGAACAAACCCCTCTGCCTTACTGCCTCTGCAAAGGCCTTTTTTTTTTTAAATGAAAGCCTATTACTTCAAACCATAGGTATGGGAGTAAGATTAACTACAGCCAGATTAGGCAGGATTTGGAGGCTGCTGTTTGGGAGTAGCTTCTTGAGGGTAAATGCACATTTGGCATATGGGAGTCTTTTAAGGAGTGCAGGAGAGACACGTGCTGATGAAAAGGAAAGACCGAAGGGCAGGATTCAGGAACCGTGGTTGACCAGGGAAATTGCTAGCCCAGTGAAAAATAAAAAGAATGGATACGTGAGGTCTAGGCAACTAAAAACAGACGAAGCACTTGAAGAATACAGGAAAGTAGAAAAGAACTCCAGCAGGGAGTTAGGAGGGCAAAAAGGGTCACAAAATGTCCTTGGCAGACAGGATTAAAGAGAATCCCAAGGCATTTTATAGGTATATTAGGAACAAGAGGGTAGCTAGAGAAAGAGTTGGTCCACTCAAGGACAAAGGAGGGCTATTATGTGTAGATCCAAAGGATGTAGGTGAGATCCTTAATGAGTATTTTGCATCGGTATTCACAAAGGAGAGGGACACGTTGATTGGTGGTGTCTCAGAGGGATATGTAAATATTTTAGAACAAGTCGTTATTAATGACTATGACAAGTGATTATTATTATTGTTAGGAAGGAAGTGTTGGGTGTATTAAAAAGCATTAAGGTAGACCAATCCCTGTGACCGGTGCAAATCGCACCACGCCGCGCCGATGCCAGCACGCAATTCTCCGTAGAGCGGCGAATTGGCGCCGGCCTGGTTGGCGCGGTGGCAGTTGGGGGGCCGCTCTACGTAGCCGTCCCACCAATTCTCTGCCCGGGATGGGCCGGACGGCCGCCGTGAAAACGCTGAGCCCCACCGGCGCCATCCACACCTGCTCTCAGCCGGCGGAAACTCGGCGTGAGGGGTCTGGGGGCAGCCTGTGGGGGTGGAGGGGGGACTCCGACTCCGGGGGGTGGTGGGGCCTCCGATGTGGCCTGGCCCACATCGGAGCCCACCGATCGGCAGGCCGGCCTCTGGCTGGGGGCCTCCTTTCCTACGCGCCAGCCCCTGTAGTCGTGCGCGTTGAAGGAAACCACTGCGAATGTGCGCGTTGGCACCGGCGCCACTGCGCATGTGCGGATCCCGCGGCGCCCAGTTCGCGCCGAGATCAGCAGCTGGAGCGGCGTGAACCACTCCAGTGCCGTGCTGGCTCCTTGTAGGGGCCAGAAATAGTTTTACGACGGCGTGGACACTCTGCCGCGGGATTAGAGAATCCCGCCCATAATGCTTGCCTTCATGAGGCTGAGTATCGAGTATATTGGGTGGGTTTCCTCTGGGTGCTCCGGTTTCCTCCCACAGTCCAAAGATGTGCAGGTTAGGTGGATTGGCCATGCTAAATTGCCCTTAAGTGTCCAAAATTGCCCTTAGTGTTGGGTGGAGGTGTTGACTTTGGGTAGGGTGCTCTTTCCAAGAGCTGGTGCAGACTCAGTGGGCCGAATGGCGGCCTCCTGCACTGTAAATTCAATGATAATCTATGATTAATCTAGGACAAAGGTTCGGCACAACATCGTGGGCCGAAGGGCCTGTTCTGTGCTGTATCTTTCTATGTTCTATGAAAGCTCGCAAATTATGTTAGTTATCTCGAAGGTTGGTTAGGTCACATTTGGAATACTGTGTCCAATTCTGGTCACCACATTACCAGAAGGACGTGGAGGCTTTGGAGAGAATAGAGAAAAGGTTTACCAGGATGTTGCCTGATATGGAGGGTATTAGCTATGAGGAGAGATTGAATAAACTGATTGTTCTCCCTAGAGAGACGGAGACTGAGGGGCGACCTGGTAGAAGTTTATAAAATGGGTATAGATAGGGTGAACAGTTGGAGGCTTTTTCCCAGGGTAGAATTGACAATTACAAGGGGGCACAAGTTCAATGTGAAGGGGGGGATCGGTTCAGTGGAGATGTGTAGGGGAAGTGTTTTACACAGAAGGTGGTGATGGCCTGGAATGCACTGCCAGGTGAGGTGATTGAGACAGATACGTCAGCGACCTTTAAGACTTGTCTGGACAGACACACAAACAGACGGAGTATAGAAGGACATAGGCGATTGGTCTAGATAGGTCACGTGATCGGCACCGGCTTGGAGGGCTGAAGGGTCTGTTCCTGTGGTGTACTGTTCTTTGTTCTTTGTATGGATCTACCCTCGTCATTAATTTCCAGCTTGGTGACCAGTTCTCCTTAAACCATTATTTTACTTTAGTGCTATAAAGATTAGTTGCTTGTCTTACCAAGTTTCTTCCTCAGAAAAATCTAATTTTTAAATTTAAATGTTTTTCAGACAGTGGCCAGGCAAGTGATCAAGGTATGGCTACTAGCATAACTTTGAATTAAAATAAAACATGCCCAGTGGTAAAGGAATATACATTGACAATTTAATGAGGTTTCAAATTGGGCGGCCAAGACTGCTTTGGATTTTCCATAATCGTATTTGCTGGCAGCTCTCCCAATTCTGCTGACTTATTGAGACATTTAGCAGATTTGCAAATGGGAGATCTCATGAAATAAGCAGTGGTGGTGGTGATGTTACAGTTCACACAAGTCCAAATTGCTGGGGCAACATGCATTGTTACATAAAAGCAAAATACTCTGGAGCGGTATTCTGTGGAAGAGTCGTATGGACTCGATGTTAACCCTCCACCGATGCTGCCAGACCTGCTGAGTTTATCCATCATTTTTCAGTCTTTTGTTGCATTTTTACATGCCTGTTGCAGTCTGGAGCGGTGAATGGGGATGGTAGAAGCTGCCACCTTGTTGCACCATGTGGCTACTCCGGACTCTCTCATCATTTAAAAAATATATATATATATTTTTATTCTCCTTTTTCACATTTTCTCCCAAATTTACACCCACCAACAATGATCAGTAACAAATATGTCAATCCCCATATCGATAACAACGATCCCAACCTCCCACCAAACCCCAAACATTAGCCCGGATGGTCACATAAACAAATGACAAAAAGGAATTTGGGATCACCCATAGTCGCCATTAACACACACAGCCCCCCTCCCAATGTTCAATGTTATTCAGTTCTTGAAAGTGAATAATGAATAATGCCCATGAATTGTAGAACCCCTTCATTCTTCCCCTCAGTTCAAACTTGACCTTCTCAAGACTCAAGAATTCCGACAGGTCTCCCCGCCACGCCAGGGCACAGGGTGGAGAGGTTACTCTCCAACCCATCAGGATCCGCCTTCGGGCGATCAATGAGGCGGAGGCTACAACATCTGCCACCGCACCCGTTTCCAACCCTGGCTGGTCCGACACCCCGGATATTGCCTCCCGGGAGCTCAGTTCCAGTTTCACGTGCACCACTTTAGAAATTACCCTAAAAACCTCCTTCCAGTAATCCTTTAGCTTTGGACAGGACCAAAGCATATGAATGTGATTAGCGCCCCCCCCCCCCCCCCCCCCCCCCCGGCAACGTTCACACACATCTTCTACTCCCTCAAAGAATCGGCTCATCCTTGCCCTCGTGAGGTGTGCTCTGTATACCACCTTCAGCTGTATCAGCCCCAACCTCGCGCACGAGGTGGAGGCATTCACTCTCACACCAGAACCCCTCATCCATACCCTCTCCCAACTCTTCCTCCCATTTTGCTTTGATCCCTTCCAGTGGTGCCTTCTTCTCTTCCAAAATAGCCCTGTAAACCGCTGACTCTACCCCCTTCACCACCCCCTTCGCCAGTCCCCCTGTTGTCAGCACCTCCTCCAGCAATGTGGAGGCCGGCTCCACCGGGAAGCCCTGTATCCCCTTTCTGGCGAAACTCGAACCTGCATGTATCTAGACATTTCTCCCTGCTCCAGCCCATAGTTCGCTTCCAGCTCCTTCAGTCCTGCAAACCGACCCCCAAGAAACAAATCTTTTAGCGTCTTAATCCCCTTCTCCCATTTCCAAAAATTTCTATCCCACCTCCCTGGCTCAAACCTGTGGTTCCTCCGAATCAGCATTGCCCCCAACCCGAAGTGTTGGCGAAACTGCCTCCAAATTCTCAATGAAGCTATTATTACCGGACTCCGAGTATTTCCCCGGGGCTATCTGGAGCGGCGCTGTTGCTAGTGCTTTCAATCCCGACACCCTGCACAAACTCTCCTCCATTCTGACCCACTGGGAATCAACCCCTCTTACCCAGCTCCGCACCTTCTCCACATTCGCCGCCCAGTAGTAATACATCAGGTTCGGAAGACCCAAACCACCTGCATGTCTTCCCCTCTGTAGCAGCACCTTTCTAACTCTGGCCACCTTCCCTCCCCATATGAACGACATAATCCTTCCCTCAATCTCTCGGCAGGCATTGAAAAATAAACAGAAATCGTGTCAAAACGTTCATTTTAACCACCTGTACCTGACCTGCCAGTGACAGAGGGAGACCATCCCACCTTGCCAGATCAGCTTTCACTCTCCTCACCAAACTAGAAATGTTGTACCTGCGGAGTTCCCCCCCCCCCCCCCCCCCCACTCTCTGGCAACCTGCACCTCCAGGTACCTAAAGTGAGTCCCTGCCCTACAGAATGGCACCCCCGGCCGAGACCCCACAAAATACTCAACTCTTGTCTAGATTTAGTTTGTACCCCGAGAAAGACCCAAACACTCGAAGCAGCTCCAATATTCCCCCTATCGGCACACTCGGTTCCGACACATAACAGCAAGTCATCGGCATATAAGGACACCTATGCCCTATCCCTCCCCACACTATTCCTTTCCATACTCCCAAACTTCTTAATGAGATGACCAACGGCTCAATCGCGAGTGCAAACAGCAGGGGGGGACATAGGACATCCCTGCCTAGTCCTATGGTGGAGAGAAAAGTATCTCAAGCTGATGGGGAATCTCTCAGCTTTGCTGCCTACCATTGGGATGTGTTGCAATGTTTTATTGCGTGATGCTCCTCCTGTGGTTGTGCTTGCATGTGCTGCCACCTTGTGGATCATGCACTTTCCTACACTGAGGTGTCAGCTGCAAAAACGATCAGAGATGCTGAAAATAGGCAGGATCTTTTTAAGGAGAAATAATTTTATTGTCTCTTCTCCCGCCCCCCCACATTTTGTTTTTTAGATGGTGGCAAAGGTACCCTCGCTGGTATCATCTCTGGTGTGCTGCTGGCTTTGGGAGGTGCCGTATCTAGTTACGTCCTTTACCAAAAGAAGAAACTGTGTTTCTCTGTGTCAGGTAAGATTAGTTCTAAGTTGCACGTTAATCGGGGGCTAATTGATTCTCCGAAATCAATTTTGAGACGGGTCGGAAAAGCAGCAAAACTGCCATGAGACAATTATCCCAGGGATTTGGAAATATGAATTAATTGGGTGGGGGGGGGGGGGCGTCTCCAAGGGTCTTTTATCTCCCAGCCACATTCCGGTGTCATTCAGCTTTCATTATCGAACACCTCTGACTGTATAATCAAGAAGCCGTCTGCAGTTGAGGTTTGATTTTTTGTTTTATTTCCAGCTGAAAATGGGAATTTTTTTCTCTTAAGTCGTGATTCCTTGGTGCTCTCTTTCACAAAAGGTGGTGGAAGCGGAGATTTCCATTATTTTTAAGTTGGCGGTAGATTGATTCAGGGCATGAAAGGTTGTGTGGGTTGGGGATGGGTGGGGGGGTTGGGGATGGGGGGGGGGGGGGTGGTGCTGGGGTGAGACGGGACTGTGGGGTTGAGGTTACAAATCATATCGGCCATGATCTTATTGGATGGCGGAGCAGGCACGAGGGGCCGTGTGGCCTACTCCTGCTGCTGATACAAATGTTCAGATGCAAACACACTGTATTGGAAGACATATTTGCTGGTGTCTACAGTAAATGGACCTTGGTGCTCGCACTCTTGGGTATGAGGGTCTGATTAAGGGCAGGTAAAAAAACACTGGAGTATCAAGAGGTTAGCACTGTCTTTAAAAGCAGGCTGGATATTGAAACCAGAAGGGACAGTCTAGTTACTAAGATCATGAAAGCAGTGACTGCTAAACATCCTTGTTTACCTTCGGTTTCAAGCCTTTCAAGCCGTTTGCAAAAGGTGTTCCAGCACCAAGAGTGACCTGCACCCTCCGATATTGGGTAATTTTGGTTCCTGTCAGCAGTGGTTAGCTTGAGTGTCCAACCACAAGGCTTGGTATGGGAGATTCAGTCCCCACTGTTTTCACGAGCAACATTATTCTTTTTTTGACTTTGCAAATACATCGTTAGCACAGTGTTGGCAATGCCTGCTAACTGGGGAGAGAATTGAAACACCTTGTCCAGGGTGTTTCATTTAGCTGCCTCTTAGTTTAGGGGACACCCTCCTGTTGGATTCTAGCTTCCTGTATGCACCGTTGGCAGCTTTGGTGTGAAACCAAACCATTGCACTTGAAATGAGGGCAGCACGGTGGCGCACTGGTTAGCCCTGCTGCCTCACGGCGGCGAGGTTCCAAGTTCGATCCCAGCTCTAGGTCACTGTCTGTGTGGAGTTTGCACATTTTCCCCGTGTTAGCGTGGGGTTTTGCCCCCACAACCCGAAGATGTGCAGGGAAGATGGATTGGCCACGCTAAATTGCCCCTTGATTGGAAAAAAATGAATTGCGTACTCTAAATTTGAGTCTGGTTTAGCACAGTGGGCTAAACAGCTGACTTGTAAATGCAGAACAATGCCAGCAGCGCGGGTTCAATTCCCGTACCGGCCTCCCCGAACAGGCACCGGAATGTGGCGACTGGGGCTTTTTCACAGTAACTTCAATGAAGCCTACTTGTGATGAGCGATTATTATTAGTTAGGAACTTTGGTTTTGAGTTGGCACCAGGACAGAAACAAACTGCTGTGTCAGTGGCCAGAACATTTATGGAAAGCAGGAGACACGAAGGTTCCATGAAGTTGTTTTGTCATCTGTTTTCAACAAAAAAGTTTGGGTTTTTTTTCTTACTCTTTCAATACAAGATATCCCAAAGCGTGTTCCAGGAGTATTGACAATGAGTTAGGTGAGGTGGTATTAAACCAGGTGACCAAACACTTGGCGCAAATAGTGGTTTGAAGGAGGAAAGAGAGAGGGTTGGAGCGTTTTATGGAGGACATTCCAGAGATTGGGGCCGAGGCAACTGAAGACATGGCCTCCAGTGGTGGGAGTGAAGGTTACAGAGACGGGAAGGGCGTGGTCATGGAATGATTTGAAAACTGAGGAATTTTAAACTGGAGGTGTCGCTTAACCAGGAGCCAGTGTAGGTGATGGGTGAAGCAGACTTGGTGCCAATTAGGGAACGGGCAGTGGAGCTTTGAGCGACTTCAGATTTGTCGGAGGCCAACCCAGGAACGTTTCAAGAATCCAGTTCAGATGTGACCCAGCTTTTTTCCATAACGAGCCATCTCATGAAAAATAAATCCGACTGCTTCAAAACATTCCATTTATCGTGTTTTTGTATTCCCAGGGAACTCGGCTGAGCAAGGCAACAAGCAGGAGAATGTTCATGGCCAGCGAGAGGATCCCCAGTGTATGTATTCAGTTGCACGGTCAAGCAAAAGTGTATTTTGTTCCTCTGGAATGCTTGTCAATTTCAAAATGAAAAACAATTGCGTCAAAACCTGATCAATTCAAGTCAACGTCATTTCAGTTTAATCGATTCATCCTGAGAGTTCGAGCCTGGCCTCCACCTGGCTTCTGAACTTCATCAACAGCAAGATTCAGAAGTACAGGGGATTTCAACCTGTCACCAACTGCTTATTGGTGGTGGTGGTTGGGGAGGGGGGGGGGGGGGGTGGGGGGGAACTGTTGGAACTCCAGCCACTTTTGACTTGTGTTTTGAATTCATAAGCCTCGCTGAATGTACTAGTGTGAAGCAGTGGAATGAAATATTGAGGTTACTAACTGTGTTGATGTGTTACGGATTACACCCGGGGAGTCTTGAGTTGCTGTGGCGACATGAGCTTAGGCTCCAAGATTCTTACCATCACACGGCTGACCAGGAATTTCCCCCACTCTTATTGCCTGCCATTGGTATGCGTTGAAAGGTTTTGCAGGTTGATGATCAATTTGTTTGGCAATGTTAGGAAATCAGCTTTTAACCTGGAGCTTGGACCCCACTCACTGCGTCACAAGATCTGTGCACTGACTAAACATTTCCCTCTTGTCTCTTCCCCCACCCCATCCAAGAAATAATTTTAATTTTGGTGACTAACCACACAAGTTTCTTTTTCTGGGGGGGGTCCAAGGACAGCGAAAGATGGATAAATGGGATGAAGAAGCTTCATCCCTGGGAAATGTAGTGCCTCTCACTGTTTGTCCATCATCTGGTGAACGTGCACTCCTAGCAGGGGTTCAAGATCCAGCCCACCATCTCTGGCAATTAGCCATGGCCAATAATTACCCTTCTTGGCAGCGACACTCATCCCACGAACTCCAGCTCAGTGTTTGGTCCCGCCATTAAAGGGGCGTTCCTGAATTTTCCAGCTGGCCCCTTGGAAGTGATGAGCCACATCAACCTCGCGATATTATCCCTCTCGTTCAATTCTGCATCTGCTAACTCCGCAGAGTTTGGAGATTGAGTCAGTGGCCCATGTCCGAGCACTTAGCCAAAAAACTCTGCATTACCATCTTTAGATTAATCTTCTAGTTCCTTGAATAGGAAATATTAACGGTGATCTAATTGGTGTGCTCAATAAATCCAGCAAGATAGGAGGGTGGGGGTTGGGGGCAATGGCCTCCATTTTATTTTTGTTTTCTGCACCTATTCCTGACTTTGGGGCACAAAATGCCAGACCCAGGATTGAGTTGGGCATTCATTTCTGGTCTGTTTGGCATTTCTTCGTTCCATACGAGCAGGTGCATGCAATAGTTGAGCAATTGGGCTAATGAAATGGAACAGACTGTGTCATGTTAGCGTACTGCTTAACTGGAGAGGGGAGGACACTTCAGTAGTCCAGTGATAAGTGAGAGGGGTGGGAACTAGAATTTCCATTCCAAAGTGCCTCGTGGAAAGCGATTAACCAAGTCTCTTTTTCTTTTGTGTGTTCCACAGCCTACAATACTCTTCTGAAATCACAGCCTGCTGGGAGTAACTAGCAAGCAGCGGCTGGAGAACAAACTGGAAGCAAACACTTGTCCGACCAGAAACCATCATCCTCGAGATTTGTTTCTTGTGCACTCTTTTTATCTTTCGTGTTCCGATTTGTTTTTGATTTTTTAATTGTTTTTCTAATGTGGGTTGATCTACACCCTTGCTTTTAAAGGCGAAACTCAACCTAAAGTCCTTTTTTCCGGGGAAGAAGTTACAAAAAGTGTCAGAAGTTGCCTTCTATACAGCACCAAATTGAGAGAGTGACGCAGGCACCATCTCCCTGTCACTCCTGTAATTTAGCGTTTAAATTTTGAATGTCACTGCTCCTTTTTTTTCAAAAAGAAAACAATGCATCGCTCTGCTGAAAATCCATATTAGATTGTGGAAAAATGAATGGCCTGATTTTTTTTTTTTTCAAAAAAAGCATATGGAGCGAGCCTAAAGTGCAGTGAAGTGCTGGATTTTAAAAAAGTTTTGCAACTTGGAATAGTTGTAGGTATGGATTAGTTTTCTAACTGCGCACTAAGAAAACCTAGTGTTTTTACCTAGTTATCATTGCTGATAAATGATGTTCAGAAAGTTTGTACAGTGTTTTTGTAAGACTTGCAGTGCTGTACATTTTATGCTCTGGTAATTGAATAGAAACTTGTTGGGGAATTTATTTTTTAAAAGAGAGAATTATTTTGTTCTCCTCCTGCCCCCTCCCAATAGATTTTCCCTATTTGTTTGGAGAGGGGGGCAGGACTGGGTGGGAGGGGGTGCTCTGTGTAGTGGGACCTCCGATGAAATGAATTGGTAGTGGGGAGGAATTTGTAATGCATGCCTGTGCAGGTTATTTTAATCTGTTTCTTTCCTACTGTACGACCTCCATACCCAACCTGCAGGATTCAAACTTCAAATACAGTAATTCAGGAAAGTTCATCCACGTTTTTATACTGTATTTGCACAATCATTTTGCACAGAGTTGATATAATTGTAAGAAGCACGCACACCCAAGTAACAGTGTATAACTTGAGTTTAAAATAAAGGGGACAAAATGTTATTATTATTTCAACCTGGAACTACAGAAGGGGCTGGGGGGGCGGGTTGTTATGTTTTTAGACTTTAGAAAATATCAATTGCTTGATCTGTAAATTTGGAATCCCCACAAATTTCACGGTAGCATAGTGGTTAGCACTATCGCTCCACAGCGCCAGGGTCCCAGGTTCGATTCCCAGCTTGGGTCATTGACTGTGCGGAGTCCGCACGTTCTCCCCGTGTCTGTGTGGGTTTCCTCCGGGTGCTCCGGTTTACTCCAAGTCCTGAAAGACGTGCTATTAGGTAACTTGGACGTTCTGAATTCCCCCTCAGTGTACCCGAACATGCGCCGGAATGTGGTGACTAGGGGCTTTTCATAGTAACTTCATTGCAGTGTTAATGTAAGCCTACTTGTGACAATAAAGAGGATTAATTAATAATAACTAATTCATAAAATTCAAGAAGATGATGGCATAGTGGTATCTGATAGTCCAGAGACCCAGGGTAATTCTCTGGGGTCCTGGGTTCGAATCCCACCATGGCAGATGGTGAAATTTGAATTCAACAAATAAAATCTGGAATTAAAGGTCTAATGATGACCATGAAACCTTTGTCGATTGTCGTAAAAATCCATCTGGTTCACTGATGCCCAAAAGGGAAGGAAATCTGCGGCCCTTACCCGGTCTGGTCGACATGTGATTTCAGACCCACACGGTGATGTGGTTGACTCTTAACTGCCCTCTGAAATGACTCCGTTCAAAGACAATTAGGGATGGGCAACATCCTGGCCCAGCCGGCCCACATCCCAAGAACGAACATTTAAAAAAGAAAAACAAGGCTATAATGCGGAAGGGTAACATTGTTGTTTCACACTGCCAGGGACCCAGATTCAATTCCCGGCTTGGGTCACTGTGCGGAGACTGCACGTTCTCCCCGTGGCTGCGAGGGTTTCCTCCCACATATCCCGAAAGACGTGCGTGTTAGATGAATTGGACATTCTGAATTCTCCCTCCCTGCACCTGACCAGAGTGTGGCGCCTCGGGGATTTTCACAGCAACTTCATTACAGCGTTAATGTAAGTCTACTTGTGACACTAATAAAGATTATTATGTGTCCCTGTAACAACTTGCGGTGTTGCGGGTGGTCCCATTATCCCTTTTAGGATAACTTTGCAAAATTTGGTCCTGTTGCTCCATTGTTGGTGTCAGACAGATGCAGCTAATCACAGGGGAGCTATGCTGGGGTGGGGTGTGTGGTGAAGATGTGATTTTCTCTTTGGCATCAATGTTCCTCGCAATGAGAGGCGTGTCACCACCATTTGGTAACCTACTCGGTCAGCCCTCTGACTGTGACACTCACTGAATGGAAACTGGGTTGGTTGTGGATCCTGACCACCGGCACCACCGCCCTGCCTGCTGTCCAATGCTTTAGCATGCAGTCCTGACTACACAAGCTCTGTGAAGTTTAGGAAAGCTCCGTGCTGGTCGGCTGTGTGTTTAGGTTACTAAGTTCCAGGGAGCATCCCTTAGGACAAGGCATCTCGACTCTTTTTTTTCTGTTTGAGGGCCTAGGCTCTCCCAGGTTTGCAAATGTGACCTTTACCTCCAGGAAAGAGAGCGCGTTCACTTAATCGAGCAAACGGAAACCGCCAATGTGGAATTTCACAGTAGCTTGGACTGAAGACTCGTAAAAGTACAATGGTAGCATGTGAAATAACCGGATAATTAAAATAAATCCTTTGAGCTGGTATGACTCCTTGAACTTTGAGAAAAGCCCATGCAGAAAGATCACAGAAGCTGCAAAGACCACACAACCCTTTTTTGGCAGAAATATTTCTCTATCCTCCTGGTTTTCACTAGAAAAGGTATAGCACCTTTGTACCAGCGTTCGCCTTTTAAAGAAATGAAACCAAATCATGTTTAAAAACACACATTTGACATGTATTTTTAAAAAATAGAACCGTCCCATTTGATTGGAAGCTTGTTCCTTCAACTCATTGTGATTGGCCGTGAGAGCTGCTGGGTGGAGTTGGGGATTTTGGAGTTGAAGAAGGCGCTAGATTAGGAGGGACTGTTCTGCAGAGTTCGGATATGGAACTAATAATAAAACAAATGATTAACTTTTCTCTAATATGTGATTAAACAACGTTACGTTTGAACCAAATTATTTAGTCTCTGCTTCAAATACTCAGTAGATATTATTCTAGGAAAATCCATGTTTTGGACAAGTTTGTGGGTGACACAAAGTGGGAATGTAAGTTGGGAGGAGGCTGTAAAGAGGCCTCGTCCTTCAAATCCTCCCAGATGATTGTTATGCAAACTACTTCTGAAAACATGCTTTAAATCTTCTCTGATAATCCATTAGTGATTTGCATTCCAAGTTCCAGTCCAGGATTTTCAAATGACACTTTTAAACAAAGCTTCCGCACCACTTAACAATGAATCCAGTCCAGGATGTTACACCAACCACTTTAGGATTCTTTTGTCTCTGCTGACTTCCACTGCTCCCACAACTATCCATCCAATACCGTCTTCCCAATTACTTCAAAATTTGTTTAACAAACCGTAGTATAACATTCCAAACTTCAGGATTACTTTAGAAACAGGCTTTGTGTTGCCTATCCTGTTCTGTTTCCAGGTTTCTAGAACCAACCGTCCTTCAGTTTGCCTGGAGCTTGCTTTTTTGCACATTACTCCATTGTACAACTTTCCTGCTTTGAGCAGAGCTGAGAGATATTCCTTCTCCAGCTTTTTATCTGCAACTGCTCGGACTTCCAGTTTAAAAAAAAAAAACTAAGAATAAAGGAAAGCCCTATTTCTCTTGGAGGTGGGCTCCTGTTAAGCAAAGCCTTTTGGTTACCTATTGTTCACACTAGCCCTCCAAAAGCACAATTGAATCCCAGTTGGAATTGAAACCAACCCCCACACATGCAAACACTGTCCAGCATGAATCTAGGTATGGGTCTCTTCCAGGCACACAAACATTAAATTAAACCCACCTAAGTAACTGAATCTAAATCCCATAAAACGATCTTTGTTTCTAACAACAGTTTTGGTTCCCTTACACACGTTTGCTATAAAGGGAATGCAGTGGAGGTTCATCAAACTAATCTCTGGGATGGTGGGAATGCCCTATGAGGAGAGATTTAGACAGCTGGGCCAGAATCCTCTAGTGTTAAGAAGAACAAGGGGTGGTCACACTGAGAGATGCCAACATTATTTATGAACTAGACAGGGTAGATGCAAAAAGAATGTTTCCGGGGGGGGGGGGGGGGGGGGGGGGGCGTTCACAGTCAAGGAGACTGTTCAGAACAAGGGTAAGCCGCCTGGAACTGAGATGACAAAGAGTTTCTTCACTGGGGAGTGGTGAATCATTGAGCTTCCACCACCCTCTGGGGTAGAGAATTCCAGCCTGAGTATGTTCCAAGACACAAATCGATATCTCGATACTAATGAAATTGAAGAATGAAGGAGATAGTACAGGAACGTGGCGTCGATGTAGATGATCATCCATGAGCTAGTTGAATGGCAGAGAAGGCTTCAGACTAAATGACCTACACTATGTTCCTATCCCAAGAGTGCCCCTTTTATCTTGCCTTCCAATCCATTAATAATGTCCACTATTTCAAATTGGAGTCTGCTGTTTTAAGGGAATAAAACCCAAGCTTCAGTCACACCACATTCCTTTGAATGGTCTGAAAGATTTTATGGAGGTTTTGTGTTGCCCTCCATCTGTTCAGGGAGCTGCATAACTTACATGCGCCACAATCAGATCTTTGGGCGGTACAGACCTGGGCCGGGATTCTCCGACCCTGCGCCGGGTCGGAGAATCCCCAGGGGGCGAGGCGCGAATCCCGCACCAACACCAGCTTCCCTATTCTCCGGCGCCATTTTTCGGGTGGCAGCAGGATTCCTGCCACGCCGGTCTGGGGCAATTGACAGCCCCCCCCCCCCCCCCCCCCCGCCTCGGCGATTCTCCGGGCCCCCGAGTTGCCGACAAGTTTTGCCCAGTCCCGCCGGTGTGAATTACCTCACACACGGCGGGACCTGGCAGGTAAGTGTGCGGGGGCCGTCCTGGGAGGGTCCGATCTGACCCTGGGGGCGGTGGCCTGGCCCCCGATCGGAAATTGGAGTGGCCGTTCGCCATTTGGTCCCTTGAAGTTGCTTGTGCCATTTGATGAGATAATGGCTGATCTGATTGTTGCCTCAACTCTACTTTCCTGGCTCCTCCCACTCCCCTCACCTTCTCTCCTCTCCCCTCATAACTACTGACTCCCTTGTCAATTAAAAACCTGTCTAATTTGGTCTTCACTACGTATTCAATGACTGCTCCACTGCTGTCTGGGAACAGAAGTTTCAGAGAGAAGAAGCCCTTCCATTATTGTTGCCCCTCGTTCCCAATCCCCCTCAGAGAGGCAAGAGCCTCTCAACATCCACCCTGTCAAGTTTCCCCCCCCTCCCCCTCAATCTTACAGTTCAATAAGATCAACCTCCCCCCAATAATAAGTAATTGGACCAAACTGCCCCAACCTTTCCTCGTAAGACAAATTTTCAATCAATGCTAAAGGAATGAATGATTCAAACTAGGTGAGACAAAGCTTGATTGTATATGAATGTGTGGAATACTATGGGGTGCTCTCTCAAAGAGTCAGTGCGACCTGGATGGGCTGAATGGCTTGAAGTTGCCGTGATTCCTGTTGGGTGAGTGAACACGTGATCCTCTGGCTTTTCAGACCTCCGTAAATCTAGAGGCAAGTTGGGCAGCAAGGTCTTGGCGGCACACTTAAAGGCCACCCAGGCAGGCATTCACAAATTGCGGGCCAGGAGCTCTTCATTGCCACTGGGAGCTCGTGCTGGAAAAGCTCGCTTGTGTGAGCAACCACATTACGGGGTGCCTTGCGCTTCTCTCTAGATGGGAGCCCTTATATTACTCCCGTGGTCGCCATTGTAGTTGTCTGTCAGCCTCTTCCCCTTTAAAGAGACCCCTCTGCCTATTGCTGCTCAGATCCTTGTTGCCCATGGCTCTGTGCCAACCTGTGATGGGCCCTCGCTTTCCTCCATATGGATGAGAGCCATTGCCTAAGCAGCCTGCTACAGTGGATGTGTGAAGAAATTGAAGTGGTACATTAAGTGAGCCTGTCCTTTACAGATTTCCCTCCTTCTCGAAGCCAGCAGCCAAGTGCTCAGCTCTTCACCTGACTTTCATCTAGACATAGCACCCCACCCCCTCCAGCTAAAGTACAACCTGGAGATGGGTGTCTCCCTTGTTCATATATATATATACATATATAAATTTAGAGTATCCAATTGAGGGACAATTTAGCGTGGCCAATCCACCTACCCGGCACATCTTTGGGTTGTGGGGCGGAGACTCACACAGAACGGGAGAATGTGCAAACTCCGCACAGCCAGTGACTCGGGTCCTGGGCACCATGAGGCAGCAGTGCTAACCACTGCATCACTGTGCTGCCCTTCCATGTTCATGTATAAATACATACATAGCTCTCACCACACTGGTTGGACAGCAATCTGCAAAAAGACTCACATGGACATTTTTCCACTTGTCTCCACTGTCCTCTTCTGTAGACAGACCATTGCCGTGGCCGCTTAGAAAGTCTAACCACATAATCCCTTGTCAGCCATAACCGTTCCAGAGGGAGGATAGAGGTCTGTCATCTTAAATTGGCTGTCCTTCGCCAACTGGGTCCGAGGAGAGGGGCGGCACGGTGGCCCAGTGGTTAGCACTGCTGCTTACGGCACTGAGGACCCAGGTTCAATCCCGACCCCGGGTCACTGTCTGTGTGGAGTTTGCACATTCTCTCCGTATCTGCATGGGTTTTACCCCCACAACCCAAAGATGTTTGATAGATTGGCCACACTAAATTGCCCCTTCATTGGAAAAAAACAATTGGGTACTCTAAATTTATTTTTAAAAAACCCGTGTCTGTGGAGATGTACACCTCCCTTCATTCCTGCCTCTGACTGCTGTCGATGGCAAACAGCACAGATTGTATGGCAGGTGCTCACCTGGCTGGCGTCTCTGTTATGAGAGCCATGAGTCCAGAAGCAACCTAGTGGGAGTAGTGTGAGCTTCACCGGAAAGCGGAGAATGCAAATGAGGATCTTTGACATCCAGTTGCCTCAATCATTAGGGTCTCCCTTCAGACTGTCAGATTGCTGACCTTGAACTCCACCCACCTCAAAAGACCCCCCCCCCCCCCCTTCCACCTCTAAGGATCTCACTGACTGACTAACTGTGTGGTCAAGGTCAGTTTGGGAAAAATGGTGTGTGTCACCTTTCAAACTTGCTTCATCATGTTTTACCCCCCTCACCATCGACCCATGTGATATCACCGATCCTGTCCCCTTGAACCTCCCCCCCCCCCCCTCCCCATTGCCCTGGGCCCTATCACAAATCCACCTCCACATACCTTCTCTTCCCTCACCCGTTAACGTTGTCATGTGAGAGTAGCTTTAAGAAATGGATGTTTAAGCAATGTACCTTTAAGAAATGGAGCTGATCATATTACTGCAGTGATGTCAGAGGGTGGGGGGAGCTGAGCTCACTTCTGCTTTTTTGAGTTTCAGTTTGAGAAGTCATCTGGTAGTGTGTCTTGCTGTGAGCTGCAGGAAGAAACACTGAGCTTGTTTGTTGATGTCTGCAATCCAAAGACTATAAATATATTGAATGTAGCATTGTTTCTGACCACAAACTGCTCTTGCTCTTGCAATAGGTGTTAACTCTGGAATGCACTTTAAAGCAGGAACCTGGAATACACATGGTGAATGCAGGTGCTCTTACTCTTGCAAGAAAGTACCACCTGTACTCCAGTACCAGAACACATCATCATGGCCTTAACTTTTTAGACTCATCGCCAGTCTCGGCAAAGCAGATCATGAACTGGACCAATCGAGATCCACTTCTGTCCAAAGTGAGAGACAAAATGCTTTTACAATTGGTAAACCAGTGGCTGGTTTGGCACAGTGGGCTAAACAGCTGGCTTGTATTGCAGAACAATGCCAGCAGCGCGGGTTCAATTCCCGTACCGGTCTCCCCAAACAGGCGCCGGAATGTGGCGACTAGGGGCTTTTCACAGTAATTTCATTGAAGCCTACTTGTGACAATAAGCTATTAATAATAATAATCTTTTATTGTCACAAGTATGAAGTTACTGTGAAAAGTCCCTAGTCGCCACATTCCGGCGCTTGTTTGGGTAAGCTGGTATGGGAATTGAACCCGCACTGCTGGCTTTGTTCTGCATTACAAACAGCTGTCTAGCCCACTGAGCTAAACCAGCCCTAATTATTATCCTTTCTTTAAGCTAATCACAGCCAAGTAGGCTTGGTCCCTCACCCGTTACTATTATGGACAGACTATTGTCCATACCTTACAGGTACCATTGTGTTGCCTTATATTTTTCTTGCTTCTCGCGTATAAGTCTTCAACTTGGCAGAAATGCTCTTCCTGTTCAATAGTTGGATGCCCTGTCTTAGATACTGAAATGTATCCACACCCACCACAGTGGCTGATGTGCCTCTATCCACTCCCATCTGAAGAGGCTTCCCATTTACCTGAAGCATTACTGTAATAGAGTTGACCTTGCCTGTTTTTAGATTAAACAGCAAATGAATACCACAATCACTGGTGCTAAGCTCTTCCACATTGTATACTTGTAACATCTTGGTTGATCGATTACTTGGCAATCTTGACGTAGCTCTGCACTGCTTTATCAAATGTCCTCCTATGTGACAAAAGAAAACACTCAGTCTGCTTAAACCAACATGATTCAGGAGTATGGTTATCTCCACAGCGGTAACTTTCCATCTTCAGCATTGCTGACTGATTGCCATTTGTTATGGGCCATGGTGTGGAAAACTCCAAAGTATATCATGGAGTTTACCTGATCTACAACGTTTAATAGATTTTGGTTATGAAGAGCACAAGGCCTACTTTCCAGGTGTTATGCAACAGAGACCTTAAGTATTTTTAAACAAAACAATGTTTAGTCGATGAATTCAGTTAACATTTTATAAACACACAGTAAACATTTTAGCAACTACCAACACAACTACCCCCCCACCCCAACAGATACAGTACTCTATATGTAACCCTTAATAACTTTCCGAACAACATCCATAAGCCAAACCCCCTTTTTAACAAAGCAGTAGGTATCAATTCTTTACACAAGACAGGTTCGGAGGAGGAGGAGCAGCGTCTGTCAGGGAGAGAACCTGAGAACATCTAAGACACTCAGAAGGTAAGTAAGTGATTTTTACTCATTTTTACTTTTATACCTTTTTCAAATTGTGTGTGTCGGGGGAAACTGAAGTGACATCACAGAAAAGCTGTGACCTGAGTGGCTGGTTGGGAATCTACACTAAATTTAAAAAATTAAGCATTGGTAACTAATTAAACATAATTACTTAATTATAATTTAGAGGGGTATCTAAGCCAGAGATTGGAGAGTACTATATTTAGCTTTCGCATTTATATTAGAAATCTAGTGCTAGGAAACAGATAGTTAACAGTAACTTTAAAAAAAAATAAAAACATTTAAAAAAAAAAACTTTTAATTTTAATTAATTGACACAATGTCAGTTAGAGGGGTGCAGTGCTCTGACTGTGACATGTGGCAGGTCCGGGAGGCTTCCAGCGTCCCGGATGGCTTCATCTGCTGAACGTGCACCCAACTGGAGCTCCTCACAGACCGCATGGTTCGGTTGGAGCAGCAATTGGATGCACTTAGGAGCATGCAGGTGGCGGAAAGCATCATGGATCGCAGTTGTATAAATGTGGTCACACCCAAGGTGCAGGCAGAGAAATGGGTGACCACCAGAAAGGGCAGGCAGTCAGTGCGGGAATCCCCTGTGGTTGTCCCCCTCTTGAACAGATATACCCCTTTGGATACTGTCGGGGGGGATAGTTTATCGGGGAAAACAGCAGCAGCCAGAGCAGTGGCACCATGGCTGGCTCTGATGTTCAGAAGGGAGGGTCAAAGCGCAGAAGAGCAATAGTAATAGGGGACTCTATAGTCAGCGGCACAGATAGGTGCTTCTGTGGACGTGAAAGAGACTCCAGGATGGTATGTTGCCTCCCTGGTGCCAGGGTCCAGGAGGTCTCCGAACGGATAGAGGGCATACTGAAGGGGGAGGGCAAATAGGCAGAGGTCATTGTACATATTGGTACTAACGACATAGGCGGGAAGGGGCATGAGGTCCTGCAGCAGGAGTTCAGGGAGCTAGGCAGAAAGTTAAAAGACAGGACCTCTAGGGTTGTAATCTCGGGATTACTCCCTGTGCCACGTGCCAGTGAGGCTAGAAATAGGAAGATAGAGCAGCTAAACACGACGCTAAACAGCTGGTGTAGGAGGGAGGGATTCCGTTATCTGGACCACTGGGAGCTTTTCCGGGGCAGGTGTGACCTATATAAGGACGGGTTGCATCTAAACTGGAGAGGCATAAATATCCTGGCCGCGAGGTTTGCTAGTGTCACATGGGAGGGTTTAAACTAGTATGGCAGGGGGGTGGGCACGGGAGCAATAGGTCAGAAGGTGAGAGCATTGAGGGAGAACTAGGGAATAGGGACAGTGGGGCTCTGAGGCAGAGCAGACAGGGAGAAGTTGCTGAACACAGCGGGTCTGGTGGCCTGAAGTGCATTTGTTTTAATGCAAAAAGTATTACGGGTAAGGCAGATGAACTTAGAGCTTGGATTAGTACTTGGAACTATGATGTTGTTGCCATTACAGAGACCTGGTTGAGGGAAGGGCAGGATTGGCAGCGAAACGTTCCAGGATTTAGATGTTTCAGGCGGGATAGAGGGGGCTGTAAAAGGGGTGGCGGAGTTGCGCTACTGGTTAGGGAGAATATCACAGCTGTACTGCGGGAGGACACCTCAGAGGGTAGAGATCAGGAATAAGAAGGGTGCAGTCACAATGTTGGGGGTTTACTACAGGCCTCCCAACAGCCAGCGGGAGATAGAGGAGCAGATAGGTAGACAGATTTTGGAAAAGAGTAAAAACAACAGGGTTGTGGTGATGGGAGACTTCAACTTCCCCAATATTGACTGGGACTCACTTAGTGCCAGGGGCTTAGACGGGGCGGAGTTTGTAAGGAGCATCCAGGGGGGCTTCTTAAAACAATATGTAGACAGTCCAACTAGGGAAGGGGCGGTACTGGACCTGGTATTGGGGAATGAGCCCGGCCAGGTGGTAGAAGTTTCAGTAGGGGAGCATTTCGGGAACAGTGACCACAATTCAGTAAGTTTTAAAGTGCTAGTGGACAAGGATAAGAGTGGTCCTAGGATGAATGTGCTAAAGTGGGGGAAGGCTAATTATAATAATATTAGGCGGGAACTGAAGAACATAGATTTGGGGCGGATGTTTGAGGGCAAATCAACATCTGACATGTGGGAGGCTTTCAAGTGTCAGTTGAAAAGAATTCAGGACCGGCATGTTCCTGTGAGGAAGAAGGATAAATACGGCAATTTTCGGGAACCTTGGATAACGAGAGATATTGTAGGCCTCGTCAAAAAGAAAAAGGAGGCATTTGTCAGGGCTAAAAGGCTGGGAACAGACAAAGCCTGTGGGGAATATAAGGAAAGTAGGAAGGAACTTAAGCAAGGAGTCAGGAGGGCTAGAAGGGGTCATGAAAAGTCATTGGCAAATAGGGTTAAGGAAAATCCCAAGGCTTTTTACACGTACATAAAAAGTAAGAGGGTAGCCAGGGAAAGGGTTGGCCCACTGAAGGATAGGCAAGGGAATCTATGTGTGGAGCCAGAGGAAATGGGCGAGGTACTAAATGAATACTTTGCATCAGTATTCACCAAAGAGAAGAAATTGGTAGATGTTGAGACTGGAGAAGGGTGTGTAGATAGCCTGGGTCACATTGAGATCCAAAAAGACGAGGTGTTGGGTTTCTTAAAAAATATTAAGGTAGATAAGTCCCCAGGGCCTGATGGGATCTACCCCAGAATACTGAAGGAGGCTGGAGAGGAAATTGCTGAGGCCTTGACAGAAATCTTTGGATCCTCACTGTCTTCAGGCGATGTCCCGGAGGACTGGTGAATAGCCAATGTTGTTCCTCTGTTTAAGAAGGGTAGCAAGGATAATCCAGGGAACTTCAGGCCGGTGAGCCTTACTTCAGTGGTAGGGAAATTACTGGAGAGAATTCTTCGAGACAGGATCTACTCCCATTTGGAAGCAAATGGACGTATTCGTGAGAGGAAGCATGGTTTTGTGAAGGAGAGGTCGTGTCTCACTCACTTGATAGAGTTTTTCGAAGCGGTCACAAAGTTGATTGATGCAGGTAGGGCAGTGAATGTTGTCTATATGGACTTCAGTAAGGTCTTTGACAAGGTCGCTCATGGAGTATTGCGTACAGTTCTGGTCACCTCATTATAGCAAGGACGTGGAAGCTTTGGAGAGGGTGCAGAAGAGATTTACCAGAATGTTGCCTGGTATGGAGGGCATAAGCTATGAGGAGCGATTGAATAAACTCGGTTTGTTCTCACTGGAACGAAGGAGGTTGAGGGGCGACCTGATAGAGGTCTACAAAATTATGAGGGGCATAGACAGAGTGGATAGTCAGAGGCTTTTCCCCGGGGTAGAGGGGTCAATTACTAGGGGGCATAGGTTTAAGGTGAGAGGGGCAAGGTTTAGAGGAGATGTACGAGGCAAGTTTTTTTACACTGAGGGTAGTGGGTGCCTGGAACTCGCTACCGGAGGAGGTGGTGGAAGCAGGGACGATAGTGACATTTAAGGGGCATCTTGACAAATACATGAATAGGATGGGAATAGAGGGATACGGACCCAGGAAGTGTAGAAGATTGTAGTTTAGTCGGGCAGCATGGTCGGCACGGGCTTGGAGGGCCGAAGGGCCTGTTCCTGTGCTGTACATTTCTTTGTTCTTTGTATCACTTTTAAATTATCAAGTGATCTGGGCACCTTTTAGCATACAGAGAGAGAGACAAAATGAACCTTCCTTGTCTGAATTCAGCTTTCAACAGCCTAAAACAAAAGTAAAACACTGAGCCACAAACAGCTTCCAGCTCAAAACGAAAGTAAAAGCCAGAGACACAACCCAGCTGCACCCACACAATGACATCACTGCAGCTATTTGATAAACACCCATTTCTTAAAGGCACATTCCCATGACACTAGTCTGGTCTGTCCCTTCATTGGTGGATGAAATTGTTATCTGCCTCGTAGCTGCTCCTGCAGTTTGGTGCCATGTCAGGCTGCAAGTTCCTACCCTCATTGGCGAATGGCACCATTTTGTGCAATCTGCAGCTCGTGTGGACCTTTTTCAGTGCTTTCCAAGTTCGTTAAAATTTATGTCGACCTCTGCATGCAATTTGCGTTGAATAACATAGTTGTTCACGCCACAGACTAATCTGTACCGTAACATGTCGTTTAGGGCGGCTCAATAATCACAATACTGCGATAATTGCTTCAGCTTGGCAATGTAAGTCAAGATCAATTTGCCTGAGGCTCTCAACCTTGGATTAAAGTTGAATCTCTGGACTATGATTGATGGCTTGAAATTGTACTTGAGCCTTCACTAAATCCACAAGCTCAATAAGTGATTTGGAGACCGGTGCGACTGTGGTAGTATGACTGTGAATAAGGTTAAATATAATTTACAGTGCAGAAGGAGGCCATTCGGCCCATCAAGTCTGCACCAGCTCTTGATAAGAGCACCCCACCCAAGGTCAACACCTCCACCCTATCCCCATAACCCAACAGCCCCACCCAACACTAAGAGCAATTTTGGACACTAAGGGCAATTTATCACGGCCAATCCACCTAACCTGCACATCTTTGGACTGTGGGAGGAAACCTGAGCACCCGGAGGAAACCCATGCACACACGGGGAGGGTGTGCAGACTCCGCACAGACAGCGACCCAAGCCGGAATGTCTGAGTTCCTCGAACATTTAGGAGAATTGCTTTGCATTTCACCTCCTCTCCTATTTTGTTTGCTTGGAAATAATAACCAAGGCTCGGTGTATTGTGTGCAGTCCTCCGTGTAGCAGTCAATTGGATCTATTTGCCAAGAGGCATTCTGGTGAGTACTTTTTCTTTAAAACTTTGATTAAATCAGGATACTTACAGATGCTGGGCCAGAGGCAGTGTCAGGATAATTTATCTTTGTCACCAGTTGTAAAGATGCACTGTCACAGACTTCATTAATGAACGCAAAGGTTATTTATTAATATGAAACCAGCAGCCTCATGGCTGTAGCTTGCTCCCATAACACCTCTGCCCAGGAGCCTCTCAATATGGGGTGAGTCCTGTTTAGTCACTCAGGCCAGGTGACCTTTACTCTGCTGTGTTGCCCTTAAATGGGTAATCATCAAACACGAGGAGAGTTTTTCTTCTCTTCCCAGGAAAGCAGTGGAGTCTGGGTCATTGAATTTATTCAATGTTGAGATAAATAAATTTTTGACAGGGAAGGGAGACATTGCTTATGGGGGCAGGCAGGAAAGTGGAGTTCAGATAGCAATCAGATCCGCCATGATCTTATCAAATGGGGGAGCAGGCTCGAATGGCCAAACCCCTGCTCATAAATCCTGTGTACCTTCTCTTGTATTTCTAGAAGGTCGTGGTTGGTAACCTGTTAACAGGATTCTGACTTTTCATTCATGGAATTTGGCACTTTGCAATGTTTTACTGACCTCTGCTCCCCCCTCTCCATAGTCCCTTTCTTCAATTCACATGGACAGGATCCCAAAAGGTCGTGTTCTGATGTTAGTATCGGCTTCAGTCTATATTGCATTCAATCACTGCATTGAATGCTGAAACGCTGAGGTCACTTTGGCCCTGATGCTAACCGAAGGAATGCTAGTGTTTCCACCCACCTGATGTCATTTAATTCCAGCAGTTTGAAATGGCAAAGAAGTATTTGCATTCCACTTCAGATCATGAAAAACGCTATAATCCTCCGATCCCTCGTGCTGCTGTAACATTGTCACTTTGCGTTATGATGTGTACATGATTTCATGTCACAAAAGATTTTCAGAACATTTTGTCTTCACCCACTCTAATCCCCGGATGTTGGACTGCGGAGCACTCTAATGAGGTGCGACACAATTGAAAAACCAACAAAGCTGATTTATTTCACATCAAATAAGCAAATGAGCTGAGCAGTTTTCACAATGAGATATGTTTCTGTTGCTCTGGGTTCTAAGCAACGACGAAAACACAAAATGTTGCTCATGCTTTGAAGAAAAAGCACATTCAAACCAGCTAATCCAAAAATTACTGGTTCTAGTTCTTTAATTACAAGGTTGTGCCTACCTAGTCTGGTGTCTCTCAGAGCAAAACATCCTCTGGATCTTCCATTAAAACGATGTTGGAGAGAAGGTCCAGCCTCCTGAGCTGTCAATCAATCACTGATTGAGATGCCCCTGTTTGATGGGATCTCCAAGCTCTTGAATGTCTGTTTTGCCAACTGGTCTGCTCCATTTAGATGCCATGGTTAAACCTATTTGCAGATTCTATTGAATTCTCATGCCGTGATGGGATTCAAACCCGGGTCCCCAGAGCATAACCCTGGATCTCTGGATTACTAGCCCAGTGACAATACCAGTACACTGCCACCTCCTAATGGCTGTGGTGGGCTTGCCGCAGGTTCTCCAGTGGGTGGATGGGCTTTGCAGTGCTGCCATTAAATCCCACCCAATGACTCCCAACATTGGGAGTACCAACTACTATGGCAACAGACCATGTTAGCTAGTTGTTATAAATACATTGCAATGACGGGGGGGGGGGTGGGGGGGGGGGGATGGTGTTGGCACGGGGGACATTGGGTGGCCAATTATAGCACTAACAACATGCATGTATATATTGCCTCAGCTGTCGTAACCTACTCCATTGCACTTTAGAGGACCATAACCAACATAAGAAGATCTTAGGACTGGCGGCCACAAAGTTGGTCATATTACATTTCAAGCAGCATCACAGAAAGGGAGATTGGGCCAAGGCAGCTGGAAACTCAAGAGCAAATAGTCAAACATAAAAATTCAACGGAGTACAAAAGGTCAGCATGGGAGCGCAGAGATCTCAGAGGTTGTCAGGCTGGAGGAGGTTACTAAAATAGGAAAGGCATGAAGTTGCAAACTAAAGTGTACGTTCCATGCAAGTTGCCCACGTTAAGTTTAAGTTTAATGATTGCACCACTGAAGTAGCCTCTTGCACCATCTTCTTGACACCTAGTTGTATGACTGTGTGGTCCGATGTTTAATCCTCTATGAGCACCGAAAATGAAGACTAATTCATAATTTATTGATTGGTCTTTGTGTGATCTTGCTGTGCGCAAATTGGCTGCTGCTTTTACTGCATTACGGCGTTGCCTTCAATGGTTGTGAAACCACTTGGGACATCAACCCGAGGTTGTGAAAGATTTTCTATAAATGCAAGACTGATCTTTTCTTTCAAAATCAGTCAAATGTGCTATATTCTATGTTCTATGTTCTATTTACAAAAAACAACTGCAGTTTGGGACACAGTGCAGAAACTGGATTGTAGCGGTTGCTGTTTACCATTCTCTTGTCAACTCCCTCGCTGCTATTTTAGTGGAGAATTAGCCTGTTTATTTTCAATACTGCCATTAGAATAGCAGAGCGGAATATAATATGAGTGCTTTCAAGATTTGCATCATAATCTCTGCAATGGCTAGTGAAATGTGTGCACTTGGAAACTGTCCAATTTGGGAGTTTTTATCGAAAATAAATCCTGTCACTTTACTTCATAGAATTTTTTACAGTGCAGAAGGAGGCCATTCGGCCCATCGAGTCTGCACCGGCTCTTGGAAAGAGCACCCAACCCAAGGTCAACACCTCCACCCTATCCCCATAACCCAGTCCAACGCTAAGGGCAATTTTGGACACTAAGGGCAATTTATCATGGCCAATCCACCTAACCTGCACATCTTTGGACTGTGGGAGGAAACCGGAGCACCCGGAGGAAACCCACGCACACACGGGGAGAACGTGCAGACTCCGCACAGACAGTGACCCAAGCCGGAATCGAACCTGGGACCCTGGAGCTGTGAAGCAATTGTGCTATCCACAATGCTACCGTTGCTGCCCTCTTCTGTGGAGGACAATATTTCACATCCTAGAACTTTCATCCTGGGTGACATTTCCTTCATCTAATATCTCATGCAAACTAATGACATTGGAAAAGGTTATCTGGGACAATGTGACTACAGTTGGATTGTCTGAACGATGAAGCTAATGAAGAATAAAAATGCTATAGTTTTCTTTCAGTTTATGTGGGGAGGAAAATTGGCAACGATAAAAACTTACATTTGCATAGCACCCTTAATGTAGCAAAAATGTCCCAGGCACTTCACAGGCAACGGCATCAAACAAAGCTTTGACAAACTCCGTAAGGGCATTTTAGGACAGGTGGTCATAAACTTGGCGAAAGAGAGAGGTTTGAAGCAGGCAGAATGAGGCACCTGTAGAAGGACCAGGAATTCCAGCATTTAGTTCGTCCGCAGCTGAAGGTAAAACCACCAATGGTGGAACAATTGAACACCGCCCAGCCCATCACACAAACCCCCATCCATTGACCCTGTTTACACCTCTTGCTGCCTTGGGAAAGCAGGCAGCATAATCAAAGACCCCTCCCACCCGGCTTATTCTCTCTTCCAACTTCTTCCATCTGGCAGGAGATAGGAACGTCTGAGAACACGCACAAACAGACTCAAAAACAGCTTCTTCTCTGCTGTTACCAGACGCCTAAACGACCCTCTTATGGATTGAACTGATCTCTTCACACATCTTCTCTCCTGTATGCTTCACCTGCTGCCTGTGTCTATGTATTTATATTGTGTATTTATGTACATTGTGTATTTTATGTACATTGTGTATTTTATGTTTGCCCTATGTATTTTCTTTTCATTTACGAATAATCTATCTGAGCTGCACGCAGAACAATACTTTTCACTGTACATGGGTACACATGACAATAAACAAATCCAAATCCAAATATTTGATGCCAGTGATGCACCCAAGGCCCAGATCGCAGGAATGCAGACGTCTCGGAATGTTTTTTTGGGAAGTATGTTTATTAACGTTTTACATATTAATAAACAACCAACAAAAACACAAGAATGCAAATAGTACAAATGAAACAAAGAAAAAGTAACTAACTTAAATTCTATAACCTATCTAAAATCCCGAACAGTTGATGGTGCCTAGATCGTTGAAAAAGGAAATAAACAGTTGCCAACTCAGGTAGACTCTAGCCACTGAACCCCTGATGGGGAATTTAATTTTCTTTAAATGCAAGAAGGACATCAAGTCTCCTAACCAGTCAGAGGCACGAGATGCAGTGTGAGATCTCCAACCGAGCAGTATCCGCCTCCGGCTATCATTGAGGCGAAGGCGATAACATCCGCCTCTACCCAGGGCGAACTGCCGGTGTGTCTGAAACCCCAAATGTGCCCATCAGCTGACATGGGAGTAATTCCAAATGGAGAATCTCAGACATGGTGCCAAAAAGAAATTGCAGAAGCTCACGCGTCTGGGGCAGGACCAAAACATTGGTCCAGGGGCAAGCGAACAGCGGCCACATCTGTTCCCAACATTCGAAAAAAAACCACTCCTCCTTGCCTTGGTCAAGTGTGTCCTATGTAGCACCTTGAACTGAAATAGGCTCAACCGGGATGTGGGCCTCTCTCCAAGCCTGGCTAGTGAGTATTTGGCCCAGTTCTTTCTCCCATTTTGCCCTCGCCCCGTCCAGTGGGGAGGGATCGGATGAGAGAATGAGGCCATATAGGACTGAGATAGACCCCCTACCTGGCCTAGCCAAGGAAAGAATCCTCTGCAGTAAGATGGGAGGTGAAGCCAAAGGAAAGGAAGGGAAAGCCATCCGGGTGAAATCGCAAAGTTTAAAGTAGCGATAATGACTAGAGTTGGGCAGCTGAAATTTGTCCGCTGAATCTCTGAAGCCGGACAACCTCCCCTCCATGAATAGGTTTCCAAAGTTCTCGAGTCCCTTCAATTTCGACAAGTTAAAGGTTAAGTCCAGCCCAAAAGGTAAGAAGTAGCGGTTGTTACAAACAGGAGCAGTGAAGATAGGGAAAGGAGTTTATTTAAAAAAAATTTTTCGAATAAATTTAGAGTACCCAATTACTTTTTTTCCAATTGAGGGGCGATTTAGCGTGACCAATCCACCTACCCTGCACATCCTTGGGTTGTGGGGGTGGGACACACGCAGACAAGGGGAGAATGTGCAAACTCCACACAGACAGTGACCCAGGGCCGTGATCGAGCCCGGGTCCTCGCCGCCGTGAGGCAGCGCTGCTAACCACTACGCTGCCGTGCCGCCCGAAAGGAGTTTAAAATGTTGACGGAACATGTTTCAGATTCTAGGAGAGGTGACCACCACCGAGTTCGAGGAGAATTTAGCGGGAGAGTAGGGCAATGGTGCAGTAACTATGGGGAGGAGAGTAGGTGTAGTGCAAGAGCAAGACTCCATTTGGCCCAGATTGAACTGGGATCACTGATTCACAGTAAGAACTGAGGGATATTGGCAGCCCAGTATTAAAAAGTTTGGAAAGGCCAAGCGCCCTGTCTGTTTATCCTGCTGGAATAGGACGCTGCAAATTCCGGGATTTTTCCCGCTCAAATAAAGGCAGATGTCTATTTACTAACTTTAATTAAAAAATATTTGGGCAGAAAAACAGGGAAGCATTGAAAAAAAAAGATCAAGTCAGTATGTTCATTTTTATTGTTTGAAACCTGCCAGCCAAAGACATAGGAAAGTTATTCCACATCTGTAGCTCTGTTCTGACATTGATCAGGCTGGTATAATTCAATTTGTGAAGTGATGCCAATTGTGGGCTACCCTGAACCTCAAGTAACGAAACTGTGACCTAAAGAGGCAGAAAGGTAACGTGCCTAACTGGCCTCGTCTTCCAGGGGGGTTGGCCGGAAAACATTCACTCTTGCTGAGGTTTAATTTAGAACATAGAACATAGAACAATACAGCGCAGTACAGGCCCTTCGGCCCACGATGTTGCACCGAAACAAAAGCCATCTAACCTACACTATGCCATTATCATCCATATGTTTATCCAATAAACTTTTAAATGCCCTCAATGTTGGCGAGTTCACTACTGTAGCAGGTAGGGCATTCCACGGCCTCACTACTCTTTGCGTAAAGAACCTATCTCTGACCTCTGTCCTATATCTATTACCCCTCAGTTTAAAGTTATGTCCCCTCGTGCCAGCCATATCCATCCGCGGGAGAAGGCTCTCACTGTCCACCCTATCCAACCCCCTGATCATTTTGTATGCCTCTATTAAGTCTCTTAACCTTCTTCTCTCCAATGAAAACAACCTCAAGTCCATCAGCCTTTCCTCATAAGATTTTCCCTCCATACCAGGCAACATCCTGGTAAATCTCCTCTGCACCCGCTCCAAAGCCTCCACGTCCTCCACGTCTGCGGTGACCAGAACTGTACGCAATACTCCAAATGCGGCCGTACCAGAGTTCTGTACAGCTGCAACATGACCTCCCGACTCCAGAACTCAATCCCTCTACCAATAAAGGCCAACACTCCATAGGCCTTCTTCACAACCCTATCAACCTGGGTGGCAACTTTCAGGGATCTATGTACATGGACACCTAGATCCCTCTGCTCATCCACACTTTCCAGAACTTTACCATTAGCCAAATATTCCGCATTCCTGTTATTCCTTCCAAAGTGAATCACCTCACACTTCTCTACATTAAACTCCATTTGCCACCTCTCAGCCCAGCTCTGCAGCTTATCTATATCCCTCTGTAACCTGCTACTTCCTTCCACACTATCGACAACACCACCGACTTTAGTATCGTCTGCAAATTTACTCACCCACCCTTCTGCGCCTTCCTCTAGGTCATTGATAAAAATGACAAACAGCAACGGCCCCAGAACAGATCCTTGTGGTACTCCACTTGTGACTGTACTCCATTCTGAACATTTCCCATCAACCACCACCCTCTGTCTTCTTTCAGCTAGCCAATTTCTGATCCACATCTCTAAATCACCCTCAATCCCCAGCCTCCGTATTTTTTGCAATAGCCTACCGTGGGGAACCTTATCAAACACTTTGCTGAAATCCATATACACCACATCAACTGCTCTACCCTCGTCTACCTGTTCAGTCACCTTCTCAAAGAACTCAATAAGGTTTGTGAGGCATGACCTACCCTTCACAAAGCCATGCTGACTATCCCTAATCATATTATTCCTATCTAGATGATTATAAATCTTGTCTCTTATAATCCCCTCCAAGACTTTACCCACTACAGACGTGAGGCTCACCGGTCTATAGTTGCCGGGGTTGTCTCTGCTCCCCTTTTTGAACAAAGGGACCACATTTGCTGTCCTCCAGTCCTCTGGCACTATTCCTGTAGCCAATGATGACATAAAAATCAAAGCCAAAGGTCCAGCAATCTCTTCCCTGGCCTCCCAGAGAATCCTAGGATAAATCCCATCAGGTCCCGGGGACTTATCTATTTTCAGCCTGTCCAGAATTGCCAACACCTCTTCCCTACGTACCTCAATGCCATCTATTCTATTAGCCTGGGGCTCAGCATTCTCCTGCACAACATTATCTTTTTCCTGAGTGAATACTGACGAAAAATATTCATTTAGTATCTCGCCTATCTCTTCAGACTCCACACACAATTTCCCATCCCTGTCCTTGACTGGTCCTACTCTTTCCCTAGTCATTCGCTTATTCCTGACATACCTATAGAGAGCTTTTGGGTTTTCCTTGATCCTTCCTGCCAAATACTTCTCATGTCCCCTCCTTGCTCGTCTTAGCTCTCTCTTTAGATCCCTCCTCGCTACCTTGTAACTATCCATCGCCCCAACTGAAACTTCACACTTCATCTTCACATAGGCCTCCTTCTTCCTCTTAACAAGAGATTCCACTTCCTTGGTAAACCACGGTTCCCTCGCTCGACGCCTTCCTCCCTGTCTGACCGGTACATACTTATCAAGAACACGCAGTAGCTGATCCTTGAACAAGCCCCACTTATCCAGTGTGCCCAACACTTGCAGCCTACTTCTCCACCTTATCCCCCCCAAGTCACGTCTAATGGCATCATAATTGCCCTTCCCCCAGCTATAACTCTTGCCCTGCGGTGTATACTTATCCCTTTCCATCATTAACGTAAACGTCACCGAATTGTTGTCACTGTCCCCAAAGTGCTCTCCTACCTCCAAATCCAACACCTGGCCTGGTTCATTACCCAAAACCAAATCCAACGTGGCCTCGCCTCTTGTTGGCCTGTCAACATATTGTTTCAGGAAACCCTCCTGCACACACTGTACAAAAAACGACCCATCTATTGTACTCTAACTATATCTTTTCCAGTCAATATTTGGAAAGTTAAAGTCTCCCATAATAACTACCCTGTTACTTTCGCTCATATCCAGAATCATCTTCGCCATCCTTTCCTCCACATCCCTAGAACTATTAGGAGGCCTATAAAAAACTCCCAACAGGGTGACCTCTCCTTTCCTGTTTCTAACTTCAGCCCATACTACCTCGGAAGAAGAGTCCCCATCTAGCATCCTCTCCGCCACCGTAATACTGCTCTTGACTAGCAGCGCCACACCTCCCCCTCTTTTGCCTCCTTCTCTGAGCTTACTAAAACACCTAAACCCCGGAACCTGCAACATCCATTCCTGTCCCTGCTCTATCCATGTCTCCGAAATGGCCACAACATCGAAGTCCCAGGTACCAACCCATGCTGCCAGTTCCCCTACCTTGTTTCGTATACTCCTGGCATTGAAGTAGACACACTTCAAACCACCTACCTGAACACTGGTCCCCTCCTGCGACGTCAAATCTGTGCTCCTGACCTCTATACTCTCATTCTCCCTTACCCTAAAACTACAATCCAGGTTCCCATGCCCCCACTGGCCCCCTCCTGCGACGTCAAATCTGTGCTCCTGACCTCTATACTCTCATTCTCCCTTACCCTAAAACTACAATCCAGGTTCCCATGCCCCTGCTGCATTAGTTTAAACCCCCCCAAAGAGCACTAACAAATCTCCCCCCCAGGATATTTGTGCCCCTCAGGTTCAGATGTAGACCATCCTGTCTGTAGAGGTCCCACCTTCCCCAGAAAGAGCCCCAGTTATCCAGAAATCTGAATCCCTCCCGCCTGCACCATCCCTGTAGCCACGTGTTTAAATGCTCTCTCTCCCTATTCCTCATCTCACTATCACGTGGCATGGGCAACAACCCAGAGATAACAACTCTGTTTGTTCTAGTTCTGAGCTTCCAGCCTAGCTCCCTGAAAGCCTGCCTGACATCCTTGTCCCCTTTCCTACCTATGTCGTTAGTGCCAATGTGGACCACGACTTGGGGCTGCTCCCCCTCCCCCTAAGGACCCGGAAAACACGATCCGAGACATCACGTACCCTTGCACTTGGGAGGCAACATACCAAACGTGAGTCTCTCACGCTCCCACAAAATCTCCTATCTGTGCCCCTGACTATAGCGTCCCCAATTACTAATGCTCTGCTCCTCTCCCCCCTTCCCGTCTGAGCAACAGGGACAGACTCCGTGCCAGAGGCCCGTACGCCATGGCTTACCCCTGGTAAGTCGTCCCCCCCACAAGTATCCAAAGCGGTATACTTGTTTCTCAGGGGAACGACCGCAGGGGATCCCTGCACTGACTGCTTTTTCCCAGTCCCTCTTACAGTTACCCACCTATCTCCAATCTTTGGTGTAACTAATTCCCTGAAGCTGCTATCTATGCCCCTGCTGCATTCTGCCTCCCGAATGATCCGAAGTTCTTCCAACTCCAGCTCCAGTTCCCTAACTCGGTCTTGGAGGAGCTGGAGATGGCAGCACTTCCTGCAGGTAAAATCAGCAGGGACACTAACTGCATCCCTCACCTCAAACATCCTGCAGGAGGAACATTGCACTCCCTTCCCTGCCATTCCTCTTACTTTCTACCAAGATCTGGCTAACAACTAAATTAAATTTTTATAAAAAATAATAATAACATAATAAAATAATAAAATATGGTACTTACCTCAGACCAATGGGTTTTATTATTAGGTTAGAGGGGGAGGGCGGTTGGGAGACTCTACACGTGTAGTGTCTCGGGTTTCCTCTCCACCAGAATTTATTGGTGAGGGTCTTCCCAGACGTCCGCGGGTCGACTTCCTGTTCCCGCCTAAAAAACTAATTTTAAAAAAAGAAAAATTCTCAGCTCCTGCTGAAACTGACTAACCAGCCAGCTCCACTCCCACCGAAATTGACTGGCCTGCCCCTGCAAAGACAAGTGCTTTTAAAGGACAGACTTACCTCCCAGCAACCACTTCCGCAATGCTCCCGCTGAAACTGACTCACCAGCTGTTCTCCCGCCGAAATCGACTGGCCTGCCTCTGCAAAGACAAGTGCTTTTAAAGGACAGGCTTACCTCCCAGCAGCCACTTCCGCAATGCTCCCGCTGAAACTGACTCACCAGCTGTTCTCACGCCGAAATCGACTGGCCTGCCCCTGCAAAGACAAGTGCTTTTAAAGGACAGACTTACCTCCCAGCAACCTCCTTCCGCAATGCTCCCGCTGAAACTGACTCACCAGCTGTTCTCACGCCGAAATCGACTGGCCTGCCCCTGCAAAGACAAGTGCTTTTAAAGGTTGACTTACCTCCCAGCAGCCACTTCCGCAATGCTCCCGCTGAAACTGACTCACCAGCTGTTCTCACGAGAGAAGGAATCAAAAGTATTCAGTGTCTTCATTATGCCATACATGGAGGGAGTTGGGTCTGTAATATATAAAAGTAGGTCATTTGCATAAAGAGGTACCCAATGTTCCACCCAATCCTGATTAATACCCTTCTATTGATTGGAAGCTATCAAGGCTGCAGAGAGTGGCTCGAGTGGGCAGCATGACAGTACAGTGGTTAGCACTGTTGCTTCACAGCGCAGGGACCCGGGGTCGATTCCCAGCTTGGGTCACTGTCTATGTGGAGTCTGCATGTTCTCCACGTGTCTGCGTGGGTTTCCTCCGGGTGCTCCGGTTTCCTGCCACAAGTCCCGAAAGACGTGCTGTTAGGTAAATTGGACATTCTGAATTCTCCCTCCGTGTACCCGAACACGGGCCGGAGTGTGGCGACGAGGGGATTTTCACAGTAACTTAATTGCAGTGTTAATGTAAGCCTCCTTGTGAAAATAATAAAGATTATTATTATTATTATTACCAGGGTGAATAAAAGTGGAGACAGGGCAGCTCCTATCCAAGGGGAAGTAGTCTGAACATAAAGTATTCACGTGAAAGCTGGCCCTTGGGGCATTGTATAGCAAATGATTCCAAGAGACAAATTTATGGCCAAATCCAAATCTTCCAAGGATCTCACTCAAATAGACCCATTTTACCCCACCAAATGCTTTCTCTGCATTAAGAGATACTATCACCTCCGGCTCTGGTGCAGGAGAGGGGGAATACGGAACATTTAAAAGGCGACGTATATTAGCTGATATTTGGCTGCCCTTTACAAAGCCTGTTTGGTCCTCAGAGATTATGCTTTGGAGGCAAGAATCCAACCAGAGCATCAGAACATTAGCAAGCAGCTTAACATCCGTGTTTAAAAGCGAGATGGGTTGGTGTGAACCGCTCTCAGCCGGGTCCTTGTCCCTCTAAAGGAACAAGGAAATAGAGGCCTGATTAGGGGTCGGAGACGATGAAACCGTGCACAGGTTTGAACAAAGAACAAAGAAAAGGACAGCACAGGAACAGGCCCTTCGGCCCTCCAAGCCCGTGCCGACCATGCTGCCCGTCTAAACTATAATCTTCTACACTTCCTGGGTCCGTATCCCTCTATTCCCTATTCATGTATTTGTCAAGATGCCCCTTAAATGTCACTATCGTCCCTGCTTCCACCACCTCCTCCGGCAGCGAGTTCCAGGCACCCACTACCCTCTGTGTAAAAAACTTGCCTCGTACATCTCCTCTAAACCTTGCCACTCGCACCTTAAATCTATGCCCTCTAGTAATTGACCCCTCTACCCTGGGAAAAAACCTCTGACTATCCTCTGTCTATGCCTCTCATCATTTTGTAGAGCTCTATCAGGTCGCCCCTCAACCTCCGTCGTTCCAGTGAGAACAAACCGAGATTATTCAACCGCTCCTCATAGCTAATGCCCTCCATTCCAGGCAACATCCTGGTAAATCTCTTCTGCACCCTCTCTAAAGCCTCTAGACCCTTCTGGTAGTGTGGCGACCAGAATTGAACACTATACTCCAAGTGTGGCCTAACTAAAGTTCTATACAGCTGCAACATGACTTGCCAATTCTTATACTCAATGCCCCGGCCAATGAAGGCAAGCATGCTGTATGCCTTCTTGACTACCTTCTCCACCTGTGTTGCCCCTTTCAGTGACCTATGACCTGTACACCTAGATCTCTCTGACCTGCAATACTCTTGAGGGTTCTACCATTCACTGTACATTCCCGACCTGCATTAGACCTTCCAAAATGCATTACCTCACATTTATCCAGATTAAACTCCATCTGCCATCTCTCCGCCCAAGTCTCCAAACAATGAAAATCCTGCTCTATCCTCTGACAGTCCTCATCGCTATCCGCAATTCCACCAACCTTGGTGTCATCTGCAAACTTACTAATCAGACCCGTTACATTTTCCTCCAAATCATTTATATATACTACAAACAGCAAACGTCCCAGCACTGATCCCTGCGGAACACCACTAGTCACAGCCCTCCAATTAGAAAAGCACCATTCCATTGGCACTCTCTGCCTTCTATGACCTAGCCAGTTCAGTATCCATCTTGCCAGCTCACCCCTGATCCCGTGTGACTTCACCTTTTGTACCAGTCTGCCATGAGGGACCTTGTCAAAGGCCTTACTGAAGTCCATATAGACAACATCCACTACCCTACCTGCATCAATCATCTTTGTGACATCTTCGAAAAACTCTATCAAGTTAGTGAGACACGACCTCCCTTTCACAAAACCATGCTGCCTCTCGCTAATATGTCCATTTGCTTCCAAATGGGAATAGATCCTGTCTCGAAGAATTCTCTCCAGTAATTTCCCTACCACTGACCTAAGGCTCATTGGCCTGTAGTTCCCTGGATTATCCTTGCTACCCTTCTTAAACAAAGGAACAACATTGGCTATTCTCCAGTCCTCCGGGACATTACCTGAAGACAGTGAGGATCCAAAGATTTCTGTCAAGGCCCCAGCAATTTCCTCTCTAGCCTCCTTCAGTATTCTGGGGTAGATCCCATCAGGCCCTGGGGACTTATCTACCTTAATATTTTTCAAGACGTCCAACACCTCGTCTTTTTGGATCTCAATGTGACCCAGGCTATCTACACACCCTTCTCCAGACTCAACATCCACCAATTCCTTTTCTTTGGTGAATACTGATGCAAAGAATTCATTTTGTACCTCGCCCATTTCCTCTGGCTCCACACATAGATTCCCTTGCCTATCCTTCAGTGGGCCAACCCTTTCCCTGGCTACCCGCTTGCTTTTTATGTACGTGTAAAAAGCCTTGGGATTTTCCTTAACTCGATTTGCCAATGGCTTTTCGTGACCCCTTCTAGCCCTCCTGACTCCTTGCTTAAGTTCCTTCCTACTTTCCTTATATTCCACACAGGCTTCGTCTGTTCCCAGCCTTTTAGCCCTGACAAATGCCTCCTTTTTCTTTTTGACGAGGCCTACAATAGCTCTCGTTATCCAAGGTTCCCGAAAATTGCCGTATTTATCCTTCTTCCTCACAGGAACATGCCGGTCCTGAATTCCTTTCAACTGACATTTGAAAGCCTCCCACATGTCAGATGTTGATTTACCCTCATACATCCACCCCCAATCTAGGTTCTTCAGTTCCCGCCTAATATTGTTACAATTAGCCTTCCCCCAATTTAGCACATTCTCCCTAGGACCCCTCTTATCCTTGCCCACCAGCACTTTAAAACTTACTGAATTGTGGTCACAGTTCCCAAAATGCTCCCCTACTGAAACTTCTACCACCTGGCCGGGCTCATTCCCTAATACCAGGTCCAGTATCGTCCCTTCCCTAGTTGTACTATCTACATATTGTTTTAAGAAGTACTCCTGGATGCTCCTTACAAACTCTGCCCCGTCCAAGCCCCTAGCACTAAGTGAGTCCCAGTCAATATTAGGGAAGTTGAAGTCTCCCATCACAACAACCCTGTTGTTTTTACTCTTTTCCAAAATCTGTCTACCTATCTGCTCCTCTATCTCCCGCTGGCTGTTGGGAGGCCTGTAGTAAATCCCCAACATTGTGACTGCACCCTTCTTATTCCTGATCTCTACCCATATAGCCTCGTTGCCCTCTGAGGTGTCCTCCCGTAGTACAGCTGTGATATTCTCCTTAACCAGTAGCGCAACTCTGCCACCCCTTTTACATCCCCCTCTATCCCGCCTGAAACATCTAAATCCTGAAACATTTAGCTGCCAATCCTGTCCTTCCCTCAACCAGGTCTCTGTAATGGCAACAACATCATAGTTCCAAGTACTAATCCAAGCTCTAAGTTCATCTGCCTTGCCCGTAATACTTCTTGCATTAAAACATATCCACTTCAGGCCACCAGATCCGCTGTTTTCAGCAACATCTCCCTGTCTGCTCTGCCTCAGAGCCATACTGGCCCTATTCCCTAGTTCTCCCTCAAGGCTTTCACATTCTGACCATTTGCTCCGGTACCCACCCCCCTGCCATACTAGTTTAAACCCTCCTGTGTGACACTAGCAAACCTCACAGCCAGGATATTTATGCCTCTCAAGTTTAGATGCAACCCGTCCTTCTTATACAGGTCACATCTGCCCCGGAAGAGCTCCCAGTGGTCCAGGAATCCCTCCCTCCTACACCAGCTGTTTAGCCTCGTGTTTAGCTGCTCTATCTTCCTATTTCTAGCCTCACTGGCACGTGGCACAGGGAGTAATCCCGAGATTACAACCCAAGAGGTCCTGTCTTTTAACTTTCTGCCTACCTCCCCGAACTCCTGCTGCAGGACCTCATGCCCCTTCCTGTCTATGTCGTTAGTACCAATATATGCAACGACCTCTGCCTGTTTGCCCTCCCCCTTCAGGATGTCCGCTACCCGTTCTGAGGCATCCTGGACCCTGGCACCAGGGAGGTAACATACCATCCTGGAGTCTCTTTCACGTCCACAGAAACGCCTATCTGTGCCCCTGACTATAGAGTCCCCTATGACTATTGCTCTTCTGCGCTTTGACCCTCCCTGCTGAAGATCAGAGCCAGCCGTGGTTCCACTGCTCTGGTTGCTGCTGTTTTCACCTGATAGGCTAACCCCCCGAAAGTATCCAAAGGGGTATACCTGTTCGAGAGGGGGATAACCACAGGGAATTCCTGCACTGATTGCCTGCCCTTTCTGGTGGTCACCCATTTCTCTGCCTGCACCTTGGGTGTGACCACATTTATATAACTGCTATCTATGACGCTTTCCGCCATCTGCATGCTCCTAAGTGCATCCAACTGCTGCTCCAATCGAACCATGCGGTCTGTGAGGAGCTCCAGTTGGGTGCACTTTCTGCAGATGAAGCCATCCAAGATGCTGGAAGCCTCCAGGACCTGCCACATCTCACAGTCAGAGCACTGCACCCCTCTAATTGACATTGCATTAATTAATTAGTAAATTAAATTAAAAACATTTTTTTTAAAGTTACTGTTCACTATATGTTTCCTACCACTAGATTTCTACTATAAATGCGAAAGCTAAATACAGAACTCTCCAATCTCTGGCTTAGATACCCCTCTAAATTATAATTAAGTAATTATGTTTAATTAGTTTAACAATGCTTAATTTCTAAATTTAGTGTAGATTCCCAACCAGCCAATCAGGTCACAGCTTTACTGAGATGTCACTTCAGATCCCCCCCCCCACCCACGCAATTTGAAAAGGTAATAAAAATAAAAATGAAAATCACTTACCTTCCCAGGATGCTCTCTGGTTCTCTCCCTACACATTAACAGTTACAGTCCAGAAGAAAATAAACAAAACGAAAGGTAAAAAGCACCTTCTCCCACTCTGCACCAAATTACTTCACTGCACCAAATTACCAAGTTCCAATTCCCACTCTGGACGTGGGAGTCGTTAAACATATCCTTCCAGAAAGGTGTGAGCTGTACCGTGAAATTCTTCTAAAATTCAATAGGAAAGCCATTCGAGCCTGAGACCTTACCAGCCTGCTCCAGACCAATGCATTTTAAAATCTTGTTGTGGTGTGACCGGGTATCCAACTCCCAAATCTTAATTGATTTGACAGCTGGGATGGGCGGGTTATCCCGAAAATCAGACATGATCGACCTGTTCGCGGGAGGCTCAGATTTACACAGGTCACAGGAATAGGATTTAAAAGCCGCAGTGACCCGGAGAGGAGCGGAAATGAGGTTACTTCCTGAGTTGAGTATCTGGGGGATCTCATGTGAGGCCGCTGGGGGTTTCAGTTGGTGAACTAGAAGATGACTGGCCCATATCCGTAAAAAGTACCTGGAGTGCTGTAGCTGACGAACGGCCTTATTGGTGGTCAGTAGTAGGGGCTGGTTTAACACAGTGGGCTAAACAGCTGGCTCGTAATGCAGAACAAGACCAGTGTCATGATATACAGACACACACATAATGATATACAGACAAGCAGCTAATGGACACAGAGAACAGGACATGACCAATAAGCAGGCAGGGCACTCAGGGGTGGGATCGGACTATAAAAGACACAAGACACTCACACTCTGCCTCTTTCCACTGATGAACATCTAGAGAGTCAGTTAAGGGTGTTGCTACAATCTCACACCTCCACCACGTGGCTAAGAGCTAGTCTGGTTCAGTCAGACAGAGTAACCACACTTAAGTTAGCAGAGAGTCGAACTCACAGAGAACTGTGCTAACTGTGCCATTAGTTATTGAACTAACTTCAATGTCTGGAGTATCTTTTTCATCTATGCTGCATCCAGATGCAGCCAGTGTTACACCAGTGTACCTAACACGACAACCAGCAGCACAGGTTCAATTCCTGTACCGGCCTCCCTGAACAGGCGCCGGAATGTGGTGACTAGTGGCTTTTCACAGTAACTTAATTGAAGCCTACTTGTGACAATAAGCGATTATTATTATTAATGCAAACTGGGTCTGCAACTTTTGTCTGCTTGCGTATGATTGTTATGTCTAGCTAGCCTACATGCATTTACATTGATGCACATCACCGCATCGCCCCTTTTTTTATATGGTAGTATTTTCTGCACACTTTGAGAAAATTGAACAAAAAACAGGTAGATAAGTTAAGGTATATACAATTCATGGGAACAGTGATTAAACATTAAGTCCAAATCACTGTGTGAGTCCAAAAACCATCAATCATCATGGTCAAATGTCTCTCTTGGTTATGAACGCCATCAACGTCCCTGTGCCACAGGAACCAAGAAGTGGTCAAATCACTTCGCTGTCTGATTTGGAGTCCCTTTCTTTTTTCGACGTTTGTGATGGTGATGTTGGATGGCATCTTGTAGCTGATAAGGTGTTGGCGTTGAAGAGGTACCATCAACAGTATCATTCGAGGTCATGGATGTGTCATATGTTGAAGTCGGATAAGACTGTACATACTGGTTCTGGCCACATGCTGTGCTGGAAGGGTGATCCTGCTCAGAACTGTTGAAGCTTGTTGAATTGGAAACAGAACTGCTGCTCGCATAAATACCTGGTGATGGTGTGAAACTAGAACCTTGCATCTGATAGGAATATGCCGTCTGGCCAGGCTGGGGTGCAGCAAATCCTGGGCTGTAACTAAGGCATCCAGTCTGTAGTGCAGGTTGCACGTGCGGGAGTCCTCCTTCGGTCTTGATTTCATTAGTGGGCAATCCGTAGTGCTGGTCTGTTTGAGAATATGCTGCATAGACTGCTGGCTGCTGCATGCCTGAATACTGGGTTTGTCCAGCAAGAGCTGTCATTGGCTGCACTGTTGGTGTGGAAAAAATGTGTGGATATAGCTGTGGTGAATATTGGTGTATTCCTCTTGGACTGTAGCCGCTGCTTTTTATTACTGACCCAGTGTAATTGTTAAGTGATCCATCTACTATCGTTGTGGCATCTGCTGTCACCCTGAGCGTGCCATCACTGAGGTTGCGGCACTCCCTGTCTGGAGTAAAGTCCGGCTTACGTGAATCAGAGTCGCCGTTTGGTTGCTTCCCATCTGGAGTCTTGTCTGTTTTAACTGAGTCAGTGTTGGTTTGTTGATGCTCCCTGTCCGGAGTCTTAGCAGGTTCACTGGAGTCAGCTGAGATTTCTTGAAGCTGCACGTCTGGAGTCTGAACATGCAGGAATGCATTGACTTGTGGAGAGGTTCGAGCGAATGAGGGTGGAAGTATCGTGGTGTCACTGGAGTCACCAGTGGTCTCACAGTGATCGTCGAGTGCCTCTGTACACATTAGCTGAGGTCTGTCACTTTGCACATCTTGCATGGGAAGTAGGATGCTGTCGTCACTCGTCTCACATACCGTGAGTAGGTCCTCAGTAGCTGCTTATTGTTCACTTGGGTTGGGTAAATTGTCCGAGTCTTCATCTGGTGGTGCAAACCATGTGGGTGGACTGTCATTGTCTTGCTGTTGTCCTTCATTTGGGCTTGGACTGTCATCGTCGCTTTGTTCTTCACTGTAACATGATAGACCGTCATGGCCGTCCTGCTGTGCACTGGAGCGTGGTAGACTGTCATAGTCTTCTTGCTGTTTACTTGAGCATGGCAGACTTGCATCGTTTGCCACTAGTAGGTCAGAGGAGGTTGCTAGACCCTCATGGTCTTGTTCCTGCAAGGACTGCACGTCGGAGTCTTGCGTTGATTCTATCATGGAGGCTGTCCACGAGCTCGTTGCTGAGGCTTGTGACACTGGAGTCACTTCTTGTTCATGAAAGGACTGCGGTGTGAAGTCTTCTTTCGTAGAATCGGGAACCCTGAGCGGTGCATGGACCACGCTCTGTGTGGCAGCAGGCCGCTCTCTGTGGGCTTGTACCGCTCTCTGTCTCTTGGTTTCAGGCTGCAGCATCATCCTGCACTCACGAGTTGGGATGTCTGCTGGGCTGAAGATCCTCAAATCCGAAGAATTCGTTGTCGGTGTCGTCAATGTGCAACACGTCTAGTTGCGGTTTGGATTTGGTACTGGGGTAGCCTCCCAAGGTGAAAGGTTCGTCTGAGTCGTTGTCTTCTAGGACCATATCATCACTGTTTGCGTCGGAACTGGCATTGGGCTCGCGAGGCGCAGAGAAAATGTAAATGTCGGTATCGAAGTTTTCAAGGTCAGAATCATCGGTTTGGGGGTAGGTAACTGCTTGTTGCAGGGTTCTTCGGAGGTTAATTTCATTTCCTGGTTCAATTTGAGGCATTGTGCTGTCATTCCAGGTGAAAGAAGGTTGTTTTACGGCTTTAAAAGATTTTTTCTTTGATTTGGGATGTTTCCCCTTTAAATGGGCGTGGCCCGGGGCCTCTGACATCATGACGCATGTGACGTACTGCGTAGGATGTGATTGCGCATGCGCAGATCGCGGTTCCTTTACTGATGGCTGTTTTCGTGATTGCGCATGCGCGGCGTCTCGCGCATGCGCAAACGGACCTTGCCGTTTTGTGCACTTCTCGTGCAACTGTGCAAGTGCAGTCCCTTTAGAAAGATGGTCGCTGATCACAATTGTTCTCTGCTCCGGGATCTCGGCCTCATGGTGAGTACTGGCGCTTCTCTTACCTTTTCTTGCTGTTTGGAGTGTGTTTTCCTCACAGTATTTGCCAAATTTGTCCAGGACTGCCTGGAAGTCGCTCCTGTCTTGCCCCTTGGAGAACTTGAATTTTTAAAAGATTTCTTCTGCTCTGACACCGGCGATGGTGAGCAGAAGCTCTGTCCTTTCAGCATCGGCCATGTCTTCTAGTTCGGCTGCTACCAGGAAGATTTCAAACATTTGCCGGGATACCCGCCAGTTTTCGCGGAGATCGCCGTGGCACTGGAGCTGCTGCGGAACCCAGATCTCGAACATCTTGCCTGGGTATCATTGCTGGTTGTCACTGTACGCTGAGGTATGGCTATATGGATTGAAACAATTCAGTCCTGGTACCATGATTTGTTATGTTCTAGGTGTAACATAAGCGGCTTCCTTGTGGTGCACTTGACAAAGGAAGGTTCAGACGTGGAGATAACTTCAACACGTTTATTAAACTATTTACACTTCTATTACTCTGGGTCGACACAACTGCTAATCCTACTATAGCTACCCAGACTGACTAACCAGTTGCTGCAATCTACGTGGTGGGAGTAATATTAAATCAACCCTGTGTCTCTACTCACTGACTGTCTCCACTGGAAAGAGGCAGATCATGTGTGTGGTGTCCTTTATATATGGGTTGGTGTAATGCCCCCCTGTGGTCGTGTCACCTCCATGTGTATCATGAATGTCCATTGGTTGTGTCCTATCTACCTGATCTATTGGTTGAGTGTGTGTGTGTGATGTCACTGGTGCTCCCTCCAGTGTCTAGCTAGCCGACATGCATTTACATTGATGCACATCACCACAGCGTATAGTTCTGGATTTTGATCGAGTGAGTACTGGCGATCTTTCTCTAAAATGGAGTCCGCCAGCCTCTGCTGTTCTAACTTCTTAATATGTAAATGGGTTTCCTGCATAAAAATAAATATCAGAATTTAGGCTCTTAAGATGCGGGAAAGCACTCGACCGTTTTACAGGGTCATTCAAACCTCGAACGTTCCAGGTTGGATTGGAGGTCTTCCACCACCCCTCAAACTGGAATCAGCCATTCACGAGGAGAGATATTAAACAAGGGGCACAGATAAGAGAAAGCAAAAAGACCCACCCAAGATGGCCTCTGAGCAAAGTCAGGTGACTCCACAAAGAGAGACCAGCAGACACTGTCAGAAAATACAACTAAAACACCCACATCCACCATCTTGTGGGACAAGTCTGAGAAACACTGAGCAGGGGAGGGGTGGCCTTTCGTCCCCTCAGGTAACCCCACAATATGAACATTCTGTCTTCTGGATCTGTTCGCCAGGTCGTGCAGTTTAGCTGCTAATGTTATGTTATCTTCGATCACAGGTGCAAGGTTGGACTCCAAGGGGGTGATCCTATCATTATGGTCAGACAATTCAGTCTCCATGTGGCTCCATGAGCTTCAACGGTATTGCTGGCGGCCTCGAGAACCAAATAAATGTGGGCCAAAGCCTCTTCAATCGATTTTTCAAGATCCGCAGACAAGCTTTGTCGACACCTCTGGAGCTCGACCGCCAAAACATTTTTGAGTGCTTTGGCCATTAGTGGAGTGGTTGGAGAAGAGGTTGTCTCTGCCATTTTACCTCTAGTTGATTCGAGGGAGGCTTCAGAGTATTTCGGCGAGATACGGGCCAATTCTTTTCTGGCTTTGCCTCGTTGGGCGTCGCAGAGATGAGGGAACTCTACCCAGGATTTCTGTGAGAAGGTAAAGACCCATGGGGGCGGGGAAAAGGGTAAAAATGTCAGGTTTCCAACGGGAGTCACCTCACGCACATCTTCCCCTCACATCTAGCCACCGGAAGTCCTGATATCTCGTAATGTTATCCCGGAGGATATCCCGAAAACAATTACAGAAATAGGGAGAGTCAAGGCCATGGCAGGATCAGAAAACAAGGATGGGAAGAAGGATGAGAGTTTTGCGGGTCAGTGAACACGGATGATGGGTGAATGGGACGTGGTGCAAGTTGGAACATGGGCAGCAGAGATCTGGATGGTGTGAAGTATGTGGAATGTGAGGGGGGCAGCCAGTGAGCATTGGAATAGTTGGGTCTGGAGACAACAAAGGCATAGGTGAGGAGTTCAGTAGCTGATTCTGGGGCACAGGGTGATGATATGATAGAGGTGGGAATAGGCCTTCTTGGTGATGGAGCAGATATGGGATCCGAATGGCCTGAGACTGAAGTGGAGACCTGATATAATGAGGCCCATGTTGCCACCTGTGCTGTTATTGAGCAACGTATTGGGCTTCTCAAAATACGATTCCAATGCCTTGACCCTCTGGCGGTCTCAAGCTTTGTGGTGGTCTGCTATTCCCTTCTCAATCTGGCGCAGCTGAGGGGCGACCTGTTGGAGGAGGCGGAGAGTCATGCGACATCATCATCTGAGGAGGAGTAGGAGTTCAGACCAGGAGGGGCTGGAGGACGAGCCCGAGGAGGAGCTGGAGGATGGAGGATAAGCTGCAGCGAGGGTCTGACATGCGAGGAGGACCTGTGAGGCCCTCATCGTCACTAAATTCTCCTGGGACGAGGCTATGTCCATCCCTCCCCCCTATTTTCTCCCCCCATTTACCTCCCCGCCCCATCACACCACCCCCTCCCCGACCTCCCTGTTCTCCCCCCCCCCTCCAAGGTTCTGTGTAACATCTCTCCATGATGCAGCAGGGTGACACAGTGTTGGGCTGCTGCCTCACAGCTCCACGGTCCCGGGTTAAATTCCAGCGTTGGGTGACGTGGGTTTGCGTGGTTTTCCTCTGGGTGCTCCGGTTCCCTCCCACAACCCAAAGATGTGCAGGTTAGGTGGATTGGCCATGCTAAATTGCACCTTAGTGTCAAAAAGGTTAGGTGGGGTCACTGTAAATTGCATGATTCGATGGTGATGGGCCTGTGTCGGCACTGTCAGCGGGTCCCTATATAAGGCAGTAGAGTGATGATCACTCGTTGTGAGGAAAGCTCTGATGCTCCTCAGTTTCTGCTAAAGTCTCACTCCTGCCTTTCTGCTGGCAGCGCGCTCACACCCATCCTCTGAATGGGGTCTGCATCGGGGGCTTTTGATTTTGGACCCCTGTATCCGGGGGCATGCGATGGGGTGCGGGCAGGCCCACTGTGAAGATTAACTTGACAGAGACTTCCTATGCATCGGGTGTGAAATGGTTTAATAGTGAACATTTTACTGTGACAGATTTCCATTCACCCTAGCTAGACAGTGACCTCACCTGTGCCCACTCAGTGCTCCTCACTCTTCTTGATCTGTGGTCTAGTGCTACGTCTAGGTGTGTCCCCAGGATGTACATCAGAGGTGAAGGCAGCCTGCTGCTTTCCGCACTCTGTGGCCTTTGATGCCCTTAGTAAATGTCCTCTAGAGGGTTTGGAGTCGGAGGGCCCTGGCCCACTTACTAGTGTCACTGGAGTCATTTTGCCACCCTGTTCTGCTCACTGCCCTTGGGATACCCCAGTGTCAGAAGGGTGGGATTCGGGAGAACTGGAGACTTCTGAAGTCTCCTTGGTAGCAGGACCCAGGTTGGCCTCCAGCGATTTGCCCGTAGGGCCCTGGGGGACTCCGTGGGATGAAGGGAAAGCAGGAGTGAGATCCAGAGTCTCTGAGTAATCTAGCTCCGCCAGTCCTGGAGGCTCCCCATTGTCTGTAACATGGTGTTGACGCCCTCAGGGGCGATCCTCTATTACTGGCCCACACTTTGGAGTGTCTCAGCAATGTCCAATTGTGTCTGGGACATGTCCTTCAGCGACTGAAACATGATGTTGAAGCCCTCAGTCTTGGTCGTAGTGACTGGGCCATGCCTTGGACACCACCACTCAAGGCATGGATGTCGTGCTCCAGGTTTTCCACTGCGGTCGCCACCCTACTAGTGTTGGACAGGCATTATCGGCACCATCTCCTCTGTCTTTGGGACTCCTCCAATCAGACATGCTGTCACTGGAATGTCTGACACTCCCTCCTGAATGTCACTGCTCTGTCGTATCATCTGCATCAGCTCTGGGAGAACCTTATCCAGAGGCTCGGCATCTGTTTGGGTTCTAGTTGTGACCTGGAATCCAGCAGGCCTCCGACTGCTGTCTCACTTGGATATTCCTGCCTCCACCTGACGCGCATCAGCAGCTGCGTGGTGCTCACCAGATTGTGCAACCGAAGCCTGACCACAAATGTCGCCCACCGAGGTGTGTGTCTCTGCGCTGGTGGAGGGTGTGGGTGATAGTTTTAATTTTAGGGATGGCAGGCAGAACTGATGCCAGGAGAGAGGTGGTAACTTACCCATGCAGCTGTTCATCTTCTTCCGGTTCTGGGGGCGGTGGGACCATTACAAATCGGATGGTCTACACCTGGGCAAGACTGGAACCAATGTCCTAAGGGGTGCTTTTGCTAACACTGTTGGGGAGGTTTTAAACTAATGTGGCAGGGGGATGGGAACCAGATTAGGAAGTTAGTGGTCAGCAAAGAGGCAGCAACTAAAGCCAGTAAGGTACTAGATAATAAACTCAATGTGACTAAGGGGAAGAGTAGACAGGGAAGAGATGATGAACGCAAAGGGACAGGTGGTCTGAGGTGCATTTGTTTCAATGCGAGAAGTGTAGCAGGTAAGGCAGATGAACTTCGGGCTTGGATTAGTACCTGGGAATATATGATGTTATTGGTATTCCGGAAACTTGGTTGAGGGAAGGGCAAGACTGGCAACTAAATATCCCAGGGTATAGATGCTTCAGGAGGGATAGAGAGGGAGGTAAAAGGGGTGGAGGAGTTGCATTACTGGTCAGAGATGATATCACAGCTATGATTAAGGAGGGCACGATGGAGGATTCGAGCACTGAGGCAATATGGGTGGAGCTAAGAAATAGGAAGGGTGCAGTAACATTGTTGGGACTTTACTACAGGCCTCCCAAAAGCGAGCGTGAAGTAGAGGTACAAATATGCAGACAGATTATAGAAAAATGTAGGAGCAATAGAGTGGTCGTGATGGGAGATTTTAACTTCCCCAACATTGAATGGGACTCATGTAGTGTTGGAGGCGTAGATGGAGCAGAATTTGTAATGAGCATCCAGGAGAGTTTTTTAGAGCAGTATGTAAATAGTCCAACTCGGGAAGGGACCATACTGGACCTGGTATTGGGGAATGATCCCGGCCAGGTGGTTGAAGTTTCAGTCGGTGATTACTTTGGGAATGGCGATCACAATTCCGTAAGTTTTAGAATACTCATGGACAAAGACGAGAGTGGTCCTAAAGAAAGAGTGCTAAATTGGGGAAAGGCCAAGTATAACAAAATTCGGCAGGAGCTAGGGAATGTGGATTGGGAGCAGCTCTTTAAGGGTAAATCCACATTTGAAATGTGGGAGTCTTTTAAGGAAAGGTTGATTAGAGTGCAGGACAGACATGTCCCTGTGAAAATGAGGGATAGAAATGGCAAGATTAGGGAACTATGGATGGTGGGTGGAATTGTGAGAATAGCTAAGATGAAAAAGGAAGCATACATAAGATCTAAGCGACTTAAATCTGATGAAGCTTTGGAGGAATATCGGGAAAGTAGGACAAATCTCAAACACGCAATAAAGAGGGCTAAACGGGGTCATGAAATATCTTTGGCTAACATGGTTAAGGAAAATCCCAAAGCCTTTTATTCGTATATAAGGAGCAAGAGGGTAACTAGAGAAAGGATTGGCCGACTTCCGGGTGCGGCGATGACCAGCTGAGTCGCACGTTTCGGCAGCTCCCGGTGATACGGACTTTTGGGCTCTTGATAGGAGCCCCAACGGCAATTTTGACGGCTAAAAACACTGTGCGGTAAACCAGAAGGGAATCCCCCCTGGATACGGATGAAAAAAGGAGGAGAAAGTGGCCGGATTGCAGTGGATCCTTTAGAACAGCGGCAAGGAAGGCAAGCAAAAACCAAGATGGCGTCGGAAGGTGGCAGTTTAACATGGGGCCCTGAACAACAAGAGTTCTTGAAATGCTGTGTGGAAGAGCTCAAAAAGGAAATGAAGAAAGAGCTGTTGGCCCCGATACTACAGGCGATCGAAGGGCTAAAGGAGGAACAAAAGACCCAGGAGCGGGAGCTTCGGGTCGTGAAGGCAAAGGCAGCCGAGAATGAGGACGACATACAGGGCCTGGTGGTGAAGACGGAGATGCATGAGGCACATCAGAAACGATGTGTGGAAAGGTTGGAGGCACTGGAGAACAACGCAAGGAGGAACAACCTGAGGATTCTTGGTCTTCCTGAAGGTGCGGAGGGAGCGGACGTCGGGGCATATGTGAGCACGATGCTGCACTCGTTAATGGGAGCGGAGTCCCCGGCGGGTCCGTTGGAGGTGGAGGGAGCATACCGAGTGATGGCGCGAGGACCGAGAGCAGGAGAAATTCCCAGAGCCATAGTGGTGAGATTCCTCCGTTTTAAGGATAGAGAAATGGTCCTTAGATGGGCAAAGAAAACTCGGAGCAGTAAATGGGAGAACGCGGTGATCCGCGTTTATCAAGACTGGAGTGCGGAGGTGGCGAGAAGGAGGGCGAGCTTTAATCGGGCCTAGGCGGTGCTTCATAAAAAGCAGATAAAATTTGGAATGCTGCAACCGGCAAGACTGTGGGTCACATATCGAGGGAGGCACCACTACTTTGAGACGGCGGATGAAGCGTGGACTTTTATTTTGGAAGAAAAACTGGAATGAGCGGGTTATTAAAAAGAACGTTTGAACAAAGAGGTGGGGCGAATGTGGGGGGCGAAGAGGGGGGTTAAAAAGGGGGGAAAGAGGAGTTTTATGTACTAATCCTGCGATGTGGTAACTTTTCTCTCTTCCACAGGTGGTGATGGGGGGAGGAGGGGAGGTGGAGGAGATGGGGCGTTGGCCATTGGGGGCGGGGCCAAGGGAGAAGCGCGGGCTTGGTTCCCGCGCTATGATAACATGGCGGGAATAGAGAAGCAGGAAGGAGGGGACGTCGCACGGTGCGAGCCGAGGTCACGGGGGGAAGCCGAGGTCGGCCAGAGTTTGCTGACTTCTGGGAGCAACATGGGGGGAGTAATTACGCTAGCGGGGGATCTAGCGGGGGGGGGTGGGAGGGGGGAATTACTGGGTTGCTGCTGCTGGGGAGAGGGGGGAGCTGGTATGGGAGGGGATGGGCGGGGGGGGGCACCGCCTGGGGGAGATACAGCTGCGTGGGAACCGGGTGAGGAGCTGGAAAAAGGGGATGGCTAATCGACAAGGGTGGGGGGTGGGGGGTAGGAAGCCCCCCAACCCGGCTGATCACGTGGAACGTGAGAGGGCTGAACGGGCCGATAAAGAGGGCACGGGTACTCGCACACCTTAAGAAACTTAAGGCAGATGTGGTTATGTTACAGGAAACGCACCTGAAACTGATAGACCAGGTTAGGCTACGCAAAGGATGGGTGGGGCAGGTGTTCCATTCGGGGCTAGATGCGAAAAACAGGGGGGTGGCTATATTAGTGGGGAAGCGGGTAATGTTCGAGGCAAAGACTATAGTGGCGGATAACGGGGGCAGATACGTGATGGTGAGTGGCAAACTACAGGGGGAGACGGTGGTTTTGGTAAACGTATATGCCCCGAACTGTGATGATGCCAATTTTATGAGGCGGATGCTAGGACGCATTTCGGACCTAGAGATGGGAAAGCTGATAATGGGGGGAGATTTTAATACGGTGTTGGAACCAGGGCTGGATAGGTCGAAGTCCAGGACTGGAAGGAGGCCGGCAGCAGCCAAGGTACTTAAAGATTTTATGGAGCAGATGGGAGGTGTAGACCCGTGGAGATTTAGCAGACCTAGGAGTAAGGAGTTCTCGTTTTTCTCCTATGTCCATAAAGTCTACTCGCGAATAGACTTTTTTGTGCTGGGAAGGGCGTTGATCCCGAAGGTGAGGGGAACGGAGTATACGGCTATAGCCATTTCGGATCACGCTCCACACTGGGTAGACTTGGAGATAGGGGAGGAAACAGGAGGGCGCCCACCCTGGAGAATGGACATGGGACTAATGGCAGATGAGGGGGTGTGTCTAAGGGTGAGGGGGTGCATTGAAAAGTACTTGGAACTCAATGATAATGGGGAGGTCCAGGTGGGAGTGGTCTGGGAGGCGCTGAAGGCGGTGGTTAGAGGGGAGCTGATATCAATAAGGGCACATAAAGGGAAGCAGGAGAGTAAGGAACGGGAGCGGTTGCTGCAAGAACTTTTGAGGGTGGACAGACAATATGCGGAAGCACCGGAGGAGGGACTGTACAGGGAAAGGCAAAGGCTACATGTAGAATTTGACTTGCTGACTACGGGCACTGCAGAGGCACAATGGAGGAAGGCACAGGGTGTACAGTACGAATATGGGGAGAAGATGAGCAGGTCGCTGGCACACCAATTGAGGAAAAGGGGAGCAGCGAGGGAAATAGAGGAAGTGAGGGATGAGGAAGGAGAGATGGCGCGGGGAGCGGAGAGAGTGAATGGAGTGTTCAAGACATTTTATAAAAAATTATATGAAGCTCAACCCCCGGATGGGAGGGAGAGAATGATGGGCTTTTTGGATCGGCTGGAATTTCCCAAGGTGGAAGAGCAGGAAAGGGTGGGACTGGGAGCACAGATCGAGGTAGAAGAAGTGGTGAAAGGAATTATGAGCATGCAGGCGGGAAAGGCCCCGGGACCGGATGGATTCCCAGTCGAATTCTATAGAAAATATGTGGACTTGCTCGCCCCGGTATTGACGAGGACCTTTAATGAGGCAAAGGAAAGGGGACAACTGCCCCCGACTATGTCTGAAGCAACGATATCGCTTCTCTTAAAGAAGGAAAAGGACCCGCTACAATGCGGGTCCTATAGACCTATTTCCCTCCTAAATGTAGATGCCAAGATCCTGGCCAAGGTAATGGCAATGAGAATAGAGGAATGTGTCCCGGGGGTGGTCCACGAGGACCAAACTGGGTTTGTGAAGGGGAGACAGCTGAACACGAATATACGGAGGCTGTTAGGGGTAATGATGATGCCCCCACCAGAGGGGAAAACGGAGATAGTAATGGCGATGGATGCCGAGAAAGCATTTGATAGAGTGGAGTGGGATTATTTGTGGGAGGTGTTGAGGAGATTTGGTTTTGGAGAGGGGTATGTTAGATGGGTGCAGCTGTTGTATAGGGCCCCGATGGCGAGCGTGGTCACGAATGGACGGGGATCTGCATATTTTCGGCTCCATAGAGGGACAAGGCAGGGATGCCCTCTGTCCCCATTATTGTTTGCACTGGCGATTGAGCCCCTGGCGATAGCGTTGAGGGGTTCCAAGAAGTGGAGGGGAGTACTTAGAGGAGGAGAAGAACACCGGGTATCTTTGTATGCGGACGATTTGTTACTATATGTGGCAGACCCGGCGGAGGGGATGCCAGAAATAATGCGGATACTTGGGGAGTTTGGGGATTTTTCAGGGTATAAATTGAACATGGGGAAAAGTGAGTTGTTTGTGGTGCATCCAGGGGAGCAGAGTAGAGAAATAGAGGACCTACCGTTGAGGAAGGTAACAAGGGACTTTCGTTACCTGGGGATCCAGATAGCCAAGAATTGGGGCACATTGCATAGGTTAAATTTAACGCGGTTGGTGGAACAAATGGAGGAGGATTTCAAGAGATGGGATATGGTATCCCTGTCACTGGCAGGGAGGGGGCAGGCGGTTAAGATGGTGGTCCTCCCGAGATTCCTCTTTGTGTTTCAGTGCCTCCCGGTGGTGATCACGAAGGCTTTTTTTAAAAGGATTGAAAAGAGCATCATGGGTTTTGTGTGGGCCGGGAAGACCCCGAGAGTGAGGAAGGGATTCTTACAGCGTAGCAGGGATAGGGGGGGGCTGGCACTACCGAGCCTAAGTGAGTATTATTGGGCCGCTAATATTTCAATGGTGAGTAAGTGGATGGGAGAGGAGGAGGGAGCGGCGTGGAAGAGATTAGAGAGGGCGTCCTGTAGGGGGACTAGCCTACAGGCTATGGTGACAGCCCCATTGCCGTTCTCACCGAGGAACTACACCACAAGCCCGGTGGTGGTGGCTACACTGAAGATTTGGGGACAGTGGAGACGGCATAGGGGAAAGACTGGAGCCTTGGGGGGGTCCCCGATAAGAAACAACCATAGGTTTGCCCCGGGGGGAATGGTTGGGGATATGGAATGTGGCAAAGAGCAGGAATAACGCAACTGAAAGATCTGTTTGTGGATGGGAAGTTCGCGAGTCTGGGAGCGCTGACCGAGAAATATGGGTTGCCCCAAGGGAATGCATTCAGGTATATGCAACTGAGGGCTTTTGCGAGGCAACAGGTGAGGGAATTCCCGCAGCTCCCGACACAAGAGGTGCAGGACAGAGTGATTTCAAAGACATGGGTGGGGGATGGTAAGGTGTCAGATATATATAGAGAAATGAGGGACGAAGGGGAGACTATGGTAGATGAACTAAAAGGGAAATGGGAAGAAGAGCTGGGGGAGGAGATCGAGGAGGGGCTGTGGGCAGATGCCCTAAGCAGGGTAAACTCGTCGTCCTCGTGTGCCAGGCTAAGCCTGATTCAGTTTAAGGTATTACACAGGGCGCATATGACTGGAGCACAGCTCAGTAAATTCTTTGGGGTGGAGGATAGGTGTGCGAGGTGCTCGAGAAGCCCAGCGAATCATACCCATATGTTTTGGTCATGCCCGGCACTACAGGGGTTTTGGATGGGGGTGACAAAGGTGCTTTCAAAAGTAGTGGGGGTAAAGGGTCGAACCAAGCTGGGGGTTGGCTATATTTGGGGTTGCACAAGAGCCGGGAGTGCAGGAGGCGAGAGAGGCCGATGTTTTGGCCTTTGCGTCCCTAGTAGCCCGGCGCAGGATATTGCTAATGTGGAAAGAAGCTAAGCCCCCGGGGGTGGAGACCTGGATAAATGACATGGCAGGGTTTATAAAGCTAGAGCGGATTAAGTTCGTTCTAAGGGGGTCGGCTCAAGGATTCACCAGGCGGTGGCAACCGTTCGTCGAATACCTCGCAGAAAGATAGATGGAATGGAAAAAAGAAGGCAGCAGCAGCAGCCCAGGATCGGGGGGGGGGGGAGGGGGGGTGGGGGGGGGGGAGGGGAGGGGTGGGGGGGGGGGAGGGGAGGGGTGGGGGGGTGGGGGGGGGAGGGGGGGGAGGAGGAACCAGGAGGACTCTCAGGGTTGTTAATATATACTGTATAATATGTATAGGTCGTTGCTACAGATAATTATATATTGGACTGTTAAATTATATTTTTGGAGAGTGTTACTTGTAATAAGGCAGTTGCCAATTAGGGTTAGTTTTCATTTTTGTTATTTATTATTTATTCATTTTCTGTTTATAAAATAGGTCATTGTTATTTGTGTTGTTATAATATTGTGTAAAGGATGCACAATGTACTGTGTTGGTTGACCAAAAATTTTCAATAAAATATTTTTTTTAAAAAAAGAGAAAGGATTGGCCCACTCAAAGACAAAAGGGGGAATTTATGCGTGGAGTCAGAGGAAATCGGTGAGATTCTTAATGACTACTTTGCATCGGTATTCACCAAGGAGAGGGACATGACGGACGTTGAGGCTAAGGATGGATGTTTAAATACTCGAGGTCAAGTCGGCATAAGGAAGGGGGAAGTTTGGGGTATTCTAAAAGGCATTAAGGCATTAAGTCCCCAGGTCCAGATGGGATCAATCCCAGGTTACCGAGGGAAGGGAGGGACGAAATAGCTGGGGCCTTAACAGATATCTTTGCAGCATCCTTGAGCACGGGTGAGGTCCCGGAGGACTGGAGAATTGCTAATGTTGTCCCTTTGTTTAAGAAGGGCAGCAGGGATAATCCAGGGAATTATAGGCCTGTGATCTTGACGTCAGTGGTAGGCAAACTGTTGGAGAAGATACTGAGGGATAGGATCTATTCACATTTGGAAGAAAATAGACTTTTCAGTGATAGGCAGCATGGTTTTGTGCAGGGAAGGTCATGTCTTACAAACCTAATAGAATTCTTTGAGGAAGTGACAATGTTAATTGATGAGGGAAGGGCTGTAGATGTCATATACATGGACTTCAGTAAGGCGTTTGATAAAGTTTCCCATGGCAGGTTGAAGGAAAAAGTGAAGTCGTATGGGGTTCAGGGTGTACTAGCTAGATGGATAAAAAACTGGCTGGGCAACAGGAGACAGAGAGTAGTGGTGGAAGGGAGTGTCTCAAAATGGAGAAAGGTGACTAGTGGTGTTCCACAGGGATCCGTGCTCGGACTACTGTTGTTTGTGATATACATAAATGATCTGGACGAAGGTATAGGTGGTCTGATTAGCAAGTTTGCAGATGATACTAAGATTGGTGGAGTTGCAGATAGCGAGGAGGATTGTCAGAGAATACAGCAAAATATAAATAGATTGGAGAGTTGGGCAGAGAAATGGCAGATGGAGTTCAATCCAGGCAAATGCGAGGTGATGCATTTTGGAAGATCTAATTCAAGAGCGGACTATACGGTCAATGGAAGAGTCCTGGGGAAAATTGATGTACAGAGACATCTGGGAGTTCAGGTCCATTGTACTCTGAAGGTGGCAATGCAGATCAATAGAGTTGGCAAGAAGGCAGACAGCATGCTTGCCTTCATCGGACGGGGTATTGAGTACAAGAGTCGGCAGGTCATGTTACAGTTGTATAGGACTTTGGTTAGGCCACATTTGGAATACTGCGTGCAGTTCTGGTCGCCACATTCCCAGAAGGATGTGGATGCTTTAGAGTGGGTGCAGAGGAGGTTCACCAGAATGTTGCCTGGTATGGAGGGTGCTAGCTATGAAGAAAGGTTGAGTAGATTAGATTTGTTTTTGTTGGAAAGACGGAGGTTGAGGGGGGACCTGATTGAGGTCTACAAAATTATGAGAGGTATGGACAGGGTGCATCGCAACAAACTTTTTCCAAGAGTGGGGGTGTCAATTACAAGGGGGTCACGATTTCAGGGTGAGAGGGGGAAGGTTTAAGGGAGATGTGCGTGGAAAGATTTTTACTCAGAGGGTGGTGGGTGCCTGGAACGCTTTGCCAGCAGAAGTGGTAGAGGCGGACACAATAGCATCATTTCAGATGCATCTAGACAGATATATGAACGGGCGGGGAACAGATCCTTGGAAAATAGGTGGCAGGTTTCGATAAAGGATCTGGATCGGCGCAGACTGGGAGGGCCGAAGGGCCTGTTCCTGTGCTGTAATTTTCTTTGTTCTTTGTTCTTTGCCATTGGACGACAGTCCGCCTGGCCATGCTGCCCGCACTGACAGCCGCTGCCACTGCCCCCCTTTGCTGACCCCGTTGCTGGTCCTCCAACCCCTCGGAGGAACAGGGCATCCTGCCTCTCATCTACAGCCTCGAGAAGCCTGGTCAGGTTGGCAGCCCCAAAGCGAGGAGCAGCTCTATGAGCTGCCATGCTTGTGTGTTGTCTGGGAGTGAGTGGTCAGGGAGTGTTTAAAAGCAGCTCCCCTTTGTTAGCGACGAGCATCTGAGGCGCGAGTCTGGCGAACCAGACGCTGGCAGAAAGAGTAACGTTGAGATTTTTTGGGGGGCTCACTTTTGGCACTAAATGCCGTTGAATATGGGTCATGATATTGCCAACGCAGTAGACACGAAGCTTGTCCAAAAGCAGACTTTAAGTTTCGTCCACTAAATTGCACCCAATATTAGTAAACACAAAAGGTATTTATTAATAAGAACTGTACAGCAGCCTCATGGCTGTAGCCAGTTTCCAAAATGCCTCCTGCCTAGGACCCTTTTTCACCATGGGGTGATTCCACACTCTGAGTCCTGATTGGTCGTACAAGCCAGGTGACCCTTACTCTGCTGTGTTGCCCTTAAAGGGACAATGACCACATTATCCACTTGTTCAGCAGTACGTTATTATTTGCAGAGCAGTGGTCATCACCTTGTTGCTGATTGTGGAATCTTGCTCTGCAACACCTACATTTAAACCATTGCTGCCCTCATCATATGTAAAGCAATCGGAAACATTCCTGAGTAATTTGATCAGCAATAATAGCCTATGGGCTGGAAATGATTATCTTCCCCGTGGTCCTTCAGGGTTTGAGCTAGGGGCCGGGGATCTTTATTAATCTCTGCATAAAAGTAAGGCAGCGAGCAGAACAGGAACCCGGTAAGGTTTTACCGGACAGTGTATATATTGAGCTGTAAATAAAATTGCATTTCTTTATTTAACTTGGTGGGCACTCCCAGTGTCCTTATTAAACAGAATTCAAATGCATGTCTTTCTTTTCCTTTTCTAACCTGTAACAACTGACCTTGGAATAACGATGAATCAATTCTCCTACAGATAAGGCTGGGTGTTGGTTTGAGCTGCCTTTATTCTGCTAAAATGCTTCGACTGACATCCTCTACAATTTTGAGATCACAATCAGAGTTCCTTCGTGAGACACCCTCAATTACGACTCGGGAGAGAAGATTTATAATTCGAAGGCTTTTAATTAGCAGAGAACCAGACAGCTGCCGGGAAGTGTGCTCACTGCACGCTGCCCACTGAACATTACCTTATATACAGTTCCCTGGGGGGGCGGAGCCAGGGGCGGAGTCCCCCAGGGTTCCAAACCCGGTCTTAAAGGGATCATCACATTAAAGGTACAGTTATACAGTTAGCATTCATCACACTACGACTCTGGGGAGCAAATGGCTGAGCATCGTGTGCCTTGTTATCACGGCTCGGTTTTATCTACTTTCATGTTGTAAAAATGAGAATGTAGGATTTTCTTATTTTCATTTGCAACTGATCTAAATTTAATCATATATTTCGTTGAAATAATTTTGTTTTATACATTCTCTCAACACAGGATGAGTGTGCGAATGCATTTTGTAAAGAATAACAGATGGTGAGATCTGGGCCGTCTCAGCTTCATCTTTACTTTCAGTCAGGGTAGGTGGTGGACTGGAAGAAGAATTACAAGAGCGTGTGTTGCTCTTTGCGCCCCTCAGTGACTGCACTGGCAAGTGTGCGTGTGTACGTGAGTGTACGTTTTTTCAAAAGTTCATTCCTGGGATGTGGACGTTGCTGGCTGGGCCAGCATCTACTGTCCGTCCCAAATCTTTCTTTAATAATCTTGTGACTTATTGCCACAAGTAGGTTTACATTAACACTGCAATGAAGTTACTGTGAAAAGTTCCAGATTGCCACACTCCAGCGCTTGTTCGGGTACACAGAGGGAGAATTCAGAATGTCCCACTCGCCTAACAAGCACGTCTTTCAGGACTTGTGGGAGGAAACCGGAGCACCCGGAGGAAACCCACGCAGACACCGAGGAGAACGTGCAGACTCTGGACAGACAGTGACCCAAACGGGAATCGAAACTGGGACCCTGGGAGCAGTGAAGCAACATCGCTACCCCCATGCTACCGTGCTGCCCTGGCTTGCATTTTTAAGAGTCAACCACATTGGGGCAGCACGGTAGCATTGTGGATAGCACAATTGCTTCACAGCTCCAGGGTCCCTGGTTCGATTCCGGCTTGGGTCACTGTCTGTGCGGAGTCTGTACATTCTCCCCGTGTCTGCGTGGGTTTCCTCCGGGTGCTCCGGTTTCCCCCCACAGTCCAAAGATGTGCAGGTTAGGTGGATTGGCCGTGGTAAATTGCCCTTAGTGTCCAAAATTGCCCTTAGTGTTGGGTGGGGTTGCTGGGTTGTGGGGATAGGGTGGAGGTGTTGACCTTGGGTAGGGTGCTCTTTCCAAGAGCCGGTGCAGACTCGATGGACCGGCTGGCCTCCTTCTGCACTTTAAATTCTATGTAAATTCTATGATTGCTGCGGGTCTGGAGTCACATGTAGGCCAGACCTGGTAAGGACGGCAGATTTCCTTCCCTAAAGGAAGGAATCGACAATGGTTTTATGGTCATCCATAGACTTACAATTCCAGAATTTTTAAATAAATAAATAATCTTTTATCGTCACAAGTAGGCTTACATTAACACTGCAATGAAGTTAGTGTGAATCACCTGAGGAAGGAGCTGTGCTCTGAAAGCTCGTGATTCGAAACAAACCTGTTGGGCTTCAACCTGGTGTTGCAAGACTTGGTAGTGTGCTCACCTCAGTCCAACGCCGGCATCTCCATATCAGAACAGGAGGAGACAGAGTCACAGCTCTGATACAGTGCAGTAGGAAGCCATTTGGCCCATCGTGTCTTCACCGGCTCTCTAAATGAGCAACTCACTTAGTGCTATTGCACCTCACATGAGGGGCGGAAAATAATTTTTCAATGTTTTCCTCCTTAATCTTGGCTCAATTGTTATCAATCCGGCCTCAGTTGGAAGATCGTGGGTTCGATCTCTACTCCAGGAACGTGATCTCAAAACCTAGGCTGGCAATCCATGTGCAACTGTGAGGGAGTCTCGATTGCGCCAATGGAGGTGCTTTCTTTTAGAGGACTCTTAAAGTGAAGCCCCACCTCGCTTCTCAAAAGGATGCAACAGATCCTATGTCCTCCTTTGAAGAAAAGTGTTGGCCTGGCAAACATTTACCACAGGATCGCACAAATGTTTCACGTCGTGCCTGCACCAGCTCTTCGAATGAGCAACTCACCTATTTCCAATCTCCCACCTTCTCCCCGTAGCCCTGCATGTTCCTCTTTTTCAAACAATAGCCCTGTCCCCACCAGACTCTCAGGGAGTGCATTCCAACCCCTAATCACTCGCTGCGTGAAAAATCTCTCCCTCACATAACACTTGCTTCTTTTACTAATTACTTCAAATCTGTGCCCCCTTGATCTCGATCCTTTTACGAGTGGGGACAACATCTCCCTGTCTATCCTCTCCAGCCCCCTCATGTTTCTGAATACCTCGATAAAATCTCCTTCTCAGCCTTCGTTTAACTAAAAAGAGCAGTCCAAACTTCTCCAACCTACCTCCATAACTCACGTGTCACATCCCAGGAACCATTCTTGTGAACTTATCCCTCAATTGTCATGAAATAAAGCAGATTATCTGGTTATTAGCACGTTGCTGGCTGTGGAAACTTGCAGAGCACAAATGAACTGCTATGGTCTCCCCATCTTTATTCCGCGTTCCTTTTTTTAAATGAGTCAACAACGTGATCACTGGCTTCGTTTGGGCGGGCAAGGCCCCGCGGGTAAGGACGGTAATGCTTGAGCGGAGTCGGGGAGAGGGCGGGCTGGCGCTGCCAAATTTTAGTAACTATTACTGGGCGGCGAATATAGCCTTGATCAGGAAGTGGGTTATAGGGGGCGGGGGGGTGTCGGCATGGGAGCGTATGGAGGCGGCTTCATGCAAGGGCACCAGTCTGGGGGCGTTGGTAACTGCGCCTCTGCCGTTCCCGCCGGCACGGTACTCCACCAGCCCCGTGGTGGTGGCGGCCCTGAGAGTGTGGGGACAATGGAGGAGACAATGGCAGCACGGTAGCATGGTGGTTAGCACAATTGCTTCACAGCTCCAGGGTCCCAGGTTCGATTCCCGGCTTGGGTCACTGTCTGTGTGGAGTCTGCACGTTCTCCTCGTGTGTGCGCGGGTTTCCTCCGGGTGCTCCGGTTTCTTCCCACAGTCCAAAGATGTGCAGGTTAGGTGGATTGGCCATGCTCAATTGCCCTTAGTGTCCTAAATTGCCCTTAGTGTTGGGTGGGGTTACTGGGTTATGGGGATAGGGTGGAGGTGTGGGTTTGGGTAGGGTGCTCTTTCAAAAGAGCCGGTGCAGACTCGATGGGCCGAATGGCCTCCTTCTGCACTGTAAATTCTATGATTTTTTACATGTGGAAGCAGAGGGAAAATCGGTCTGGTCCCCAATCTGTAATAATCACCGGTTTGTCCCGAGAAGTTGTGAGAAATGAACATTTTGTGTTGTTTTTACATGTATAAACTCTGGTTCACAATTAAGATGTCAACAATGAAGCATGATGGGAAAATTTACATGTCAAGTTCTGAGTAAGCTATAGTGAGCGAATTATTGTAACTATGTACCAGGATGACCTTCGGGGAAGAACGGGATGTACAATAACAGAAATTGCTGAGCAAGGGGGAAGATAGCAGGTGCAAGCAGGGGGCCTCATCCTTATCTTTAACTGACGGTCCAAGGATATACCAGGAGCGGACAGAAATCACTATGCAAGGGGGAGGCCAAATAAGGGATCACTGCTAAGGGAACTGCCCTTTCTATAGTTTGTGGGATGTGTTTCTCACGGATTGTTTCCCACGGATTGTATTTTCATGGATTGTATATAACAAAGTGATGCTGTGTGAATTCTGTGTGTCTGCTATTGCTTACTGGAGGCACCCGCTCTTGCAAGATCGATAATAAATACTTCTTCAGAATTTGACTAAGTGTAAATTATTAACAGGTGAGTGGTGTTTCTCACAGTATGGATGGGGGGTTCCGGATATGGCGGAGAGCAGGGATTGAGAGGATGGGGGTTATGTTCATAGAGAGGAGCTTTCAGAGTATGAGGGCGCTGGAGGAGAAGTTTGAGTTGGCGAGGGGAAACAAATTCAGGTATCTGCAGGTGTGGGACTTCCTACGTAAACAGGTGTCAACCTTCCCGCTCAGACCGCTAAGGGAGATTCAGGACAGGGTAGTTTCCAGAGGGTGCGTATGAGAAGGGAGCGTCTCTGACATTTACAAGGAACTCATGGGGTCAGAGGAGACGCAGACCGAGGAGCTGAAGAGCAAGTGGGAGGAGGAGCTGGGAGGTGAGATAGAGGATGGTCTATGGGCGGACGTGTTGAGTAGTCAATGCGTCCGCAACATGTGCCAGGTTCAGCCTGATACAATTCAAGGTTCCTCATCGGGCTCACATGACAGTGGCCCGGATGAGCAGATTCTTTGGGGTGGAAGACAGGTGTGCAAAATGTGCGGGAGGACCAGCGAACCATGTCCACATTTTCTGGGCATGTCCAAAGCTGAGGGGTTTCTGGCAGGGGTTTGCAGATGTCATGTCCACGGTGTTAAAAACAAGGGTGGCGCTGAGTCCAGAGGTGGCGATTTTTGGGGTGTCGGAAGACCCGGGAATCCAGGAGGAGAAAGAGGCAGACGTTCTGGCCTTTGCTTCCCTGGTAGCCCGGAGACGGATACTTTTAGCTTGGAGGGACTCAAAGCCCCCGAAGTCGGAGACCTGGCTATCGGACATGGCTAGCTTTCTCTGTTTGGAGAAAATCAAGTTCGCCTTGAGAGGGTCACTGTTAGGGTTCGCCGGAGGTGGCAACCGTTCGTCGACTTCTTTGCGGGAAATTAATCGTCAGCAGAAGGGGGGGTGGGTTAGTTTAGCTGAGAGTAGGGGGTTAATAAAGGTGGGACCTGTAAGGGAGGGAGACGGCTTTTGCACTCTGTTTATAGTTTAATGTACATTATTTATTTTGTTGTTGTTACAATGCCAAAAATATCTCAATTTTAAAAAAAATAACTGCTGCGTTTTCTACAACAGTGAATGTAAAATGCGTTTGGGACAATCTAAGGTCGCGGAAGGTGTGATATAATTGCAAGGCTTTATTTTGAAAAAAAAAATCTAGATTTACAAAATGTGTGAGTTTCCATACAACAAGAATGTGCTTATTCGATTGTGACGCCAATCTGACAATGAGCTATTGTTAATTCTCATCTCCAACCTACATCCAATGTGAATTGATCGCATGCCCATATGGATTTGTGACATCATAATTCTGCTCTGTGCTCATCGACATCACAATTATCCTCCGCTTTGCTCACTGAACATGCAAACCTTCTTTCTTTTCACCGTGTTTAATTTTAAACAGCGCCCAACTGACGTTTACCTGAGAGATAGTTCACCACCCCGTACGCCAAAGTTCAACGAAGCTTGCGGAAAACCACCCAGAACTCTCTTCCTTTGTTGGCGAGAGGTCAACGCGTTGAAATGTCGCCCCTGAGCTGCCGATTCTGCTTGTTTCACATTTGTCCTTGACCCTTTGTTGGAATGTCTTTTCTCTTCAATTACCATAGTGATGGAATGCTCTGACATCAACTGCTTAGATTTAAACTCTAACCACACCTGGTGTTTTCGCAGCACTCATCTGGTAGAAAGAGGCGAGTGTGAAGAATGAGTGTAATTCAGAAACGTCTGGCATGATGCTGTAACCTATTAGTGGGCCCTTGAATACGTTTCCGTTTAAAGGGAGAGACAGGTCTGTTAAAAAAGAACACTTTGCTCTTGGGTGTGAAAGGGCCCCAAAGGTCATGTGCACACTCAATGAGATCTAGGCCACCCTCCATTCTAACAAAGGCTGCAAGTCTGAAGTACTGATGATGTCGCACAGCCAGCCAAAAGCACTGAAGAAATGCAGGGCATTGATGAGGAACGCTTCATTACTAATTGAAAGGATTGCGTGATGTGTAAGTGACTCATCTGTTTAAGCGTGGTCGTAAAATTTGAACTCTTGTTGACTTAAGGATTGGAGAACAGCCTGGGTCGGCCATTACGAGTGGCGAGTGGTATAGGGAGATACGAAGGCCGGGGAGATTCCAGGTTTGACCTCTGGCCTCTACTGCAACAAGCCGATTACAGATAGAGCTTTAGGTGGCGTAACACAACTGGTCTAAGGAGAGAAGGGGATGGGTGGATGAGATAAACGTGCAGTTTACAATCTCCTGTTTGTTATTTAGCCACCTCATAAGAGTTTTACGGTACAGAAAGAGGCCCATTGTTTTTGTGTCGGCCAAGCGCCTATCTATTCTAAACCCATTTTCCGGCACTTGGTCCATAATCTTATATTTTTATGTTGACTTTAACAATGTAACATACCCCCAATCCAATTCACTGGAGCACTATTACAGTTTGGCTCTAATGCACGTAAGGAATCACTAGTGCAGGTGACTATTTTTAAGTAGTGTCTTAAGGATGAGGGATTTTGGGAGAAAGTTCCAGTGCTTTGAACCCGGCAGCTAAAGGTCCGACCACCAAAGGTGGAATGAAGGAGAATGGATATGAGAAAAGAGGCTACAATTGGAAGAGCATACAATTATCAAAAGGCTCTCTGTCTGGCGTAGGCTACAGGGGTAGGGATGGGCCATGCAGGGATCTTAACTCAAGGGCGAGAATTTTCAATTCAAGAGATTTCTGGACAAAGACCCAATGGAGGTCAGTGAGCCAAGGGGTGTTAGATGAACTGCTTCTCAGTGGCGGGTTAGTTCCAAGCAGCACAG